>NW_026622746.1:1200000-1800000 GCF_028827025.1 Penicillium cataractarum | reverse complement strand
TCACGTCGAAATTAGCAGTCAGTATTCATAGTCCTCATTCGTTCGTCTTCATTATCCGATATATTTGTGGGTCCTAGATAGTTATCGTCCAGGGGCATAGGGCATGTCTGATCGGGAAGCGATGTCGACCGAGCTTCCGAGGCGACGATGTATATAAAAGGACTTCAAAGAACAAAAGTCAGTTATTTCGGTAGATCAGGATTAAACACAAAATGGATCGGGTGCTTATTTCGTTGACCATTGAGCCAGTAAGTCGTACATGTTTGGAAAATTCTGTTTCATGATGATACCTATCACTCGCCGAAATGACCTTGCTGGAGTGCTTAAGACCAGCAAGAAAGTGATTATACACGGTTCTGAGAGCGCTTTATTCTTAAAAATTATGTTTAACTTAAATGTCTTTGTCACTGTGCTAACACTGGTTCGATAGGACGGCGGGACTGGGACCATGGATGGAGAAAAGCCTCCACGATAAAGTTCTCAAGTACATCTATAGATCACCAAGTGGGTATCGCAAAAGAATGGGTATTATGTTGAGTTTAAAACATTTTATCTTCTATTGGTATTGCAGTTCTCCGGGAGTAAGACATAATAGGTTGGAAATAGGATGCAAACTCGGGTCTCCAAGACTGGCAAGTCGCCGCAACCGGCAAGCCCTGCGATTTCTGGCGATCGAGGGCGGTGGGGCCAGGAAAGACTTTCTCATTGTGTATCGGTCAAGCCGATTTCGAGAACGACAGTAAATGAGAAAGAGTCGACTGACTTTATCCAAGACTTAGGCTCACAAACAGTTTTTGGGGGCAGGTCAAGGGGATCCGAGTAGAGAAAAGATCACGTAGGCTAGCCACTTAATGCTAAAATAATAGGCCCTCTACCGAGGAAATTGCGGACCTTGCAGTAGAATCCACCGATTGACGTATCTCGTTTTTTTTTCTTATGTAAATTAAAAATTAATGACTCGTTTTCTGGATTTTGAGCTGGCTGAATATTTTGTATGGATAACCCAGCAGAGAGACTGCGTGGGCTTTTGTATTGGACAATGCCGTTGTAATCGTCAACTAAAGGTAAAGGGTCATTCCCGTGTCCATTGTGCATTGTTGCAAGGTTCTCGGCAACGGCGGCATCCAAGTCCTCCTTTCTGAAGATGCTAATTTTTCTCTTCGATAAGCGGAGAACATAAACGGGTATTGGTCTCATATTGTTATGGGCGGTCGCGTAGACATAGTCAACATTGTTGAGGTCTAACACAAAGTAAGAGTGCTTCGTTTGACTTTGAGGATATATGTTCACGGCGAGAAAACAGGTTTGAGCACTTGGACGGTTCACATGAATTGCATATTCGAGCTCAGACACGAGCTGGCGTATACAACCCAAGTTGTCTCCAGCTGTAAGAACGCTAGTAGGGGTGTCCCCGAGTATTCGGATTGCTCCCGAGCCAGCTGTTTCGAGGAAGGCATTTATAGTGTTCGGAATCTGACTCATAATTCGATCACGAATCTGTTTCTTTTGATCTTCCATCTCCAGATTTGAAGCCATGGGCATTCATGCAAAAAGTTGGTTAACTGGTTTAAAGAGGGTTCGCTTTGGAGCTGTCTCCTTTATGTATTCCGCGGCCACACCGCTAGAGTTTACGCCGCTGGCAACTGTAATAAACGAGCTGCATTTTACTATACCCCTCAATTTATCATGGACCGTTCATCTGTTTTGATGATTCAATAGATTGATGACGGCGCAGTCTAGAATGAATTGGGAGATTTTAGAACATTCCCAGAGATAAGGGGGTGTGAAACACGATCGGCATTCAGCGTACATGTCTTAAGGAATGCGGCTGTAGATCCAGACACCGATATAATCCTGGCCAGCCATTTCCTACAAGGATGTCAACAGAGAGCCTCAACAATTACCATGTCGAATATCTCACAATGCTCCCATCATTCAATAATCGATTGTCATTCAACGGTATCTGCCAAGAAAATACCCCAACTTTGCCTGCCGACCGGATGCAACCGTCCAGCGATCGGCACGACACCCCCTCATTTCCTCCCCCAAGATGATCCACCACAACCTTGAACCTCCCTCGAGTTGCCCTTCGTTCCCTCTTACCCAGTGACTGGTCCCCTTTTGCGGAGAAAAGCGTGGGGGTGACATCGGCAACCGTGATGCAACATACTCGTTATCGATCCAACCCACTTGTCAAGGGATGCGTTACAGTGACTTGATAAGACGAGGGTTCCGCTGCGGACCTTGGCCGTCTTCGGTTGCTTTTGACAGGAGGGGAAAGTGAACGGCGCACTTTGATTCTCTAGCTATATTCGTCGGGTGTTTCTCTTCATCCCCGCCTCGTGCTTCTCCTGCTTCTCCTTTCCCTACCGTCTTGCTCTACGCTGTCAAGATGGATTCGAGACACAAACATCAATCGTCGCTGGACGACACAACCAAATCCGGGGCTCGAGGATCAATTGAAGAGCCTAACAAGCTGCAAGGTTATGCTTCGGCTCCGGGTGTGGTCGACGATGTCACTCGGGTGGTTGACCATAAGGCTGAGCGACGTCTATGCCGACGATTCGATATTCGCTTGTTGCCAATTCTGGCGATTATGTGTAAGTATCCAAGAATCACTGGGTACTCGTCGACTCGAGAATATACCCAAGAGTTTCTACCTGGAAACGATACTGACCACAGACAGATCTATTCAATGCCCTCGACAAGGGCAACTTGGGTAATGCAAAGACGGATCATATGACAGAAGGTATTGCAACCTCTCCTCCTAACATGCAGACAAGATACTAATCTCTTCGTCTCACTCACCGCAGACCTCCATTTCAAGCCAAATCAGTACAATTTGCTACTATCAATCTTCTTCGTACCCTTTGTGATCTTCGCCCCGCCCTTCTCCATGCTAGGCAAAAAGTTCAGTCCGGCTCGTGTCCTGCCCGTCCTGATGTTCTCCTTTGGCAGCTTCACCCTGCTCTCGGCCGCAGCCAAGAACTTCAGTGGTCTTTTCGCCTTGCGCTGGTTCCTGGGCATGTCCGAGGCTGCATTCTTCCCTCTGGTCATCTACTATCTGACCACGTTCTACCGCCGAGGCGAGCTGGCTCGTCGGCTGGCCATTTTCTACGCGGCGTCCAACATTGCCAATGCCTTTTCCGGATTAATCGCATTTGGCGTGTTTCAAATCAAGGGATCTAGCCTGCCGAATTGGCGCTATCTGTTCATCATCGAGGGGAGCGTGACGGTCATCTTTGCCGTATTTGCATTCTTCTACCTGCCCAAGAGTGCCGCCGAGGCTAGTTTCTTGTCAGAGGAGGAGAAAGCCTTGGCCTTTCATCGCATCCAGGTCGATTCGAGTGCGGTGGTTAATGAAAAGTTCCGGTTGCGCGAGGCATTGGGTATCTTCAAGCACCCGACTACATACGTCTTCCTATGCATTGAAATCTGCCTAGGTGTGCCTTTGCAAGGTGTAGCCCTCTTCATGCCGCAAATCGTGGCTCGTCTGGGTTATCCGACCGTCAAGACCAATCTCTACACGGTCGCCCCGAACGTAACGGGAGCTGTGATGCTGCTGGTACTCGCCTTCTGCTCAGATTATACCCGACTTCGATCCCCGTTTATCGTGCTCGGATTCCTATTCACTTTCACCGGGTTCATGATCTACGCCTCTATCAACGACGTCCAACAACAGATCCAGGTCGCCTACTTTGCAACTTTTATGATGACATGGGGTACCTCTGCTCCCTCGGTGATGCTTAGTACCTGGTACAACAACAACATCGCCCATGAGGGCCGCCGTGTGCTTTTAACTAGTATCGGCGTCCCACTCGCCAATCTAATGGGCCTGGTCAGCAGCAACGTATTCCTGGAAAAGGATGCACCCAAGTACATGCCGGCCCTGATTACGGTGTCCGCCTTTGGAGCCACGGGTGCCTGTCTAGCTGGACTGTTGGGACTGTATATGTGGTGGGATAATAAACGGCGCGATCGTCGTGATGGAAGGGTGATTCGGGCGCGGGATATTCCCACGGAGCGTATGCGAGATGGACCGGCGTCGCCAGAGTTCCGCTGGTTCTTGTGAGATAGGAGGTGGAAGTGTGTCTTGTTATGTGACTATGCCAAGAATTAACTCTTTTATATGAATGAAACGGCTCTTTCGTCTGAAAATAGGAAATGGCTTATTTGTAATCTAAGGTTCTTTTCATAGTTCCCCGCTTCCACTGGAAGTATAAGCTTTGAAGGATGGATCACTCTCCGGAGTTTAGTTATGGAGTATTTTGAATCATAATAAATCCGAAGATGATAGCTCGTGCACTCGGTCTCCAAGTCTGCTAATCTGACTGGGATGCCTCATAGTTCCCGCATGAGCTGTCAAGCGGGGCTTACATGGAGATGTAATCACGACGGAGTACAATCCAGGAAGCATAGATGGTTAATTCAAGCATTTACTAGAGACAGTTCATAAGCCACATTATCCACATAACCAGACCAAGAAGGATCCAACGAGATAGCTGAGAGAGATCCTCGAACTCCTCAGCTATTCCCCGCACTTCTACTCCACCTGCTTCATTGGGATCATGCATCCTCCTCACCGCTGCTCGGAATTCGGTCTTACCAATATGCCCGGTCCAACAAGGATCGCCCTGACGTGGCACAAGAGTATTTGAACATCACTTACCATCTCCCTCTCTCCTCCTCCATTTCCTTACACCTCTTCACTACACTCTCTTCTTCCATCTCACTCTCCTAAACCACCATAATGTCCAATCCAGGCCAAATCTCCCCCCTCCGCCCAATCACCCGACACATCACCACCCACAACGCCGCAGGCAAAGCAGTCCTCCATTCCTCGACGCCAGGCCAATGGAAATCCTACGATGAAAGCCACATGGCCTTCAACGTAGTCTACACAACCTCCGAATTCCCCGCAAACCTCAACGGGGACGCCGATCTGGCCGCCCACGACAAAGTCCAGCAATCCGGAAACCTGGGACTAGTCAACCCCAAGGGCACGGTGTGTCGGGTCGTCGACTTTGCGCCCGGCAACCCGTGCGTGGTCCACCGCACGCAGAGCCTGGATTATGGGATCGTGTTGGAGGGGACTGTTGAGATGGTACTTGAGGAAGGAGAGGCTACTGTGATGCAGAGAGGGGATATTGCGGTGCAGAGGGCTACGATGCATGGATGGCGGAATCCGAGTGCGACGGAGTGGGCGAGGATGGCCTTTGTCTTGCAAGATTGTCAGCCGCTGGTTGTTGGGGGGAGGCGTTGAAGGAGGATTTGGGGATTGGGGAGGGGATTATAGAGCCGAGTGGGAATGATCAGTGAGCAACGAGAGGATGATGATATTATAAATGGGAATAGTCCCTTTTCGCTATACGATATAAACAGTTCCTTTTTCCTCTATGCCTGCACCTTGATCACTACTTTCCCAAAGTGGCTCCCACTCTCCAAAAACTGGAATGCCTCTTTCGCCTCCGTAAAGGAGAATACCCGGTTAACCACGGGGTGAATCTGCTTCGCCTCGTAGAACCGAATCATTTCTTCAAATCGATCCTTCGGTCCATTGATGATTCCCTTCAGAGTCACCGTCCGGCGCAGGGCGAGCAGGTTGACGTTCAACCGGTCATCCTGGGCATCAACCTTGCCGGATACGTAGCCGATACAATCGATGAGACCACCGAATGCGATACAATCAAAGCTCTTTCGCAGAGTCTGAGCACCACCGGTTTCGAGGATGATATCCGCGCCGTGGTTCTGGGTCCATTCCATCACTTTTTCTTCCCAGTTGGGCGTGGTGCGGTAGTTGATGGTAAAGTCAGCGCCCAGCTGCTTGGCTTGTTCCAACTTGTCATCAGAGGAAGAAATAATAATAGCTGTAAGCCACCAATCAGCACCGTCAAAAACACTCAACCACACAATCAATCCCCTTCTCATGAAACTCACCCTTAGCCCCAGCAGCCTTAGCAATCTGTAACCCAGCAATCGCCACACCACCCGTTCCCTGGAGCAAAACGTACTCATCCTGACCCCCAGGCTGGCCCATCGGTCTCATCCCATTAATAGACATCCAAGCTGTAACAGCCGCAATAGGAAGGGTACAAGCCTCTTCATCCGACAGATAACTCGGCGCCTGGACGATGCCGTACTCGGGGAAGACCCGGTGAGTAGCCAAGACTCCGTTCAAGGGGAGACCGATACTACGGGCCAACTCCTTCTCGGTGACTTGGCCGGTCTGATGTTCAGGGAGGAACGTCGACAAGACACGATCTCCCACGGTCCAGCGGGTTACGCTGGAACCAACTTGGACGACGACGCCGCACATGTCTGAGCAAGGCACGATGGTGGCATTCTGCTCGGCGGATTTGTGGTGTTTGTATTCTCCCTTGGTTACTGTAGATGTATATTAGCTTTGGATCATTCTGAATATCTGCTATTTCATAGGTTAACGAACCTTCCACGTCCCGATAATTCAGCGAGACCGCATGAATCTTCACCAGGACCTCGCCAGCTCCCGGTGAGGCCATTGGTGCCTCCGTCTGGCGGAGACTATCCAGGCCCTCGAGGGGAGTCACCCACTGTTGAATTGACATGATATTCGTAGTTTCTGTGAAGCTGTGAACTCGGGATATTAAGTGATGTCATTCCTTTCCTTCAAGAGAATCACCGAGGTGGAGAAATTTGGAGACATGGCTGAGTAAGCAAGTCCTGGATGCGGGGCACGAAAACACCAAGTTGGCCAGTTTCATCTTCTCCATCTTCAAGGCTTCATCAGTATAGCTAGCAGTGCTAGTTTACTGAGCTCATGTGTGGCAGGGCTGAAGTTTGAAACCAGAATCTTATCTCGGGGGCCTGAACCCACAAGCAGGAAAAGCTGCGACGACACGCACGCGCCGGCCGCCTAACTCCGCCAAACTCCGTTGGCCAAAAACATAAAAGAATCAGATACCAACTGATCGAAGATCCGATCATTTCATTCACCAACCTACACAATGGCAGAAATCCACACCCAAATACAGTCTCCTCTTGAGGAGCACTCGATCAAACCTCCAACTTCCACATCAGGTCAGTACCCCTCTCATCCCATCAGCGACTATCAACTAATCCCTTGTGAAGTACCTCTCCTCCACTCCCCCAGTGGAAACGACTCTCCACATTTACCCCAGATCATCTCCCATCGAGGGTACAAGGGCAAGTTCCCCGAAAATACACTTGCAGCAGTCCAAGGCGCCGTCCAAGCCGGTACTCACGCCCTCGAAATCGATCTGCATCTCTCCCGAGATGGAGTCCTTGTACTTTCCCATGTAAGCACTAAGCCTTTCCCAGATCAGACATGAATATACATCATCTACTAACACTATTCCAGGACCCAAGTCTCCAACGGTGCTACGGAGTCAAGAAAAAGATCGGCGACTGTGACTGGGACTACCTGAAGACCCTACGCACATTACAAGCACCCCACGAGCCGATGCCCCGACTCCTCGATATCCTCGAGTATCTACGTCAACCAGGATTAGAACATATCTGGGTTCTACTGGACATCAAAGTACTCCTCCTTCCCCCATCCCCTCCAACTACAACTCCACCCCACTAACACCACATCTAGACAACCAACGACCCCGAAACAATAATGCACCGCATCTCCCAAACAATCAGCTCCGTCCCCCCACTCACCCCAACAAGTCCACCCTGGCACACACGCCTAATCCTCGGCTGCTGGTCCGCCGCCTACCTCCCCCTGCGCAACAAATACCTGCCCACCTACGAACTATCCCTAATAAGCTTCGACCTGGGCTACGCCCGACAATACCTGCACACCCCCAACATATCCTTCAACGTCAACCAGCGAATCCTAATGGGCCCGTTTGGGCGGGGCTTCCTGGAGGAAGCACGGGCCGCACAGCGGAAAGTGTTTTTGTGGACGGTTAATGCGCCGAATTTAATGCGGTGGGGGATTCGGCATGGTGTGCAGGGGATTATTACGGATGATCCGGCGTTGTATGGGCGGGTTTGTAAGGCGTGGGAGGGGGAGAATAGTGGGAAGGGGAATGGGACGGTGGTGGATCCTGAGTTGGTGGTTGATAAGTTGAGATTTGGGCAGAGAGTGCAGATTTGGTTGGTTGCTGCTTTTGTGGTGTTGTTTGGGTGGATTATTAGGCGGAAGTATCTTGTTGGTGTTGAGGTGCAGATTGAGAAGAGGAAGGCTACATAAGGGGGAGTATTGTGACTTGGTCATTTACAAAGTCGAGTGAAACGAATACCCTATTGTATATATGGAACTGTTGAATATTCTTGCAGAAACATTATTATGTTCATTCAAGTATGTTCGAAACACAAAGCAGGAGTTAAAATGATATAAACCACCAACAAAACACCGAGCCGAGAAGAATATACATTGGTAACATGGCGACATGACCATAACTCAAAAGGTGAGAAAACACCGACGCGGATGATTATTCCAATGCCAGAAAAACGCAAAGGCAAACCACAAAAATGAGGGGAATAGAATGAAGAATGGATCCAGTGGAACATCAGTCCAGATGCAGAGAAAAGAAGGATCAACGCTATCATCGGCAAAAACCGAACACAAAGGCATGGGTATAAAACGATCTATAAAACGAACGACGAACCCGAGCAGGGAAAGAAAAATCAAGCTCGTGGGTAATAAAAGGGTCACGTCGAGTGACAAGAGAAGGAAGTGGGGGTATGAAGTGGTGTATAGTCTGTCGCTGAGGACTGTCGTAAGATATTTTGCGGCCAGTTTCACTCAAATCATCATGAGCTTAGTGGTTCTCCGCTCAGGGAAACGTCGGGCGCCTCCAGATGGGTATCGAGGACCCGGACGAAGACCACCACTACTCGGCGACGGCGAGGGAGGAGGTCTGTATCCCGCGGGAGGAGGGTAAGCGCGAGATTGAGCCAGAGGGGAAGACCCAATCGTGGGTCGACGACGACCAGGTGGGCCAGGTGGACCTGGAGGTCTCAGCGATCCGGGGGCTCCGGGGGGTCCAGGAGGGCCTGGAGGACGGTAATAAGCATTAGCCGCACGCCGAGCATCCTGTTCGCAGTAGACTTCGCCATTCCACTCGAAATAGTCCCCCTTGAGTAAGACATGACACGTCCGGCATTGAAGACAATCCGGGTGGAAACGGCGTCGTTCGGGACGACCGCCATTGCGCTCGACGGTCTCGAGGTATTGACCCTCGATACCGTTGTGGCAAGTTGCACATAGGGACCCGTTACGCTCGTGATAGTGCTGGGCACAATAGGGCCGGTTGTTGAGGACGTAGAAATCGGCAGATGGGAAGGGGGAGTGGCATTCGAAACAGACAAAGCATCCGCGGTGGTATCGTCCAGTTAGACGGCCATCCGAGGAGGAGATGGACTTGCCGGTAATGGGCTCGCCGCAACCCTTACAGTCACCCTTGGTACGAGTTGCGGACCGGGTTGGAGGACGAGGAATTGGTTCGGTCGCAGATCGTTGTATAGGTCGGCGAAGTGGAGGGGGATCTTGGAGTTCATCTTGCTGGGGAGGTTGCGGTAGTGATGGTTGCGGCTGTTGGTGCCGCGGGCGCATCCCTTCCTCGCGCCTCTCAGCAATCAGCGACAGACTACCTTGGCCGATCGCCGGATCGGTTGGTGAATCAGGGCTGAAGAAAACACCAGGAATCGGAGGCACTTCATCCATGGTACTGCGGATGCGACCAGGCAGCTCCAAAATAGTCTGTCGTGTTCGCGGTGGCAGTTCCTCCACCAAAGGACCTAGGTTGAGAGGATCCGTGATTTTATGCCGGTTCAAACTGGTATCGGACGGCAGGCTGGACATGGAACTTCCGCTAGAACTTCCACTGCGGGTGTCGGACGGAGAAGATTCTGAAGAAGTAGAACCCTCTGGCTGCTCAACATGGTGATCATCCAGACCCAAAGCACGCGCGAAATTGGTAATTGAAATAGCACTTTCGCTCGTCGCATCAGAAGCCTTCCTGGGAGCGTCACTTCCAGCTTCCGCATTAGCTGGGTGCAAGAGGCTCGGTGAATAGGCCAGGTATTTTCGCTCTTGGTCGACTACGATCGGATCAGGTGTGGGTTCTTCCGGGAGATCATGCAGCCCAGTAGGAGTGTGAGCCGGAGAAATGCCGAAATCGAATCCACTGTAGGTTTCCCCACGGCCATCCTGGGAGGAAGGACTCGTCGACAAGTTTGAATTCGTTGAATTCGACTCCGAAGAAAACGATGCCTTGTTTGGTGTGCGAAGGGGCGCGGGAGGCATGGGTGGAGTGTCATCCATGAATGCGCGTAGCCCCCGAGAGAAGCTATGAGTTGATGATCGCGCCGTTGAACCCTCGTAGCGGGTGCTAGCTAGCGAGGTTCGGTAGCTACTGTGACTAGCCATTGAATCACCACGACTATGCCCAACATGTGCTAACTCCGTTTGGGGTGGAAGGGGACTAGGTGGGAGCTGGATGTTCTCCGGAACCAGATCTAAGCCGAGTCGCGGGGATGGAGTCGGGGCTGGGCGTGCTGGTGACCGTGCTGGAGGTTCATATTTCATCGACGGCGTTCCAACGAGAGCCGGGGACCGGCTACCGGGCATGGGAAAGGAGAACACCGTATCCAGATCGAGTACCGACTCGTCATCGGGAGACACATGGGTGTTGGACACTGATAAATGCATTGGAGATCGAGGAGCTGAGTGAATTGAAAGGGGGATGGTAGATGCGATCCAACACTACTCGCCGGCGTAGGCACAGTCGGTTGGAGGAATGCGCGATCTATATTGCATGGTTAGTGATCCAATAGTTCATGATCTTCGATAAGGCGCCAGGGTGGAAACGTACTGGCGATCGTAGGATCGATGCGAGGGGGTGCTGCAGGCCGACCGGGCTTACCAGCCATAGCCACGGTCAATTGGTCTGGCGCATCCAGGCCCGCAGACGGGGGAGGAGAAGGAGGAGTTGTCGCATTAGATGTTATGTGAGAGGGGTCGAGAGTTGACGGGGTAGAAGAGTGTATTGTTGTTGTTATTGCCTCCGTTGAAGGCATGCCATGGTCAATAGGGGCGCAGACATGGTCGCCCATGGCCGAGATTTCAACATGGTTTCCACAGTTGGAGCATTTGATCGTGGGCAGAAAGCCCATATCCATCGCCATTCTGGTTCAAATCAGAGGGTCGGGATCACTGAGGGTTGTCATCGAGTTCTAGAGGGGCTGATGCCCTGTCCTCGTCGCCGAGTGGCACTCAACAATCGAGGGGGGATGTGAGAAGGGGTAGAGATGCTCTTTTCCAAGTACGGAGTATACAAAATGAGGATTTGAATTCTGGGAGTAGTGATAGTTGGAGGTGGATAGTTGGTGGTCCGGGGGAAAGAAGATAGAATGATTCCAGAAGGAAGACCCCCCAACTCCCAGAGTCGACCGTGTAGTCAATAATGCTGGCCGACCCCAGTCTCATAGGGAAACCGGTCGATCGCGGGCATATCTCACGGTGTTAGCCCCCGAACTAGATCCACACGAGGACCATTCAGGAGGCGCCCGGGCCCCAGTAGGACGCCGCTAGTGCGTAGTGTCTCCAGTGCGGATGGAGGATTCGTAAGTCCAAAGTCTGTGGTTTTGTGGTTCAGGGGGTTTCTGCCCACAAAGTTCACCATGGATCGAGTCTTGACTTTGCATTCAGCCAGAGTAGTTGGTCACTGCAATCGTAGTGTTTTCCTCTCTTCGGGAGTCCCGGAGTTGATAAAAGGTTGGTTCCACTCCACGATAACCACTGATGAAGTTGTCTGTTGTTTTGTTTCCCCTCTGATGTACTCCTCCTGCATTCATCCGGGCCCTTTCCATCCTCAACAGGTGTTCCCTTCGTCTGTTTCTTCTTCTCTGCCGTCCCAAGGGGGGGCGGGAGGTGTCGATCAGGCCTTTCAGGGGGTGAAGGCGCAACTCAAGTGGAGCCCGAGCGCTTTTTTCTTGTCGCGAGTCGCGACTGGCCAGGGACCCTTTTTGATTCTTGGACGCTGACTCGCTCTGGGCTCGAAGGTTGTCACTCTCGGTCCCACTGGGCATTGAGCTGGTGCCTGGGCCATAATGTTGCGCTCCAATCATCGAGGGTCTCTGATGCATTCAACTTGTCAAGAGCTGCCAAACCAACGAATCGGCGGGGCAAATCTTCTCCGATCCGATCGAGTTTCGTGCTGATGTAAGGAAACACCCGTGACTGGAAGAATACGATACCTAGAGAGTGTACTACTCGTGTACTATTATATACACAGGAAATAGCATAAGAATACAGAAAAATACATAATCAACACAAACATTATTGTAGTATGGATTCCCTATAATGATCTGATCACCACGACAACCCTCAAATACTAATATAGACGCCCATCACAATCACAATCACACGCGGGGGCCATGGGGCCTATGGGGTCTATCCGATCCAGATGGTCCATGCAGAATGGGGTCACTGGCCCCCAAGTTACTCTATACTGTACAAAGTAAATCTTTATGGATTTGTATCTCTCGAGCCCCGCCCCCATTCCCTTCCAGGAAGTTCGGGAGACTCTTCAGCTCGTGCTTGCACTGCTTGTGGCGATAAAGAGTAACTAACCGATGGCCTATCGAGCGAACTAAGCCTGTTCCTGCATGCTTTTCCGATTCTAGCCATCCAAATGACTCGCGTACCTAACGCCCCGGCTGACTGCATGCAGGCTTATCAAGTCGCGTTGGTGTTGATTTCTTGGGGGTCAGCGAGTGCTTGACATCGTCTAGAGGTAGAGTCAACACGTGAGCAAGCCTGATTCGTGAATATCCTCCTTGAAACATTGACAAGCCAATACTAGATAGACTAGGGTATGTCCGTTGGCAGTGAGAAATCTGCTCCTTGTACATGATCCCTGGTTTCTGCCTGAATTGGCCTGGTTTCTGTCAAGCCCGTCACATCGAACACCTACGATTCTAAACACCCTCCCTTTCTTATAAGAAGGGAGTGACCCGCTACGATACATTATCGAGCGTAACCGCGCACGTCTATCTTCAGTAACACTCAAAAGCGCATATCCTTTTAAATATAGCATCTTGAGGACGTCAAGGCTGGTTGTGTCGAGGAATCAGGACCCCCCTCCTAGTGACCGACTCTAGAAATACGCATGTTTGTGGAAATTCCATCACCGGGAAGCATTGGTATGATGGATTTAGCTTTCTCAAAATCATTCTTTAACTTAATTAGTGAGCCGTGGGCGTTATTTCCACCCCGTCAATGTCGTAGCTCTGCTTTGACCTCCATTTATCCTGGCCTAACGCCCAAGAAAGCGACATCGACATGGCAATGTTGAGCTCCTTTTCCCGCAAATTCAGGGCGCTTGATCTCTTTCGAAGGGTTGTATGCCATGCAGCATGTGCGTAGATCTCATTAACTCGAGGTCGTCGAATTTCCTCAAATTTCTCGTAAACTTCGTCAAGTGGGCGATGTGGATCTTCCAAAAGACGAGACAGTAGAAAAGCATCCTCCATTCCCATCAAGACGCCTTGACTAGCGTGTGGTGGCATTGGATGAGCGGCATCTCCAAGAAGATGACACCGTCCGTTGAACCAAGGCTTCCTAATTGGCAGTCGGTGTATTGGATAAAACTCCAACGTAGGGCTCTTTTGGATAACCTCTCTCATAGCATCTCCCCATGCCCCCCTGGATTCATGTAAATTTTCGAGCAGACTGGACTTCAAAGCCTCTGTTTCACTTTCTCCATGCACTTGCCATCCTAAATGACCCCCGTCCGAGTTAGGCAGCGCAACTTGACGTGATATCCCCCAGAATATTTCGTCCTCCGCTGCAGTACATGGAGTAAATTTTAAAACTCCACCTGTTAAGACTGTGGCTTCAATGCCAATAATCTGACTTCTTGTTTCCAGAGACAATTCCGATACAGGCACCGTCGACATCAGAGTCGCGATGCCCGAATACTTCGGGGCCGGTTGAGGGTCAAAAAGGGCCGAGCGGACGTAAGAATGAATACCATCACAACCAAATATCATATCCGCAGTGTCTTCTGTTCCGTCTGAAAACTTGACTTTAGCGGATTCATCCCGTTCTTCCATACGAATGACTCTCGTATTAAAACGGATTGGAATGGAGGCAGCCCGAGCTCCTTCCAGATGTACGTCCACAAGGTCGGCTCTCTTAATTCGTAGATAACCGAAGCCTGTATGTGACTCTGCCTCACCCATGATATCTGTAGAGCCCCTCGATGTATTGTATGGTCACATTTCCTTCTTTCGGGTCCAGTATACAAGTTTTTTGACATATATAATAATATTGTGGCATGAAGGGATATCTTAAACCTAGTGAAACGGGTCAAAAATATATCTTGGCCACCAGTCCCCCAACACGACACCTAACATTGTACAAACCATGAATTTTAACGGCCAATTGAAAGTAAAAATTTAAGTTCAAAGATCTTTTTAAAAATGCTACAAATTATAAATTCCAAATTAAGACATCTTGCTTAACTCAAGGCACCAAAAAAAAAGAAATCCAAAGATGAGTTCATCCTGAAAAAAGCAAAAAGAAGTGGTCCCAGAGGGGGTCGAACCCTCGACTTTGGCGTTATTAGCACCACACTCTAACCAACTGAGTTATGGAACCGCTAACCAACTAGGCCATTTGGTCTGGTTGATGGAAGGTTGGCAAATATTTGGCATTATGAAGGAGAAAGCACTGGGCAAGCCTTCGAATAGGAAGGAGGGGGTGCCTTACGTTACGCTTCACACTTCTCTGTACGTAGTAGACAAGTAAAGGCAGGGTATGACTACCGGATTTAAGAAAGACATCTATCGGTTTATGGAGTATGGTATTGCATGTCTAATAGGCATTAATTCTCCGCACTCGTGTGGCGAGCGCACCCATGCATTCACATACTGTACACGAGAGTATTCGAGACGATTCGGATGCACCTCACCCAATTTTTTAACTTCTTTCCAATGTCAACTGCTTAGAAGACTTTAAGCTTGAAGGCAAAATAAATCGAGGCTTACATTTTGGAAGAACAAACTAGGTTTTACTCTAGTTATGAAATCAAGGTGCAAACACAAATATACCAAGTCATGCTGCTTCTACTACGCAAGCCCATTCCGCACAGCCTGTATCATTTTTCTAGAGCCAAAAATGAACATCCCGAGTAGCTAGGAAGAACAAAAAGCAAAAAGGAAATGGTCCCAGAGGGGGTCGAACCCTCGACTTTGGCGTTATTAGCACCACACTCTAACCAACTGAGTTATGGAACCCCAATTGATGTGTGGGTGCTAAAACGTATGCACCAAGTGGGTGCACCGGAATAGATGCGACATTTTCCGTTTCGGCTCCATTGTGGCCTTGGCACCGGCTAGCGTCATCCTTTTAGTGGACCCGGTCGAAATTGACGTCATCCCCACACACATCTCTGGACTAGAATGCTGAGGACATGGAAGAAAAGTATCATATATTACAGAAAAAGTTCTATACAAGTTCTCGATCCCTACAGGTAGCCATCTACAGTCCTTAAACTCGTATATAATACTCCTTGGACATGCAAGATGGCGAGATGCCCTTTTACCGAAACACACCCGAATAAAGACCCCACTACTGCTCCGCCATTCCATCAATTGGGGTTCCATAACTCAGTTGGTTAGAGTGTGGTGCTAATAACGCCAAAGTCGAGGGTTCGACCCCCTCTGGGACCATGATCACTGATCAATCATTGATTTTTTGCTCGTTTGGTGTTGTCCGCATGAGGACGAGTGATGCCACTTTAATTTTGGTCCTAGCGGGATGACGTGGAGGGCGGAAATACATGGATCATGCATAGCAGCCACACACGAGTTAGGCAATTGTGGTATGCAGGTATATTGATACAGAATATATTTGTGGCCGGTATTGATCACACAGAAGGAGGTAGGTAGTGTTTTATTATTTGCGCTATAGTACAAAAGAACGAAAACCACTTCTAAGTTGTAGCAGTAATCCCAGACTATAGTACTAATCCTTGTAATTCCTGGCTTAGGCTTGAAAACCGTATGCGCGAATTCAACTCAAGTCGACGATCTAATCCCACCTAATCTACTCACAGTATGAATATCTTTGTCTCCGATTCGTTTCCACCGTTGTAACTGAGGAGGAGCAAGTTCGTTATATGACACGACGGTTGTATGCACGATAGTGGTCTGTGCATAAGTAAAGCAGAGCGAAGGGGAGAGCCAGTGTCAGGTGAAGGTCGGTTGTACTGTAGGTGATCTCGGTGATCTGTGCCTTTTCTGCATACGCGCAAGGACCAGGGGTCATATCAATCTATAGATAAGATCTCACATGATTCGACTTTAAGAAGTAAGTAGAGATGTGTCTGAGCCCCTCGTACTTAGCAAGAAAATGCATTTTGATGTGAGAACGGTGTCGCAGTTTCCTTTAAGCGGTGAAGTAGAAGGCTAATCTAGTGGTAGAGATACTGTTTAGTCCGTGTATCTAGTCATGAGCCTAGTGCCCAAGCGTGAAGGCGTGAGTGACTGAGATCAGCTCATCCAATCAGGGGTATTGGATTCTTATTACTTTAGCCGAGCCAGGCGAAAACAACGTGGCGACATGTGCTGTTGTTTTCCCGAATTTACTTTGTCGGAACCTACTGCCTCAGATCTTTACTCTTTACTCTACATATTTAGTTGGGAGATGTGTACATGGAGTGGAAATGATCTTCGTTTCCACGAAGGATGGGACAGGACCATAGTAGTAATATCGTTGATAGGAATAATATCGGAGGATTGCTAGCCGTATTCTGTAGCAATATGTTCCTCGTTAAACGGTATAATATTTATCTGCTCCATACTTAACCCATTAAATCCGGGGAAGCCCCAATGTGCCGGCGATCGACCAGCTGATTGGCGCCCGTCGGCCCCGGAAGCTTGCTGGTGGTTGCGCCAATCAGAGAGGATCAAAGCCCCCACGGGCGGGCACGTACGGCCAGGAACCACTCTGAGTAGACTACGAGTCTACTCGGACACGTTCAGCACATGCCGACGGGCCGAACTGTGAGTGGCTCGGCCATCGGCACTAACGCAGGTCGAAGCTAATTGCGCTTAAAGTTGATTCAGTAATTATCTACACTTAAGTTTGCTTCAGAGTACTGTAGTAACGGGACAGTATTAGTGTATGCTGATAATTAGCATGGCCCCGATGACCGCCGGGATACTCCATGGGATACTCTATCCTGGGTGGATATCCTGTGGATATCTTTGTTGTATGTGGATGAATTCGGGATGCTGTCGATCTCGATTGGGGGCAAAGGGCGATCCGTTGAAACTCTTTTAGTACAAGTCCTGAATATTAAGACTACGACTATAGTAAGTGACTATCCTAACTTACTATACTAATCTATTCTAGGACCTCCTCCAAGTACCCGCTACCTCCTTCCCCCCATCACTCCACCACCCAAACCCTATTCCTTCACTCGTCCTCAGTTCCTTCCATCTCCGATTCCGGCCTTATCAATGGCTCCCCACCCATGTGTCCTGCTGATAGGATGTCCGTGATGCATGCCCCTCTGCGGCCTCGTGCCAGTCGCCTTCTCATCCTCTCACCTATATGAATTGCTTCCCCTCGTGCTCTCCTCTCCCCCCGCCGACTCTCCTAATCCTTATTCCTCTCTCTCTCTCTCTCTCTCTCCTCCCCTTCCTCCCATCTCCCTCCCCCTCACACACAGGCACCGTCATGGATTGGCTGCACATTTACATCGCCGGCGCGGCCTTTTTGGTCTTTGCCCTCGTTGCTCTCGTCCTCCTCGTTTCTTTTCAACAGGTCAAGGTGGATATGGATCATGGCCCCCTCACGTATGTGAAGTTCATCTGGGCGAATTTCCTGAAGCCTCACGATAAGAGTGTGGAGGGCCAGCAGGGTGCGCTGGAGAGCTTCTACAAGACTCAGGTATGTGGGAGTCTGCATTTTGATGCCCGCGGGGGAATGAGCTTCGAACATCACGATTGCAGAGAGCTGACACTATGACCAGGCAACTGTCTACGATGCTACCCGCCGTCGTCTTCTCCATGGTCGTGAGGATATGCTCGGTCTGGTTGCCGCGCAGTTGAAGTACAAGGTCGAGAACAAGGAGATCAAGGCGGGCAAGGCAGTCTGGGTTGATGTAAGTGACAGAATGATGGGAAAACTCGAGAAAAAGACAAGAACTGACAATTGTTCACAGGTTGGTGGTGGCACTGGGTATGTGCAGCAGACACGCGTGTATACTGGATTCAACTAACCCCCGCAGATACAACATCGAGGCCATGTCCGCTTTCCTCCCCGTCGACAAGTTCTTCGATCAAGTCTACCTCGTCGATCTCTCCCCCTCGCTCTGTGATGTCGCTCGTCAGCGCTTCGAACGCCTTGGCTGGAAGAATGTCACCGTTCTGTGTCAGGATGCTCGCTCGTTCCGTCTTCCCGAGAGGCAGATTGACCCCAATGCTGCTGATGGTGCGACTACCGATTGCGCGGACTTGATCACTATGAGCTACAGCTTGTCTATGATTCCTGGTAAGCAGAGAAAACCCCGGGAGATGCTTGGATGACCATTCTGACACCTTTATTCCGCTAGACTACTACAGCGTTGTTGACTCGTTGACCTCCCGCCTCAAGGCTACTGGCTTGCTGGGTGTTTGCGATTTCTACGGTAAGCTTACCTGCGGAACTATGGATCTTTCGGGATACTAACTTTTGTACAGTCCAGAGCATTGTCGACGTCTCCTGCCGCAACTACACTGGTGGCGCCTTTAACCGCCATGTCAACTGGCTCGGTCGTGTCTTCTGGCGTGCGTGGTTTGACTTTGACCGTGTGAGCTTGGAAGCCGCTCGTCGTGACTACCTGGAGTACAAGTTTGGTACCGTGATCTCCGCCAGTGAACGCAACTATGCTCTCGGTGGTATTCCTTACTACATCTTCGTGGGTTGCCCCAAGGAGATCGCCTCCACGCCATCGAGCCAGGCCGCTATCGAGAAGCTCGATGCTTCCTTCACCGAGTCTCCCTACCTCCTCCCCGCGAACCACCAAAAGGAGATGGACAAGGCTGTTGAGAAAAGCACGACCGAGGTCCGTTCCAAGGCATATGAATCGGCTGTGATCAACCTGAGCGCCAACCTGCCCCTTCCCTCCTCCTTCTACCAAAACCACCACTACCGCATCCACTACAATGACATGCTCCCCAAGCACACCCAATTCCAGAATGAATACATCTACGCCTTCACCTGGGAAGACCCCCGTGTCGACCACCGCCTGCTCAACATCGGCCCCGATGATGTGATTCTCGCTATTACCAGCGCCGGTGACAACATCCTGGATTACCTGCAAAAGAACCCTCGTCGAGTCCACGCCGTCGACCTGAACCCCAACCAGAACCACCTCCTGGAGCTCAAGGTGGCCAGCTACATCGCTCTGGGCCACCGTGACATGTGGAAGATCTTTGGTGAGGGCAAGCACCCGGAATTCCGCGAGCTGCTCATCTCCAAGCTCAGCCCTCATTTGTCCAGCCAAGCCTTCCAGTACTGGGCGGAGCACACTCACATCTTCACCTCCAAGTCTGGTCGTGGTCTGTACGAGACTGGTGGCTCGCGCCACGCAATCCGCATGGTGCGCTACCTGTTCAACATGTTCGGACTTCAGGGCGAGGTGGAGAAGATGTGTTCGGCACAGACTCTGGCTGAGCAGCGGGAGATTTGGCCTCGCATTCGTCGGGTCTTGCTCAGCAAGCCCCTGAACTGGGCCATTGTCAGTACCGAGTGGTTTGCCTGGAAGGCGGCTGGTGTGCCTCGCAACCAGCGCAACATGATTGTTGATGACTATTTCCGCCGCAACGGTTTGACGACGGATATGAAGCAGGGCAAGGATATCAGTGGCCAATCTATCTGGGAATACGTGGTGAACACTCTGGACCCTGTCGTCAACGATACTCTGATCAGCAACGACAACTACTTCTACTACCTGTGTATGCAGGGCAGGTTCTCACGCCGGTAAGTTGGGACTCGCATAGTTTTCTGGACAATTACGCTAACAAATTACAGCTGCCACCCCACGTATCTCTCCCCTCAAGCCCACGTCAAGCTGTCCACCCCCGGTGCCTTTGATGGTCTCCGAATTCACACCGATGAGATTAACGAGGTGATTAACCGTATCACCCCGGGCACATTGACCATCGCTGTGGTAAGTAGTTCCGCCCCCAAAATGTTCATCCACATCATAACTCATCTATTTCCTAGGTCATGGACTCCATGGACTGGTTCGACCCCGAGGGAGATGCCGCACCCGCACAAGCCCGCCGGTTCAACACTGCTCTGAAGAAGGGTGGCCGTATCCTGCTCCGCTCTGCCAGCATCGACCCCTGGTACATCAAGCACTTTGAGGAGAACGGCTTCTCACCCCGCCGAGTTGGAGCCCGTTTCCCCGGAACATGTATTGACCGGTAAGTTCCATCTATTCTCCCGACAAAGATTTCCTCTAACATCAGCCAGTGTCAACATGTATGCCTCAACCTGGATCTGCACCAAGACCGAAGACATCGCCCGCCCCAAGAACGACCGCAGCATCTCCGTCCTCTCCCTCGGCGATGCCGCAGTTGGATCAGCCAAGCGATCCAGCAGCGTGGAAGACCTGCAAATTTAAGAAACTTAGATGATACCTTAGCCCTTTTTCCTTTCTCACAGCGTGTTACCCTATCCTATTCTTGTGCTTGCGCTTGCTCTCTGGCCGTCTAACGTGGTTACATGATTTCCCGTTGAGTTTTGGATTTGCCGATTGGCTTTTATTCTTATGACACATATTATTATTTTTCGGGGTGTATGGAGTACAAATTTCCCCGGATGGTGGTGGGGTTGCTTACAAAAATTATTTTTGAATGATGATTTATCTCTTGTTTCTGTTTTGCGTTGTGTACCCTGGAGGGAGGGTTATCGATGCCTTTATGAGGAGGGTTAATAAAGTCGGACTGTGTCATTATGTATGGAGGGTATATATACAGCTAGTTATGCTGTGAAAACATAGTTGACTTGAATGTGGCATTCCCAACTGCCAAGGCATAGACTTGTGGAAAAGCTCTTTGCATTTGAAAGCCTAGAAAATAGATGGAACAGAAGTGGAAAGACACTGTATCTAGCCATTCATATTCAAACAAAAATAGTAAGTCAAATAGAAGATGTACTAATCTGATCAAGGAGTTAGATAAAGCCAGTAGATCGAGGACAGAAGCCCTTTCCCGCCGATATAACTTTGACCTTCCAACTAGCATCTCCATGGTTTACAGAAAGTAAAACCTCAATGGTACAGATATCTAGTATTGCCCTAGAAATAACCACTCGATATGAATTTACCCTGGTGTCATTAAGGCAACTACTACTTTTCCTCCGCCAACGCCTACCTCCTCGATTTCGACCGAGGATCATAATAAGGACTCTCCCCCAAACTACACACACACGATCTCCAGTTCGTGCCTCGCTATAAACATAAGTGGCAGTATGCCATGTAGAGCAGTTATCCCAAATAGCAACATCATTCTTGTTCCATTTGAATCGAACCTGGGCGTCGTGGTCCTGGGCTCGGGTTTGTTGAATGTAGGATTCGAGTGGTTCGAGCACAGTATAGTATAGCGGCAAGGCTAAGGTATGAAAGAGAGGGATTAGAGCGGTATGTAGTAATGGAATGATTTGATCACCGCGTTATCTATACCACCGGCCATTTAAGGGGATATTGTCCGTGTTCGTGATAAAGCCAGGTATCGCGTCATCCCCTATGATTACCTGCCCCTGCCTGTGACTGTTTTATCTTCGATAGTGGATTGACCACCATTTCCGGGTACCGAGGTGCTTACAGTTATCAGCCTTGACTGGGGACGGCGAGCCACCAAAAATGGCATTTGTCCGACAGGAAGCTTACTGTAGAAGTCCATGTTTATCCCGTTCACTGCTAGTGGGGCGGACGATGAACGCCAGTTGCTCAAAACCCATAATTGGTCAGTTTATCGACTTTGCCCTGATGCCTTCTTCTTTAGGCCAGCGCGACGCTATGACTGTAGTACCGATATAACTATCCCCTTCCTTGTCTTTTCTCTTGTCTTTTCTCTTGTCTTTTCTCTTGTCTTTTCTCTTGTCTTTTCTCTTGTCTTTTCTCTTGTCTTCTATCTTCTCTAGGTTATATGAATTCTGCCGGACTTTCTGCCTTGGAAAATTGGGTTTGAGCGGAGAGAATTGAGCACTCGGCTCACAGACTCGGAAATTAGATCTCATTCAATATCTTAGGACTACCATACCAAGTCAAGAAGAATATGCAAGTGCAATATACGACCCTTGATGATATAAACGTACTATGTAGCCACGATCGGCGGCAAAACCTGGGGTAAGGAGTTTGGGGGTGGGAATTTTGACGCGAGCGACCCACAACTTTCTATACACCAAGTTACAAACTCCAATACGCGGATGAATAAATAGCCCGAGGTCAGTTTATTGTCCCTTTGCCAAACGTACTCTTTACTGTTGCATGAGGCATGGTCTTGGCCAGAAAGCACATCGGCAACGGTAGACCCGCCCCCACGCGTCACATTTGCGCTAAGGATGGTGTGCTTGGTAAGACTCATCCTAATTCATGTTGAATTTCGCCGTAATATCGCCCTTAATATACTAGAAAAGTATGCACATTCAAGTGCCAAGCCCTTCAGGATACATTCACATGGCTGAATTCTAATTGTTGCCTGTTATGTGGTATGAGCCCTAAAAGTCACCACAAAAACCACCACGACCTCCCAGACCCACAGCGACTAACTAAACTATGTCGGGAACTCTCACCGAGACTAAGCTCAAGGCTAAGCTTCGTCGATACTTAGACAGCATGTCATCAATGCGGAAGCCCGATTCGCAATCAGCCACAGCCATCGCGCAAGATAAGAATTTCAAGCTTTGGTGGAGCCGAGGCTTACTAGGTACTAGGTACTGACCATCGATTCATGACTCGATTAATTCTAGAATGGAGATAGTACTTGGTGAATTCCGTGTCTAGGCTAAGTAAAGTTGATAGCGCGATTTGAGAGCTCCGGATAAATGATTTTTAGAGCTCCGCGATTCGCCGGCTGCGATATGATGTCGCCATTTCAATGTATGAGCACGATGTAGTGTCTTCTGGGCCTTACAGCAAGTTCTAGGTATTTTTTTCTGGCAAAGCATTTGAATTCTAGAGACCAGACATATAAGACTCAAGCTATCGCGAGTTGTTTCGAAGATGGATTTCGTATGTGTCGAGAAAGAAATACTGCCTACCGAGTATTTCTCAATCAGTGTTCATCATGTCGGAGACTGTCGAGCACCAGGATGAACTGCGACAGGGTTCTTTGGGCACTGCCCACGAGGAGCCTATCATCCACCACACCAATGCGCACAAATCCGAGCTTAACGGCTTGATCAATGAAGCCAAAGAAGGCGCCAATCTGGAAAAGCAGATGACACTCCGTCGAGCGCTGAAGCTATACCCGAAAGCTGCGCTATGGTCTATCGTTCTCTCGACAGCCCTGGTGATGGAAGGCTACGACACTCTTCTGTTGGCCAACTTTTATGCACTGCCGACATTCAGCAAGAAATATGGCGTCCTGGATCCGGCAACTGGGAAATATAACATCTCAGCTCCATGGCGGTCCGGTTTATCCGATGGTGCTGCTGTCGGTGAAATTATTGGTCTTTTCTTGACTGGTCTTATTTCGGAGCGCATTGGTTATCGCAAGACCATTCTCGGGGCTTTGGTTATGATCACCGGATTTATTTTTATCACTTTCTTCGCTGTGGATATCAAAATGCTTTTGATTGGCGAGATCCTTTGTGGTCTGCCATGGGGTGTCTTCCAAACAATCACCACTGCGTATGCATCCGAAGTGTGCCCTGTTGGCCTGCGAGCATACCTGACGACATACAACAACCTCTGCTGGGTTATTGGTCACTTCATCGCCTCTGGAGTGCTTCGTGGAATGGTCAACAATACCACGTCCGACGCCTATCGTATTCCCTTCGGAATCCAGTGGATGTGGCCACCCCTCCTGATCGTCGGTGTATACTTCGCTCCCGAGTCACCATGGTGGCTAGTCCGCAAGGGTCGAATTGAAGAAGCCAAACAATCACTGTTGAGACTCACAACGAAGAACGATCCAGAATTTGACGCTGACAAAACCATTGCGATGATGGAACACACCAACCAACTCGAACAAGAGATTTCCTCGGGAACCAGCTACCTCGACTGTTTCAAGGGCGTGGATCTCCGTCGAACCGAAATCTGCACTGCTGCTTGGGTAGCCCAAAGTATCTGTGGGTCCGTATTTATCGGCTACTCAACGACATTCTACGAACAAGCTGGCCTTCCCACCACGGACGCATTCGACATGTCAATGGGTGTATATGCCATCGCAGCAGTCGGAACTCTGCTATCATGGTGGGTCATGACATTCGTGGGTCGACGAAAGATCTATCTCATCGGAACAGCGACGATGTGCGTAATTCTTTTCATTGTGGGCATGCTCGGAATCGCACCTAAAAGCAACAAATCCGTTTCATGGGCCATTGGCTCTATGATTCTCGTTTTCGCCTTCGTATACGACTCCACCGTTGGTCCGGTCTGCTACTCCCTCGTCGCAGAGATGTCCTCGACAAGACTACGAGCCAAGACGATCGTGATTGCGCGAAACTTTTACAACATCGCCGGACTGGTTACGAATGTGCTTATCAACTATCAATTGACATCTACGGCGTGGGATTGGGGCGCAAAGGCGGGCTTCTTTTGGATGGGAACATGCTTTTTGTGTTTTGTTTGGACGTTTTTCAGACTGCCCGAGCCGAAGGGGAGAAGTTATAGTGAGCTGGATATTTTGTTTGAGCAGAAGATTCCTGCTCGCCAGTTTGAGCATACCAAGGTTGATCCGTACCAGGCGGAGCATGTTCCGGTTATTGAAAGTAGGGCGAAGGGGGATATCGTCTAGGATGGTGAAGTGTATGCAATATGTTATGTTATAACTCTAGAATTTACGATTGTCTTTCAATATTTCCAGTCTCCTATATAAATCGTATCAAATGGCCGTAGGAAGTATTTACGTAAGCATATATTGGTATTAGTTATAAAGCTTCTAAGTGAGTCACTTCAGTAAGTTTTATAATAAGTAGTACGGCCAAGATATAACATACTGAATGTCTATAACATTACTACATTGGTAAGTGATTCTTACCACTAAGAATACTACATCTCAACTCTGATACATCACCATTCATCAAATTTAACGTAATTCAAGTACTAACTAATGGATATAACCAAAAACGAACACACTCGAGCACAATCACAGTCCAACTCACAAAAAACACACTCGCAACCAACTAGATTCAGCACCCACCATCGCCGCCACCTCCACCACCACCGCCGCCATCTCCGCCGGAAGACCCGGAACTCGAACCCCCACTATCACATCCGCTACCTCCATAAGAGCCCCCCGAATCGCCTACATACCCACCCCCATAAGAGCCTCCACCCGAGTAGCCGGATCCACGCGAAGTCCGGGTCGACTTTGTAGTCGTCGACGGGGGATAGTAAGGTTTATAAGCTGGGGTAACAGGGGCAGTAGCAGGGGCAGCAGCAGCGGCGGCTTTAGCTTCGCGCTCGTAGCGCTCTTGGGTGGCTTTTTGGATGGCCATGTCCTTGACGTGTTGTTCCTGTAGGCGTTCGCGGGCTTCGCGGCGGCGGCGGGAAGGGGATTTGAGGAATTCCCACATTGTTGATAGAGTAAAAATAAGGGATGTAGTTAAAGGTATTCAAGCTCGTAAAGAGCTAGAGATGGGTGGATATAGATACCGTGTAGACAGGATCAGATGAGATAATAATGATGAGTTGATGTTGAGATGAAGGATCGTAAGTAGTAGAAGGGTCCTTATATAGTTATTCTTCACGGTATCATGTTTATATCTCATCCGATCTTTCGAATCGTGGTCTACCAAGACAAAAGTGAGCCTCACCTCGGCGCCTCGTATAGCTGCAGACCCCACTTAGAGAATGGAGGACAACTATTCCTTACTTACTCATAGCTGGGTAACTACTAACCTAACTAACTTCTTATCAACTATTACTGACTCACCTGCACACAACTCACCACTCACTCCACGTTTTCAACACTCTACGTCAGTGGTTCATCTTCACTAAGTGGCTATGGCAGTGGATCCGCAGGGCAACACGCACAGCCCAGTCCCCCACCACACGATACTCTATAGAGTAACAAATACCCCAACCTTGTGCTTCAGATCTAAGAAACCCCATAAAAAAATACCACAAGATAAAGCCCGATAAACAGGGCACCGGAAAAAACGAGTCACAGGGATTATTCAAGGCACTGCTTATCCGTGATAGGTCCATAAGCAGTGGGCCCTAATGCATGAAGTACATCCGAGTCTAAGCCGAGTAACAAATCTACTATTCAGCCTTGAGATCTCGCTTGGATATTCCGATTTAGGATAGATCTATTCTATAGCTAGGAATAATGGGTTTATATTCATGCCGGAATTCATCTCTTCGCCTAACTCCTAGCGAGATGGTCTTGTCGGGCGTAGCCAGTTGCCCTGCCCAGTGGTGCCTCGTATATGGAGGATATAAGGCAGAATTAGACTTGGCGAAGCGGAATACTCGTATTCCAAGGTAAATACATACTAAAAACCAAAATTAGATACGCGCAAGAAGACCGATTAACATCTTTGCGTATGAGTCGCTGCTTATAGTCAAACCTCATATCCGACGTAAACACCACCGTATTTAAGCGCCGGCATAGCCATGCCATTTCACCCCCGGTCCATTCACGATAATGTATACAGTGCCGCCCGTTATGGCCTTCCATATCGAGAACATAGAGGCTCTTTCAAACCCTAGTCACATAATACTACAAAATTACAGGGTTTATACAGACAACGTTAATACCAGGATTATTTTATAATACCCAGAACTTCCATAACTCACGATTCTAAATATGCAAGCATAACCAGCAAAGCAAACAGAACAAACATCTGAATTGATGAAGTGTCTTCGTTTTTGAATATTATTTATTTACCTAATTCACAAAGAGTGCGGCGGTATGTTGATATGTGAAGATTGAATTATGAGCTACGGACCTCGAAAACCAAGGGGCTCGGGACGCTTTTCGCGATTAATTATGTATTATTATATAGGTATCTTAGGTAGTGAATCCGTCTAGGACCACATTGAAATGTATCGGATTCCCTTCTTCCTTTTCAAGTTTAGTATACCATCCGTTAATAGGAGAAACCCTCGGTCCGTCTCCCAAAAGCCGTATACGTAAATAAACGCGACCATAGAACGTGCTTCTAATCTTGGCCTAGTAGTAGTCTGAATAGCGGTAAGAGAAGTATCGAATTTAGGTAGTTGATATAAACCCTAGTAGTATACACGAAGCGTTCGTACGGTAGGAGCAGAAGACCAATCTTATCATAGATCATCAGGGCTATGTGTCAGATCAAAGATCCACGATTATGGGCGATAACTATCTACGAGAGAGCCAGTAGATGTAAGGGTTAAACAGTAGCAGATTAACGTAGTATAGCCTAGTTACTTTACTAATAAGTATGAATAATGTTAAACTTGTTCTTCATGACTAGGCAATATGTAGTATTTATAACTTTAGTATATAGTAGAATGTCACAGGAAATGACTGAAAAAAAATCTGAAATAGTAATAGGGGTATACGAAAGTGTTAGGAAACTCTTTGCTGTTTTCACCTGATATGATAGTTAATAATCAACATTCTAGATCATGTAGAGGTATAAAGTTATCTGATTTTCTGACGGCCTATGCATTCGCATGCACACGCTATATGCGGGGTATCACATGTTGACAGGAGGTTCAATGGCGCAAGCTAGACTAGTATAGGGCGAGGAGGGCCTTAATCTTTCGATTAACCATTTCATCGGCGCCAAGTACACGAATGCCTGTCCCTCGCGGAAATCCGACGGCCCAGCGATCTAAATCAGTGGAATACAGCCTAAAAATGGTCCAGAGGTGGCGGCAAATCAAGTCGTGATTACCACGAAAATGGTGTCAACCTACGACAATGCCGGGAACAAAAGCAGAGGGACAGTAGTATGGATGATCCTCTTCCGAGAATTTCTCCGAGGCTTATCCCTGCTTGTATGTATGGAAATACCTATCAATCCACGACTACAGAAGTCGAAATACTACTCTGTGACCTATGAACTAGACAAGACTTACCATATATGGGGTAATTATTGTAACAAAGAAGAAATACATAAAGCTATATATAAGTCCTAGACGCCCTTAAGACTACCAGAAGAACTAATTTATATATAAAAAGGAACTTTTCTAATAAGACTACTCGCAACAGCAACACAACAACCACAAGTGCACTGTCATGATGATAGCCAATGTTAGCACGATCCTCACACTGCTACCTCTGTTAGCTATGGCAATACCTTCAACACCAGAAATAGCCATCAAGAAACGATCAGTCACCTGTCTAAACGTCGGCGCAACTGCCACAGCCACCTGGACCAATAGTGCCGGACAAAGCTGTTCCTTTGTCGGCGTGGTAGGAAGTAATTATGGCACCAACAGCGCCGGATCAGGAGAGTAAGTCAACGCTTCCGCGTGCGAAGGCTTCTTAATTGGTATCTGCTAATCGGACGAACCAAACCGTTCAGTTATTCCTGCAATGGCCGATGTGGCACTGGATGCAGTGGTACTGCAGCTGGCAATGTGTATACCCAAGACTGCTTCTCCCATGATATCTGCTCCTATTTTAACAATGCAAGCGGAGGAGCAAGGTGCGTTAGCATTGGCGAGCTTTAACTGTGCGAAGACTTACCTAACGCTATTCCAGTGATCCAAACTGCGGAGCTGCTTATGACGATGCGGTGGACGATTATCTCCTTGGTGTTGTAGATGGATGTTCGCAGACGAATCCATCCTCGGCAGTTTCGAAGCCAACCTCAACTCCTGTCTGTACATAGAGCTCTATTCTTTTTTAAGGGCCTTGCCATATACCGCATATGTAGATGTCATCAGCTTGCTACCCAATGACTAGGAACGTTGTGGACATTTGCCTCTCGTGCATAATACAATTGTTTCAATAAATGATCGAATCGCGTTAAACATATCAAATTTAGCCCGAGACGGACACCTAGGGCAGCACTAGGCCCTCTGCAGTGAAGCAACTGAGAGATCGAGAGAAGTTGACAGGTTGCGGGCCACTGCGGGCTGTTATAATATATTCTGACATTAGGTTATTCACAATGTTGGTGCCATAGGCCTAGCGTACTGTGTGTAGACATGGAAGACAATAACAGTCAGCACTGTACATATTGCAATACAACCCCAATACACCACTTTTATTTACAGATCCCCCCGATTCACCTCATCCCCAACCTTAACATTAACATTAACATCCCCCTCCCCATCCACAGCCCCGGTCAAAAAGAAATCCAATTCACTAGGACCACCCTGCGAATGTTCATTCTCGGCCAACTGCTCCAAAAGACTCAAAAACGGATCTTTCTCCAAACTACCCGTCCCCGTTTCACTACTCGCCGTATGCGAGCCGCTAGTCTGCGACTGCGCGCCGGGGGTAAGTGCAGCGCCGGATTGAGTAGTGGCCGCCGTGTCGAAGGGGAAAGTTGCGTATTGCGGGTTTGATGGGGGTGTTGGGGCGATGGCGAGGGATGGGTCTGTCAGGAAGGCTGGTGGGGAGAGGCCGAAAGCGCTTGGGGAGAAGGCGCTGGGTAGAGAGAGGTGGTTGTTTTCTTGGGTGGGTTGGGATGTTGATTGGGAGAGTTGGTCGGAGGCGGATTGGATGGGGAAGATGGAGGAGAGAGATGGAGAGGGTTGGGTTTGTTGGTGGAAGTGGAGGGCTGGAGAGAGGGGGTTGTTCGATTGATGTTTGTTTGCATGAGAGTGGGAGTGGGAGTTGCGACGGTCGGAGTCGGGGGTTTGAGAGGATGGAAGGGGTGAGGGTGTTGGACGAAGATTGCCGTAGAAGGCGGTTTGGGGTTGGTATGAGGGTGGTGCCATTGGACGGTAGAACTGGGCTTGTTGGTCGACGTAGCCAGCAGGACTGAAAGACACAAAAATTAGCTATTGCAGGCATTGATCGAAATGCAGGTTACTTACCTCGCCACCAGTTCATCCCCCGTATCAACCAACCGCACATGAGCACCATCCACCGTGAGACCAGGATACCGATCTAGGAAATCCTCTAGATGGAAAACGGGCGAGAAACGCATCGAACTGCTCGCCAGATTCCGCACCAGCTCTGCATGACAGGTATATATCGTTTGAAGTAGCTCCCGCTGATGCTGGACACCAGCCCAGGAATTCCGCAACCAGGCCAGCTGGTGCATCTCGCGGGTGAGGAATTCAGCACTCGACGAGAAGACCTCACCTTCACGACCTTTGTAGTGTACTCCATGAACATGCACAGTACCCGCCGTGCATACGCAATACCCCACGAAAGCAGGCCACTCGACCAGCGGGGAATTCCGGCCCAGCTCGACGAGTTCTGCGATCGCGTTGGAATGTGAAAAGCAGAGGTTCGTTGCCTCGATCTGCCAGGATTGATGCTGACCCGTGCCTCTCAATTCCACGAGATCGATGGGCAAGAAGGGCCGGTATATCAAACAGTGCACCAAATGATAGATCAGTTTACTCAAGAGTAGCGTCGTGCTCTCAGGATGACCGAATAATGCCTCGATCGAAGCAAAGACATCCTGTGTTCCTGCCGCCCAGATGTCCAGTTCCTGTCGAATTTTGGACAAATTCGAAAGCGCATGCCATGGGAAATGCGAGTCTCCCTTGACACCACCCGCAGCCAGATACCGGTTGGTGACTCCCAGAATCCGGGTGATATCGATCAACAAGGACGCCGCACTAGGTGCTTTCCGGCGTGAATCGGCCGAGTATTGAATGTTCGGACCGACGTGGAACAGCTCGCCCTCCATATTGAGACCGGCTGCATGGGGGGACCAAGATGGGAGGCGCAAGACGATGGAGTGGTCGGCGATCAGACATGGGCGCTTGGATCCGCAGGTAATGAAGCGATCCATCAGGTAGACGGACCAGAATAATCGGCGGCGGGTTTCACGCTCGGGCGCAGAGATATTGGCTTTGGATGGCATTTCTCGTAGTAGCTCCAGAGCCACAGCCATGGCCGCGCAGTTTGCTAGAAAAGATTAGTCAATACATTCAAGTTTTTTTTTGCTGCGACAGGACCATACAGAATGTCATATACGCCTTCTTGCCCAGTCCGTAGGCGAAAAAGGCCTGAGAAAGTAACAGCAAAGACTGTAACCCGTCTATCGTGGGATTATCCACATCGATCATCCGTCGAGCTTGTAGAGCCGCATCCAGACCGATACGCAAGGACTGCTCCGGTTGTCCAACGTGAGTATACCTACAACGCATTAGACGATCGCGAGTCCACAGCAAGCCCCGCTCAGCCCACTCACCTTAGCGTCATGGCCGATATCGCCATGGCCAAATGCACGGGTAATTGATTCAACTGATGGCGCTGTCGAGTCCCCGCCTCATCCAAGATATAGAATGGCTTCCCATGTAATCGCGCGAAATACGCGTCGAGCAAAACGTCGGAGAGGGCGCCATTCTGCGGAGCCGATTGCGGGGGTAAACCCGGGGAGGGGTCATGACCGGTCAATCTGGAGAAAGAGTCGGAGTTTTGCGACAAACTCGAAGACAGGGTCGGTCGCGAGTCACTCGTCGAATACGGATTGAACGCAGAGGCATCGACGGTGTTGCGACGGGCGGCGCTCTGCGGCTGTCCGAGCGGGAGATCGTCGGGTTGCTGCTTGTCCGGGGAGGTGGGGGAGATGGGATTTTTCTCATCCTGGAGTCTCTTTTCCAGCCCATCGACACGTTTGAGAAGGGCCTCGAGGACGTCCGTTTTGGGGCCGCGCTTTTTAGGAATGGCATCTAAGAAAAACAGAGTGGGCGATTAGTCTGGGAATCATGGAATCATGGAATCATGCGACGGGGACAATGCGGGAAAATCGGCCAAAAAAAGTGGAATCTCCGAGACTCACCATAAATACATGGGCATTGGAAGACCTTACAGGCCTCGCAACTGGGGCGTAGACGATTGCATTTTATCTGGAAAAAAAGCGATGAGTAATTCCGGATTTATTGAGACTGAATACTGGGGGGAGATGGTCTCACCTTTCGTTTGCGACAGGACTTGCAGTTCATGGCCTCGCGCGGTTCAACCGTCGCGCGGCGCGGCGTCAGGCGGTCGATACTGACCTGCGGGCGCGACATCGCTCATTGAATTATCGGAGAGGCATAGAGAGGAGAGAGAGAGAGAGAGAGAGAGAGAGAGAGAGAGAGAGAGAGAGAGAGAGAGAAGGTAAGAAGAGAATGAGAATGAGAAGAAAGGGTGTGGGGGGAAGAGAGGAAAGAAAGGGAAAAACGGTAAAGAATACGATGAGGCAATCGTCGAACCGAGAGAAAAAAGCGCCGAAGCGAAGTTTAGAGCGAAGACGAAAAGTGTAAAAAAAGAACTAAACAAGCAGGGGAAAGAAGAAAAGAGGGGGAGAAGAAAAACGGGGGAGGCGATTTGTGGAGAGGGCGAAATGCGGAGAAGAAAAGGCGAAGTGCCGCCGGAGTTTCTCTGGTCTCTTGAGAGGATTATTCTAGTCTTGGATTTGACTTTGACTAAGGACTGGTTGAGTCTTAGTGGATGTTTGAATTAATTTAGTATCTTTTAGTCTTTGACTAACTCGAGTTAGTATGTGAACTCTGGGCTGACTGGCTCGGTTCCAGCCTGCGTTGCTTAATTGCACAGGACTAACATGAGTTTAGTCTTTAGTCTACTCTCTAGAGAGTCTAGAGAGTAGCCACGATGGCGTTATACTAGTAACCAGTTGGTGAACGTTAGTAGTTATTCCTTCCTCTAGAGTGCTATTCCTTCTATCCCTCTATCCTTCTATCCTACTAGCCCCGATCGTGGCAACACTCTTCATACTTTACGATTCTACTCAATTTCATGGAATAGGTAATTAGTCTAAATAGTCAAGAATATACGTACATACTATGCTTTGTTGATGAAGTCTCCACTCGCCCACCGATATTAATCTACTCCGGACGCACGCCACGAGCCATTCGGGGCTTTTACCATTTTCTCGCATCTGCTCCGCCGTTAGGGCTTGTCTGCACTTCCGAGGCGATCACGCAGACCCTAGTACATAGTCTAGTATACTGTACGGAGTATGTACATACTGACACTAATGCCTCTACATGATTATTATTATTATTATTTCCATCCCTGTCCCCCCATCCCCGTTCATCACGGGGTCTAATGCCGCGTGGACCCTAGTTCTAACCTGCCAAACCCTGTCCGGCTCCTGATGACTCCGACCGAATGTACAAACGAATATACCATTTTCTTCGTATGTAGTTACTACTCCTCTAAGTACTCATGTCTCACACAACCTCCACACCAAGAACTCACTAGTCCCCCTTCCAAGAAAGCCAAACCCTCGTGAAGAATCTCTCCCCCTCCACATTCCACATCCCCGAGGTTTACCCTGGCCGTGCAGAACGACTAACTTGGTAACCACCAGTACAATAAGTTAGTAACTGTTAACCCCGGCATCCCTCGCTGAATACCCAGATCGAGGGATCTTGAATCCTGCATCCTGCATCCTGAAACGTGAGCCTATCCACTCCCCACAGATGAAAGGAACACCTAAGCGCCCGGCGGGGGGGGGGGGAGAATCATCTAGTTCCTGTCGCAGTTCCTAGACCTAGTTCCTCCTATCCCCACGTATTCCCCCTCGTATCCGTAATCCTGTCATCCTGGATTTGGTTCGTTGTCTTCCCCTCCCTTCTACTCCTGGAACTAAAAACCCTGCACCCTGCCCCTGTTCCTGGATCGACCGCCTGGATACTCCTTTGGAGACGGGGAAGTCAGGAACCCTCGAGGAGATAAGAGGGGATCTTGTATTACATTCGTTGTGAAAGGATAGAAAGTATACAAATATATACAAGATCAGCACTGCAATAACATAATTAATCCTAGGACACGGTACACAACGTACTGAATATACTCCACGATGCATTAAAACCGAGAACCTTAGAGAACCCTTTGAAGACTACTCCTGTACTACTCCCCATATCGGCTATTCTATCAACACCCCCAGACTCACCCCGCAAAACTCGGCTCTTTTTCCTGCAGAATGCAGAATTCCAAACGGGGTAGAGTCTACATGCAGGACATACAGACCGACCAGGGTCTTGGACTCCGCCATTTATCCAACCGAGGGTCTTGCAGAACCAGGCATACTTCCAAGAATATATACAAAATATACACCGGACACTCCGATGATAACCGTCTAAATACACAAAATGTGATATGATATACCCTCCCATATCCCTATACAACACGCCCATCCCTCACAAACTCCGCCATCCTCCTCGCCACACCCCCTCCCCTCCCCTCCAACCCATCCACAACCCCATCCCGATCCCCGACCGGCCTCTCCTGACTAACCTTGAATCGCCCCTCCACACGGGTAATATCGACCTGCATCCCAACGATATTCTTCTTCAAAATGGCGATATATTTTTCTGGTGCGTCGTCGAGTTTCCACGGAGTAGTACCGCCACCACTGCCAGTACTATTCCCCTGTCCCTCCCCATCAGTATTAGGCTCGTCTTCGGTAAACCCCATAACGCCCTCCTCCCCCAGCTTCGCCAAATCAGATAACTGTCTCTGCAGAAATAGCCCCGTTTCTTCAGCACTGGAATCATGGTACACACGCATACGCCCGTACACCTGTACAGCAGCGTAATTCCACGTCGGTGCAATCCTAGCTTTACCCGTTCCACCACTAGCACCAGAACCACCAGTAGTCGCAGCAGCAGCAGCAGCAGCAGCTTTAGCCGCAGTGTAAAAATGCGGCGTGATATAGTGATCGACAGGGCTGGTGAAGATAATCAAGACTTCGCCTGGAAGGTAATACCCCGAGTCCCGACCCTTGTCCTGGTCTTGGTCCTGGACTTGATCTGCAGAACCGAGAGAATCGTATTGGCCCTTCACACTAGCGGAAGGAGTATCCGTGACGGCTTCGATCATAGCGGCAGCCTGTGGATTTGCACGGGCGATGTGGCCGCGTAGGACGCCTAGGGGGCAAGAAGAGGGGTTGTGCGTAGTGGCAGTGGATGAACTAGACGGTTCGTTTAATCCGGATTCATTTTCAGATGTCGAGTCTGGGCCTGTTGTGTCTGTATCCAGAACCCAGGGTATATGGCTACATTGTAAGGTAGGAAAAGTTGCCGAGGGTAATGAGGTTGTTAGGACGCCGAGGGGATGGGCGCGGATGAAGGTGTGTAATGTTGGGAGGTCGTGGACTGCGTGTTCGCGGCGGAGATGCATGGTGAGGATGGAGGAGGTTTGGATTTGATGTATAGTTGATGTTGGACTATCGATGTGTATTTCGGATAATGTGAAGAAAGTTAGGACGGGAGGAAAAGGTACTAAAGTGAAAATGAGGGGAGATTGACCCCGGATTTGCCGATAAGATTTGGATCGGATAATCGGGCCAGTTAGAGTTTCTCTACTATACTAGACGTATACTTCGAGGTGAATGATATATCCTTACAAAAGTATCACACAACACATTAGTGCGGTAACGGATCAAACGAGAAAAATATGCTGAGTGAAATGAAAGATATATAGAGAATAGTACCAACCCTATTCCAATGATCATGCATATCTATGCACTACCACAAAACTCAGGCCAATCGCCTCAAAGTTAAAAAGAAAGATGAAAACCAATATCCAAACCAAGCTCCAACAAACTCCAATCCCTAGACCCTCGACGACATCTTCAGATCTATTGCATCGTCCGGGCCAGACACACGAACCAAGCACAAGCACAAGCACATACAGACATACAATCCACCCTAATCACCAAGTCCACTCCAAGCTATGACACGACTGACTCACTCATATGACACCCTCTACTCAAAATAACGGCCTCCCAGACGCCATCCTCACAAAGTCAAACGGCACATTCTGACCCACCAACAACCGCAACGTCTCCACCGTCGTCCAAGCACTAACATCCTCACTCCCATACGCCGTCCAGCCCGCACTACTCGCCACGCCCAAGGGATCCCCCTTCCTAGGACCAGAGGTTAAATCCAGATAAACCTTCCCCCTCGTCGACGGCGGCGACGAGCGGCCATTGGTCCGATAATGTCTGAGCAAGGGCTGCACCAAGAGGGACTTTTCCGGCGGCAACGCGGAAACAATGACAAACGGCTGCTCAACCAATTTAACCGACTGAATCGAGGTAAACGGTTCCAACCCCGCCGCAAGCGGCCCGCTAGCCTTGAACCCGACCGTATAAATCGATCCCACGCCTAGACTGCGCAGGGCAAAGATCGCAGCCGAGGCGTCGGTCTCGGAGCCGGCGAGGATGATTGCCGCGCGGCCGCGGTACGCGGAGGGTACGTACTCGCGCGTCAGCGTGGCACGGATACCCTTCCACGCGGCATTCTCACCGACGAACCGCGCGCTGCCGATTTCAGCCGGCGCCGAGAGGGCGATTGTGTCGACGAGGCCGATGGCTCGGGCCGCGTCGCTGATGGAGGGCATGTACGTGGTTGAGCTGGAGATGGGTGGGTTGAGGCAGGCACCGCCGAATTGAGGCTGAGTGAGGATAGACTCCATGGAGCCCTTGGGGCCGCGGTCGATGGAAGTGAAAGTATGCGGAAGGCCGAGCTCGTTGAGACATTTCTCCATGAACATGGAGTGTGGGGTGGCGCGGAACGAGCCGATGACGTATAGATCGCGCTTGGGCAGTTGGCCCATGATATGCAGGGCTTCGTTGATTTCGGCGGCGGTCAACTGACCCGGAGCTGCGATCATGGGGAGCAAAGGGTGGGTGATGGGGGAGAAGACGGTGTTCAAGGCACGCGAGAGTTGACCCATTTGGCCCATGTTGACGGCAGAGAGTAGCGGACCCGGTCCACGACTTTTGATAGTCGAACGGAAGTATTCCAGTTCATAGTTCTCCTCGATAGTCGAGACCATGGCGATCATCTTGACGATATCACCGTACTTGGCACTCTCCTCAAAGACACGCTGAGCCTCGGGGGCCGTCCACTTCCATGTGCCCGAAAAATCATGGAAGGCAGACATGATAATGCTATGACCCTTGACTTCTGATAATCGCCGGCGAATCTCTTCGGGCAACCACAGCTCCACGTCGACATATTCAACGCCCCACTGGATCGCGCGCCGCAAGTACTTGTAGAACAACATGGGATCGTCCATGGGGAATTTTCCATTCTCCTTGGTGCATCTCGCCGTGAATATAATGGGTAACTCGGTATGTTGCCGCAGCAGCATCAATTGCTGACCCACGTATTTCAAACTGGGCACCGAGCCCGCCGCAGTGCCATCCGCCGTAGGCTCGACCAGCAAGTCCACGCGAATCTCAACCGCATCCGATCCCACCGACAAGATATCCAAATTCGGCAGCGCGGCATGTACATCCGGGAAGGTCGTCGAAATAAAATTGGTCCGCGTCTTGGTGCGCAAGTCCTCATGCGGCCTCGTCTGACCCAAGATCAAAGAAAGAAAGCGCGTCAAATCGCGACGCAAAAGGGGGTTCGCGAGTACAAGAACTCGTAGTCGCATGATTCGGTCAATGCATCCTCGGGTGCAGACCCGTCCTCCACGCAATGGGTATTTATCAAGATGATCGAGGACCTGTCGCATCCCTCCAGACTGCGGTCGAAATCATGGGCTAGCACACCGGCGACAACCACGTCCGTGGCTCTAGCCAGCGTCGCAAGCGAGGTTTCCGTTGTCCAGGGCTTTCCGAGCACCTCCGCGACCATGTGTACGATGCTTTCCATCCCCGCGCCAAACACAATGACTATCGTCCCGGACGGGGTTTCCGGCGGGGGTATAACGGAGGGAGCGACATGGTTCTGCGGGGAGGAAACGGCGGGCGCATTATTGGAGACAATTGCAGCGATATTCAAGACCGAGCCAGCCGAGGAGGTCGAGGAGACGGAGGTAGAAAGGTCAGAAGCGGTATTGTTGGGCGAAGCCATATGAGGACCGGGATCCTTTAGGGTGGAGACGGCGGCCGTCTCGTCTCGTAGCGGCGTTGCCATGGGCGGTAGGGCAGTTGGCATCATCGTCGCATAGCAGATTTAGACGTTTTCATACTTGGGGTGTGAGGATGAACGTGCTCGAATTCGACCCAACCAGGTCTGGTCCACGAATCTTCTCAATCGTAGATTGCGGGTTATCACCGACACCGTCAACGTCACGCGAGAGGGCCCCGGCCACAAGAAGACAACGGAATGTCAAGTTGAGATATAGCCAACAAAGTGCAAGATCCAAAAGGGAGAAAAAATTGGAGAAGGGGAAGGAAGAAGAGAGAGAGGGAGAAAAGAGGAAAGAAAGGAAAGAAAGAGTGTGTGTGATGGAAAAATTGTAATATCAGCGTCCGGCTCGTCCACGGCAAGTGGCAAGTAGTATCCGCAACGGCATAGACCGGGGATTGACCGAGGAGGCGAGAACGAACGAGACGAGTAAGTAGTAGTATAGTAGATTTGGTGTGTCTTTTTTCCAGACAGGGTTAAACCGGATAAAGTGCCAGGCGCAAGTAGTGGAGGAAGAAAGAACGAAATGGGGGGAGGGGGGGAAAAGGGAAATGTAGCAGGTCGGATAGAGTTTAATACGGGGGGGGGGGGCACAAGACAGGCGGCTATAGCGCAGGGTTGGAAGGTTGAATTTCCTTTTGTCTGACCGGGGAAGAATTGGTAGGAAGGTAAGAAGTTGAATAGGGTAGGGGATAGCAGGTAGGATCCAGGAGGAAATCCGAGATCCATCCGAAGAAGAAAACCAAAAATGCGAAAATCCATTCCGGGGGCGGGGGGAGAAGAGACGGGGTTGCAATTCTCCGCCAATCAGAATGAAGAGTTGGCCACATAAACTGCGGATCGGATATTGGAGATTCTGGGGGTAATCTAGTATACTTAGTACTATCCGTACTATAGTATTACTATAGTAACTATGTACTACGTGTTAGTTGGTTAAAAGGATTTTTATCCGGATAATCACTGGAAAATTACAATCATCCTTATAAGAAGAGAATACCTTCTATTCGAATAATATACTCCTCTCCATCTACAAATCCAATCTACTCTATAGCCTATTCTATAGCTACCCCGTATACTTGGCAACCACCAACCCATCAACCCATAATCCAATCTCTATAATAATACCGTACCATCTAAAATGCCAATGTCACACAGCCGCATCTACAGGGTCGCACTTCCCTCCCCCGAACCCCCGACAAGCCCACAATTCCCACGCGTTGATACGGGGAAAATCTCCGGCTAACCAAAGAGACACGGCTAGTCGAGAACCAATAACCACCCGGCCCGGGTAATCCACCCAGTCCATCACCTCTGGTCTCCTACACCAGAACGCAAATAAGTTATGCCGTCTATTACCGTCATCCATCGAAAAAAAAGGGCTTGGCTTGGAAGGTGGGAGAAGGGTGACTATGGAAGAATTGATACGTCCTCGGAAAAGCAGAAGAAAAAAACATGGAAAAGCAGGTGTGACCAATAGGTGATGAGTGCCGCGGTAGGAAGATGCCTGGTGGACTTGCCGGGTATGTAGTAGTAATAGCCACTGGGTAGGTAGTTAGCTACTGGACTATCGTATAAAGGGAGGTCCCTCAATAAACATAAAGCGGGACGTACTATACTTCCAGCACTCTACTAGCCAGACGGAAATGGTCACAAGATCAAATTATACGTCAAAGTATCCCATCCCATCCACAATTCTTTTGTCGTTCATACAATCACCAATCCCTTATTAATAAAAAAAAGATTTTTATCTCCAATCAATGTTGGCAGATTGAAATGATATGATCTGAAATGGGTCTTACATGGCATCCATAAAAACATGGTCAGAGAATTTAAATCATCGGGAGATAACCCCTCCAATGGTCCACACAGAAAAAAAAAACGAGAGAAACATACCAACCAAGTCAAGGGGGTATTGAAAAAAACAAACAACAAAGACATGAGGTGAAAGGGGAATAACTGAAACAATCGCCAACAAATAGCTGATCTCTTTCAAAATAAAAGCAAACGGTGTATCAGAAGTAGATTTTCGACAGATCAGACCAGTCTTTGCGCCGTTGCGCTTTTAAGTTTGCTTTGTTCACTCCACCCGACATCAAGCCGGAGGAATTACTATGTACGAGAAAGAAAGGAAACAAGAAGGGACCTCCGTCAATAGGTCGAGGTATCGTCACAAGGGAATCAATCCCGAGGCTCGCCAACGTGATTGTTGCACGTTTCCCGCGCCACAGCAGAAGCTAGATTAGCGGAGAGAGAGAGAGAGAGACACGAGACACGAGACTGGAGCCGCTTGGAGAAAGAGATCGGCTCCCGAGACAAATGGTGGGGATCTGTGACACTGGGTATCCTGGCGATTATGGCTCGCCATTGGACAACATCATGGCACGCCACAAGAGATGACATCCTTGCAGTAGACCTGCTTCCTGCAGATCGACATGCGATAGGCGAGCCATGGGCGGCAGCGAGGGGAAGAAGGAGATAGGGGAGGATGAGAGGGAGATGGTTTAGGACAGTGGGAGGCATAGAGACAGAAGGCCATCTCACCTGAGCAGCGATTTGGCTCTGTGGCGACGCATAACCGCCCTGTCCAAGGTCAAGACGACCAGCATGTCCAGGAATTGCCAATCAATCAGGCAGACACGGACGGGAACCGCCAGCCAAAGCCGATCCAGACGGAATCTAGACCAATTGTTTCAAAAAGCGGGCTCGGGTCATGTCAAAAAATGGACATAGATGCAGCTGCAGACGCACACACGGGCAAGGGCCCACGCGGGCGCACCAAGTACAGACGGAATGATAATCGGACGATGCCCAAAAGAAATCACACCAATTAACTCGGAGGAGATATAGCCAACCCATTCATAAGTTTAGGCAAAGGCTTTCGACGGGCAGTATTTGCCGTCTTGGAGACCCGCGGAGCTCCATGGATCATGCGGGGTTCTTTCATGAGACTCGTGTCAAGCTTGGCCGGGGCTGTGGCGGGTTAGATGGGGACAGTCGTTGGATGGACAGAATCAGACTCACCTCTTTGGACAACTCTGCTGTAATCACCGGAGAGATTTGGTTGGCTACGGCTGCTTGGCGCGAAGAATGTGGCACTGGCTGTCCGCCACAAGTGGTTGGACGTGTCGGATAGGAAGTCGGTGGTTGATCGACCGGAGAAGATGGAGCTGCGGCCTCGGTTGCGTTTTGAGAGGACGATCTCGTCGAAGAGGGCCATCTTTGAGTCCTTGGACTTGGGATTGGTTCTTTCACGTTCACTGATGAACTCATTGAATCCTAAGTTTGGAGCGTTAGACATTATCATCTTGTCAAAAACATAACACAGATTCTTACCTTGCGTTTGCTGCAGGACGGCAATGTACTCGGCATGCTCATGTGGAAGGCTCTTCATAAAAGCATCCATATTGAACGTGTAGTACATTCCAGATTTCTTCTTCTCCCCACTAGCCGGTACCAGGAACTTCTTATAGGTATAGAATAAGCTGGCGAAGCACCTGACAAAGGCCGCGCGGATCTGATCGGGGTGGAAGGCAGCATCGCAGACGAGGCAGACCTGGGACGCACAGCGGTTGTGGACAGTCAACTTGCACTGCGAGCACTTGTACATGCCTTCCTCTGCGCGGTCATCACAGATGGCACATACTAGTTTCTCATCCCATGGTTGGGTCTGGAAATAGTGGCCCTCAACCCAGGCAGTGCCCGTAGCATTGTCAATGGGCTGCACAGCAGCCTGTGGGACAATCGTCGATGCGGCAATTGTGGATTGAGCGTACACCGACGGAGCATAAGTCGAGCCTGGCCCGTAGTCCGTGTTGAGCGTGGTGACGGACAGATTAGAGGCATGTCCGAGGAAAGGCGCACTCGGACGCCGCGTCATTCCAAAGGACGAGCTCCTCCGAGATGCAGCATCGAAATGGCCAGACCGTTTCTCTCGCAGCGACGCTTGCAACGCCATGCCAGAGTCATTCCGAGAGGAGGGAGTCGGTGGAGGTGGAGGGAAGTGACCCGAGGTAGGGGAGCTTTCTCTGGGCGATGGGGGAGACGCACTGGCCCTGGCTGTGGAGCTAGTTCCTGGCCGGTCATAGCTCTTGGAGGAATACCCGCGTGAGGAGGCCTGCTCGTTACGGGCATGAAGGAATGCATTGAAGATCGGGGGCTGGTACGTTCCAGGAGTCACGGCAGTTGAGCCGAAGGTGCTGGAATTGAGGCCCACGTACTTGGCAAGGTTGGTTGGCGGGGCCTTTGCGGTGTACATGGCCGCGCTTTCTGACAAGAATGTGTCCCATGGGTATGTCTCGATCGCATATGCTGGGGGACCGGTTGGTACCCCGCAGCGACTGTGGTGAGGAGCAGCCATCTGCAAGAGCGAGAGGAGCTTCCTACGTTGATGACGGGGGAGAGGAGTTGGGCGAAGGGTACTCTCGATCATGTCGTTATCCAGATCGACCAGAACGAAATCGTCGGTGGGCAATTCCACCTTTTCATATCGACGCTCGATACCCACAATATACGGGCAAGGAGCCTCGATCGCCTGGACCAAACGAGCGGGGAGAACAGGGATCAGAACACCAGTCCACTGAATGGGGAAGAGCAGGTCCACCAGAGCCCTGGTGGCGAGGTAGAGCATTGAGGTGTGGGAGGACAAGAAGATGATTCGAGACTCTGTCAAAGCGTACTCGAAGAGAATAATAATGTTCGGGACGGATAATGTTCGGAACAAGGCATACAGGTCGGTATTGCGAGAACCCGGAAGCTCGTTAGAAGCTTCCTGGCGAGCAAATAGCCGCAATTCACGGATTGCAAGCTCGACCTGTGTCTTGGACGAGACTGGACAGAATGCTTCCGTACAGAGATTCATGACGTATCGCTCCAGCGGCTGCCACACCCCCATTCGTTGCGAACTGGATGGCACACGTTGCACACCACCCTCGGTCATCGGCACAACGATCGCTTTCAGCCACTCCTTCCAGAAGCTGGTCATATTCGCCTCACGACCGAGAATACCATATGCGCGGGGAATCCAAAAGCCCGTGTCACCATCAGTCAAACCCTCGATCTTGGAAGACGCCGCATGTCGCACCGGGCGCAGCAAGTCCGTCATAAGCCCAATCTTCTCCTCGACCGCGCTAATCTCGTCCTCGAGCTGTTCACGGGAGTCTGATCCGGAAGGTACATTCGGCAGCTGTGCCAGCAGCCTAGACAGCTTGGCCCGCTCCGATGCAAGCCGCTCGCCCAGACTCGCTGCCAGCTCACGCTCCTCGTCCGTCATGTTATCCTTCCGCCACTCCTCACATCGCTTCTCCAGCTCATCCGCAGCCTTTGAATTCAACGGGATCCAAATAATCACACAGATTGCGTGCAACTTCGAGCCATTGTCCGTTGTCATGGCAAACCCGTGCCAGGTCGACCGCGGCCGTTGATCCGAGGCAACAATATTGACATCATTGGGAAAGGCGAACATCGGTACGTAGTCCGGAAAGTTGCCTCGCTGCTTCATCTCGTCGGCCATGCCTCGCGTGGGGTATCGATCGAGCAGGACGGGCTCGAAGCGGCGCTTCAATGGGTGCATTGTCGGGGAGATTTCGAGGGGCTGCGGTACGGGAATCACGGAATTGTAGTTGCTAAGTCGTCGAGACGTACGTACGGAAGCTATATCAAGCAATGCCTGTCGTCAGTAATAAATCCCATAGCAAGACCGTCCCCTCAACCATTTTCAAAGCTAGAACTCACCTTGTCGCGCAATCGTCGACGGCTGCCTCTTCATACTATTCATATCCCGAAACGACATATGCCGGCGCACACTTCCAATGCCCGATCGTAGTAGATTGCCACCCTGAGACGGCGAATCCTCCGAGACAATCTTTTGCGTACGAACACGAGATCGCGGGCGCGTGTTCGTGGTAATTGCACCCGCACTCAAGCTCAGATCCGTCAAAAAGGTATCTCTCTCCGACGTAAACTTCAGCAACGCCTGGTCAAAATCAAAGTCCTCGGAGAACATTGCCGAAGCCCGCATCGGGGAGGAGGCGCCTTTGACCGTGACACTGCTACGGTTGCTACCGGTACCATTGGGCTGGTTGGAATCGGTGCGCGAAAGGGTCGACAGGCGCTGGTTGGAGCTGCGCCGGGTACTATTTCCAGCGTAGAGAGTCGAGTTGGGCCGGGAGGTACCATCCGGGAGGTGTTCCTCCTCAGCGTCGGCGTCTTCCTGGATAGCATCGGAGAGCGCGGGGCCCGGGGAGGCAGCGCCATTGATGCGATAGTCTTCGCCGAGTCGTTTGAAGGTATCCAGAATCTCAGTGCCGTCCACGCCCGCAATCCAAAAGTAATCGGCCAGAGGAGCGCCCTCCGGGGAGCTAGTTGAAGGCATTGTAATTGTGTGTGGGACCGTCGCATAGAAGCAATTCACACTCTGAGTTGGTCAACTGTTGTCCACCCTTTTTCCCTTGTCACCGCATGGATGGTAGGAACTCCGACCGCATTCAAAAGTTCGATCAGGGGGTGTGTGGGCGATGTCGGGAGCAGAGGCGGGGAAAAGAACGACGGGACCGCGGGAGCATACGAATTTGGCGAGACCCAGAAGAGAGTGGGGACTGATCGAGAGGAGAGAGAATAATAGTAGTAGTAGTAGGAGGAGGGGAGAAACAGAACAATCGTAGCAAAAAGAGTTAGAGAAGAGAAGAGTAGGGGAAATTCGGGAGGAGGGGTGAAGATCAATTTTTGGGGGGTTGGGTTTTTGATGGATTTCGAGGGGTTTTTTGGGGGTGGGATTGGGTAAGGATGATTCTTACGCAGGACAAAAATAGGGGAGACTTTAGTATGGAACTGATTATTTACTTTGTTATAATTCTGGAATCAAGACACAAGAGTTTATTAACCCAAGGATATTTTTATTTGTGGGACTCTAGAAGGGTATATTCTTTTTTTTTCTTTTTGAATGCCCCAGTTTTACAGTGCTTTTTTTTTCCTGTTGGACGGATGGTTGCGTAGGCCCTTCGTAATGCGATTACTAGGAGAGTCCTGCAGTATCTTTATTCTGCCAGTCCATAAGAGAATATTATAACTTGGTAGCTATGACTTATACTATATCCGTTATCTCTCCTACTACTGTATCCCACAGCTACTATAACTACTATATCTCCCTCCTAACCCTAAGACAATCCTAATCCACTCCTATTCACCCCTTCCGGTGGCGTTCGAACAAACTATCCCCCAATTCCCGTCAAATGGCAGACTCAGGAACAATCTCTCGAACCCCTTGGTGCACTGACCAGCAAAGCAAACCAGCCCGCCACTCTGCGCCCCCAAAAAAGCGCCCCATTGATGCACAAGAGTCTGACACGGGCCCGACCTGCAGCCAATGCACCCTCACTGGCCGGTTTCGAGACCTTTCTAAACAATCGGGGAGAGATCCAGGGCAATCCAGGCCCTGTGAGACAGAGACCCATACTATACTTCTAGAGACTGCCTTAAGGCAGTCTCTAGAACCAGACACTAACTTCTTATAGACTTCGACCCCGGCTTTGAATAGTTCTATTGGAAAGTTTTATATCCCAAGATTACAGCAGTATCCAGGTAAACCTCCGATAGTTCTCCACCACGCACCATATAAAACGACCATTCGAACCACTCGATGATCGGTTCGGTGGAGCGCAATCGCACATCCGTGCTTGGCTGGCAACTGACCCTTTGAATAGAATCCATCCAACCATTTCCATCAACCCGTCACCGAACGGAGAGCAATCAGCCCACGTTCCATGGTTTACCCGACGATTCCTCCACATCCTCGGGCGACCCGCCAAATGCGTCAAAAGCGTTTCTTGCGGGAAGTACGGAGCACCAAAGCAAATCTCTCCAACCACCACAGTTTCCATTGGTATTTCGAATTTTCAAGGCCGGCTTATCGCGGTCTTGGTGTCGTGGGGGCTAATTGCTATCACAAGGGCGATCGCAGTTTTCTATACTTTCTTGACGGTCTCGGCCTGAGACATGGCGTTTGGTCGAGTCGCTGATCCGGTGCTGTGGTAACATAGTCAGGATTGAACTTAGGGGGGGATAGGAGCCGGGGTATTAATAGTACGGGGTATGTATTCATAGCGAGGAGGTAATATTAGAAGCAGGTACCGAGGGATACCGAGGCAGTAATAGTAGAAGGGTGAAGATGAATAAACAACAACTTGTAACTAACCAACTAACTAACCAACTGACTTTGTTCCTAGTTTTTGCACAGTAGTAGAGATCTACATTCCCATTGAGTTTACACATCCGATCCAAACCACCACGCTATTAGCCAACTGGCTTCCGAACCAGCGATCTCCAGCACCATGTAACCCAATTTTTCAGGTCTTTCTCAAGCAGGGAAAAGGTCAGCCGCTGCCGAAAGCGCCTCAACCGAGAACAACCACAACTGTTCCTCCTTCCGTTCTTCATGACTCGTTACCACGCCACTATCCCCCATAAACCGATAGTTTCAACAACCCATGCTCCTACTCTTTCCAGCTATGACATGTGAATTCCCATCATCTCGCACTTTAGGGAGAATAGTTATACCCTGTCGGAGCTTGAGTCAGGAGCGAAAGTGGAGGCCTGTGCCTCTGGGGACAGGCCGATCTATGCCCGACGCGGGTTGATGGTGGAGTAGGGAGGGGATTGAATTGGGCAATCATAATCGTGGTTGCGCACGCTGATTTCTGTGTGTACGGAGTACAGGAGAATGTATGTATGTACATTGAATGGAGGAAGGTAAAGATGGAAATAATTATGCTTGACATTAATCTTTACTTAAATGGTGCATACTAATGTATAGACTGTTCTGCAAGGTCCCTCCCATCCTCGAACCGAATCCCGACCACATCCACATAATCCAATTCCTCATTCCCATTCTACTACTATCCATATAATTCCTCCAGAACTGTAGACCGTACTATAAATACCCAATTTATACCCGTTGCCAAAACTGCCCCTTACTTACACCTCTCCCACCAACCGCCTCTATGCAGGACATCCTCGCTACGAAACACGATTGGCCAAATCACCCAGCCGGGCCCCCCCCCCCCCCCCCCCCCCCCATAACGCCCTCAGCCCGCCACTGTGTAACTCCAAACCCGGCCTGCACCGGGGCCTTACGTGGAAGCCTCTAGCGGTAGCCTCTGCCTTGAGCTTTACTGCTTTAGCTTGAACTTCTGGGTGGTGAGTCGGACTTCTACACTGCAATATCCCTTTTCGCCTGGCTGCAGGTGGGAATGGGCTACGGCAAGGTTATCCTAACCTGCATGGCGAGGGATTTTGGTATTTGGTAGGTTGGGTTTAGTACAGTACATACAGTGCGAATTAAGTGGTGGGTGGAAGGTTGGGTTTCTTTGCTGGGGTGTAGAGCAATGGGGATTTTTGTTGGATTTGTTTCTTTGTGCGTAGTGGTAGATGTATGGAAGATTGGGTGTTTACCCGTCTTCTTAGATATATCTACAGATGGAGATCGCGTCCCTATGGAGAATTATATTGCTCAGAAAGCCACAGAGAACCATTTAAATTCGAATTATCGGGCAGATATGCGGTCAAACAAGCACAGTTCAATTGTCCATCCCATCGGTCTGGACTCGGGCCATGGATCTGACTATCAGCGACGGGAGGTGTTCTAGACTCGGCCAGAAATAGACTCTCTCCACCCGTTGATCATAGCTGATAATCTTGTGCATGGTCAAACATCGAGGAGATTGTCGATACATAGTTAGCATAACAATCAGTGAGTCATGTCGATCAGGTCAATTTACATACTGTATGACTTTTACCGAATTGGGTATGTACTGGGAAAGTATACTTCCATCATACTTTGACACTTTCGGCTATCTTTCCAAGCTCAACCCATAGTTTACAGTATACTAAACATAATCTATCATAGAAATCCAACCTTGTCGATAATAATAACAATCAATCCAGCCCAACCTCGCCCAGCTCGGAGATCCACTTCGTAGCCACAACTTCCCTGCAGTGTCACACTCCCATGATCCATCCAAAACCGAACCCCGCAGCTGCATGGCAAGCCGCCATCCGAGGGAGCCCCATACCAGTGGCGCCGGAAACCAGGGAGCCCGCGTAAGGATTCACGGTATTCCAGTAGATTTACCGTTTCGGCATTTACAGACAAGCATAATAAATTGCGGATCGGACAGGGATTAGTCTGGGCATGGGCATAGGCATGGGGTGAGGACCGATCTAGCCTGAACAGGATATCCAAAGGTACGATAGACAAATGCATTGCAACACGCCAATTCGCCAATGGAATATATCCAAAATAAGAGATACCAAGAAGAAAAGAAAAAGACTCGCAAATTATGTACTTTCATTCGTCATACATTCCATCCAAGCCCAAGATAATCCTTGCACACCCAACGCAATTCGTGCCCTGCACTAAACGCGGATATATGCATCGGGAGACTCGGATAGCAATGCCGTGGACATGTCGTGGCACGACGGGAACCAAGTGTCCCCACCCGGCCCTTACACCGTGTTTCAGGTGCGTTTCCGGCTCATAAGATTACCAGTTGTGAGGAAGCCCTTGTCGCCCATGGCGCCGCGCCACTCGATGGATAATTGGCCCAGGGTGGCGCGGCCGTCGCGGCGGAGATCTTTTTGTAGGGCTTCGAGGCCTTCTGTGCGGCCTTCTTCCTGTTCGATGAGGAAGGCGACTTGGAGGACGTCGCGTGGGTTGAGGGTTGGCGGTTCTGATGCGGTGGGATCGGAGGTTGTTGCGTCCCAGTTGAGGGATTGGCATTTGAAGGGTGGTTTGGGGTTGAGGCGGGTTTGCTAGAGGTCTGTTAGCTGGTGCTTTATTTTTTTGTTCTTTGTATAGCGGTGCTATATTCTTTGTCCCCCATTGCTTCTCGTCTAATTGTGGGCTGCTCACCTTGACAACCACCGCACCATCTCCCACATTCTCCAATTGCGCTTCCAAAGCAAACCGAAGCAACCGAGTCTTCCCATATGGTCCGAGCGACTTATTATCCACCTCCAAAGGCGGCAATTCCGATGCCTTAGTGCGCACACTCAAACACGGCTGCGCAACGAACTGATATAGCTTCCGGAACGTGCGAACACGACCACTCGCCACATGAGCATTCTCGCCAATCCTATTCTCGGTATAACTCACACTCACGGCGAGAATATGGTTTCCTTCTTCCTTGAGATCATAGCGCACGATCTTCTGTAGAGACTCGGCAATATCGAGACCATCCGTTTGAGCCGTATCGCTGGCGGGATCGAGATCGAGGGTTGCGACTGAGGAGGGTGTTTGCATTTCGGCAACGATGCGTACGGAGGTTACGGCTCGGCCTGTGTCGTCTGGGGAAATCTCATTGTTGGCGCTGAGTGTGCAGGCGAATGTTTCGCCGACGTAGACTGATCCAAATGCTGGGGGGAGGGTGAGCTGTGTTGTGTTAGTGGGAAGCTAACTTGATGAGCGTAAAGTTTGGTGTGAGCTCACGATGGGCGTAAGAATGAATTGATCATCGGAGTCGGCGGATGGATAGCTCAGGGAGGCCTTTGGGGAGATCTTGGTATTGGCAGCGGGGAGAGGGGATTGATAAGACAAGGACGGCCGAGAGAGACTAGCAGGTGTCAGTGGTTATGACCAGCTAGCTAGTATCGAGAACAAGGTTTTTACCGTAGAACTATCGATCATAATCATGGTCAGCATCGTTCGCATTCAACTCGTACTCCGGGGAACAGCGCACCTTTCAGGGACACGGCGTGGGGTTCCTTGGGGGCATCAGCGCCCGACGCAGCTCGTGGGCGCGCCATAGACTCTGCAATGAACTTGGTGTGTTTGATTGCAGTTCGAGAAAAAGTTTCCTGTCCTAGCGGGCATTGCAGTCTGCTCAGCAAGTCATTCTGGTGGAGAGCTAGGCAGTTGTCGCGCGGGCGGGCCGATAACGATCGATAGCGCCGATGGAGCTCCCTCAGCCAAACGATGCAAACATTCGTCTATCGGTAAGCCTCAGGCACATATTCGATTGGGGTAAGCCGACAGATAATAAAGCTTACAATGACTCACAATGATTAATTCATGGATATAACTTTTACTATTTGACCTCATAGCTTCTTGTATCACCATATGTATCATCATCTAGGATATGAGCTGCCTCCTATCTTGTTACTGTCGTGGTTCTAAGGCTGTCTGACAGCTGGTAATGTATATTTAGGATTGTCTTTGGGCAATGTAGATAAACTCTCTTCCCCGCTATTTCAGGCGTTCTGCTGTGGTTTCATCCAACCTAGCTTTGGGCGTTAATCACCACACCTTATTCGCTACACTCATAGACAGCCGTGCATTGCGGGACAGGGGATATTGCAGCCAACTCGCAATCCCCAGAACCTTCCATTAAATTCTTGTCAGACCCTATTTAAGTAGATAAATAGCCTTAGAGTCAAGATCTATTTTTTTAATATTTTTTACCCCCACTTTATACTTTGATTCCCCGCAACCACCCTATATTCTAAGAATATGTCAGACCTCCCGACCATTTCTGGTAGCTGTCTCTGCCAGCAGATCCGATATGAAATTTCTGGAGACCCTCAAGTGAGACTCTTGTGTCATTGCGATAACTGTCGCAAAGCCACAGGATCCAGCTTCATGGCGAATGCCGTGTACCAGGAAGATGTACGTCCTTCTCCATCCCGATTCTATACCCTCCATTCCGATAAGACCCAAAACTAACTTATCTTTAGCAATTCCGAATAATCTCTGGCGAAGAGCTGTTAAAGATCTACAAAGATAGCAACAACTCCTCAGGAAATGCACTGTCTCGGACATTCTGTTCGAACTGCGGTTCACCGTTGTTCATCACCAACTCGGTGTTCAAGGGCATGCTGACCGTTACTTCGGGCACGATGGACCTGGGACCGTCGAAGAGTGAGTGGGCGCCTCAGGTTGAGGTCTTTTGCCAGAGTCGGCGGGAATGGCTGCCCCCCGTAGAGGGTGCAGCTCAGTCTAAAAGGACGGAGATATTGAAAACACGATGAATGGGGGAGAAGTGACAGAGCAAAAACTATGTTTAGAGATTAGCAAGGAGGTGTATCAAGAGGATGATTGTAGTACTCGAAGCTGAGGAGGGAAAGATGATCTATTCTTAACTAAGCTAGGTGAAAGAGATGGCATTATATCTTATTCTGCGATGGCTGCACATATAGTCTATATGATGGAGAAGATAGGGATGAGCCAAATTCATACCAATATTTTCTATCAAGAGACCTAAAGACTACCGTGAAGTAATTCAACAACAATATACTAATCTCTACTCTCGGGGTGGCAAAACAAACACTGCAAACACCAACCACTGGGCTCCTGCCCTTTTCGGCTGCTTTCTTCTTTCTGGAGTCTTTCCAACTTTCTAAGAGGCAAACTCCAGCTTCATTGTTTGACCTCTCTGCTTTTTGGAGGACAATTCCTACTTGACGTCGGCTGTTTGTCCTGAAACACCTGGCGTCACCTGCTCTGAGCTTTGAGTAGGCTGGAGGACTGCAAACAATACTTCATATGAAGCCATCAACCTTCCTTCACTCCCCTTCCAATTCACGCTTTCCCAACTCTTCTTTTCCCCAACCTTCCATTTTTCGTACGTCTCCAAGAAGTCTCCTTCCTCAAGCCCGCAACGAGTCAGCCTTCTCTGAGTATCCACCAACGATGGAGCCCATCCAGCAGTACTCCGAGGGCAACCCCGGATCTCCTTCTACGGTGATCCCACCCAATCCCCCTCCTCGTCGTGCAAAGCAAAAAGCCTCCTCAACCCGAGCTACTCACACGAAGAAGGCTGCTCCTGCCAAAGGCAGCCCAGCAATGGAACGTGTTTCTGCAAGCCCCGTTACTCCTGCGAAGAGGAGCCCCAAGAGAAAAGCTGGAGAAGTTTACGGTCCTGAAGACGGCTCTCCAACTCCAAAATCATCTGGGGCTTCTCCTGCCAAGCGAGCTCGCCCGGCTCCTGTCATCGTCAAATACCATGGCACAGAGAAGCGTGCCCGTCCCTGGCGTGACTCGCCACCTGATTCCCATCTTGATCGAGTAGATCGGATCGAGCGATCCCGGTATGTCATGGCCAACAATAACTCACCTTCCAGTGATGACTGACCATCTTGGGTTGTAGCATGTTTATCGTGGGACAGACAGTCTGCGAAACTGAGGACGATGTTCCCGAGTTTTACTTTGATGTTGTCGGGTCCACCGGCAATGTCTACAAGGCCAAGATCGGGAAGCTGCCCTCTTGCGACTGCCCAGATGCCCTGTTCCGTTGTCGCGGCGAGTGTAAACATATTATCTATGGTACGTTTCCCCTCCTCCCTAGTCTTTGCCTTGCAGACGCTCATCGCAGCTTATTATTACGATCATTCTTACTGATTTATCATTCCAGTCCTTCTCAAAGCCCTCAACGCTCGTCCTGAGCTTCGATACCAGATTTCCTTTGTTCCATCGGTAAGACTCCTCCACACATACCCTGGTCTCTAGCCGAGTTGTCTAACTTTTCCGAAGGAGCTGCGAGAAATGTACGAAGGCTCCCTGATGAGCATGTTTGAGAGGAATGGCGCCGAGGCTCACGATCACGATGGCAAACGCAAGCCTCTCGAGGGTGCCTGTCCCATCTGCTTCATGGATTTCGAGGCCAAGGACAAGACTGTGTGGTGCCAGACTGGCTGTGGGAACAATGTTCATGAAGTGTGCTTCAAACAGTGGGCTAGCACATCGCTCAAAAGTCAAGGCTCCATTCGCTGTGTTTACTGGTGGGTTTCTCTTTTCCTTTTTATGATCTTTCTTTGCCAGTTGCACCAACTAACTCGATCTCGTTACAGCCGCGCCAACTGGTCAACTCCCGGGTACAAATCCAACGTCGAGAATCTTCGAAAGAACGGCACCATCGGACGAGAGGGCTACGTCAACGTCGCAGAGCAGTTTGGCCTCTCGCCTAAACGCGGTACGGACTTTTCTCTGTACTTTTCCCTTTATGATCCTGCTGAGAAGGGGAGTTGAGTCGAAAACAGTTGCTAACATTCTCCACTATTCTGCAGTCTCTTCCGCATACTCCTCTTCTTCAACTGCCCGAGGATCGCGCTCCTCTGGGCAGCTTGATGATGATGCCGAGAATCCATCGAAGTAGGGTGGTCGCCGCGTTGCCACAACATGCTTACTCTGGTGCTACCCATACAACATGAATTATTCTGAGTGATGGAGTTTAACGGCAAGCGTTTTCAATAACCAGGCGTTTATGAGTGATGATTGTTCTATTATTCTGTATTGACGATACCCAGTTTGAATTATTGATTTATGATTATTGTATGAGCCATTTCATCCTTCGTCCCGGTAAATTATTCGATAGTATTGCGTCCTGCGCATATTCCAGGTGGCAGCTACCGGTATATCCAAGCAAATACTCACCTGTTACTTTGAATACCCGGCCCAAACGGTCTTATCTCAAGAGACGATATCTTTGGCATTAAGCTCGCCCGAGTCCATGTTCTGTGGGGTGCGTTTTCGTGGTTAGTAGTATATCTTCAAGCTGGGTGCTTGATGTCGCAGGAAAAGACCTACTTTATCTATATAAGTACGGACTAACCCGGAGATAGAAAGCCATTATAACTGAGGAAATAAACAAAACAACCTACTCGTATTAACCACCGACATTCAGATATTGCATGGTGAGGAATACCCTGAAAACTGTGGTCACAACGACAGGACAACACACTGACCAAGCTACTCAGGATAAAAGATTCTGTTCGGAGAGAATACGAGTTAAATCATCACATTAAACCAGACAGTTACTTCCAACCATGCAAACTTGCTAAATATGGGTATCACGACAAAAACCGCTCCAACGAAACTACCATCCCATAACCTAATACGCCACATGCAATACAACCCAAAAATGAAAGAAAAAAAACAAGAGTCAACAACTAGACGGTTTAGGCAGAGCTCTTCAGTCTCTTCCCACCACGTACAACGGCCACACTAACTGCTTCTTCACCGGTCATCCACGATGGCATTCGCTCAGGGTCAATTAATCCCAGATCAGTAAGTTTCCGGATTCCACCGATAACATCGGAGCCCGTGAATGTCAATGAGATAGTAGGTTGCGCCGCGGAAGGGGTAGCACTAGTTGTAGCATCATCACCGTCTTTGCTAGACGGTACATCCAAAAGCCGGATATCGAGACGGTCGAGGGGCGCGGGGGCGAGTGAACCCCCCGCCGTGCCGAACCGGGACTGAATCGCGAGTCGTCGTTTTTTAGACGTAGGAGAGAGAGGGCTGTTGCCGGTGTCACCACCACTAGCAGTGCGTCGCTTCGAAGCAGGACCCATGCTATCAGCAGGACGATCATTCTCTTTATCCTCCGTGGACACCACCTTGCCATCCCCACGCATATACTCCTCCGCAGAGACCGTATTCGATGGCCGCGGATCCAACGGACTCCCCTCAACAGCCGCATCAGCAAAGATACTAAAAGCGCCATTCGCAGCGGTCGTCCTGCCGGGACCACGCAGCGCAAGCAACGTAGGTAAATTCTTCGCCGCCAGACCCGTCGCTTTCAGCGTATACCGCTCGTGAGGACGGGAAAGAGCCTTGGGAACCGCATCGCGCACCAACCGCTGTAAACTCTTCGGGTCCGTGGCTATCATGTTAATCGGCGGTCCGGCTAGTGTCCCCGTCGAGCTGGTGACGGAGGTGTATACGTAGGGACAACTATCCGGGAACGCGACGTAGATGACGCGCGAGGAGTCGGAGTAGATCTCCGGGTTTTGCTGGGGTACTTGGTAGGGTGATTCGAGGACAAATATGCGCAGGAATGTTAGGGGGAGGACTGTTGCGCGGGAGAGGTGGTAGTGCACTTTGATGAAGGGGGCGATTTCTTGCTGCAGGGCTCTGACAAAGGTCGCCGCTTGTGTGCGTGGGATATTGGCCGACCAGTCTGGTACGGAGGAATCGAGGGGTTCCTTCGGTCTCGCATCGATGCGACTAAGTTCCAGGGCTGTCCAGCGTAAACTGGAGGGGTGATCGTCCATGTATTGTATATCCGACATTGCGAGCTGTCGCAACGTGATCCCATGGCGCCAATCGCCTTCTAATATCCGCTCTAGGACCTCGCGCTTTCCACCCTTGCGCTCTTGTAGGTCAATGTAGACTTGGCGGATTTCGTCGATTGTTTCGGCGGCCGGGTATGGGAGGGTTTCTTCGTCGGTTGTGTCATGTTGGGCGGTGGATTTGAGGTATGGAGGGAAGAGCGTGATGTTGTCGTCATCAAGCCAGAAGAGGGCTAGATCGAGGAGGGCTTGACGAGTGTGTTTGCTGAGGGATTTGGCGAGGGAGGGTGTTGATGAGGGGATGCGAAGGTTGTTTGGGAGACTGCCGGTCGTTGGGACGCGGAGGGGTTTGGCGCGCGCCATGATTGATGGGTGGGGTTGGTGATTTGTTTGTGATGAAGGGATGACGCGGTCAAATACAGGTATTAATGGAGTTGCATGATATCGGACTGAATAGGGAGAGCTGATCTTGTTTTTCTTCATCTGGTCGAGCTCCACGCGATGAAGCCGAGTATCAACAATGAAGGTCACGTGGTGATAAAGATAAAGTGTATCACGTGAGTTCCATCTAAAGGCGGGACAAGTGGAATGGACTGTCGTCTATCTTTCATTCTTGCAGCATCAGGATATAGCGGTTGCTTCTTGCGAAATTACAATCTCGGTGAATTCTAATGAGACAATTGTCCTATTAGTTTAGTATAACTCGATCCAAGATGGCGCCAATGCAATGCCTCAAAGGCCCTCCCATACCAAACTATACATGATGGACACACTTTCCACTTTGGCATTCTGGTAGTTGAGAATAGTATCTCAGCTTGACAAGGTAACAAAGGTAGATATGATCTTTCCCCACGGGGCTCTCTTCTCTATACAATATCGAACTGCAATAATGCCAGGATTAACCCTGCCCTGAACCCCGAGCTATCTGGATGCTCCTGATTAGTCCCGCCAAAGCGGAGGCAGTCCGTGCTTCTCGACTACTACTTTATGGATGAACTATAAGAATGACTTGCATCTCTTCCCTGCCAATAATACTTCCAGTCATAACCAAGGCAGATTGGGGTCATTACCATTCCCAAATATGCGATCTGTGTCTCACTGGTAGTTTCAACCACTCCAACCAGGAACCATTGTTCCTCCTTTAGGATAAATTGTCCGGGCTTGGATTAATAATTCAAAGATCGGGACAATCAGGGAATGAGCGCAGGGTGACTGCAACCCCTCCGAACCCGGGCTGACCAATCCGGGCTGGCACGTCCGCCAATCAGAGGTGCAGGTGGAAAGGGCCAAGGGCGTATTGAATTCCAATCCAACAGCCGCGCTTGTCGCTATAATTCTAGGATCCCTACTGTTGTATACCCGGGTGTTTATGATTAAATATTCTCTAGGATATCTAGAGAGCAACACTTTTCATGATTGATTCTGATCTGTACGGGATCTGAAATGGAATCCACCTGATTATTAAGGATCTCCCCGGTTGGGGAACTCTTCCCGGTGGATTCTCTTGGAGTGTGGATCCTCCTGTACTTACTGAAAGTGTAGACTAGAGTGTCCTCCGATCTTCGGCCACTTCCGCGATTCGGGTCGGATGGTGCAACGGGTTTTGTTTCTTCAAAGGACACTGTAGTAGAACAGATAGCAATTAGCAAAGAGATCACATTCTTTCCAAATACTTGATATAACTAAATAGACTTACATCTAGGATACTCATTCAATCATTGTGATAGACAGTTTAATACGAGGTAGCTGCGCTGCCGCCGGAGGCGACAACGTGTGGATTACTCATCCCCCCTCCACGAGAAACCCCCACCCGGTGATTCCAAAAGAAAAAAAAGCCCACTTTTAGCCCCGAGAACGAGAGCCCACATTGACTCGACCCTCTTTACCCTCCCTCCCTTTCTCCATCTTCCTCTCCACCATCTTTCAACGCCCTTCCATCGCGACGCGCCTTTGGAATCGATCCCATCCGACTTGACAACAGTCGCAACCCTCGCCTTTCACACCTGGGTTGACCCGCCTCATCCGCAACGGCCCTAGAGCCGCACCCGGCCCCGAGTCACACACCTACCCAGCGACCGCGCTCGCGCAACAGTTCGTCTTTCAACGACGAACAATTACATTGGTCTCCCGACTATCCGCGACTTAAAACGGCTTTTTTATCGTCAACCGCACGTTGACCCAAAATCAAAATGGCCAACTTCAACGGGCGCCGCGCCCCCAACTTTGCCCAATATCTCGATGACTTGAACACCATCCCGTCGCCTTACGACCAGGCTGTGCAGCAGCGCCAGCAGGAGAACACTTTCAACCTCGACGAGGAACTGGCTCTCTTCACCAATACCGAGTTCTTCGATTTCGACAAGTTCACCGACCTTGGCCTGCCTACCTTCGATGCCGTCGATCACAAGTCTTCCCCCGTCGAGTCCATCGCGGACCAGTCTACACAAAATGCCGATATGAAGTTTTTGGAATTCCTGAATGGTAAGTTTCTTTGAAGAGATATTGTTGGAGAATCCTATTGGTCGCGCTCGATGGTTGGACATTTTGCCATACAAGATGGCATTTGCACGAGTTCCTCCTTGGTCACACCATTTCTATGGTCTCGGTCTGCGGGTATCATTCCCATACAACCATGCATGATGGCTGTGACTACCGAACTGGCTGCATGACTCGCCCACTCGATGTTGGCTTTTGGTCGCACAACTCATGTCTTGGCTGGATGTCGTCTTCAACACGCTGGATGTGCCCATTTCCACCCCACGCACAACCCTACCCTTCTTTTGGACCCTGACGCGAAAGTCATTGGTGATTCTCCCCTTAGGGCTGCAGGTCACCCATGTCGGGTGGCGCGTGCAGATTCTTTTTCGTGCCTTCGATCGGTGCCTGGCAATTGGACTGCTGCAGACGTGAATCTTCTCCGCTATTACGCCATTCCACGTGATCGGAAAGGAACACACCCCAAAAGCCATTCAAGGGGAATTTGTCCAACCAATTCGGGTTGACCGAAGAGCGCGCGACCAAGTGGATTCTGATGAGATGAATTTAGTGGATGCTAACTTTTGATTCGCCATAGATGGTCTGGGCAACATGACCGAGTACCAGCAGGAGCTGAATGGCCTGAACGCCTCGATGCCCGTGCAATCCGCACCTTACTCGGCGGTCCCCTCCGTGTCTCACGGACCCGTGGCGGCTAACTCGGTTCCCACCCAAAATGTGCCCATCACTGCTCCTCCGAGCGTCGCGGCCACTCCCGTCCAGACTGCCGTTTCGCCGGCTACATCTGCCGCTCCCGCCAAGCGGAAGAGCACTTCCAAGGCCACTCCCACGAGTGCCGAGGAGGCTTCCCGCGTTATGGCCGAGGAGGACAAGCGTCGCCGCAACACCGCTGCCAGTGCTCGCTTCCGTGTCAAGAAGAAGATGCGTGAGCAGGCGCTGGAGCGCAGCCTCAAGGAGACTAACGACAAGAACGATGCCCTCGAGGCTCGTGTCTCCCAGCTGGAGCTGGAGAACCACTGGCTCCGCGGTCTGATCATGGAAAAGAACGGCACCGAGGAGCGCAACGAGGCCTCTGAGAAGGCCATCTCTGACATGTTCAAGAAGTTCCTGGCCTCGCGCAAGACCGAGTCAAGTCTTTCCGAGTCCAAGCACGGCGTGGGCACCACTGCCTAGTGGAAGAAAAACAAAATAATAACTGAAAAAAAGAAAAAAAAAAACGCCTTATTCCCCGCAGTCTGATTCATGCACCGTTACTCTGTCCCCCCTACTGCTTTCGATGATGGGATGATACGGGGAGTGATAACTCTACTCGAGGATAGCTCTCCCTCCCTACCCCATTCGTCTTTTGTTTCTTGTCAATATTCTATGAGCGACTTTTGTTTGAATTCTTTTTGTGGTATGCTGTGTTACATGGCTGCTGCAGATGAGGGTGGCAGAAGACTATGAGTGATGATTCTTACAGTGCAGTTTGTTTGAATAGACACGCTTTACTCTTTACCTGGTTTTATGACTTAGACGATCATTAGTTATGGGTAGGTTTCAGTTGAGGAAGGTCGATGTCATTATTTCTAGCTACAGTATGCGACCTTCATACTCGCATAGTATTTCGCAGTTGCCATCCCATTCCGAGATATTGAACTTCCTGATTAGGAAGGGCCCATTAGATGTTATTGAAAGAATCGACTTTTGCGGCTATTCAACCCCCTTTGGCCCTGCCGTTGACCCTTCTCGTCGTTTTTACAAGTGTCTTCCCTCTCACCGTTACTATCGCTACTATTCTACTTTCTAGATACTATATCTGAACGACGCTAGGATCTGGTAAGAAGGTTGATGACGTTCAATAAACTAAGTATTGCATGATGATAGGCACTGCAGGTAGTGGTTACTTCAACGTATTGAGCAGTGAGATATAGTCGTCTCAGTTTTCTGATTGTCGAAATTTGGGAACATCGCATAGTTCTGCTTGAAGTTGCGTATTTGCCAGACTGCGCTTCGTGGCCGCCATACATTATTTCTATAATGCGAGTTAGAATCCATGACCCTGAATATTCATTCCAAAAAAAACTCATACTTTACGTAGCAAGAGTCCCAATTCCAACGAAGTACACGAAATCCCAAGATAAGCAAATCATTCAGTGTCCATTCTTGACTGGACTAGATTCACCACTTTCCCCAAAAGTCGCAGCATGAAGATCCTTCAGCTCTTGAGTACTTGCGGCTATGCGCTTGCTATCTCGATCCATATCAGAAAGAGCGTGTCCGGGCGCAGTCTTGACAGTTGTGATGGTCGGACGACGGGTATGGGTAGCGAGTGAATCAGGCGGGGTATCACGCGTATGACTTTGACGCTCGATATCCGGACTATGTCCATGTTGCTCTTTGGCCAATTTCAATTTTCTTTCGATAAGTCTTATGATATCTACTAGAATAACGATGGATAGTCCGATGATCAGCCCGATTAACGAAGATAGAATGGATGAGGGAAGGGAGCATTTGTTATCATCGGAAGCCATCTGGGGTCTGGTGGTGATGAAGGTTGGAATCTTTTTGGGGGAGTTAGAACATGAAGAATTGTATTGAGGGGTTGAGGCATTAGAGGAGGTTTAAATGATCGTATACGTCCCTATTACATAGTTGACTCAACTCTATAGTTACTAAGATCACACTCTGAAACCTAATCACGTCCAACTTGGAACGCTCCGTCATCATTCGCGAACGATAGGGTCGAACATCGGTCGAAGATTCAAGTTCGAGTACTAATCAGCTACAGATCACAGTCGAAGAACGTAAATAGCTATTCTGGAGAAGAAAGCTATCAAAGAGGCATGGGGGGTATATGCCAATGAACCATCGAGTCCTAAGTTGCTCCTTTCATATTTTTATCTATATACAGGACAAGATAATCTTTATGGTTTCTTAGTTCTCAAGATTTCAACTAATATGAGTGGTTACAAAGTACGTAAAGGAATAATCTACAGCATGGTCTAAATAACCAGGCCACGGATATTCAGGTGGGTAAATATTACGTCGTGGCCGGGGCTGTCATAGTGGAGGGCAATAGCCGTCCGCCCTTGAAACCCATGGATCGTGATGCTAGGTTGGAACCGGCATGCCTGCCAGCTTCGTAGCTAAAAATAATATTCTGTACCTTTTTGCGCTGTACTTTCGCGTCGGTAAACCCTCACATGAGATTACCGGACAAAGACTTTGTTCCGTCCGGTCGTTAGACTAAGACTTCGGACGAAGTTTCAATCATGATGCATACAAGGCATTGACCATTAAGCACTTATGTAGCCGGGTGGGGTATATAGAGAACGTTGGCTGAGGCCTGAGAGGGTTGTTTATTAGTACTTAGAAGAGAGGAACTAAGCCATGCCCTTAAGGTCCAACCTGTCATGCTTCCTCGGCAGATATTTCTGCACAGCATACCATCGGCATCACCCGTTGAAAGTTCAAACCCATGTGTCTGTCGATCCAAACTCCCAGCAATGACCCTTGTAGGAAGCTATCATGCTCATCAAGACGGAACGCAAAATCCGCCCCCGACAGAAACTTCGCGGACAGCAGATCAGCACTCCAAATTGACTTTGGAGAGTTTTTCGTATTCCCCTATCGAATTCCCCACAACGTGCGAGGACCCGAGCGCTGGCGTTCATCAACTCCAACTATTGAGTGCAAAATGAATTCACCCATGGCCCTGGCAGCATTCGAACTGGGTCTAGCCGAACAATAACTCCCGCCATGGGGTCGGTACTTTGGTATCGATGGTTAGTGGAAGCATAGAGTGCTGCCCCCAGGCGGCGTTTTCTGCTGAAGCCACAAGGCGACTGGAGGTATTCGGTGGGTTTGGGTTGAGCTTAGCCTTGAACTTTATCTATCGTGCCTATTTGGCTGGTCCACCCCGGGGGTTTTCATAAAGAGCTCTGACCCTCCATTGCAGATGTGGAGCTTTTCTGGAAGTGTTGGGGGATTTCACCTGCAAAACGAGCATGGCCGCTCTCAGAAATCTCCTAGTCGCTGCAAGTGTCGCATCAGTTGCTGTTGCCAGTGGGAGTGATAGCTTAAAATCATGCCTCCGCTATGCATTGACAGATAGCGGCAGTGTCGCTTTCCCCGGTGATCTCTTCTATCAGCAGGTCGACGTCAATCGCTATAACCTCAATATCCCCGTCACTCCAGCTGCGGTGACGTTTCCGACTTCATCACAACAGGTCGCCGCGGTTGTTAAATGTGCTGCAGACAATGAATATCCCGTTCAAGCGAAGAGTGGAGGGCATAGCTATGGCAATTATGGTGTGTAATTCCCTCCGAGCAGCATGAGCGGATGAAAGGTGTACGGTTGGAGGGATTCAGACTAATACGTCGGGAATGATGGCAGGCCTGGGTGGAACTGATGGAACCGTTGTCGTCGATCTGAAGCACCTCCAACAGTTCTCCATGGATAGCACGACTTGGATAGCAACTATTGGGTCTGGAACCTTGCTAGGGGACGTGACACAACGTCTCCACGATGCTGGAGGACGAGCCATGTCGCACGGAACTTGTCCGCAGGTTGGCTCTGGTGGACATTTCACAATTGGGGGCCTCGGCCCAACTTCACGACAGTTCGGCGCCGCTCTGGATCATATCGTGGAAGCAGAAGTTGTGCTAGCTAACTCGAGCATTGTGACAGCATCGGACACGCAAAACCAGGACGTTTTCTTCGCTATCAAGGGAGCCGCATCTGGATTTGGCATCGTCACCGAGTTCAAGGTTCGAACAGAGCCCGAGCCCGGCACCGCTGTCAAGTATGAGTATACCTTCAAGGTTGGAAGCACTCAAGAGCGAGCCGATTTGTTCAAACAATGGCAAGCCTACGTGTCCAACCCCAACTTGACACGAAAGTTAGCTTCCACACTCACTGTCCTTGAAGACAGCATGGTTATCACGGGCACTTTCTTCGGCACGGAGGAAGAATACAACGCACTAGACATAGGCAGCCAATGGCCCGGGGTGAACGGCAGCGCCATCGTCTTCCAAGACTGGCTTGGTCTTGTCGGCAACTGGGCTGAAGAAGCTGCCTTGCAGCTTGGAGGGGGCGTTCCCTCTAACTTCTATTCCAAGTCCACGGCTTGGACGCCCAGCAATCTGATGAACTCTGACACAATCGACAAAATGTTTGAATATATCGACAATGCGGATAAGGGGACTTTGGCGTGGTTCATTCTTTTCGATTTTCAGGGTGGTTACACCAATGATATCCCGACAGATGCGACTGCGTATGCGCACCGTGACGTTCTGATCTGGCTACAATCGTACAGCATCAACTTGCTAGGTTCTGTTACACAGACCCAGATCAATTTCCTGGACGAGGTCAACTCGCTCGTCACCAATGATGGGGCTCCGTATTCAGCTTATCCGGGATATGTTGACCCGCTCATGGAGCATGGTCCCGAAGCATACTGGGGCGCCAACCTCCCTCGATTGCAGCAGATCAAGGAGGAGATTGATCCCCAGAATGTATTCCGCAACCCGCAGAGTCCATCTCCTGCAAACTGACGGGACATCCCCCGGGAAGAGGTTGGATACCGGTGCTGTCCACTTGAAGGTGTAAATATTAACACGCACATAATAAATCTTAATGTATATGATTCATAATAAACTCGTCATGTCGAGGGTCGCCAATCTCCGCGTTATCATCACCTCCTTGCAACAACCACCACACCTCTAACAATCCCACTTCGAGCCCACCATCCAAACACAGTTTTAGCCCCACGGAACTTCCCCAATTTGATACCATAAAGCTGTCCCTCTCGTATCCGCCGACCCAAAAAGTCCGTAATCCCAGGAAAGACATGACGAGAAATATCCTTGATCTCAATACGGGACGGATCATAGCCAGCCGCGACCAGGAGACGTATATACTCCTCTCGAGTGAGGAAGTTAGTGAAAGGCGAGCCAGTCACCCAGCAGACTAGCCGCATTTTAAGACGTTGCCACCAGGAAGTGTTATCCGCGAGGAGGAGATCAAAGGCCATAAAGGATGCATGGAGAGTATGTTGTGCATAGTAAAGGATAGGAAGTCGTGATGGCTGGAAGTGGTACATCGTATCAAGGGCCAATAGCCAAGTAGATGTATCCGGGTCGAGCGAGGTATCGCCCATGTTGGAAATGGAATCTTTCAATTCTCCAGTCCAACTGGAGGGGTCGGCTCCATCGGCGCAATAGACATCCGCGGAGGTACGGACATTTCCATCGTTATTATGCTCTTTATACGAGCGCATTCGCTGTTGGGCAATCTCTGCCTGAGAAGAAAGTAGGGTTATACCTACGTAATTATCGACAAGAGACTTGAACGACTCGTTCCCATTGCTCTTCCGTTGCAAGACAGACTCGGAGGTCCCGGTCGAGGAGCCAAACCCGGATTGAGATGTGGCGGTAGTAGAATAAGAAAATGCTTCCTTCTTGAGTTTTGCAATATGGACCGATTGGTCACCACATCCGCATCCAACATCCAAAACTCGCACTGACTGCGCCGTCTCCGTAGAGAGACCAGCTTGCAGAACCTGGTCAAGTAAAGCTTGACAGGCCTCTGGGAAGTTTTGAGTGTCCTGTACGTGTCAATAAACAACCGTAAATATATTAGAGGGCATCACTTACCTCCCAGTATCCCATGTTCATCCACATAGTCTCAGGCGGCAGTCGCACGTTGAGCACTGCATGATCCAGCCCATATACCTTGCTCTCCAGAGCCTTCTTGAGGAGCCCTAGCATCTTCGCTGATTACTATTCTGTCTCTCAGTTGGCTAAAAGGAGGACTAAGTGGCCAAGGATCAGAGCAAAGGCTATCCGATGACGTTATGGGGAGGTTGTTGTGAGAATCTTTGGGGATGAACAGGAACGCCAGGAGGCGCGTTCCAGCGGGCCCCGCTTACCAGCCAATGCCAAGCCAGCCTTGCTCACCATCTCTTTCACTTTTATGTGGCCAACCGTCGACTCTTCACTATTTTATGCAAGTAGACAAAGAATATGAGGCGATTGAATTATTAAATAATGAGATTTCTCCCCCTCGGGACGTTCATATTGTCCCTCTTATTGGAACCGATAACCGGATTCGTACAATTTCCCAGGTTCCGCTGGCACTATATTTTTGTACTGAGATCCTGGCGTTCGTGATTTTTGCTGAAAATATTCTCGTCGCCTACCGTAGTCAAAGGTGTAGGTATCACTTTTGCTGAATTACAAAGCCTCGACGGTGTATTATTTTCATGCCGGCCTAGGTATATATCCCCCGCACAAGACACACGGATGGATCTTCATCCGGAGGACAACTACATGGAATGTCGTAAAATATAGGCTGACTCTACCTCTCTCAATGGGCTCGTTTGGCTACCTCGCATACGATTCCAAGCAGTAGGGCTTTTATCATGCATAAGCTACCGTCACAAGTATACTTGAACTGGCTCTAACGAACCTCGAGAAGTCAAAATGTGTTGTCCCGTAGTGTATAGAGAGGACGGACTATAACAGGCTAATTCGCTGGCATGGGATGGCGTTCAACACCCATGGATATCGCCCGATCAATTTTGCTGTAGCCGAAGCTTGCAATTCTCCACTATTTCTCCTAGTCATCACCGAGTAGAGATATTTTTATTTGAACGATCTCTGAACGCATTGCCCAATGTCAAGTACATATGTGATACCAGGATGTTCACCTTTCCAGCCAATAGAGTAACACAACACCAGCTAGCTCTTGCTACTGTGACGCGATGGGTAAGGTAGCATATTTAGTACAAGGGACACTCTCTTGCAATAGGGTTGGTAAAAGGGTTCCCCACACTTTTGATCAAAATCATTCTTAACAATGATCCTCATGAACTAGTTTGTATTACGTAGATTGAATTTCTTTCATGCCCCTCGACCAGGCTACAATTAGACTCGACAGCTGTGCGACCATCCAAAAGCAGGAACCCAGCAGAGGAGGCCACCTCTACGTGGTCTCTACGCACTCAATTTGCTAGTTCAAGCTTCTCGAGTCACACACCTAATAAACTAAGCTCGCTGAAAGCTGATTTAGGAAACCTTAAACTGGCTTCCTCGAGTCTATCCCACTCAAAGCTCGGACGCGTGCAGGTGTGTCCCACCCTGAAAGGACGCAACATAAGTTAGAAGCCACTGCTTCGATTTCAAATCGTCATGTGGAACGGAGATCGCGCCGCCGAGATACTACACATAAGATGGGCTGTCCTCTTATCGCTGGGTTGGCCTTTTAGGTTTCCCGAAGTGTATGATCTAGTCAAAATTGACGAGGATTGCTCATAACCAAGCTTTATAGCATCATATCTTACCAAGGGTTTCCCAACATGGTCAAGATATTAGCATTTCATCTTCTTTCCTTTGGTAGGATATTAATCCCCCGAGCTCCCGATTAATCGGCCTTACCCTCGGGCCAATACGATACGATCCTGATTGTGGAGTAGTCCTTCAGATTGCCTCATTCAATTGTGTGGAGGCGACGCCGCCCGGGACCTCGCCTGTTAGAGTCAACGTGACTGTGACAACAGCCAGCACAGTCTCATCGTCTACTTCTGACGGTCAATTCTGCGCGCCTTGGCTACCATGGAGGCCGGTAGGTTTAACGATCAACTGATCGACCTTCCCCCTCACATTATACCTGAGCTTCATTGCTAAGTTGCCTGTAGTGCCCCTCCTGTGAAACATGTTGCAATAATTTTTGCGCAGATTTGGCATCCGATCCACAGAATTGTGGAAATTGTTCTCATGTCGTGAGTTGAGAACATCTTCCGTCAGACCAAAAATCAACAGTATCTGAACTCTACATCTAGTGTACCGGAAAGCTTCCTGGATGCTGTTCAGGGGCCTGCTTCGACTTGGCCGGCAACGCTCAGCATTGCGGACAGTGTACAACAAGCGTGAGTTTCCCTCATCTTTGCTATTGATATATTACTTCAGCGGGTCAGTTCTAATAATAACTAGTGCGATGCAACGGCTCCAACCTGTTGTAATGGTAAATGCACAGATACAGGCACGGATCCTTTCAACTGCGGTTCCTGCAGTACTATTCCCATTGGCAACGGCACTACCACGATTTGCATGGGTCTAACTCCTCAATGTTGCTCCGGCGAGTGCACGGATGTTGCCATTGACATTAATAACTGTGGAAGCTGCGCGACGAAGGTGAGAAACTTGCGTCATCCACCAAGAGAGAAATTTGTTTTGCTAAGAAAAACTCCGTTTAGTGTACTGGAGCCCAGCCAGGCTGTTGCTTGGGGGTTTGCACCGATCTCGCGGTCGATGTTAATCACTGTGGAGCATGTCTTACTATGCCTTGTCAAGGAGTCAAGCCAGCATGCTGCTCTGGACAGTGTACCGACTTGAGTGACAGTACTGCTAATTGTGGAGCATGTGCTGTAAAAGTAAGTACAACATACACCACGATATCCTTGGAATTTTTTTCAAAAGAAGTATATAGTGCACGTCACCAAGAAGTACTTGCTGCATCGGCACTTGTATCGACCCTACTTCAGACCCACTCCATTGTGGTGGCTGTCCAGGTTCACCCTGTCTAGCAGTTGAGAATTGCTGCAGTGGCAAGTGTGTCAATTTAGCTACTGATCCATCCAACTGTGGGCGGTGTAAGACTACAGTGAGTTTCCCTTGTCCGATCACTTCTCTCGCGCGATTGTACTAATACTTTTTAGTGCCCTATGTCGGCCCCGACCTGTTGTAGTGGAGTTTGTGTGAATCTTAATAGTGATGACGAGAACTGTGGAGCCTGCAAAACTATAGTGAGCTTTTTCGATGCTGAGATTATTATTTATATACTAATATTTGTCAGTGCCCTGTGACTGCCCCGACTTGTTGTAGCGGAAAATGCGTGAATCTTGGTACCGATGGGGGTCACTGCGGATCGTGTACAGCAAGCGTGAGCTTCTTTGATCTCCATACAGTCCTATGGTCAATGTCAATTCTAATATCTCGTAGTGCCCTTTGGCAACACCGAACTGCTGCAACGGCACGTGTGTGGATCTTGCAGGTGATCCGAAGAACTGTGGAACGTGCAAAAATATCGTGAGCTTCGCTAATTTTAGATCACCCCGATAAACGCCCACAGGCTAATAATCCGCTAGTGTCCTGCGACAGACCCGATTTGCTGCTTCGGAAAGTGTATGAATCTTGGTACTAATCCTGGTTTCTGTGGATCATGCACAACAAGCGTGAGTGGTTTCAATCAATAACCCCCTTGAGCAAGAACTACCACTGATCTCTGTTAGTGCCCTGTCACTGCTCCGAACTGCTGTAGTGGATTATGTGTGAATTTCAATACCGATTCAAATAACTGTGGATCTTGCAATTTCAAAGTAAGCTTCGTCAAAGTCTAGATCATCCTAACCAACCTACCGTCTAATAATCTGGTAGTGTCCTTCGACAGCCCCGAACTGCTGTGACGGAAAGTGCGTCAATTCGGCAGCAGATCCCACTCACTGTGGATCTTGTACGAATGTCGTGAGTTTTGCCTATATTTACATTAACCTACCAAGCTTACAGGCTAATGATTTGATAGTGCCCTGCCACGGCCCCGACCTGTTGTAGCGGGTTATGTGTGAACCTTGGTAGTGATTCGAATAATTGTGGATCTTGCAATTTCAAGGTGAGCTTCGTTAAAGCTTAGATCACCCCGGTTTAATATCTAATAATTTAATTAGTGCCCACCTTTAACCCCGAACTGTTGTGACAGTAAATGTGTGAACTTTGCCGGTGACCCAAATAACTGTGGGTCGTGCAAGAATATCGTGAGCTTCACTAACGTCTGGATTATCCTGATCAACCTGGCTAATAGTATGTTAGTGCCCTGCTAGTGCCCCGAATTGTTGCGACGGAAAGTGTGTTAATCTTGCCGGTGATTCGAACAACTGTGGAACCTGCAGGAATACTGTGAGCTTTTCCAACGTTTCAACTCCTCTAATCCTCAGTCTAACAATTTATTAGTGCCCTGCTACGGCCCCGAACTGTTGTGGCGGAAAATGTGTGAACCTCGCTGGCGATTCGAATAACTGCGGTACTTGCAATAAAATCGTGAGTTTCGCCGATTATCCTAATCTACGGTCTATTAATTCCTTAGTGCCCTGCTACGGCCCCGAACTGTTGCGGCGGAAAATGCGTGAACCTCGCTGGTGATTCGAATAACTGCGGTACTTGTAATAATATTGTGAGTTTTGCTAACTTTAGACCACCCTTCTTAAGACTCATGGTCTAATGATAACTTATTAGTGCCCTTCCACGGCTCCGAACTGCTGTGACGGGAAATGCGTGAACTTGGGTGGCGACCCGAACAACTGTGGAACATGCAAAAACATTGTGAGTTCATTTTCCATCGATTCACAAGTACCTAACCACTAATAATGTAATAGTGTCCTTCGGCGAACCCAAATTGTTGTCTCGGAAAATGTGTGAATCTCAGCACCGATCCGAAGAACTGTGGATCGTGCACGTTTACTGTGTGTTTCTCCAATTTCCCTTTCCTGTGAACATAGCACTGACATTTATTAGTGCCCATTGGCGACACCGTCTTGTTGTGATAACGTCTGTACGAACATCAATACTGATCCAAACAACTGTGGAAAATGTGGCCAGCACGTAAGTTTTATATCCTCTCTGTTATCCACACCTTCACGTCTTCCCCGGCCCCTTTACCATCGAGGGGATCGGTTCCTTTGTTGTTGCTAGAGGCTAGATGCCATTTTCATTTCTCGACTATTGTTTCAAATCTTCCAAATTTATTTACCCTGTGGATACAGCATCATTAACTGATATTACTAGTGCTCCGGAACATGCGCTGCCGCGAAATGCAATTGTCCAGCTCCGGATCCACTCTGTCCTGCGACTGGAGACTGCGTAAGTCACCCGAACTTTACAAAACCGTGAAATTATTTTAACACCTTGCTAGTGCCCGGCCGGTCATGTATGTATTGTAGGTGGTCTTAGCCCAGGCTGTTGTAACCGGCCTGAGGTGTGTCCGGCTGCGTCTGACCCTACCGGTCCAGCTGTTTGCGTAAGTGACTTCTCGATTCTTGTCCATTCCCGACTATCTACATGCACTAGAAGCTTTTACTGATGAATACTGACTATGTAGTGCACACATCCATGTGATCCCAGGACAAATTTGTGCCCAGGTGTCTAACCTACTCCTGCCACATTGTGTGCTGGCCATGAAGCGAATTTGTTGCGAGGTGTTTGTGGATAAAGTGCCCAGTAGCAGCTATTCTGTGATATAACTGAAATGAACTCTTAGGATTTGTGTCGTAAATGCCATACATTATGTAGCGCGATATTATGCATATACAGCCCTTTCACCCCAAAACAAGCCCAATAGAACAACAATGAGCCCGGAAGAACCTCTAGAGTGGGCCCAAATATAAGAATGACTATCTGACCGAAACCCATTCCCCCGGGTTATGCGCAACTCCTAGACATAAACTACTCATGCTGAAATATCATCCCAGGGGACTGACACGCCGAGATCTGTGGCAACTCTCATGGCAGAAACGATGCAGCCTTCGAGAAGGACCATTCCATCCCAGCACCATCCACCTGCCAAGTAGACACCGTTGTCTCCGTTTCGCCACGAATTCACGGCGGTGCTGGACTTTGACAAGATCTTCTGTTCTCCACGTCCTTGGAAGATAGAATTGACAAGGAGGCGGCTAAGCGGGCTTCGCAACACGCGCACAAAGCTTGCGGAGCGAATGACCTTTGATTTGTCCACTGGGAAGAGCGGGTTCGTCGTGACAAGAATGGAATTCGATTGCTCATGAACGGCTTCAGTAATGGTGCCATTCGATAGCAAGTGAATACGTTGCGTCCCGATATTGTAAGAACCTCGCGATTCCTTGGCGCATTTGATCGAGTTTGGAGTCGCTGTCGCACGCAGCATCGGCTGAATAGTCGACTCATCGGTGTGCGCGACCGTCTCTACATTAGTCGTCGGGATGGCAGATAGAGACGAATTCACCGGGGGGAACAATAATGCAGCGACATCTGGTGAAACGGCCAGAACAACTAGATCAAAGTGCTCCGAAGAGTGTTTCCCATCATCGGTCGAGTACTTGATCTGGACTCCGTTTTCTTGCGGGATCACATGCGTTAAGTTCACGCCAAGCCGCAACTCGACGCCTTCTAGAAGCTTCGGCTGGACACACTGAACACCCGCACTCACCACAAAGTGCTGCTGGCGGTGCGTGCGGCGCTTATATTCTAGAACGTCGGAGGCTGGGAAATTCAACAGCTCCTGATGCGAACAGGTACAGACGCTCGAAATCAGAGGAAGAAGATAGTTGGCCACATAGTACTGTGGAATCCACATCCGCCGTAGGTAGTGGTCAAATGACTCGCTCAGTTGCCCACTCTGGAGATTCTCAGAATAGGGGGAGATGAAGAAGCAGCAGAACGTAAACCACAGGTAACACATAACTGCATAGACAGCTTCCACGCACCAATGAATCAGGTCCGATGTGCGTGGAATGGGTGGGATCTGGTGAAAATTCGACGCATAGACCATCTGCGGGCCAGGAATACAAGAGGTAGTTGGCGAGGACTGTTGTCGTTTCGGCAACCTCGTGAAGCTGAAAAGAAATGGCTGCTCGTGGTACTTGACTCCCAAGTAATCATACATTCGGACCAGGTTCTGGTAGAAGCCACCGGCAAAGGCGCGCATAGGCACGTCAGCCCATACAGCTGGGCCGTTAGGGTCTTGCGAAGGAATCTGAACTGACTCCGCGCTCAACGATATTTGGTCTCTCTGTTTACCCCGTTAGTATCGTGAACTTCTTCCCCCCACCACCGCGTAGTGGGTTGATTTAGGGCGACAAAAATTCGAAAATGAACCAACCTTCTCGATTAGAGTAACCTGATAGCGCTTCTGAGGGTCTTGGTGTAACAAATGGGCAGTTGCTAGACCGGCCATGCCCGTGCCCACGACCGCGACCGTCTTTGTGTGTAACGGTTGAGGTTTCTTCATGCTGGCGACGCTCCTCGTTGTACTGACAGAGCCTTGGGAGACTTGGAACGTGGAGGAATATTTATTTACAGGCGCTATCGGCAAGACATGGAGCCCCTCTTCAACGCTTGCAAGGCTCGGGAGTAATGGGAGGTGTGAAAAACAAATGTGGCGGTATGGGAACCGTGATGAGCAGAGCTGAAAACTGGATTGGCGGGCTGCGGGTGCAAAGCAAATCCCTTGGCTGTTGGGGCAAAGCACCTCGTACCAACTGACCAACTGGTACCAACTCTACTTCGTACAAGGCTACAAGCTTACTGGACTCCATCCTAAACGGAAGACTCAGCCCAATCGCGATCGATCGGCGACATCACGCATCACCCACGTCACTGGCCACTTTAATCCTTCCCCTGGCGGTCGCATAGACCCCTTGGTGCTTATCCAGGTTTCCACGCAGTTAAAACCAACTATAGCTGACTCTAGCTAGCTTCAGTAGGTGTATGATTACTGGGATTCAAGATCCCTGCATACAGTCCATTATGGAAACCCACAACTGATCCATCTTTACAGGATTTTTAAACCCTTCAGGTCCCCTCCAAAATTAACCTTAGTTGTGCAGTGGATTAGTCATTCTATATGCACAGCATAACTAGATGAGACTGACTACTTGAAATAATTGACTACTTTGCCAACTTTTTGGCTTAGAGTGGAGGTTGAGTAGGCTACAAGTTCTTTTCGTTCAAACTTCTGAACTTTTCATTCTTTCTCAGCTCCCAACACTCTCGGTATAGCCATAACGCCATCTCCACGATCATCATCCAGGTTCCGAGGTTTGAAACGCGTGCCTGTCGCGTTCTTTCAGCCAATCAGCGAGTTTAGGAGTAAGCCAGTGGAGCTACCTATCCAAATTGGGACGTATTTTGCGCTGGTCTAGATCACAGCCTCATTTGTCGTGCCATCTATCGGTTTCTAACCACTCCGGAGATCAAAGGGGCATAAATCGAGTCAAAGTCATAGCCGAGGGGGTCCAGAGAGAATAACTAATGGGTTCCAGAGGACTAGGACGCGTAAGATAGAAGAAAAGTGGGCCATTAGCAATATTAACTTTCATCGCAGCACGGAAGAATTCTCGTATCATCAGCAACGTAGAGGAACTAGCAATGTCCCTTCCCAGAAGCTACAATCATCGAATTCACATTTTAAATCGCCATACTCTTGTCGACCGTTATCTTAGACTTCGCGATCATTTCGTCGCAAATCTGGAGGAAGCGTTCATGACTAATATAGCCCACAGACAGTCTGTCAATCTGGTCTTCAAACGTGTTAATGTTCATCGGCATCTCATCTCGTAGTTCAAGCAACATAAATTTGGTCACAATATAGAGGTCGAAGGGAATCTTTTGTGATTGAATTTGACGTATCACCTTCCTCCATTCCTCGATATATTCACCAGCAGGTTCGAACTGATCTCGACGAGTTGTACGGATAGCGATGACAGCTTTAGATTGTGTGGTTTCCTCACCTGTCATGAACGCTTTGACGATCAGCGTGTACAAGTCGTCTGAATAACGCGGAAGTTGATCTTCCGAGTCAAGTTCTACATCGACCCGCCTGCAGAAAATTTCGAGATTCTTGATCACCTCTAGACTCAGCTGATTCAACATCCAGCACCGGACGACCTTTGACCAAGATTTCCAGCTTTCATAGCCGGGATCGGCCTCACATGGACGAGGAATCTGGTCATCGATAACATCTTCAAGCCTGAGCGGGATGAGTATGCTAAACACACTCCTTTTCCACGGCCAAATATAGGCTCTCCGGCCCCTTTCCAGTTTATGGATGGCGTAAAGCGAGACTCGATAGACCTCGGGAAGTTTTGTGGCCTGGGTCCTTGGAAGGACAACGTGTTGCTTGCCGTCAGGCCCTTGGTGACCATCAATCATCCTGACAGGCTGTCTTCACCCTCAGAGAGAAGTCTTATAACTCAATAGCCGGAGTTTAATATTGAAGGTTTGACTTGGAATGCCGAATCTCACTTAGCAATTAAGGCTAAGAGTTTGTGAGCAGCGAAAATGTACACACTGTTCGTATCGATTCTTTGCTCAAACGGACCAAGAAGAAATGAGAATTTCCAAAACTTTATTTGAGCTTTACAGCGCAAGTGGGGTATAGAAAAATAACATTTGGATCATTACATCGTCAGAGAAGTCCCAAAGTGGAAGAAATGGCGGACACCGATACGTTTCCGCACCATACTTTTCCGTACCAAGGTATATCAAACATTCAATAACTCCTATTCAGGGCCTGTTACCTATGTGTGCCAATATACCCTTATTTTTAAGACGGCCGATTGTAAGTGACAGACACTTCTGTAGTCATGTTGATACTTTCATCCCGCTTTGGAGACAGCGGCTCCAAAATTGCAGTCTGACTCCCTCTCTCGTGAATACTCGTATGGCCGATGTCGGTGCGCGTCTCGCCTTGCGAATTATCGAAGACTTTTCGATTTGGCGCGTAAGGATAAGAAATCATGTTGTAGTTGTTGCTGATTGATGATCCGGGGAAGACTCTGGCAAGTAATGGCTTGAGAGTAGAAATCGCAGCCGCAGTAATGGCCAATCCATCTTCGACAGCCGCCCAGTAAAGCAGTGGAGCAAGTTCCCCTAGTAGTAAAGGTCGATCAGCTATGACCCAGGGATTGGATATTGGAAGTCTTACAAGTAAAGTCTGACTTCTCAGACAACGCCACCAAGTAAGTTGTTTTGACGATTGAGGCCGCACCAGCGCTTTAAAGACACAAAATTAGTTTCAGAAGCATCGGTCTCTTGAGAATCTGAGAAAGGAAAGTAGAAGACAGATCTCAATGGCACACTCACAATACACCTAGACTCATGGCAAAGGCAATACCAATTTTCTCCTTCTTTTTCATTTGTAGATTCCAAACAAGTGTCCAAGGGAGTAGGGCCAGCACGAAGTCTTGCGCACCAGAGTATGCTATAAGCAAAACAAGAGTTAGCATTTCGTATAGTCAAGATAAAGTTCTGGCACGACTTACCACCCACAAACAGAGAAAAGTGCGTGAAAACATCGGCAGGCCAACACTCTGATGGAATAGAAGCATTCCAGAGATGTCTTGGATCCTTGCATTGTACAAAGATGAACAAGGCTGCTAGAACGTTGACCAAGTTCATCGTCACAATCACAAACCAGAGCACGATGATCATCCACTTATGAACGACAATGCGGAGGAGAGTGACCGCAAACGAAGTTTTACCCAACGTACATGCCATAATGGCCAAGGCTTCACCGATATCACATAGCAGAGCTACATCGATGACGTGGTTCGGGTTTTCCTCAACAAAAGTAAGATGTCTTCCAAGGCCTATCGTGGAGGCAACATGACAAACGGCAGCATAAGCAACCAAGCAGGCCTATTGAATAATCGCATGAGTCTCTTGAGAACCCGAGAAAGAAATAGTAGAAGAGAATGAAACACATACCGTTGCAACGATGATAATAAAGTCATCCCAACCGAAAACTCGTTTCAAGATAACTCGAACGTACAATCGCATCAGCACAAACACCAAAGGCACTATAGCCATTGTCCACATCACACCCTGTAAAAGCGGAGCCCTGCTCGCCTGTAAATAGGCCTCTGACTCCATATTGGGCGGACCCAGGCTTCCACCACCACAATCTCAGAATAAACTTGCAAAAACCAGACGCCTCAGAAGGAGCAGCAACGCCACTGCCCTGCGGGAGCCAGAAGACATTTAAGCATCCCCAATCACCACTGGGTCGGTAAATGCTTACTCGACCTAACGGTTTTGAGAAAGAAATACAACAGGGGTAACTTTTGCTTTGATGGGTCATTCCGCATGAGCTGTGGGGATTTTGTCGTCGTATCGAGCAGGGGCGACTGCCGGAGAACATATCCGATCTTGGTGCGATAAATTGAGAAATGTGAATGGAGAAGCCGGGGAATAAGCGTACTCTAACCAGCTAAGCTGCAGCTTACCTCCTCTGGAATCTGATAACTTTAGTAGTGGCTTGAGTAGGTTGTCTTTCTACATAGCTAAACAATTAATAGAAGTTTATCTTTCTACACAACTGGTCGATTGATTTTTGGAGCCATTTCGGGATTTCAAGCTGCCGGAACGCCACTGTAGTGAGCACCCATCCGTTTTCGAGCAATACACGACAATGCTACTTAGTGGCTGCATCCTTCAACTCCTTCAGTGGGTCTTGTCTCGTCGATGGGCTCAGACCCAACATTGGTTCGCAGCGCCTTCCCGCACTCAGGAGTTCTTGACTAACAAGCCCACTTTGCTAGATTCTGCAGACCCAATTTCGCTACGACAAATTCTCATGTCGGTCATCCCCCGAAGCCACGTTCTGCAGGATTTACGAGGGATTCCTCGTAAGCGACATCCATAGGGACTAGGGCCGCGCCGCTGTCAAAATAAGTGACCCTAAAGCCTGTTATGGCAGTTTGCCCCTCGAATTGGCCAGTCAATGCGGCCGTAAACACAATCCCGGGCTCCACAACCCGCCCTCCACCGTGCCGTCACCAAGCTAAGCTCTAGTCATGTACGACTAGTGGCGTATGCCAAACACCGGAAAACACAATGACCGCAGTGCCGGGGCTGCGTGGTGTCTCGTAAAGACCTACTGTTCTGATTCCCCGCGGAGTGCCTTGATTGGGTAGATCGGTTGTTGTCTTCGATTCCCTGAGCGCTAAGGTCCGGGGAGGCCAGAAGGCCCGGCATTTCGAAATTAGCTGCGATTGACCATGTGTTCTCGCCACCATAACAGCACCTTTCGCAGTCCTGCAATTGCTCTGCAGTAAATTGTATCTCTCTCGTCGCGTACTTTTGCGTGGAACAGCCTGGTGCAGCTCGAAACAATGGCAGTAATGTCTTCTCTTGCCTCCGGCCAGTGGGCCCAAGCTCTTGTCGCGCTTGGCCTCTTGCTCTTGACGAAACTTGCCTGGGATGTTTTCTTTTCTCCGTTGAGGGCCATTCCGGGCCCAATTTTGGCCAAGATCACAGATGCCTGGCGGGCTATTCACACGCATCGTGGCCGTGCCGACCTGAAACATCTCGAACTCCACCGTAAATATGGAACAGCAGTGGCAATTGGTCCTAACTGCGTGAGCATTTCTGATCCGAGCCTTATTCGGACGATCTACTCCACACGTAACCCATGGAAGAAGGTAGGGTTCCGGCCCGCATTTCCCCCAGGTTATCCTTGCTGACAGCAGACATGGATAGAGTGACATGTACCGGCCTAACGATGTACTCATTGAAGGCCATCGTCTTAGTAACTTGTTCAACTCCCAAGATGAGGAGTGGCATAACGAGAACATTCGACCTATTCGCGGTCTCTGGAGCATGACCAAGGTTCTTGAGTATGAGCCTCTTATTGACGAGACCATCAACAAGTTTGTGGACAAGCTTGCCCAGAAGTTTGTGGATGGCAAGAACGCTGGTACTGTCTGCCCAGCAGACGAGTGGATTGGATATTGTAAGCCTTGAAGTCTAGTCCTCTGCTTGAATTCTCGAGGCATTAACTAACACACAAGTTAGTTGCCTGGGATGTCACTGCGAACTTCAGTTTCGGTCGGCACTATGGCTTCATTGACCAAGAGAAGGATGTGGACAATCTGATCACCGACTCCACTGATGGTTTGATCTACTTTGCTCCTGTAAGGAGAACCGATCTATTTTGTATACAGTTTGAACATGTTGATGCTAACCCAACCTAGGTCTCCCAAATCCCTTGGATTGACAACTTGCTCGACAAAAACCCAATCAAGCGAATTGGACCCAAACCAACTTTGACTGGCGTTCTCTATGCCTTCAAGGTTGTTGCAGAGTACCAAGCTCAGCTCGCCGACAAGAAAGTCACTGCCGGCTCAGTGGATCACACCTTGGACAAATACGTGCAACTCAAGGAGACATACCCGGACATGGTCAACGACCAACAAATCGTGAACTGGCTGATGCTGAGCATCCTAGCTGGAGGCGATACCAGCTCTGCCACTATGCGTGCCATCTTCTACTACCTGGCCAAGTCCCCCGCGGCATCATCCAAGCTCGCCACCGAGCTGCAAGCTGCCTCTCTCCCCACACCGGCACCTTGGAAATCGATCCGAGACCTGCCTTATCTGGATGCAGTTATCCGCGAATCCATGCGCATCAACCCCGGCATCGCAATGATCTTTGAGCGTGTAGTTCCAGAGGGTGGATTTACCCTGCCAGACGGACGCTATATCCCTGCTGGTACTAAGATTGGGTGCAACCCCTTCGTGACCAACCGGGACTCTGGTGTCTTTGGGGACGATGCCGATGATTTCAACCCGGACCGCTGGTTGCAGGGTAAGAATGAAAGCGATGAGCAATTCGAGGCTCGTTCTCGACGTATGAAGGATACCGTTGACTTTGTCTTTGGTGGCGGTGGTCGTATCTGCATGGGTCGGTATTTGGCCATGCTGGAGATCAAGAAGTTGATTGCGACACTTTACAGTCTGTTCGATGTGAGTATCCAATGGCTGCAGAACATCACTATTCTATACTGACCTTTCAATGTAGATTCAACTAGTCGATCCGAAGCACGAGTGGAAGTACCGTGATGCTTGGTTCGTCTACCAGTACGACATGCCGATGATCATCAAGCGCCGCGAGTAGTCATTTATGGTCTACGCGCTGTCTATCACGAGGAGGATGATATCAAAGAGGAGTAATAATTATGTTTTGACTCTTATGAATACACACGGCCAATTTGCAGAAAAATGTATGCAGCTGAAGTAGAAAGAGAATAACCCCAGTCATACGGCAGAGGGTATCAAAGTTCCTGTCCTGAAGAAAAGAGAAAAGAGAAAAGTAACGCCAAAAGTTTGAACACCGCAAGCCAATCCAATCCACCCCTTTCCCCCAATTCCATGCGTCAATCATTAGAAAAAAAAATTGTCTTCGCCCGCAGTATGTCTGCCTTTGGCAGGGTCTTGCGGCAAGTCATTCGAATCCCTCGTCATCGCCTTTTCGGGAATGGCCTAGAAACAACGCCGTTGTCGTCGAGTATCAAGTTTCATGTGGCTCTTTATTAAAAGAGACCTCTGCTTTCGGTGCCGAGTGCTCGTCAGTCCCGTCGCCAGGCTTCCCCTCGTTGCCTTCGTCGGTGATCTCACCCCACCCGGAGCTCCTACGGCTGACACGGCCAGAGGCCATGGCAAGGGGGCTGGCCACACCTCCGGTGATACTAGCAGCCGTACTGTCATTTCGAGTATGAGACGGTGCGCCGCTGCGAATGCTTGCTCCGTCACCTCCAGCCAGGCTAGGCTTTGCGGTGTGGAAACTGCCCCGCTCGCCGCCGTTGGCCAAAGGTGCCGTACCAGACGAGGAATAAACACTGATGCGCTCAGCACTTGCGAGACCGACAATGCTCGGTCGGGCCAGCACCCCTTGAGCGTTGAAGGCTGAAGTACTTGACGGTTCAGCCACACTACCACTCAGCAGACTCAATGGCAAGCTCTCACGGCTCCCGCCAAAGACCGATGAGGGTGCCAAGGCACGGACGGAGGCGTTGGTATCAAGGGAATTCCGTCGTCGGCGCTTGGACGAGCTTGCGAGTGTGAGGATAGAGGCGTTGTCGTTCAAGGCGTTGTTTGCCGTCGCGCTGCTGTAGGTCATCGACTGGCTATGGGGTATGAGGTGCGGGGGCACGGCTGTAGCAGGCGAGGAGGATGTAGGGAATTGATGCGAGAACTGAACCTGTTGATTTCCAGAACTCTGCGTGGAGCTGCCATGTGCATGTCCATGTTGTGTGTTCGGCGCGGGGTACAACTGGGTAGATGGGGCCGCCGACTGCACAGTTGTCAAGGTGGTGGTCAACGAGCGAACCGAAGGCGCGGGCGACGAGAAGGTGCTCCCTTCGCCTCCGCCATGTGAGCTTATTCCGCCACCTCCTGTCGCCATTGTCCCTGCCTTGGAGTAGCCTGCATCCGAGATCGCGGTGTCACCGTTGGTCGACACGGTAGGGGCGGTGGACTTGGCGCTTGTCGCGGGGATCTGATTTTCATAACCTGAATAGACCAGGGAGGGGTCACTTCGTGACCCAGAGCCGTGTCTATCATGCTCGTCGACTTCGGAGTACGAGTCGCTGTGGTTTGGGCGGTTAAGTGTGCCCGACAATGGATACGGGTTGTTCCCTTGGCCCCCATTCTTCTTGCCCTTGGAGTTTGTGTGTCGCTTGTTAGACCAACGATGAGAGCCAGATTCGGAGGAGCTCTTGAGGCTCGCGAGGCGCTTCATCCAACTCGAAAAAGGGCGGCGCCGACCGTTGCGATCTATTTGTATATACCCCGTTAATGACCCCGTCGTTTCACACAGGACAGGTGTCTCTCAGAACAGCTTACCATGCACTCTCGCAGGCCCCTCAGTTGTAGCCATGGTGGATAAGAGTATCAAAAGGTCAAGATGCCTCCCGACACAGTTCACTTGCTCGGGAGGAGGAGCAGTATGACGCCGTAGACTGAACAAGCAGCGCCGAGGCAATTGGGGGACCCCGGGACGACTGTTTATCCGCGCAGGTCATGTGCCCGCCCTTGATGTCAATCATTTGCCTTCGTTTACCTAATTTACTTTTCATCTAACTCGATTCGACTATTTTATCTTGTGCTGGACTTTGTAAATTGTATTTACACATCCAAGTCTTTTCAGATGTGACAATTATGAAAGAGTGGCAACGTTCCTGCCGTCCTTGGAACCCCGTTGGTGATGCAATGGAAGCATACCTTGACTGACACATCATCCGCGACAACTCTTCAACATCGGAGCGAGTTTGTCATGTCTTCTCATGGACCAGTTATTCAGGCACTTCCTCTGGATGTCGCGGCTAAAATCAAATCTTCAACCTCAATCACTCACCTGCATGGAGTGATTGTAGACTTGGTCAAGAACTCGCTGGATGCGGGCGCACAAACAGTCCTCGTCTCTGTGGACTTCCCAAGAGGAAGCTGCATAGTGGAGGATGATGGGGAGGGAATACGACCGGCGGAGTTTGAGCCTACCGGCGGTCTTGGAAAAGCGCACTGTACGTCACCGAATTCCATGTTTGGCTGTCTTGCCTTGCTGAATTTTTGTGTCAGATACATCCAAGTATCAAACCCCAACGGCCTATGGACATCGAGGTCTATTCCTAGCTTCTTTGGCCTCGTTATCACTGCTCACTGTGACGTCTCGTCATATCCAACATGCGAGCACAAACTCCGTCATCTTTCACCACGCCAGGCCCGTTGCAAGGCTAATCCCTGCTCCGGTACATCAGAGTCCCCGGCTTGGGGAACATGGGACCTGTGTCGCCGTAAATGATCTTTTTGGGAATATGCCTGTGCGGGTCAAAAGTCGAGCCATGGCCCTTGAGAAGCCGGAAGAACTGGAGAGAGAATGGGACCATCTCCGAGATCTGATGGTCTCCCTCACACTAGCAAATAGCCAGCTCCTGAAGCTTGTGATTTCTGACGTCACAAGAGGGAAACGAGTCACCATCCGTCCCGGTAATCCTACGCCGAATACCTCGCTGAATAATGCTGCACTTGAAATGAATCTTGGACGCATAGGATCCATTCTCTCGCAATCCGACATACTGGATTCGCGAAATATGGAGTCATGGCGTGTCATATCTGCTTCTGTTCCGCGCCTCACGATACATGCAGCAATCTCGACCGTACCAAGCCCTTCAAAGAAGATACAATTCATCTCATTGGGCAAGCATCCAATGCTGTCACGGAATTCTTCAAATGCCCTGTTCGACGAGGTCAATCGATTGATGTCCATGTCTGACTTTGGGAACCCTAGAAGTGCATCTGACATTGCAATTTCGAAACCTTCGGCTCATGTGACTGGCAGATCCGAGTCCTTGAATGATTCGTCGAGCAGAACCTGGGCGAAGTCGATCAACAAATGGCCGATGTTCTATATACGTATCGAGACTGAGGTTCTTCGGCACCTGGAAGATGGCGATGAACTCTCTCCCGCCACTGAGAAGTCACTTCAAGGAATCATTGATGTCTTGGATGCGATGATCTTGGAGTTCTTGAAACAGCAAAATATGCGACCTAGGTCGAGTAGACGACAAGGGAGACTTCTTGATCGGCCTCAGAGAACGATCAGTGCTGCACGCACCAGCTCTACGCGATCTAACAGCATCGCGAGAAGCAGGCGGAACGAGAGCATGAGAGAGGGTTTCGATAGTCAGTTAAAACTTCCCTCGTTGCAGAGATCACAGTCTGCCAATATGGGGCCGCACTTCAGCAATTGGTCCCGTGTCAAAGCCGCCAAAACCCCCGAAGATCCACGAACTGGCGTTGTTGGTGCGGATCTTATATCTCAAAGCGACAATCTTCCCAAAGAATGGCAGCTGCCTCACTTACCGGATCTTCGACGAAGTCAATCAAACCACAGTCGACATTTCCCTCTTTGCTCCAGTCAGCGCGAAATGCGACATGAGGATACGACCCCATCCCTCCACGGTGTCGAAGATGCCAAGCAGCAAGAGTCGGGGAACCCTTCATCTAAGGCCCCTACTGACGAGTTGATACCTTGGGTTGACCCGCGTACTGGGAAAACGCATCAGATAAACTCACGAACGGGACAGACCGTCAATCTCAAAGCGATAAGTGCTGGACCTAGATCCAATAACTTCCTTAGTACTCTGCAAAGTCTGGGCAGATCCCATAGGCCAAGATCCGCCTCGTCATCCAGCTTCTGGGTGGACAATTTGCTTGATGCATGGGACAATCCTACGTTTGCCAGAACAGAGGCGCCAGTGCCAAATCTTGACGTCGAGATGGATCAACTTCACAACCTACCGGGTTCGCATCATTGCCACGGGGATATTGGAAACTTGTACGGAACGCAAGTTGCTAAGTTCAGGGGCAAATTACAACGTCAAAGCCTGGCAACGGCCAGCATCATCGCACAGGTTGATCAAAAATTCATTCTCGCCAAATTCGACCCCATATGTCCCAGTGCTACGGTTGATCATGACTCGGAGGGTGTTCTTGTCTTGATTGATCAACATGCCGCCGATGAAAGATGCCGCGTCGAACAATTGTTTAAAGACATGTTCATTTCCCCTGGCTCTTTGGATCAACATGATCAGGTTCAAACCGTGGGTATTGAACCAATCTCATTCAGCATATCTGCTACGGAAGCTACACTTTTCCGCAAATACTTGGATTTCTTTGGCAACTGGGGCATTGGCTACAGCATAACTATGAAAGCATTATCTGAGGCAAGCGTTCAGGTCCAAGCGGTACCAACTCTCATCGCTGAACGTTGTCGACTTGAGCCAAACTTGATTGCGGATCTTCTCCGTCGTGAAATCTGGAATTTCGAAGAGGAGAATGGAAAGCCGCCGGGCTCGAAAAGGCCAACGAGGAACTTTTCAACGGGGGGCGACGTTGATGACGATGAGTTCTCCGCTAACAGAACCGGAGCGATCGTCGCGCACCCGTGGGTACAGAAAATGAGCGGCTGTCCGCAGAGTATTCTGGACCTACTCAATTCTCGGGCATGCCGAGGTGCTATCATGTTCAATGACCCGTTGAGTCTACAGGAGTGTGAGGAACTGGTCACACGGCTTTCGAGATGCGCCTTTCCATTCCAATGTGCCCATGGCCGACCGTCCATGATCCCGATACTTGACCTGCGACCACAGCCTGGAATCGGAAATGTGCCCTCTGATGCTGGCATCATGGGTTCGGATTATGATGAACATGATAACAATGGGGTAGATTTCTTAGACGCGTTTCAGGCACAGTATGTAAATTAGACAATTGAAATGATACACCCTGAATTTCTTCTTGGCAATTCCTACAATCTTACAAAGGTACTTTATTGCCATATAGACGTTCTTGCCATTGAAACTCTCCCGCTGTACTTTTGATGTTGCCCCGCACAGTACTTTGCCTCGTTAAAAATGAGGCTTCTGATATGTCACATTCATCTAAGCAAAACACCCACCAAAGCATAAACACTTCCAACGCCAAATCGAACAATGACAATACTGTATTGTGTCGCATTCCGTACTTCTGGAAAAAGAATCCACATGTACCATGTATTTCGGTGTACGGAGTACACCGTAAGACGATCTTCTTTGGCGCAGTGGTCCGAGAGCGAATAGCCGCCTCGTCAGCGGCTCTTCAGCCCTCATGCTGCATGACCTAGCATAAATCAGATTTAACATGCAGCTAGTTGTTTCGAACAACGCCCACGCCCATTACAAATACATATCGGTAGTATTACGGACGCACCTCGCAGATCTAGGCACCCGTATTGTTCGCCGGACTACGGATCCGGGTGCACACCAACTCCACTCTGACCCTACGCCCAAACTCTCGGGTTTTTGACGTATCCCTTGCATTGGCAATCATCATACTCTATGCATGCAAAGATACCGTTTGGGTATGGTATAGGGTGTCTGTGGAGATGTTCGAGGGCGTTCGAGCGAGCCTTATGCACGGAGGATGGTTTTTGGGAATGGAATTGAGATACATCATTTGATCACTCATCTTGAAACGAACGTTATTACGCTGTCAAAAGGCCTAGAAAAATTATACTGTATAATATAAAATACGAGTATCTCCAAGGTTTCGATACTCCATGTAAACGGGACTTCTGTAGATACGATCTGAACGGTGGAGTGGAGGTCCAATAATCAGGAAATCAAACTTTGCCAGATGGTATCTATTGTAACAAATATCCTTATTGAAATATCTCATACATGTTTCCGATCAATAATCAGCTAGTACCTCGGGCGTCAAAACCATCCGCATGTACTCCATGCGGCATAGGATGTGCGCGCGCACCAAACTAGCAATCCATAAAGTTCGAGCTATTCAGTATTAACCTAGGAACAAAAGTGCAATATCAGGTAAATTCCAGCCAACTGCTTCTTAGAGAATAGCCATTCAAGTCTCCCAAATTTGAGCCCCTTTTACTCATTGACTAACACTGCGGGCACTAATCAGACCCCTTCTCTCCATCAAGAGTATACCCAAGAAACTTACTCAAGATAATGTCTCGCCAATATCCCAACCAAAGTCCGACCCGGACTAGATTCCGACGTCCACTCTTGTGGAGTAAATAGATCAAACATTCCCACCTTCACCAGTGTCGGGATAGCCGACTTGATGGCGGGCTCTAACTCAGCACGTCGTTCTTCGTTCCCCTCGTCGTAAGCTTTGATATTGACTAGCAACGCCCCAACAGTGCCGGTGGGTACTTTGCGTCCATCTGGGAGTGTTACGATGGGAAATGTTCCGGGATTTGTTCCGAGTGTTTTGTTGTTGGTTTCTTGGAGGGATTCGTTTGACATTTATGAGGAAGGTCTGGCGTGGGTGGTGGATGAGACTTGACAATCTCTTTGATAGTGTGATAGGTATGAATTATGGAGCTAGTGATAATTGCTATTCTCTTGAGTATTTTATATGCCTTTTCAAAGACCGCGGAGTGAGTGGAGTCTTGCACCTTGAGCTCCGGACAGTCCGCGGACCTCCCGATCCTCTAACGGCCGTAAAGTCATCAAAGCTCTCTAGGCCCATCACATCTACTTCATACGTATCTCACTATGTAGTGAGACATAACCAGAATAGCTTTCCAACATTTATCGCTTACACTCATGAAATGGGATGAAAATTGAAAATCGATTTGATTGATTTCACTCTCCAGGCTACTACTTATCCCACACACTAATATTGTTGAAGGAGGCGGGCAAACTTAGGTGGCTTTGTGTGAAAATTTTCATTTCATTCTTCTTAACATCTCGAGTACATGATATAGGGCATTTCCAATATGATATTTCCAAATTTCCTAATGACCACGTCTCCTCCCCTTCCTCGTGGGCTTCTTACTCCTACTCTTCCTCGTTGCAGAAGAAGTAGCAGTAACAGTAGACGTGTTCGAAACATTCAACATACAATCTTTTCTCGTCCCCTTTACATGACCATCCCCCCCTTCTTCCTTCGTATATACGTGCAGAGTACAATCTTCATCGTCTTCTTCAGACTCTACATCCTCCAGGTCCTCCCAGTCTTCTCCTTCTACAGCTTCTTGCTCTTCTTCCATGATGTCAGGAAGGGTGATGAGCTTGGCAGCTTGGCCACGAGCAATAGGGAAAGCCCAGAGGAGAGTTGCTTCCAGCATTTTTTGGAAGTTGTTCTCTGTGAATTGCTGGAGCTTAGTGAAGTGCAGGTATAGCTGGTTGTTGACCATGTAGCCGTACAAAACCCGGACTTGGGCACCAGGGTAGACGGAGATGATAAGAGCCTGGAATACACGTTAGTCAGGATATCTGGCAATTCATATCGTCTGGGGGAAACTGTTGAACTGTTACTTACTGGGATGACAAAGTTGACGAAACCCAAATGCAGGATATTTCTGATCCTGGAATTAGATAGACCAAGATCATCGCTCTGCTGGCGCAGACCCTGTGTGATGATGGCAATCAAGACTTCGACTTCGGTCGCTGAGGGCCGGACAGGGTCGGGGTAGGCTTCTGGAGCAAGGGTGATGACACGGGCACCTTGCTTATACTCCATCGCCCAGGGAATTTGGAAGGGAACCGAACCGGCCAACGTCCGGATATTTTCCGCGTTGGCATTTGAGGGTCGACTAACAACAAGATTTAGTTCACGTGTAAAGCGCAGTACTCGGATTACAGATGTAAGACTTACTCGAAATGAGTCATTTTCTCTGCTACAGGATATGACTCGGCCAGAAGACAAAATTTCTGAAGCTCCTCCACAAGATCCTTCTGAAGATCTAGATCTTGAGAGGTAGGCTTTGCGGTAGCCTTATGAGGCTTACCAAGATGCGGGGGGAAGTTGACCGTGTGCTCGATAGATTTATTCTTCTTTTTCTGCAAGACCTTTTTGTCCGTCGGCATGAAGAAAGGGTCAAAAGAAGCTGCAGGGTCTGTCACAGTCTTTCCGGAGAAGAAGTCGAGAGGTTGAAGGTTGACGTTGAGCTTCTTGATGAAAACGTCCGGGATAGAATCCGTCAACATCTGAGTAAGATATGTCCAGATGTTTACGAGCACCTCGCTATGGTGCTTATAGCGCCACATCCAGGTGGGTTCTTGTTGCATTTTGAGGCGCATGGTGGTGGTTAATCCCCGTTGTTGGATGGACGTTTGTAACGGGGAGGTAAAGAGGAGTTTCTTGTTTGGCGATAATCCCATAGAAGAGTCCTGACTAGTACGAGTTTACTGTAGCTAGAGAGGAGGGAGAGAAAGATAAGGAAAGGTAGAAACAGGTAGATGGAGAGATAGGAGTAGAGAGAAGCAGAAGCTAGAATAATATCCAAGCAACTGCAAGAGCAAGAATCGCGAGCGAAGGCTACAGCAAAGTAGAGCAAGTAGCAAGAGAGAGGTTGAAGAAGGAAAGGGAGAGACGGTGATAGGGAGAAAAAGGAAAGGACTACTACCAGTATGAGAGGGCGAGTAGTTCGTGGTATAGGAAAATATCCATGCCTTTTTGAGAGAATACTATGCCTGATCTAGATTGTGGACTTCCTAATTAGACGTCCGACATTATAGCGGGAAATCGACAAATGTGGACGCTTCGTTGTCACTATGACGTCCCATGTTCAGTAGCTTAATCTCATTAGAATAGAGAACGAGCCACAAGTAGGCTATAAAGTGTCAAGAGAGCTCGGACTACGTAAGGGTCTTGGAGGACTGACGGGGCTAGATTGGTTGGGAGTCCTATTCCCAAGTCGGAAGACGTGACACCATACGAGATACTAAGCGAAAGAGCGACTACGATGATTTACTAGGCTTTACATTATGATTTACAATCTACAATTCCACGAAATCAAATATTCAGCAAAAGCATGTTTGCATTGTAGCATTTAACATAGCACTTGTACAGAAGCCGGGGGGCTAGCATCCCTGCTCAAAAAAAAGAGCCGTAGGAAGACCATCCCAGCACAAATAACAGACAAGAAGGTCCATATTCCTCCCAAAAGACATAACCCATTGATCAAAAGGAAGAAAAGAAATCGAGAAAAGGCCCTTGGTGACTCCGTTTTTTCCAACCGGGACCCAATTCCTATTCGCTTTTCTGATGCCAGTTATCCCCGCGGGGAAGAATGAAACAAAAGACACGAGCGCCGCCCGAAGATAGTAAGAAAGGAAGAAAAAAATGGGGGATATTCACAAAACTTTGGGAGACAAGAACGGAGTAAATGAAACATTATGCAGCCAGCATAGCAGATAATAGGTCGGAAAGATGGAATAAAACAGCATAGAACCGGAGAAACAAGAAAAATATGTGGTCATCAGTCGTCAATGTTAAAAAGTAAAATTGGGGTATTGGGGTATGATATGAAGAAGATTAGCCGTTAGTCGCGACGGACTTGGGCTTAGAAGGGTTTGTCCACGATAAGAAGTCGAATTTGTCCTTGGCGTTTTCAAGGATGGACTGGTTGGGAGGTGATGACTCGGAGGCTTGAGATTGGGCCTGGGCCTGAGCCTGAGCCTGAGCCAGAGCGGGGAGATTGACATTGCTGCGTGAGGGCTCTCGCGGTTCGAGGACCAGCGACCGGCGGTAGAAGGTCTGGAGAGTAGTCTCGCCGTTGGAGCGCACACGCACCAGCTCATTCTGCATCCAGGTCTGTAGCTCCGGAACCTCGGTAAGGCGGTAGGGGATCTGGAAACGCTGGAGCTCGCTGATAATCTTGGCCGTCTTCATGTGCTTGTCGAAGTTAATGACAGTCATCTCACCATCGTCCGTTGGCAGGGAGCGAAGAGACTGGTTGCCGTGATCAACGAAGGTGAGATCGGTCAGGTAGGTACCGACGAAGGGCAGGCAGGGCGGCACGTGGCCTTGCAGGCGCTGGCGCAGGACTGAGTAGTTGCGAGAAACGTCGACGATGGTGCGGAGATGCTCCAAGGTAGTCTTGGTCTTCTGCGAGACCACGTCCCAAGTGCGCCTCAGGCGGGAGATCATGGAAGAGTTCAAAGAGCAGATGATGGCCATGAGGGAGTCGTAGTTGTTCAACTCAAAGCACTTGTTGGCAATCTTCACCCAGTGCTTGATGGTCGCAGCACGCTTCTTGGGCTCCTCCAGGTAGAGGATGGAGTCGGCGACCAAGTGAGCCAAATCCGTGGACAGGGTCGACATGGCGCGAACGTTGACTGCGAGCGAGCCCGACTTCCGAGTCCACTCGGTGTCGAGAAGCTCCTCGGGAAGGATCGAGCAGAAGATACGAGACTCCTTGATGGTCAGCTGGCGGGCCAGCTCCAAGGGGTCAAAGTCCAAGATGGAGATCGAGGCCTCGCCAGTCTTCCACTGCTTGAGCAGGTTGGCCTCCTTCTTGCCAAGGACGGGAGGAGGAAGAGGGGTGTCAGGGTGAACGTATTGAGCAATGGCGGTGTTGGTCTTGCCCATAGACGAGACCAGACGAGGAACGACGGGGCCGTGGACCGCAGAGACCTTGTCAGCCAGCTCAAGGAGACGCTTGCCGGCAGTCGGGAGGTCAGTAGTCAAACGAGTCTCTGCAAAGGTGATGATAAACTCGAGAGCCGAGTTATCGCGATCATGGCGCCAGTGGGACTCGAGCCAGCCCTTGAACACGTTGTAAACGCGCAGCCGAACGGGTCCCGCAGCGTGGGGAGTGTCGCCAATGTACTCGAATCGCTCGGCGAGAGCCTCGGCGAACTCCAGAGGAGTAGCGAAGAGACGGAAGGTGAGGTAGAAGGTGGAGACGAACATGGCGTCCGGGGTAGACTGGTGAGCAGTGAGCTTCTCGATGAGAGCACGAAGACTGCCACCCATGACTTGGCCATCCTTGTAGACCAGCTCGTGAGCATAAGTCTTCTCAAGAAGATGAGCTTCGGTCTCCTCGTTCTCCTCGGCCAAGGTAGAGTGGCTGACACTCTCCTTCAAGGAAGGCACCTTGAAGCTGCCATGGAAGCTACCCCCAATGTCAGGGGAGGTGGCCCGGGTGGAAGTCTGAGAAAGGCCACTCATCTCGGAGTCGCGCGTGTGACTGTGGTACGTGAAGCTGCTACCCGTGCTTGTGACACCACGACCGAAGGATTCGCTCACGTCGGACTTGGGATGACTCTCACGGAAGCCGCTGTCGTATGAAGAGAAGGAGGAAGCTTGATCAGGCTGGGTGGGGATAGTGGCAGAGTTAGGGAAAGAGGATGGAGCAGAAGGGTGGACGGGACTGCTGGAAGAAGTGAGGTGCGATTGGAAAGAAGAAGGTGTGGTCGAGTCGGTGAGGCCAGGGGTGGAAGGCGAGTAGGTCGAGTTTGGAATCGTGAGAGGGGGCGGGGGAAGACGAAGTGAGAGCTCTTGGGATTTTTCCTGGTCAGTCGGCATGTCGGGCGACACTTGGGAGGTGACAATGCCTGAGACTTCCTGGTCGGTGGTGGTTTCTTCTTCCTGGACGGGGTCCAGCTCGATGTCACCGATTTGCTCCAGCACCAGACGAGCCTTGGCCAGGCAGTTACCAGCGGCGCGAACGCAATCCGTTGCAGCATCGACCAGTCGCTTGCCCTCATCCGGCATGAATACCAGGTCGTCGTCTTGAGAGTTGGCAGGACGGAAGACGTCGCGGGCAGCTTGGACCAACTCTGCCAGCTTCTCGCACATGGACTCGCGTGCCTCGTCGAGGAGGACACTTCGCTGGGCATCATGCTCGCACACAGCCTCAACCACCTTGAGCAAAGCCCGGCAAGACTGCACGGCCTGCTGAGTGGTGGTGACCAGTTCCGTTGACGAGCGCGACTGCATGTGAAGACCGATGAAAGATCCCAGCACGCCCAGGAAGGCATCATACGAGGTACCTAGTCGCTCCGAAGCAAGGTTTTGCGCACGAATGGCTGACGAGGGACCAGAGTAAGAGACCCGGTGGGAGACGGAGATACGCTTGGTTGATACAGACATGGGTCGGGACTGGTGATCCACCATCTCATTCCGCATCGAGGCTCGGCTGAATTCCATGCGGCTGTGGCTCATCTGTCGAGACTCGTTTCGTTCGGTGCAAGTATCGGAAGTCGGGGCAGTATCAGCCAGGGAGAAAGTCGCGGAAGCTGGGGTTGGGGGCATATCGAATTGAGTGCCGACAGTCTCCATCTCGGCAATCGTCCGGGTCAAGCCAACTTCCTCGTTCCAGACATCCAAGAAGCGAACACCACGGGTGACAATCTTGAAAGCCTTGAGAAGCATCTCATCCAGAATGGCCTCGACCTCATCCTCCGCCGGAGCACCATTGGCAACATCCTGGAACCGCTTGGCAGTCTTGACAAGGGACGAAAGATCAGACAGCAGAGCCTTGCGGATGCGGCGGAGTCCATCATACTTCTTGACAAGGGGTGCTTCCCGAGTCAAGCACTCGGATTTCTCCAGGAGGAATCGAACGCCAGCGATGGGGCCTCGCATCAAGTCTTGGTTACCGAAATCCTTTAGTGATGAGCCACATCCTCCTCGAATGATATCCCAAAAGTCTGTCAGTGCTTTCAACAAGGGACGCATGGGTAGTTGATCATATGCTTCGCAGTAATTGGTAGGCAGCCAGCCTCGATTCCCAGAATCCAACAAGGTACCGTCGGCCCAGCCATTGGTGTGAACGGAGTGGACCAGGATGATATCGCCCTGGTCTAGCGGAAGAGTCACCGTCGATGGAGAGACATCTCCGGCAGGATGAAAAGGATAAAATGCACGCAAGTAGTTGTGAAAGACGGCTCTCGGGGCCTCTGGTTGTTCCATATTGTGTTCTGATTGAGTAATGCCTGAAGGTGTCAATGGCGGCGTCATCTCGGACTGGCCGAGGTTATTCGAATAGAAACGAGCCCGCGTATGATTTGTGTCGTCTTGATCCGACAATGTGGTCGACACAGTAATATTCGGATTCGACTTTGCGATCTTTAACGGTGGGATGTTTGGCTTCATTGATTCCGTGGGTTGCCCACTTCGGGATGGGTATCGAATTTGGGAGTAGCGGAAAAGCCGTGATGGTCACTGACCGGGGCGTTTATGCGATGATAGATGCAATTGACATTTCTCGAAGGGCCTTCCGTACCTAGCAGATGAACAAAAGGGGCTGAACGCTCGAGAAAAGACAAGTGGCGAGTCGTGAAGAAAATCAGGTTTGATTGCGGGGGCTTTGGATCGCCAGATGGCTGGGGATAACCCTACACATCAAGGTCAATTGGAGGGGGCGCTAGACAAGGGCGGGCAAAATGATCGAATGGAACAGATAACAAGGAATCACAAGTGTTTAGTTCCCAAAATAGGGAACTGTATTGGAATGTTTTGCGAGTCCAAGGAGTCGAGTAGGGCAAGGAATGCTGGGGGGGGAGAGAGGAATCGGATTTGACAAACCCACCCTTTTGAAAAGTAATCTCAAACTATAAACAGTGACAGACTCTCTTGAACAGGAGTCCGAAACATTGAAAGACCCCAAAATCAAAAGGGGGGGATGATGATTGACAAGTCACAGTCGCAAATCGATAGAAAACGCAGGATAACCCACTGTATATTCCAAGTGGCCGAGCGAGGTTGGGAATAATGCACAACACAACCTGCCAGGGGAGCCTCAATAATGGTCGAGCCCTAATGACGAAGGTCGCAGCAAGGACAGGCCAACTGACTTGCAGTAAAAATTAGATGACGAAGCTGGGAATCCCTTATTGCTTGGAACCTTAACGCAAGGGCGGCGAGGGGTTGTAAAAAAAGGGATGAAGAATACAGTCCGTTATAATTGCCACCGGGGAGGGCGCAATGGAATCAGAAATCAATTAAGAGGTCTGAATCTTTTTCCCCTCAAGGACGAATATGCTAAAGGGTCAAAAGAAGGACTGAAGGGAAAAAGGGAGGAGGGTGGAATAATAAGAAAGAGCTTCTCTGGAGTCGAGGACCCAGTTGATTCTTCTGGGACTCGATCGGGACGATCCATGCAAGCTCCACTGGCCGGTATTGGCCCCGTAATTGACGTAAATTGATGCCACTAGGGGGAAGAAATACATTACGCTAGTGTATAGTAGTGCCTTCTTTCCAAAGGTACGATTACAGAGCATACGTACTTTTGGAACGTCAGTACGGAGTACCCTAATAATACCATTCCCGTTCATCCGTACATAGTCTGTATCCAGTACTCCCATAACTGGAAGGCAAATAGTCTCATCTCCGTCTATCTTGTCGACTTCCCCTACCCCGATAGCATAACCTCCCGTCCTTCTGGGTGGCCCGAAATCATATATTGCTTCTGGAAACCAAGAAGCAAAAAAGCAACCCGGAGTGCCTATCATAGTAAGGACATAGCCCACGTCGAAGAAGATAAGGTAGCACGGAGCAAAAAGGAATTATAAGCTTGCCCCGTGCTATCTACTATGAACGGGCCACGGTACCATGGACTGTATTCCGTAGACATGGATGCATATTGTACTTGCTTCTTTCTTTCTTGTAAGGCTCCTTGGATACTACATAATGATTTCAAAGGACCTTCTTCCAAGATCCAACAGAAGTACTTTACTACCTATACAGACATACACACCCAATAATACAAACCATACCAAGTCCTCCATAAACAGTACACTCAATAAATCCTTCTCCTTTTCTCCCCAAAATCCACCTTACATCTGCCGAACGTTTCCCGGTCCAGACCTCACCAACTCAAAAACCCATATTAAATCACCTCCTAATTGGTCCACTCCGAAAAACCACCAAGCCACCCGCGATACCGCACGAATCAAAAATCCCTTCCAAAATCAATTCTGTGGGGGGAAACCCGGTCCTGTCTTAAATGCACTGGCCGTGTGTGCTGGAGCCTGCAGCGAGGGCCAAACACGGGCGGACTCGATCAGTCACCTTTTTTTTCGAAAGGTACTTACCGTCTTTTTTTTCTTTTCTTATTTCTAGATTGCTAGTTTCTACCTCGTACATGACCCTAACGAGTCAAGCTAGTCTTGCCTTGGCTCTTCTCACGTTGCCTGTCAACTATCCTCCGGGGATCGACAGCGCAGCGACCGTCCCCTAAGTGACAGCAGCCAAAAAAATAAAAGTCTCTTTTAGTGCTTTTGCCGCCTCCCAATTTATTTTGGCACGCCGTTTAGTCCTGAGGCCGGGAGATGTAATATATCAGATATGTCGACCGAGCAACTTCGGTACCAGAGGACTTTGTCCTCGGGCCCCAAGTATTCCAGTTTCCTCGAAATCTTTTACCAAGATACAGATACTACAGTAACTCCATACTAGTAACTAGTTCAACTCCTCCCGGTCTGTACTCCGTAGACTTAGAGAACCAGATCCCGTTCGCCCCATCGCCACAAGCGCATCGAGTAGCCTCCATCTTTAGCTCGCCCCATTCCAACCCATTTTCTTTGTTTGCCTTCTAACCTACCCCTCCCCCCTTCATCCCGCGTGGGGCGGTGGCATCCAGTGACCACTGCCTTAGTCCAGAATCGTCGATAGGATTGCGAGGACCGCCCATAAAAAGAACCAACAGTGACCAACGCAAGTTCGCGTTGGCAGACGCGGGATCCACAAACGCGTCGGCTGGGAGATTCGAGCTATCGCAAGGCTCATCGGAAACGGTCAAACGTCACGGTCAGCGGGCCCCATTATTGTAGAGCCACCCGCGCCGTGCATGGGGGTCATACAGTATCCTCCGTTCTCCATACTGTAGGCCGTCCGACAGTCCGCATGGACGGGCCCATCGTTAATAGTTAATGTAGCCGGTGTACGGTGCAGATGCTGCTGTTGGTGGGTGGATTCGCCGGGAAAATCTCTTTCTAGTCTCTTTTTGTTTTGACGTGGACCCATGTCTAAGACCTGAGACGGTTCTCCTCCATAGTCAAGGATGAAAGACGGTACCGAGGGATGCGATGGATGCACTATGGATATCGGATGGAAAGGACCGAATTACTCGCTACGGAATGGTCAGGGTCTGGCCTGGTCCAGTCTAAGTTGCCTCTCTCTCTCTATTTCGGGACTTTGTCTCTCCGGTGAAAATTTGGGGGGTGACTGGTAGGAAACATCCGCTTAGTGATTGACTTGGTGGTACTTTTGTTTCTCAAGTCGCCCCAAAATATAGTGCGTAGCATCGAGTAGCAAATTCTTCCGTGGTTCACTACGGAGTAGTTACGGAGGTTTGATGGCTCAACTTTTCAGTACTTGGATCACAAAGTGACCAGAGCGTAACAGTGGAGAGAGCTCCATCCACGAGCTTGAATTGTGAACAGACGGGGAAAGCTCCCATCTTTGGTGCAATTGCTTCCATATACTCCGACTTGATCGAGGTCTTAAATTTGCGACATGATCCATTATGGAGAGGGAAAGCGCTTCGTTCCGTCATCGGTCTAGACTTGATGGGCAAGCTCGGCGAGCTTCGAGCTAACAACAAAGAAAAGACCTCGGAGCCATGCTCTATTGCTTGAACCCCTGCTTAATTAATTCCGTCATTCAAGGCACTCCGTGCGAAATGTATATATGAAGTTATCCAAACTAATCACTATTATCCCATACAGTCAAAACAATATCCTACCACAAACAAGAACCAAAACTAGATCAACCGGTATCACTATCACCAACCACCCCTCCCACCCCAATCAACCAACCACTATCCAGCCCTGCAAAAACTCGGTGATACTGCAGTTGCCAGGCCAGTTCCGAATATTCACACGCAAATCGCTTCCTCCCCATCAACGCATTCCCCTCCAGTCACATGTTCTCAAACCCCCCGACGCCTGTCAGCACGAAGGAGCGACAAAAAAAAACCTCCGACACGATCACGAAGGCGATCCAATAGGCGCAGGATGCCTGGGGGTAAGTTAATGCAAGCCCTCTCCGCATTATCACAGAGCTAGGCGCATCAGGAACCAGCCGGTATGATCATAGGCGTATTACTTTACTACAAGGCGGGGGCGAGGAGATCCTTCTGCCCCTCCGATACTTCCGGAGGAGTGTGATCTGCGGTGGTCGCTCTTGAATTGGGAGACATCTCCGTGCTCCGGTCGGGATTGAACCGTGGGACGTGATTGCGGGTGTTTAGGGAAGGGAGCTCGGGCCAGGTTTTATCGAGGAGCTGGTCCGAGGAGGATCAGATAATGTCGGTAGTCTGCTGGGAGTCGGGGAGTCCACTTGCAAAGAGTCTGGAGTTAGGGGACTCGAGATAACACAGGTTACCTCGATGGGAATGGTACTGATAGATTGTGGCTAATGTCGATCATAAGCTCCGAGGAGTTCTTTCAACTTTTCAATTTCGAGCTTCTATCTCTATCTCGAGATAAGAATACGGATGAGAGCACAGAGCAATAGCGATCAGTGCTAAATGAAACATTCATGGATACCACTCCATACCCACCCTAATACGGAGTATACGCATACACACAGGAAAAGACGGCTCAACCCGTGAACTCTGAGTCTCCGAGTATTTTGTCTCAAAAGTCCGTTTGCTTGTCTTATCGCGCGAAAAGCGCCTCGTCAATTTACAACCGATGCCAATTGCTGGAATCCAACCTCTCCAATTATTACTCCGTTGCCTACAGTAGTGCTGACAATTGCAGGTTTGCTCCATCCTTCAAGGCTGTGTGTCTGCAATGCGCGGACGGGCACGCGAAGGCACCCATTCCAGGCAAAATCACACGAGACCGATGGTCCGATGCCCTGATGCCCAAAGATGTGGGGCTGGTAACGGATCTTATCCGTGCAGAACTACGTACGGAGTGGGTAGGGCCAAGGACTAGTCGAGTCCATACTGTATGAATCTTAAGAAAGCATGTGATGAATTATTGAGATTTCTCCTTCACCGAGGTTTAGATGAGACGGTTGGTTTTCTTATTTTCGGCAGTGAAGTACTTTGCATAGAGGGATCGAGGCCATTGATATTTTGTATGCATATGGATGTCCACAGCCAGTAATGTGGCTTCTCCGGAGTACGCGGATGTAAATATAGAAGTACAAGGTGGAACTTGCGACGGACAAACTCGGCTACCTAGATGTGATTCGATTCATCATCGGCATACATGTACATTTAAGTGACAACTAAGACCTTGTCAAATATATCTCATACAAATCAACATAATCTCCTACTATTCTAGGTTATCGATGAGAACAAAAAATTGAATTGCGGATTGTGCCGTCCCATTTCAGTGCCGATCGCGGAAACAGTGACCGCCACTTCGAGTCCAGATCATTAAAACCCAGACACTCAGTCATAGTTGAAAGTTGAACTCGAGATCTGAGTCTGTGGTGTTTAATTTCACGCAATATATTCCGTACATGGAGTTATACATAAGTAAATACCCGAGATCTAAGTTACCAGGAACGTGACAAGTAAGGGTGGTCAAAGTTTCCGGGGCCGACGCAAAAAAGAGTCATCTTTTGTTTCGGGAGGGACATTATTGGCTGGGTGCGACATCAAGAGGTGGTCTGTTCATTTTGGTTCGGCTTGTTTCATAAGAAACACTAGCATGTGAATTATGCCATAGAATGAGAATTGTGTACAGAGTACGGTATAGGTAAATTCTGAAGTAGCTGTCCAGTAGCCGAAACATTCACCGAGTCACCGACTCAATACTGAGGCTCTATCTAATTGCACAAGCAGGTTGACCACAAGCTAATAGAGCTATGCCTCAGCAATGCCATTATGATAAATCGAACCTGAGCATGCAATATAACGTCACAAGAAACAATCCGCACACCGCGACTCTACAATTCCAATCTCAACTCCAAATCCCTTCACGATCAATGACAAAAGAAATAAGAAATTTCACACGCATATCGTGGCTCGTTGCCTCGTACCTCTCCCGTCCCTGGTGTATGCTGTGTAACCGCATGGCACCCGTTGTCATTCGACGAACACTGTGCCCTGCAGTGGCGGTCAGACGGAGGCTGAGAAGACTGCATATATATCGCAGCCCCGCGCACGCTGCAGGCCGAGTGTACCTGCGTCTTTGCGCCGCAGGCTGGGATATTTGGTTCGATATTGAATGGGATCGATCTATTAGATATGTGTAACTAGGGGAGCATTATTGATTAGTTGTTTCATTTGAGGCTGTTGGAGTTTTGGGTTCATGTTTGTTATGAGCTTGCTTCCCCTCTTGTAAGTTTACTACCCCGCGAGGTGCAGCTATGCCACGGTTTCCAGGAGTTACACAAACGTCATGAGCAATTGTTTTCGCTAATCATACTTTGATAGAAGTAAATTACAAAGTATTTCCGCTACAACGAGTTCCTATCAAAGGATCAAAGGATTGCGGGGCCTTACGGAGACTCGACAGTTTATACCTCAAATACACAAGGCTACAAAGTTACTCAGATTCAGACATAGGATCGATACCGCCAGCTTGCGTACAAGTCACCAATACTTGATACAAGTTGTATCGCGATATTAATTTCCTTGGCACGTCACTTCGGCTCGAATATCATTGGACATGTAGATAGACGCAGGATGATCGACCGGGAAGAAATTCATAACTAGCGCCCGTCGCCACCACGAATCAGCCATTAATATTATGGCGCAAATTATTCACCTCAAGTCTCTGGTATTGAATAAATCATCCACAGTACGTACCCCGTAGGAATGTTTAATGTCCACTCCTGCCCCGACGAACTTGGAGCGTACAGTAGACCTGACTAGTTTGACCCAGGGAAGTGGTCGATGGGATAAACGTATTCATTTACTAATGGACGAAGACATTGTATCGAGTAACTTCTCGTGTATAGCAAGAACCTTATTGATACCGGTATCTAATACAAACGACTTGAAATTGAGAGACTTGCCCGAGCCAGTTACCCTCTTCAGTCCATACCATGGCCAGCGACTCATAGCAGAGCCAGGAACCCAAAGACAGGGAACGACTACGAAAGCAACGCTATGTACCAACCCCACCTTTCAAGCTCCACCATCCCTCAAGACTGTATTACGGAAATCCCCCGCAAGACGGCCAGGAAGCTGTCACAAGGATCAGGATGAACGGGACATACTCACGAGTAAGTTAGCAACATGCTAGCATCGACTAGCACGATCCCGCACAACGGTTCAGCCGCGAGCCGTGGCGCTCAAGGAATCGAGATATCTCAAACTCGAGGAAAATACAGTAGCACCCCTGTCCCTAATCCATGTCCGTGGGAGCCACTAGCCCAGGGAGGCGTACTTAGTACTCCGTACAAAAAGAAATGAAAGGTTCTCGCCGACGGCTACGCTAGCCATACTCTCTGGGGCCCCTAAAAAGCTAGTCAGCTAGTGTAAAATGGGCGATATTGTTCCTGCTCGCCGAATCCCGACCGGGGACCAGCGCCACGCGTAAAGTGTTTCTTTGTTTCGGGATCTAAGATCTCTAATTCTTTGCCTTTGGCTCTTGGCATTGCCCCTCGTCGCTCGAACTTGGAGGGGGCGACGGCGTGGTCCCAAAATTGGACTCGGCGGGGCGCTTTTGGCGTCTAGGATGGGGACGTTCTTTTTTAGGACGCAGGCGGAAGAGCTTCCGGGGTCCCAGTGACAAAGAATCGGGATCTGATGTCTGATTTTCTGAATTTGGCTGTGTACGCTCTTATGCTGTTGGTATGCTGGCTCCTGTCAAAGGGACTGGCCCAGCCGCAGACCCGAACAGTTTGTTAGGTGCAGATGGAGCTTTGGAGCTATCAAGGGACCTCCGTTGTGTAGACTATTTGATGACTGTCAACTAGTCGAGCAGTGAGTGAATTATAGGTTCTCATTCGATTGTTCGCATCCGGAGCGTTGTTGCCCCTTTTAGGCAATCGGGAGTTGGGACTCCGGCACATCACAGGGTAAGCAGAACGGCCTAGAGGATTGGCAATTCAATAGTTCAAACGTCCGTTCAATCTCGCATGGTTACCGACGAGCTTGAAGAGGGGTCCCTCTTTGCCACTAAACCGTTGAGTCCAGAACACTCGAAATCATTCGATGATCGTCCCCTGTTCATTTAGGGGCAGGGGGGCAAGGCAGAGGGGCAAATTTAACTCTCAAAGTATCGACTGGAGGAGCTCCACGGCGGGCTCGTTGTAGCACGTGTTCACCAGAAGCTGCGGGACTACTGTATGAACCTGGTCTGTAAAGCTCCCCTGTTGTGCCCCCTGAATGCCAAATGGAAATGGCGTGGTGTGGGGGGACTAGGGTGCACCGGACCTCTCGGGAAAAGACGCTAGAAGGAAAAAAATTGATGATCGGGTTCCTCGGGGAACGTTAACGTGGTCCACAAGGGAAAATCGCGTTCATGTAAGACGAAAGAGCTCGAATGGCGATGATGCGAAAAGGCTGTCGCTGCTGTCATATCAGCAAGAGAACTCGTGGTCGTTGCGAATTTCGATAGTTCCAACTCCCCAGCATAAGCCCCCGGAAACGCCCCCCACCGTCTCCGCGGCACGGTCCTTGGGACGGGATGGAAGGCGTAACATGATAGGTCTTGGCCCCCTTATCACCTTGGACTCGTGATGGAGTTTTAGAATTGAGCAGTTGTGCTTGTGCGGGACGGGACGTTGGAAGGGGATCATCGTCTCGTGCCCATGGGTTGATCAACGACGTGATAGAAGGGTGCGGTTGCGTTGGTTGGTAGTTTTGTTAGTTCGTATCTTCCGTTTGGTTCAAACAGCCACAGGGCACATCACGTCTGCCACAGTCAAAAATGTCGGAATCTGTTGATTGACTGGTCAGTTCGTCACTCGAGTGGAATGACTGGAGGAGGAGTGGAGGGAAGCACGTGCATTACTGGAATACCGTACATTACAATACGTCCTGGTCTTGCGATCTTTACACTCGTTACACTCGATACCATTTCTTACCATACACTCTGAATGGCATCACACGATTTCCTCTCCACGTCCTCCCGATCGCTCCTCCACCACAGATTATTCGCCTGGTCTTAGTTTGTCGCCACCTCCAGACGGGATGATCATACTCTGTGGCGAGTCGATCTGTCTCTTACATGCGTTGACGGTGGATATTCCTGCGCATTCAATCCTGCCGATTTGCCTCGCAAACCCGACAATGCGGGACAGACTACGGGCAGTAAAAGCAATAATTGCATGAGTATGTGTATACTCCATCCTTCGAACTTTGACACTTCGCTTACACGTCGATTCAACACCGCAGTCTCTTATCACAGCCGAGCTTCACTTTGAACACGGCCCCTCCTCGACCCTTTTGTTCCCCATCCCGCCCTCCCGATCGAGTGTGTTGTTCGAGCAACCATCCACACTTGGTCACTCAAGTGGGTGCGTGATGGCATCCCGAACCAGGAGTTCGCTCGAGTGTGGGGCTACTGCATCGACGATCAAGTGGATGCCGAGCTTCCCAAGCCTAGCGCTTACGCCAGTCACAGAAGAGATGACGGCGGGGCTTGGCTTGTTCGTGCCTGCTCTGACGACCAACGGAACGTGGTCTAATGTTGATCCTTTCTATGCTGGGCCATCGGGTGTTTTTCTTGTCTTCTCACCGGCCACCATCAACGTGATGGAAATTCCAACGTTTGCAGGAAAGGTAACGAGGGGAAAGCCTTCTATATGAGAGAATTTTCATGTCACAATTTGATATCACTCATCACTCCTCAGAATCCGGCATCAACATGCAGGAACGAAATGCAAAATTCCCCGGATGGTCTCAGAAAAAGGTTTAAGGACCGCGCTCCTCACGTCCGGGATACGATGCGGGTCCTCTTGCATCAAGCAGATTCTCCCCTCCACGGCAGAGCTGCACTGATTTCCTCGATAGGGATTTAACTCGTCCCAAGGAACCGGTCTAACACTGATCAGCAAAACCAAGTCCCCGACTGACGAAAATCACGTCACAGTCAATATCTAGTCCAGGAAACCACATGCGAAGAAAAGTGTTCCCGGCGCCCGTGAGAAACAAAAAAGATGTGCATCACCCGTGTGTTCCTGCAGCGTCGCGCACGAGCGCACACATAATTCTGCAATCCCGAAACCATCCAAGTCTTGCACGGCATTTGCTACACTTCGAGGGCGGGCTTTTTTTTTCCAAGACCTCGCCGCGCCCAAAGCTTATAGTTTCCGCTGTCGAAAATGTCAAATCCTGCAGAGAAAAGACCCTTCACGCACGGGAAGTAGTTCCCACCCTCGTGCAGAACTGGCTCCTGCTGAGTGGAACACGCCTACGCCCGACTTGCACGCTCGAAACAACCCCCATTTTTTTTCTCGCGGACCCGGCGGGAAAGTTTGGGTTACTCCTCCCATCTCTCTAAGGGGGATCTCTCCATTGTAGTAGGTTCCAATCTGTCGGGATCGCATCGGAATGACGATGGACCAGGGTGGCTGTCATGGATTCAAGGAAAGTCTAGAAAAAGCAATTGGCAAGTCGCCATCGCGAACTAGTCTGCGGTACGCAATACTTGACATCGAAAATTCGCCATAGTCCTACGCCATCATACAATACGGGGTCCCCCGTCCATCACATCGCATCTTCCCAGCAACCTGGTTCATGTTTATCTGTTCTCCTCGGACGGAGTCGAGTGGAAAAGGAGCGGGAAGTATCCTCCCTCGCCAATCGCTTGAAGCAGTGTGGCTTGATGCGATTCCCGATTGTCATTGACAATGGGTCTTGCCCGCTCGATCGGGAAGGTGAGTTGAGTTGTTTATTTCTTTTCCCTCATAGCCCGCCCCTAAACTCGTAAGACATCTTCAGCCCGTGTCAGTGTCAACGCGTATGGTATGCTAGTAATTGCATTGTGGTTCATGGAAGCGTTGAGTGCCCGATCCATGGAGTTCGGTGATAGTACTGCCCGGAGGACTCCGTATAATCTCAATGACTCGACCCATTGTTACAAATAGAAAGCCATTCGTGAAAGCTTAAACCATAAAGTAACCCTTGAACCTTGAACCTTGCACCCATTGTCTGGGTCCGGTACCCACGTGTATCGGCGCGGGTGCCAGTCCCTTGGATTTGGGGCAATGAAGATTTGTGGAAATGACGGCTTGAAGCTTATTGCTAGATAATGCTGTAGATTAAAAACTATATTATGATTAGGATAGGCAATAATGTGATTTGAGATAGATGAGTTGAATCCAAAGGTTGAAATGTGTACAGATCAGAATCTTCGGAGGTTCATTATGTTGAAATATACTGTTTCTTGCGGTATGATTGAAAGGTAGAAAGAATTCTCCGGAAAATATTTTGAGATGGGGCAAATCTGATGAGAAATTGTAGAACCTTGTAGGTACTTTTGCTGTGGTTGTCTATCTTCTTTCAATGTTACGAACAGAATGCGTCACTATATCCATTGACTTCCTTGGATGTTGTTCCGGGTAGCTGGAATTCGCCATTGCCTGGAGGTATATATTGTAGAATTTGCGTAGTATTTACATACACACACAGCACCCGCACCTACATACAACATCCGCTCAATGTTCGCTAAACAACAAAGCCCAAAAATATATCTCTTGGGTTTGGACTATGCTTGAATCCCTTTTATATCTACCGCTTTCCTTCCAAGAATAACAGGATGGTCAATTTCAAGATCCTGAATATGGCTAAGTTATCACGGTTGATAATGGATAATTAATGGAAGATCTATGGCGATGAAAGAGGGCCATGTTAGAAAACTATTATATTAAATCAGACACTGACGCTCAAGGTTCTGGAAAGATGAAAAATATATACTCCAACAGACAGTAAACCTTTAAGTCACAACTCGAGGCAGGGTTGCCTCGAACATTTTGTTATCAGTTCTAGTTGTTTTGCCATAAGATAGATTAAAGAAGAAGCAATACACAACATTCAGTGGAGTCCTTCAAGAATATGTCACCGGTCCAGTTATCTTGAAAGGCTGGGATATCTTCTTCAAGGAGATTTAGATGTATAGTCTATATACGTGTGAACAGGATATATTGTAGGGTAGATTCGCAGCCTTGATTACATTCTCTAGCTATCTGCTGCATCCCCTGATATACTCGGATGTTGCCTGCATTGGGATCCCCGCGCCATATATATGAAGCCTAGGTGTGCCATGGTCTTGTCAAAATGATTATCAAGACCGTATGGCTTCTTTGGGAGATTACTATTACTCTTGGATCTTGTTACGTGTTTGCTCACTTCACCCATTTCACCTCACAAGTCCCGATCATCCTAGCCTTATAATTCTTCTGATGTTTGATACCAAACACGAAAAAGATAAAACAGTTCTCTCCATGAATCGAACCCTCCACCTCCAGCTACCTACATACCTCACAACGATGCTCGATCCCCATCCCAAAATGCCGAGATACCTCACATTGCAGCAACGCGATGCCACCCCCAATAAACACCATCCCACAACTGCCCCATAACACATTCAAAAACAAATCTCAAGTGTCAATAGAAAGCTAAAAATGAGAAGAATCATGACCCAAAAAATAAAATGCAAAAAACTTGTGCCGCGAGCGAGGTCACCCTCACTCGCATCCCGCCCGCCCACTCTCCCCGCCTAGGGATGTGCCCGACCATCTGTGGAGCGATGCTCAACATCGGAGGCCAGTTTCCCCTCAGGGGCACACCCAGAGGTTCAACCACCAATTGTGGCGACCAAATATGGCCCTTCCACGAGGTAGTAACCAACTAGGCTACCGAGGGGGGAGAGTACCTGGAATGACTGGAAGTAAATGATAACACTCGTTGACGCTTCAAAGTGCATGCTTGACTTTTGAGTATTATTGACCAGTTTCTTGCGCAATTTGATATAATCATCCTCTGCACGGTATTTCATCGATCTGCTCGTAGATTCCATGGATATTTGGGGTTCAAAAAGGTCTCTTTTGAGCCATGAATAATAAGAGTATGCCAACCAGTGTGGTCGCTGGTATCTGTCAAATCGGTATTTGATATTTCCTTCCAAGATCTGTTCTAACCGGGCTCTCTGATTAATTCTACTACAGAACTAATGAGTAGTTAATACGAACCTTCATCTCCATTTGAAGCCGTTGTATTTTGTTATCAGCTGTGATACAACATCATCCCTTGCGGGAACCGCAGTGCACAGCATCATTAAGCCTTGGATATAGCACCAGGATAATCAGCAGTCAAACAAATCATTGAAACTGCAACATCCAAAATAAAAATTCAAATGGATTATCTAATCCAGAATTCTCCTCTAAGACGAATAACCCTGGATGGTATACCCTGACATACCCAAGCTTCGCCCCTCGACGCGTCGCGTCTGTCGAATTCCTCAGACCTGGAGCCGATCCTGAGAATTAATCCCACTGGAATGGAGTTAATTTTGTTCTTATGATACAGGAATCCCCTCGAATTTGTGCTTCTCCCCTCAACACCGTGGCCAACATACATACACCAACTAATTTCTCGCGCCACCTTGAGGACACCACACTATCTATCAAGGCAAGTCATATCAACGGTACGTGCTTTGATATACCACATACACATCAAATACTTTGCTAACGCGTGCTGCATCAACTATAGACAGCACAAACACGTTCAACATGAAGCTGACCGCCATCCTCGCCGCTATCTCCCTCTCTTCCATCGTCGCCGCGGCCCCTGTACCGACCGAATCGCGCCGAGGATTCATCCCCAAGCCAATGGACCTGATTGAGATGATGTATCCTCACTCAGGAATTCCCAAGCTCGCGGGCAAACTTGAGAAAGATTTGAATATCTGTATGTCATTCTTTGATGTGAAGATTCGAGGATATAACTGACGAGTATTGTGACAGAATATACGAGAGCGATATCATTACGAGGAAGGCAGGAATTACGAGATGCGAGGGATCGCGTGGTACTGTTTAGTCGCCTGTTATGCCATCAGAGCGCAGGTTTACGAGTCCGAAGATTTACCTGATATCAAAATCTAATATGAAATGACCAGAACAACAGAGTTCATTGCAGACGTCCACTCGTAGACAGTCGGTATCGCATCATTTGCCCGCCCACTGTATAATAATCAAACAAAAAAGAGTACAACGCTAAAACATGCCCTCCATATCCAGATCCAGGAACTCGGGATTACCCACCGCCATATCCGCGGCGTTGAGCACATCATCGATCGCATCCATCCCGCCAACGCCCCCATCAAGCCCCATGTCTTGACCAACGCCACCATCCATTCCAGCCGCGGCAGCCGCTGCAGCCTTGTCAAGCATCTGGTCAATATTGCCCGGATCGTCGTCGCCGACGCCAGTACCGCCAACGCCACCACCCGTGGCGTCAAGGTTCATGCGATCCTGGCTATCGACGCCGAGTTCCATGTTTTGAATGATGTTGCTAACGTCAATGTTGGACACACGAGATGGTGGGGAAGCGAGGAGGCCGACACGACGCCAGAGACGGACGATGACTTCTGCGCGGAGGGCATCTTTTTCGGAGATCTTGGGTACATTTTCGTGTTGGAGGGAGAGGGAGTCGCGAAGGGTGAGAATTGCGCAGCGTGGTAGGGATTCTTTGGTCGGATCGACTGGGTGACAGATGTTTTGGTCGACAGCGAAGGACTCAGGCATGGGGGCGCAGATCATGGTTGCCGCGATGTCCAGCGCAAGGTCACCGCTGCCCGCTTCGGTCTGTTGTTTGAGCTCGTCGATTAGTGCACTTAGGACACGCGCAGAGCCGAGGATGCGGATTCCTGCGAGGAGCTGACGGTGGGTGTAGGACTGAGGTTGAAGGGAGATTTCCGAGCTTGCGCTCCACAAGGTGAGAGATTGGAGAGCCCCACGGATACTGCCAGGGAAACCGCCTGCTGCTGGGGCGGCCCAAATCTCGAGTTCCGAGCGAAGACAGCTACCGACGCGTCGGAAGGACAGGTATGGATCCAAGGCGTCAAGGATTGGTTTGATGTCCGAGATCTTGTCAATATTTTGCCGAGCTTGGTGTCTTGTCCGAACGTCTTTCAGTTGTTCCTCCAATGGGCGAGCGGTGATATGCAAGACAGTTTTGTGAATGGCTTGCGCTTCACCAGAAATGGAGCTGGGCTTGATCAGAGAGTACAGTGTCTTCAGAGGGATCTCGGGCTCGGTTTCTGATTGCCAGATGTGGTTGCCGAGCCAAGTAAGTGCGACAACTAGAGATGGGAGCAAAAAGGGCTCAAGAAGATCTAGCTGTATGTCAGAAAGAGTAATCTAGAAAGGGTCAGCATCCTGACTCACATTCAAATCCGCCCTTGAGCGTCTCAAAGTCCATCTTCCCTGATTCGCAGGCTCCAAGACTCTGATCGAACAAAGTCGCAACAAGCATGTAGAATTCCTGCGGGCTACACGTTGACATAGTCTCTTCATTGATACCTTCAGCAATGAACAAAGCCCCTATCCACGCACCAAGATCCTTGTTCTGCTTCTCACTCAACTCGGTCAGCTTCTGGCTGCAAGAGCCGCGATCCAGCAGTTTCAACAAGAACGAGTCGTTGCTCGAGATGCCCATGTCAGCGGGGCTCAAGTCGTATCGGTACTTGAAGACAAGCACCAGTAGAAGGATGCTGCCGAATTCATCGTAGACGGGCTGGTTCTCGCCTTGATCCTCATCCCATCGCCAGGAATCTAATAGAGTGCAAAGAGGCTGCAGGACTTGCTTTGTAGTCCGGAACAAGAGGATGACATCCAAGGTTTGTGGGCGTCGAGAAAGGGAGTTGCAGATGTTTTTCAGAGTCATTGTCTCCTTCTGGTTGCAGAGATTGAACATGACCTAACAAGACCGTCAGCTGAGAAAAGATCCACGAGGCGAAAGTGACTAGTACAAACCTCAGTGATAGCACCGACAATGGCACCTGCATTGCCCTCCATCGACTCGATCTCACCGATCAACTGCTCAGCGCGCTCGGGTCTGCTGTTGATTTGTGAGACGAGGTCGTCCTTCTGGTAAGGACCGCCCACTGGTACGGTCTGCATAGGGTTCTCTCCTAGCAGCCGCTCAATGCTAGACTCCTGGATGAGTCTGTGAGACGCACAAGCAAATAGGAACTCCTGGCGGGCATCGGAGAGAATGCTACTCCCTTGCATGGAGAACATTTGAGAGAAGGAGGGGAACGAATTTGGATCAAGCCGGCTGAGCGCTTGTGTGATGCACATCTCCATGGGAATAGGCACCATCGATGCTGCAGTCAGTGCGACAAAGAAGGCCGGGAGCTTGTTAACCAGGAAAGTCCGGAACAGGAACATTGTCCGGCTGGACTCGTTACGGTGGACGCCATTGCATAGGACGTCGAAGGCGGCCGTTGTGATCTCCACCACCAAGACTTCTTGGTGGCCCTGAAAGGAAAGTGGGTTAGGACGGGGCACTAAGGACAGGCTGAGAGGTAAGAGGGGCGCGAAAGACTCACTTCATAGCGATTGGTGAGATAGTTGATTAAAATCGAGTCATCAACCAACGGACGTCCCACAAGCTAACACCGAGTCAGTATTAAAGTCGATAAACGGTTGCAACATCTCGTACCATGGAGTTGAGATACACGTAGAGACCAGCTCTAGTGTTGATGAGCGGCCCGTCCATCACCGAAGCCTCAAACTGAAGGGCATTGACATTCATGCCCTCGATAGCCGAATGGTCCAATTGCTTCGAAGGTTGCTCTCCGTACAGATTGAACTCCTTCTGCAGTGCGTCTAGCCTGTGCCGCAGAGGCAGGGACACGTCGACGCACAAAGGTAGATAAGAGGTGAGAGCCTGACCAAGCTTTGTTTTAAACTCTATCAAAAGGTTAGTGCCGGGGAAGGCGCATTTTCGACCTTTCATCTGATGAATGTAGGTGGCATACCTTGATGATAGTCACTGGATAGTGTTTCCAGACCCTTGGATGTGCCGGACAAAGCCGCCAGTAAGATACCGAGCGACTCAAACAAGGATACGGCGTCGAGGGAGCTCATCAGACCACCGGTTTGCTGTGAGACACTGGTATTGTGCCATTCAACAATAGCCATGATCCATTCCACCGTCGCGTCAAAAAGCTCTGCCGCCTCTGCGATGCGCCTGGGGATTGTCCCAGCTGAGATGGAAAGCATGACATCCTGAATGACCTTGATGTCGGTCATTAAAGTTGACATCTTGGGCTTTGATTCCGATTTTTGGCGAATGGACGAGTGCGCCAGTAGTCTTCTCAATGCTGACGCCGCCTTGACCTGACCGACCTTGCACAGCCCATCGACGTAGACCGGCAAGAGCGGGTCCCAGGCGATGCTGGATGCGGCGCGGGCCTCGAGCAGAAGATCTAGCAGGTCATTTTCTTTCAATGGTGATCGACTCTGCATCAACTTTGATAGATCCTTGAACTCATCAACGTCTACGCGATGTGCCAGACATCGCTGGACGAAGGTTCTCCATTGATCGGGTGACGCCATATCTGACAGCATTGTGATGAGTGAATGGGCATAACAGGGATGAATACCCGAATCTCAGGTTTTATAATTGGGATTCTCGATCATAAAGTCATTCCGTGCATCGCTGCCTTGACGTGAATGGAGTCCATCCCCAATTGGGCGGAGGGATGATCGGGTCTGTTTGGCCGGGGTCACGTGGCTATCTTTCTCAAGTGCGTCACGTGTCTGCCTCACAGGTAGCGACCGCGATTAAGGAGAACCCCAACCACATACACTGCCTTCCATTGATGACCGAGTCATACTCCTCTTTGGAAAAAAAATGCCCGAGAAAGAAGGTTACTTGAAAACATTCACTGACTGTACCCCCTACAAGGATGCCATGGATTATTTTTCTCGCTTGTTGTTGATGCCTCAGGCCTTAAAAGGCTGCCTTGTGATATCGCAGCCTCCTCGTATGATGAGTTCAAATAAAGCATCATATTCATTAACATTGATTTTGTTCTAACAAGCAGAATAATCAATATGTGTTTCAGGGTATCGACAAAGGTGGGCAAGATTCACTCATTTATTTCTGCTTGTGGTTCAAGAGCACCTTGTAAGACTCAATATCCAATCTACTTGATAGTCTCTCCAATTCCTAAGGATATACCTGAGAGAACAACTACCATCATAGCCAAAGTTCTTGATTTTTAGATTAATCATCCCCAAATAGACAGTACAGGCACAAATGACTTGGACCGGATGATTTCATACATTTTATTCTGCTGGTTACTTTCGAGAATCTTAAAATAATGAAAAAATTGCTCAGTATAGACACAAAGAGCTCGCCAGTTCTTGCTTCTAGTATAGACGAGGTGCGAGCGAGTCGTGGCTACATGTACCCACACATTTTATCTGTTAAGCCCACAGGTTGTGGCTACAGGCAAATGAAACAGTGACCTACGTGATTGGCTGGATAATGTCCTTCCGTGATCCACCCGGACAAGTCTGACCGAACGAGACTTTTTCCACGGCCCTCCACTAGTCCAGTCCATGGCTAACTATTTGGTAACATTGCCTCATATTCAGCTGAAATCCTCCTGCGACCAAGAGTAATATCCTAACCATCCACTCAAGTGCCGAACTTCTTGCCGAGATATCTCTCTCCAGTTACCAATGTCAGAAAACGCAGGCCCTATCGTCAACTGCCACGACGGAGCAGCGGCTACCAAAGACAAAAGCTCACTGGAACGAACCCTTTACTTGTTTGGTCAACCAATCGCTCATTCTGCCTCTCCATCCTTCCACAACACCATTTTTCGTGAACTGGGCTTGCCATGGCGATACATCAGACTCGATTCGAAAGACACGGAAGACTTGGCGTGGCTCATGCGCCGTGATGATTTCGTCGGTGCGGCTGTCACCATGCCCAACAAGGTTCAATCCATGGATCTTGTTGACATCTTGACTATTGAAGCGCAACGAATCGGCTGCATCAACACGATTTATTCGCGACCTGACCTGATCGGTGGCGAGGAAAGACGACTTCTCGTTGGAACGAATACCGATTGGATTGGCATTCAGCGTGCTCTTCTAAAGGCGAACACCAACCTGCGAAGCTACTTGGAAGAATCGCCTGCGCTAGTTATTGGCGGTGGCGCAACCTGCAGGTCTGCAATCTACGCTTTGACAGAGGGGTTAGGCGCCAAATTGATTTACTTGGTCAATCGTGATCGAGAAGAAGCCGTATCCACCATCAAAGCCCTCAAACAAAATGGACTGCGACAGGAAGTTCGATATGTGGAAACGCTGGATGATCTACAGTCTATCTCCAAGTTTCCCGTTGTAGCAGTCAGTGCGGTGCCTGATATAGCTCCGAAAACCGAATCCGAGCATACCGCACGGAGCATCTGCAGTGCAATGATACAGACCAAGTCTGATTGTAATATTCGCAAGGTCTTTCTGGAGATGTGCTATGATCCAACTCCCTGGACATGGCTTGCAAGCTTGGCAAAGGAACATGGGTGGGACGTTGTGGATGGGTTAGACGTTATGGAACACCAGGCTATTGAACAGGCGGTTCTCTGGACAGAGAGACCTCTTGATGAGCTCCCTTCGGAGGCTGCCAATGAAGCGATCCGTCGGGCTTTCCATCGGTGAGGCTTCATATCTTTCCCGAGGGAATTGCAGTCAAGTCTTGATTTGCTATTATTGAAGTATTTACATTTGATAACGTCATACACCGTTTAAAATTCGTAATATCATGAGCCAGGATCACAGAAGTTGTAGAAGTCGTCTGCAGAGGGATTCCCAGTAAAGCCAAGATTCAACAGTCCTTCTTCCCAATTATTTGTCCTGTAAAAAGTTAGCTAGCATCCTCGAATTGTGTCAGAAGTATAACGCACCACTCAGAGGTATCTATTGCCACGAAATCATTAAACACCGAGTTGCTGTCCGGAATAATTTCATTTCGCTGAGTTGGATTTTGGGGTAAGAGGCCTGGCTCGCTGTTCTGGGATTCTCCTGCATTCAGGTTTTGTGGCTGTGCAGAAGGCGCTTGGAGGTTATTTGAATGAGTATTGAGCGTCTTCGCTGATTCCGTACAGTAATTGCCAGTGACCGGTAGAGAGCCTTGCCCCTGTCCAGATGATTGGGGCAATATGTTCATCAGACTTGAGAAGATATTATCCAGATCTGAGCGATTGTTGCAATGTGACTGGAATAGACTTGCGGCTAAAATAAAACATGGAGATGTTAAAGAGGGAGGGTCGGTCTTTTTGAAGTAAGCCCATAGGGTTGCAGAGCATTCGGTATAGCATGCGAGGTTCTCGGAACTTTCAAGGGGGTCTGGTGCATGTCCTCTTGGTCCCACCGATTGAGAACCTAGCCTGGAGAGCACATAAAGGTAGACCAATCGAAGAAGAAGATGATGTGGCAACATTCTTTCTTCAAGAGGGAGGGACACATTGGGCTCTCGAAAAATAACTTCAAAAGGCTGCCGAGTCTGTCCCTTCCGAAGTTCATCGCTAAGAAGCACTCGGGACGCAGTTGTCATGGCGCAAGGTTGTGCAACATGTATAAAATTCAGAGTTTTGCAGACATTGACCAAATTGTTGAAAGTAGACAGAGCAAAGATAGGTTTGCAATGAGCTTTTGACGGGTCTGTTTCAAGAGGGTCAGACCAAAGATCCCATTCATCCAAGCCATCTTCTTGGATGGCGCTGACCCGGTCAGCGTCTTCTTTGCGAAGATGGGGCGTTCTGTTCAAGAGACAGGACACCAGTGTGTCCATAATGAAGCACCCCAAGAAAGTGTGTTTATATCTTCCTGAGACTTCTGTAGCACGAGATTGCAATTCTGTATTGGAGCGTGTGGAACCCAAGTCCAGATCAATAGCAATTCGCACAGCCTTGCCAATGAGCATCCAAACAGAAGACCATTCTGCCTGGCAAATTTTGGTAAGACTCATGATCAACAGGGCTTGAACATGCTCGAGTTCAAATGGCCCCTCCTCGGGAGGTATGAGCTCCCGTGCTTTCGCATAATATTCTTTAGCCAGGGTTGCTGAAGGCTCATCACCACCGGGAGCATCCACAGAGTCTCTACGATTAGAAATTTGTAGCGTTGTCAATGCAGCGATTGCCCAAATAATAGCCAGTGGGGATTCTGTTCGCATGCTGTCGGACCCTTCGCCCAGTGACTGAAATGAGAAACGCATGATATTGCCTTTGTCCACTATTGGCAGCCAGCAGTGTGTATGCGTGAAGTAAATGCTGATTAAACGACCCAAATTTGGGGGCAGTCTTGTCTCAACTATTCTCGGTTCATGCAATTGAAATGAGAGTGCTGATGTATCGAGAGCAACTGAGACTTCAGCATCAAGGGCATGGTTGTCAACAAATCGCCCACCAGAAAATGTTTGATCATAACCCGGGAAAGGAAGATCACTGTCACCAGCTGACACAGGGCCCGCAAAGCGTCGAGGGGTGTTATCAAGCTCAGGCTCTCGCCCTTCAAACTTTCGTTTCGAAGATTGTGATTTCGAATTCGGTAGAGAGGGCAACAAGTTTTCAAGCTCAAAGGATAGCTTGCTATTTCTCCATATGTCGAGAAGCTCCTCCATACCATCTTGCCACTCATAAGATCCCCCTTCTTTCTTCATCAAGAGCAGCGAAAGGAGGGATCCTTCAAAGTCCTTAATGTGTTGAATGGAGAGGCTGGCCAGAAGCTCCATCCCACGGACGTATCCTTCCGGGAGACCGCGCTTTCTGATATGCGACTCATAAAGACATGTTTGACCAGCTTGCTTACACGTCGAGCACTCGGGTTTCTGACCATCACACTTGAATTTCCGCTGCCGACATCGTTGGCAGGCCTGCGCTACACGCTTTCGGGTCGGATTGACCCCCATCGATGTAGCGTGAATTGAACGTACTGGACGTAAAGGAGACGCCAAATTTCGTCATAGGACAGATGCATGGACGTCTATTTTCCAGCGCATCCTTGTATTTGAGGTCCGTAAAGTGAGGAGTTATTTTTGAGGCATTTGCCGTAATGAGCCATGCCAATGCGAGAGAGAAAGTAACTCTAGAGAACATGAGAAGTACGTTCAAGTCCCGAAGCGAACCTTCAAGTGGCGGGGTGACAAACTTTACAAAGGCATAGGTATGGGGAATGTAAAGTGACGCTCCACTCATACCTCCTGCATAATTATTTAATAGCCCACTCGTCAAAAACAATGAGATTTTCTATAGCTTGGATAACCGAGCCTACTCTAGGGGTATCGGTCATGGCATTTACAGCTCCTCTCCCTCATATTTTACCCCAAAGTTATAATCTTTCTCTTTGTCTGTAACGGCGAAAACGGTTACATCGGATTGATTTTATCCGTGGATGATGACATAATCGCGGCGCGTTTTCCCCATCTACCCAGCATTTGCGCTGCGGCGAAAATTAGCGTAGAGAAGCTATCAAATGATCATATTAAAAAAGAAGATCTTGCGGTCAAAAGAATCGACCTCTACATGCATTGCCTTTGAGCTGGCTTCAAGATCCATCCACAGCATTCGTCTTTAACGGAATGTCCCACCAAACTTGTGCCCTGTCGTCCAAAAGCCCATCTATTGTATTGATCGGGTCACGGGGATGTGGAAAAAGAACACTGGCGTTTATTGGAGCTCTTCACTTGAGGAAAAGGCTTGTCGTCGCAGATCGGTATTTTGAGACTGTTACAAGCTTATCTCGAATCGAGTACCTCCAAAAATATGGAGAAAGCGCCTTACAGCAACGGACAGTGGAAGTTGTCTTGAGTATGCTCCGCGAGAATGATACAGACTGTGTCATAGAATGTGGGCTGGGAAGCCTCAGTACCGAGGTTCAACGATTTCTCACCCAATACAAAGCAACTCATCCGGTCATTTACATTATGCGCCATTTCGGCGACATCAAAAAACTGCTCAAGCTAGACGAATCTAATGCAAAACGGCTCGAGGAAACTGATTCAAAACACCGATCCTGTTCAGATTTTGAATACTACAATATCTTTGATCCTGGCGCAAGATCTCAAAGCATGTCGGAAATCGCCTCGTCTTCTCCTCAGCATCTTAAGCAGGCAAGGGTCGATTTTTGCCATTTCTTAAACCTCGTTTGTGGACCCGATATCGACTTCATCTCGAATCCTCCAAGTCCATTTGAGGTTGCATTCGAGCCAGTGGAGAATCGTCCATTTAGTTATGCCCTAGCAATAAAGCTCTCCGAATTGTGCCACGAAACCTTCGACCACAATCTACTCGAGGCGGGTATTGATGCTATACGTTTGCTCGTCGATACCAACGAGGGCTATTCCTTGGAGCTGATAACCGAGCACATTGCATTTATCCGTCGAACAATACAACTTCCTATCGTTTATGAGGTGATCGGATTTGATACTTTTCAACACGAAGAGTCTGCTGCCTTGCAGAACGATTATGTGCAACTGGTTCACCACGGGATTCGCAATTGTGCAGAATATGTGGTGGTCAATATTGATATTGAAGAACCGATCTTGCGGGGGTTGATTTCTCAGAAAAGACGAACGAAGATAGTCGGCTCCTTCCATGATCAAGATCCTGCTCAACATTCGTGGCATACACAACCCCGGTTGGACAAGTATCGACATGCTCAAAATCTGGGCTGCGATCTTGTTCAATTGACTCAAGTTGCAACAAGCAGAGACGACAATGAGGAACTTGTCGCCTTTTTTTGCTCCATCTCTTTATTATCAGACCCGCGTCTTCCCCTTATTGCCTACAACCTCGGGCCACTGGGCAAGAGCTCCATGGTCTTCAACAAAATCTTGACACCGGTCCGCCCAGCAACACCGCTATCAGATTTCGACGGCAGCTTCATCACGGCCCAAACAGCCATGAAAGGCCTGTTTGCAACATTCGTTCTCGACCCTCTAAAATTTTACCACGTTGGAGCATCTGTGTCGTGGAGTCCATTCCCGCCTGCCATGCATACCGCTGCTTATCAAGCGTGTGGCCTCGAACATTCATATCAAATATTTGAGACACACTGTCTCGAGAACATAGAAACGATTATTCGGGACCCAAATTTTGGCGGTGCGAGTGTCAGTCTACCCTTCAAAACAAGCATCATGTCCTCCATCGATATCCAAAGTCATCACGCCAAGGCGATTGGTGCTATCAACACACTTTTGCCTCTTCGCGAGTCTCCTGGAAATGAGTCATTTTCCGCAGAATACCAAGCCTCTCAACGTAATAGGGCTGGCCGAGTGATTGGCTGGTACGGCGACAACACCGATTGGTTGGGAATCTTCGAGTGTGTTCATCGAAATCTGTCTCCGAGAAATGCGATTCAACCTTCAAAAACGACAGCACTGGTCATTGGAGCAGGTGGAGTTGCTCGGGCGGCTGTTTATGCCTTGATCAAATTGGGATGTCGGAAGATTTTTATATTCAATCGCACATCGCAGCACGCCAACCAGATGGCAGAGCACTTCAATTCGTGGGCTCGAAGTTTGTCGTCGAATTCCGCTACTGTCAGTGTGATAGGCTCGATCGATGATCCTTGGCCTTCCGGTCTGCAACCAGCTACAATAATCGTCTCCTGCATTCCTGCACACAGTATAGATGGTCAACCACCCGCGAATTTTACACTTCCAGAGTCATGGATTCAAAGCAAGTCTGGAGGAGTTGTGGCTGATGTAAGTTGTTCTACCCCTCTGCTCTGTCGTCATGATCACCTTACGGTTTATCTAATTCAATAAATTGTCAAAGCTTGCATATCGGCCGTTAGAGACCCCTCTTTTGAAACAGATTCGCCACCTGAGAGCAACGACTAAGATACCTTGGATTACTATTGATGGTCTCGAGATGTTGGCAATACAAGCCATCCATCAATTTGAGTTGATGACAGGAAGAAGGGCTCCTCGAGCAGTGATGAAGAGTCAGATTACCAGATTTATGATAGAGTAATTTGTCAAAATCAATTCCATGTTCCTATCGAATCAGATATCGATATTCTCACCGTCCATCCAAGCCTTGATCTGTCTATACAGCATGTCGTGCTTCTCTCTATTTACAGTGCCAATCTCGCGCCTGTGACCAGGTAAATCCTTGATGACTGTAACACCCATGGTCTTCTCTTGGCAATATCCGAGGTAGCGGTAACCAACGGGGAACTTGTTCAACTCCTCCAGGTTGAGTTCTGGGATTCTGTTCGGGTTCACGGGGATCAACTTGTCCTTTTCATAAAAGTGGCGCACAAAGTTAGCTCCCCAGTTACCATAGACCGGATCTTTGCTCCAGAAGAACACAAATCGACAGTCCGACTCTGCATCGGCTTCGATTCCATCCAGGACAAATCTTTGGGTGATGGTCGCCTTCATCTTGGTCACTGCACGGGTAGCTGCCACGTTTATATCTGTGGACAGTCCGTGGATGCGATGCATGATGAATGCCCCATTGTCCATTCCTCGTTTTGATGCTTTGATGAAGTCTTGAAAATGGGTCCGTCCTGTCCAGGAGGTGTAGATGTACGCATCCTCATGGAAAATGGATTCCAGATTCTCCCATTCACAAGAATCTCTGTTAAAAGGAGATTAGACTCAAATAAAAAAAAGGTATCTTTCAATCTGTAACTCACCTGTAACACGGCCAGCCCTCGGCTAGTTCACGTAGTTTGTATCGCTCAATGGCAAGGTCCACGGGTCCATTGTTGCGAATAGCGGCCACAGGCCGAGAGCCTTCTGGAAGGGTATGAAGATCGGGCATTGTTGGAAGCTGGACAAAATGGTCTGAAAACAGATGTTGGGTTTATGGAATATGCCGTTGCTGGCCTATTTGTGTTGTTATGTCTATCCCGACTTTATGGAGGGTTTGCCACAAAGGGTAAAAACACTTCCGTTGCTCCACCCACCTCCATCGCTGGACCGTTACCACCATCTACCGAGGAGCGCTCCACTATGTGGGTCTTCAAGCACTCTATTTTCCGACGTTAACCTTCATAGGGTCCTACATTGTAGAATATACGCCTCTGTCATTCGGAAATGGAGAGCCAATAGAACTCTGGCAGGAGTTTTGGGTCCGACCCCTGGGCACAATGATTGTATCAGGTGACCTGCACTAATGCTCGTCGCTTTTTCAGCCGCAGCGGGGATAAACGCCCACCCCTACTAACACGTCTGCTCACTGGAAGGTCAAAGATGGCGCGAATCTCGGATCTCATCACGGATTCCAAGCTACCGGCATCTTTTCTCCCCGACTGTAGTGTGGAGACGGTCCACCGATTCCAGGAGTCAGACCCAGCTTCTAGACAGCGCCTCGTGATCAGACCCGAGCACTGGCGGCGACAGAGAAAGATAGGAGGTGGTGGATTTGGTAGCGTCTGGCTGGAGGAATGCACTCAAGGGGGGCGACTAGGCGCTATGCCCGTCCGAGCAGTCAAGCAGATTAACGTGGATATGCGACTTGGACCGATCGACTATAATCGTGAGTGAGAGGCTATTGCGAAGTTTTCGCATCCACGTGTCAGTCTCTTCGAGAAGATCTATGTCGAGATATACTGGTTCAACTAGTATGAACGATGCTTTGTCAAGTCATTCGGATGGTACGAAGCGCCCGGTCAGCTCCTCATAGCAATGGAATACCTCGAACTCGGCGACCGCTTCACGTATCTTTATCGACAGCCGCCAGGGCCGCCACTACAAGAAACGGAGGCGAAAGAAATTACATACCAGATTCTCGATGGTATGAATATGATGCATGATAATGGGTTCGCTCACCGAGACCTAAAGCCTAACGTAGGTTACTTCCTGATTATACGAAGAGGGTTTACTAAGTATTAATCTAGAATATTCTTATCAAATCACACCCTCCAAACGAGTGGTGGATTAAGCTCGCCGACTTTGGTATATCAAATCGTTTTGAAGAAGGCTATAAGCAGTTGACGGCTATACAGGGCACCCCAAGCTATTTTGCCCCTGAAATATAGGGATACGTTCCTCGAGGCAGTGCGTACGCCACTGATATTTGGGCTCTTAGCGAGATTATAGTTATTTGAGATGCTGACTAAGAAACATACCTTTAAGGATCCTGGGTTGCTTTCAACTTATAAAACCAAACCGCAGTTCCCAGTCTCCAGGCTCACCGGTGTTGGAATCAGTCAGCCAGGCGTCGACTTTATCCTTTCTCTCATGCATCCTTATCCCAACGACCGAGTGACTGCAAGGTCTGCTATTTCTAATATGTGGTTACAACCGCTGATATCCCACTTCCCTAAATCAACAACAATCATCAATGGCAAGCCACATAAACCCTCTTCAGCCGCAACTTCGAATGAAGAATTTGCGTCATGGACTACAAAACCCTCCCCAAAAGCGCCGTGGGCTGGCGAAGACTCTATCGACCCGTATTTAGCACAAGTGAAGGAAAGATGGAGCGTGGAATCCCAGCTTCCCGGGAGCCATTCACACAACGTTGAGTTGGTAACTCTCTCATCCGACGACAGAACGCTGGCGTCTAGCTCCCGTGATCAAACGGTGCGGCATTGGAAACCTGTTATCGGCTCACTACATCGGATTCTCAAGCATTCATGTCAAATTAGGTCGATGGCATTCTCCCCTAGTGGTCAGCTGCTGGCGTGCGGATGCAGTGATAACACGGTGCGGCTTTGGGATCCTATGACGGGCGCACTACTCCAGACTTTAAAACATGTGGCTGCTGTTGGGACGGTGAATTTCTCACCCAACGGCCGGCTCCTGGCGTCTGGCTCCGATGATGGCAAAGTGCTGCTCTGGGATACGGTGACGGGAGCGCTATGCCGGACCATTGACAGGGGCGATTCAGTGGATGATAGACGGATTGGGGTAGCCTTCTTGCGCGATGTGCGGTTGCTGGTATCTCAACCTTATAAGAACAAAGTGCGGCTTTTGAACCCTGCGAAAAAGTGCCCTTCTGGGACCGTAGGACGAGTGCGCAATATCAGACTATCAGCATTCAGGCACCCTGAAGTCAACCGCCTTGTCGCCCGACAGCCGGGTGCTTCCGTGTATCTGCGATGCAAAAGACGGCGAGCGCACAGTGGAGCTTCGGGACATAGCGACGGGCGCGCTACGCGAGACTCGCAAAGGTCATCGGAAATCATTTTTCTTGCTTGCATTCTCTCCCAACCGCCGGATACTGGCGTCTGACTTCCCGATGCTGGTGTCTGTCTCCAGTGGTGTAACAGTGTTACTTTGGGACACGGCGACGGGCGCGATACACCAAACTCTCGAAGGCCACTCAGCTTTGGTCCGCTCGGTGGCTTTTTCGCCTGACGGCCGGGTCCTGGCGTCTAGCTCCCATGATCGAACCGTGCGGCTTTGGGACACGGCGACGAGCGCGCTACAGCAGACTCTCGAAAGCCATTCAAGCATAGTTCACGCGGTGGCCTTCTCGCGCGACGGCCGACTACTGGCGTCTGTTTCTGCTGATAACACAGTGCGACCCTGGGGGTTTCCGTCAAGCTGAGAGGTGGTATCTCATCACTAGGATGTGGCTGATTCAGTGACTACAGTCGAACCTCTCTTACGGTCTAGACTATTCATCGCGTGAGATATACTCAAAATGAGATACTTTGTTTGTTCTAGCAAGATCAGTAACACACCCTCTTAGCAAACCATCCCAGCTCTTCTTAGATCCTCAATTCCTGTTTCAGCCTTTTCCACGATTTACTTCCTCGCATCGCATGTTCTCTCGGAGTTTGAGGACCAGGATCAGCCATAGTCCTCGAGAACAGTTCCAGTGACACCCAACCTTCGTAGCCAAGGCGTTGGAAGATAACCTTCGCAATGTCGACAACCGGCAAATAGCCGCCCCTTTCAGTCTCAAAAGCGAACAGCCTGCAATTCCGGCTCCAGCTCATCCTTGGTGGTTGAGAAGCCACATGATATTCATGGCCCTGGAGAAGAGGGGTATCAAGGCGCTCAGCATCCACAATTTGGACATAGAAAACCTTGTTCACATCAACCCTTTGAACCAAACGCTCCATTGATTCCTTAAGAGCAGCATCGGCGTTGGGGACCGTGCCATCAATCGACGCAGGATCAGCCCAGATGCGACCGGCGATGTTGAATGTATCCAAGCAGCAACCAAAATTAGGACGGTCAACTTTCTCGACCACTTCCCACATCGCTTCCCAGGTGTCAATGTATGTACCCCATGCCAAATTCTCGTAGACAAAACGAACGGGAGGATCCTGCTGAAGACCCATATTTGCAACTTCAATCATGTCTTGAACGATAACGTCGACGTCGGAAGTGATTTCGGCGGCTGGTAAGAAATTGGCAGGGATTTGAACGAGATCTGTACCGAGAATCTTCACCAACTGAAACCAAATCTTCAGCTTTTCGATTCGTCGGGAATGTTCACTTCGGTCTTTCAGTCCTTCGTAGAACAGGAACGGCTGGAGACAGATGACGGTAAGATCATGTTTGTCGCATAATTGCCGAATTATTTTGGCCGCGTGGATTTGCTGCTCAGCCGGAAGCTCTTCACCAGGTACGGATCCAGCCAGATACTCGATATCTTCGAAGAAAATTTCCACGCCTTGAAACCCATGCGCGGCAGCCTGTGAGAGCTTCTCCTCCATTGTATGGCCGGCCCATGCCCGTCCTAGAGACATGGAGGAAATGCCAAGTCGATTGGGCATTGTTGCGTTTAGAACTCGGCACGCGATCACAAAGCACAAATTATCCCAAAGATTTGGTGACAGAGACTCGGATATATCTTGCTGAATTCTTGAAGATGCTTGGTTTTCTAGGAGCATTTCCTTTTCTTTATGATTCGACTTCCGCGTCTCACAACCCTGGCCAAGCCAGAATCGAGCGGAGTGGGGCAATGAGAAACGGAAAAGTTCACATCCTTGTCGGTTTTTTCGGGTGAATGTATGGTATTTCTTTGGTTTATACGATACAGAAAACCGGGTAAAATTAGCTTAGATGTAAGGAGGTCTGTCTTTAGGCATTTTTCTAATATTTGCATTTCTAGGAGAGCCAGGACTTTGATGGAGAGTGATATAGTGATGGACTGCGTGCTATTCGTGTGTGTATTTATACCAAAAGGCAGACCCGTGAACGCTATGCAATACAAAAAGGGGGTCAAAATCATGCATCCAGCCTAATTTTAACTCTATACACCTTCCTTAACCATCCAAGGACTCAAAGTTAACACTAGTATCATAGCCTACTGATTGTTTGGGACAAAATGCGCTTGATTTGCCACACCAGTGGCAGCGAACAATGGCCTGAGACTCGCTATGTTAAAGAAACCCCGTTTGGGCCTTCGATTAATCATTTCCACTTCATAGGCTCTCTCTTGAACAACTTCAAAATAAGCTCGTTCTCGCACGCGGCTGCAACATCAATACTAGTCCTCTGTCTCTTGTCCTCAGTCATAGGGTCCAAGCCCATATCCATCAGCCGCCTGAAACGTCTCACACCCACGCGTCTATCTCCCGAGCGCTTGCTTCCAAACGGATCTTCTAGCTTAATTCCAGCAAGGAGATGAAGTAGCGTAGATCCGTCATTTCTTCGGGCAAAAACATCAGCCCCAGAATTCAGGAGGAACTCGAAGGCGGAGTCCTTGTATATCTGGTCTTCCGCTGAACCGCACACGTTCTCATTATTTTGCTTCAAGAGGTCAAATATTGGTGTCTCCCCAATTTTGTTTCGCGCGTTGATGTCGACACCTGCTCTGATGAATCTTTCGAACAGGACTTGATCCAATTTGAAGAATTTGGAAATGTGGTGGAGGGCTGTGTCTCCATTTTTGTCTGGTTGGAGGAGATCCGCTCCATTGTCCAGGAGGAATTGAATCATTTCGGGACATTTGTCACGCAGGGCGTAATGAAGAGCCGTCTCATTGGCATCGTCAGCTAGGTGTATGAGACTTGGGTTGGCTGTCACAGCGGTCCGGAGTGCAGAGCTCACAATGATCCTGCGGCCGATGTGGTGCAGGATCGTTCTCCCCTCGTTGTCTTGGGCCATGACATCTGCCCCACGACTGATGAGCTCTGCAAAGCAGTCCATAGAGTTTAATATCTGGTCGGATGGTCCTACATGACTGCCATCATTCTTTGACGCGGCTAAGATCAGGGTGCAGCCATTCTCATCACGGCGCTCAGTATCCAAGGACGGCAAGTTGAAGAATGGGTCCACAATCTGACCATCACCCAGAAGCTCGTGAATTATAGTCGCAGTTGTGACTGGGAACTCCCTTGGCTCCTCAGTGAGTGAACTCCAAGGGTCGATAACCTGGTATTGCTTTTTATGAAAGGTAGCATATGGATCCGCCCCATGCTTCAAAAGTATATCCACCGATTGCTTCCTGATTGTAATGTTCGAGTTCAGTCTGCTCCTCCCAGCACTGTGAGCACTATACGCAGCCGCATACAGTAGTGGCAAGGTTCCGGATCCGACAGTTTTGAAATGAGCCGACCTAGTACTGTAGGAGATCCGTGCTGGAAGCGGTTCCCTCAATATTGAACTTCCGCTTCGAGAGAGTAGAACCTCAAGCAATTCTACCTTCTCAAGGTCTAGAGCAGAGACTATAGCGGACGGGCTGACTTCAGCGCCATGTGCAATCAAAATCTTGATGATATCCATATTGTCCCCAGCCAGTGAAAGACATGTGTTGCCCGCAGTGTCAACCGCATTGACATCCGCACCGGCTACTATGAGAGCTTCATAGGCTTCCTTGGAAAATGGGTGAGAAGAGTTGATGGCAACGATGAGTGGTGTCTCTCCCTTTCTGTTTTGAATGTTGATGTTTGCACCCATTTTGATCAAATACGGCAAGGCTTTGTCCACATGCCACCAGAATTTTCCAACGGCAAGTTCATGCAAAACCCCAGTGGTAGTTGATGGGTAGTATCCCTTGTCGCGGGTAATACGCTTCGTGCGTTTCGAATTTACGTTGACTCCAAAGCCTTCAACAATCAGTTTCAGGACGTCCATGTTGGGAAGTTGTCTTTCGCAAGCAGACATTATCAATGGTATACTGCACTGGTGGAGGTCATTTTCGTCTGGGTTTGAGGCCCAGTAAACGCCGTCAAGCTGCGTCGCTATCTCTCGCGTACACAAACGGTCGAGAATTTCAACAAACCCCCATCGAGCAAGCATGTTCAGGGATGTGTGTCCGTGATAATCGGGGACATGGAGGCTGTCCACTCCCCCTGAAAGATCTTCAAAGAGATCGTAGTATCTCAAAGCCAAAGCGTTCTCTGCTGAGCGTTGTTGTGAGAACAAATGGTGGTCCACGTGCCATTTCTTTCCATTTTCCCCTTCCTGTTCCCCGCGTTTCTCGAGGGCATCTTTTATTGCGTTGCGACAATTGATTGCAACTGATATTTGCAGCTGCCTATCGAAATCCTCAACCGTGGGGTGCCCTCCAAAACGAATAATAGGTGGCGAGGGAGATTGGATCCGCAAGGGTGAGAGACAAGAGAGTGTATATCCATATTCAGGGTGCGTGGAATTCTTCCACGCAGACTCTAAAGATCCATAGTCGCTCTCAAGATCAGCCCCATATTTGACAAGCAGGTCTATAATCTCCGCCATTCGTGTTGTATCATGCTCTGAATTAATTCTTCCAAAGATGGGGTCTGTATCATCCTCGGCTCGATCAAAGAATGGACGCATGTCATCCTTCAGCGTTAGACCTGCTGCATTGAGGCCCCTATTTGGCCGTGTACCTGGCGGCCTTGCTGAGGGCATTCGGCGATCCCAAAGCGAGGCTTCCTTTTCGAATTCCCCACACAATGCAAGTGGAGAGTGCCCGTGGATGTCAAGAACATCACAGGCTGCTCCAGCATCAAGCAAGGATTTCACAGTTTCAGGTCGGCCAGAACGGCATGCATAATGAAGGGCAGTTCGCCCATCATCATCCTGACTGTTCACAAAGTCTAAGCGTTTCTGCGCCGCAAGAGACTTGGCTCGAGATAGTATGATATCGATGATTCCAGATTGACGTGCGCGCGCGGCAAGATGAAGGACTGTCATCTTCTCATGTGTAGCCGCGCAAATGTCGGCCCCAGCGTTGAGAATCTTCAGAACAAAGGTTTCGGAGATTGTAGCAGCGATATGTAATGGCTGGATACCCTTGTGGTCACTGACTGTTAAGCATTCACTAGACTGTTCGAGGACGTAATCAAGGACCATGTAAACCGTGTCTCCATCCCAATTCACTACAAAGTCATCTCTTGAGCAGACAATATGCAAGACGGTCCGGCCTTGGTGATTGCGTTGATTAATGTTCATGCCCATGTCAATCAATCTCTCCAATACTTTTCGCTTTCTATTCAATGACTTATCAGTGACAACTTCATGGAGCGGTGTGTTGCCATCATAGTCTGACACCAGAGGATCGACTCCTAGGCTTTGGAGAAGAGAAAGTGTGTCTAGGCTGTCAATGGCACAATGCCACAGAGTACGACCTTTATAGTCACGCGTATCAAGACGTGCCCCCTCGTTGGCGAGGTGGCCCAGAATTTTTGACTTATCACGCAAAGCTTTGCATGGTGACAATTGAGCGAAAAGAACCGACTGACCGTTGTTGTTGCGTGTTTCAAGATCTGCTCCGGCTAGAAGGAGACTTTTCATTATTTCCTGAGTAACACCATTCCTCATTTCGTGCAATGGAGTGTTTCCCACTGCGTTTTTTAAATTTGGATCGGTGCCTGCGGCTAGCAAAGCGTCAATAAGCTCATGGTCGCGGCAGAGGCGCCTCAAAGCCAGGTGCAATGGACCGTCTCCTTTCGAATCGGTGGCATTCACGTCGGGCATGTAGGCTAAAAAGTCGATCACTTTCGGGTCATCAAATTTGTAGCCTGTAACACGAGAAAGGCGACAAAGCAATGGCGTCATTCCATCCTTTGCTCTGCGTTTATTGATATCCACTTTCCCACTCTCTAGGAGCAGTGATAGCGCTTCATTTTCGAGCGACGATGGGGAATGGAGAGGCGTTTCTCCATTGTCGTTTTCTGCAGCAGGATCAGCACCTGCATCCAGCAGAGGCTTAATCCATGCGATCGACGACTTGAGTGCGTAGTGCAAAGCTGTCGAGCCTATGGGGTCCATAGCGTGGACATTGGCGCCAGCTTGGAGAAGGACCTTCACAGATTGGGCAGCTTGGCTGGATGCCTGTTTTCCCCAAACCTTGTTCTTACAGAGAGCATGAAGTGCCATGTATCCCCTTTCGCAGGCGGAAGAAGACTTTTCCTTTGGTGAGCTCGCCCTAGAAGAGCGTCTGCTTCTGTCTTCATTGATACTTTCGCAGATGATGTTAGGATCAGCGCCACTTTTGATCAAGGCTTCGATTGTCTTGAGATGTGAACTCTTGCATGCCACGAATAGCGCGGTTTCACCTTGCAACTTGACGTTGACATCAACCCCAGGCTGTTGTAAAATTAGTTCCACAATGCTCGATCGACCTTTCTCGGCCGCCCAATATAGTGCCCTGTGCATGTCCTCTACAGCCTTTAATTTAGGAACAAACTCGACCACTGCCTCCAGATGACCAGCATGGCACGCGTACATCAAGGGGGTGTCGCCTATGGTGCTAGTGTCGGGCAAGGCGCATCCCCCCGTTGGTAGATTGTCTTCCTTTGTCTTTGGTGTCAACGGACTGACTCCAGCAGCGATTAAAGCCTTGACAGCATCTACGTGGTTCAATTTGGCGGCCAGATGCAATGGCTTTAGCCCTTCGCTCAGTTCAACATCTGGGTCAGCTCCATAATCAACGAGCACCTGAATAACATCTCCGTGATTGTGCGAAGCTGCCCAGTATATAGGCAAAGCCACAGATTCTTTCTCGGCGATTTTGCGTTTGGATAAAATATGTTTTGCGAGTTGAGCCAGACCAGTTTGGGCAGCGACGTGAAGGGGTGTAATGCCGTCAATTCCCCAGCCTGGCCAGGCCAGATCTAACCAAACATTGTACGGGAGGGTGTCTGCAAAAAGGGCATCAAGAGCGTCATGGAACATTTCCAGATTTACTCCCGATACCTCTGCCCGGTGGGCATGCTTGTACCAGTTATTTGCGGCGTACTCTAAGAATGGGAATTGTAATCGCAATTCTCTGGTTTTCTTTTCCCTCCGATCCTTGAAGTGGCGATAGTCCTCCATCGGTATTATTTTTGTGATCTCGATGTTGTCGAGACATCCTGTCCGCAAGTAGCACAAACATGCCATAGCAAGGCGCAAATTGGTTGAGCCAGCTTCAAATATCGGATACTCGAAGTTGTTCGTGGGTCTCGATCGCGTGTAACCATTAAGAAATTCGGTGAATGTGTGGTGGATGACCGATACAGTTTCATCGGGCAAGACTTCCAAAAGGGGTCCGCAAGCAGCTCTGACTAGGTCTTTGGTTTCTTTGAGGGTCCGATTGTATTCAGAGTGTATGCTCAGCATTTCAGCAATCTCAAGAAGTCGTAGTGGGCGTGTTGCGTGGGTGACAAACTGAAGGATAATGAGTTGGAGCTCAGGGGGCACATTCGATCGCCGAGCATGCTCCTGTAGAAGTTCATCATACATAGTGTTCAGGTCCATTGGTAGTGCGTTGAGGACTTCTTGCACATCTGCGCCAGGCTCAAGGAAGACATCCATGGAAATCTTCGCATATAGGAATATCCCATTTGCTCGACCAGGAATCGCCTCTTGAATAGCACTCCAATTTTCTTTGGCGATGGATGAGCCACAAAGCTTATACTGAACATATGCTGCGATATCAAGATCCACAAATCTTTCCTCTAGCCGTAGTTGCGGGATAGAAAAGGACCTCAAAGAAGTCTCCAAGCGGGCTATTGGGCGCGAGGTCATCAAAACCTTGACATTCTTTGGTCGCCATTGGCCTAGGGCAACCAAGCGCTTAAGAAATTCATCATTTCCCCGGTCCATCTCATCCAAAGCATCTGTTACACAATAAACCTTAGGGAAACCGTGCAATGCCATCATGAGGTCGCTCCAAAGGTCGTCTGGTGACAAACTATCAAGAGATCGACCTTTTGCAACATAGTTTTGTAGTTTGACTTGTAGCGGCGGGCTGTAGTCCAGAACTTGGCACAGCCAGTCTCGCAACGCAACGATCGGCTTGTGGTTAGCTTCAATGATTTGCCGGAAGAAGAAGTAGACCACCGGAATATTGGCTTCTTGTAGTTGCTTGATTATAGAAGCAGCCATGACAGATTTCCCGGACCCTGGTATGCCCTTGAGCCACAGCAAGCCATTATCATCAGAGTGCCACTGTTGATAAATTTGGGTCGATGTGAGCCAAGTACCGGTACCGAGAAGATGTGAGGCGCTATGCCTAGAATATTCGCTTTTTTCAAAATTATATGAAGTTGGCTGAAGCCATTTGGTGATTTTAGCAAGTTCTTTCACCGGTAGTGGGAGTATGTTGTCAGAGTTGAAACCCTGGACGTCTCCTGCACCAACCAGGACGGTATCCCTTTCGAAGTCTGATAAAGACATGATTGTATGATCTTACCTTTCCTGGGTGCGAAATGAGCGGGGGAGGAAGCTTAAATGAGAGAAATCAGGAGTGACCGGTAAGCGCTAAGAAATAGCTAAGACGTGGCCCATGCACACATCTATGCAGCCGCAGAGGTCCATCTCCACAATTACCCCGGAGGCTAGATACAATGATTCGTGGAAGTTGGGGGCTATGCAGGAGAATTCATCCATGCCATCGCATACATTGTATGCAGTACATCCTCTCAATTTTTCCAACCTAAACCTAGATCACCGTGGGTCAAGGACAACGCTTAAGCGAATGTGCTTTGCTTGGTGAGACATGCCTACACGTTTCTGTTTCTTCCTTAGCCCTTGACAACACAAACGCATAATTTCGGTTGGACTTATTCCTTCTATGCATCTGAGGCGATGCTCAGGTTAAGTCAAAGGTTTACCGTAAGTTGGTGTCGCGACCGCTTAAATGTGACTCAAGTGTCTTGAGCTTTACCTTGATATATATTCCATAGTGAAGAAATAATTCTGGGGGATTAAAAATCGACCAATTACTAGCTACCGAGCCAGAATCGCTGAGCGCCACTAGGCGTGCCACTTAACTAACCTATCAATCGAGGCGGCTACCTTGTCAGCCTTGAGAATCAAAGCCGGGAGTGAAAATGGCTCGGCAATAGGACTAACGATAACAGTAGTATAGATACAACATCAGGTCAACGTTTACGAAGAGATTCAATATTCAACACAAGAAAAAGGTAAAATTGTCACCGAACTTTCATCATATATATTGGGGGCGCAAAAATGGCATCCGGTAGGAGTGAAAAGATTGGCTAGCCAAGAGACTTTCTCTATACAAGGCGTAGGTCTGTACATTTCCTGATACCTCCGAGTTTGGATTCGAGCCTGCAGCGGTCCTTTCTCGGCGAACAGAGGCCTATGGGGTATAGATTATCAAGCTGTGTTTCAATAGATGGGCTCTACAATAAAGGCCCTTCAAGCGGTTTCGGGATGGATCGCCTGCTTGGTAGCAAAGATACAGTTTGAAAGAAATGGACCTATCCATGACCATGCAGTTTTGACGTGCCGAGGCAATCAGGAGATGTGGTAAGGGAACTCTCCGGGAAGCTTAGCGGAATTCATGACAAAGGAGCGGATTTCTGCCATAAATATTTAGTTCCTCTTTTGTTCCTCCTTTCTTTTCTTTCTCTCTCCAGGTTTGGTTCCTTCGTTGAATAGTACAAAATGATTCCCTCTCCATTCTCTCTTCTACACGCTAAGAGCACTCAGTCCTATCCGGGCGTCTCTATCCTCTACCATCCATCGTGGTGTCTAGATTTTGTCCATATATATGCGGTTCTGTTGCTATTCGACTTGAGTTACCGGCAAATATCTCTCCAGACAATTTTCGACTTCGACGGTATCAATATCAGACCTCTTAGGCCGTAGTTCTGCTGCGCGTCTGTGGGCGTAGCTATGATCTACTATCAAAATAAATCTGTGGGCTATTCACATCCCACAGTCATGAGTATCTTGCTAAACCTTCAAATCGAAGCGGATCCAACGAAATAAATGCAATCACTCAAAAAAGCCGAACCAAATCAGGCCTCCCTATCGCGGCCACAACCTATTCATCAGCCGCTGAATTTTTTCTGACCTGACAAAATCGTTACTGGTACTCAGATCATCCCCATCATCAACATAGCTTTGTTGTGCCTTCTAGTTTTGTCTCTTCTCAATTCAGCTACCCAGCACATAACTCCCACCTTTCACGATGAGAGTTCTCCAACGCAGACTCTCGCCCGTCTTTCACTTTTCATAGCCCTCTCGATATAAGTGAGACCGGATGTACTAACAAGCCGTCGGCATTCTCATCTTCCTAGATCTTTGGTTCTAAAATCATCAATGAGCGTGCAGAATGACGCGCGGGAGGGCTCTTATCAACTGCCGACCAAGAAGTTGCACTACTATTTCACCAAATACGTGGCGACCTATGAGTTTCCCGTCACGTATACACGTTCAGCGTCTTGCAAGCCCGTCTGCTCTATAGATAGGACCCCTTCCACATCAACCAAGAGTCAGTTTCATATTGATACTATCATTGCCTGCCTCTCGTCGATCCCGCTAGCCAATATAAAACTAGTGAAATGTTCAAAAAGCCTCGAGGTGAAGACGACTGCATTTCTTTTTCGTGGGCGAGAACCAAGCAGCCCTGGTTAAGTCCTTCAACAGAGAAGTTGACCACTATCTTTCTAGTATCCACAACTGCCGTCACGATCTAATGCACAATCTCAGATGCACCCCTCAACTGCCTTCATCACTAGAGTATGATATATTACCCCACCAAGTTCTCTCGAAATTCTTGCCTTCCTCATGATATGACTTTGAATTTGCCCGTACGGCGCTTATAGCCTTACACCCTACACACAGGGGTCTCCCAATCTTTTAAGCACTATGCCTTCAACTTTCTTTTCTTGATTCATCCTCTAATATATACGGGAATCACCAAGTTGAGGTACCACACACTTCACAGACACCCCGTCGACCAGGCGTGGGCGTGGGCGACTACCTACACGGAAAGTTCCGCCTGGAAATATGGCAAGCTGGGGGCACAAGTATGGCACAGCTGAGCAAAGGATACGTTTTGATGAAATTCCGACAGCAACAAGCTCAGAGTGAGACGCTACCGGATACCATACCGACAAACTGCCTCGAAAACTCGGTCACTCTTCACCATTACGAACAACAATCCCCTCGTGGCACCTTCGCTCTTGCTGAGGACAGAAAGACTTGAGCGATCCGTCATATTTCTACCACCCACATAGACGTTGTATATAAAATACCGATTATCTTCTCCCTTCACATTCACTTTACACGCGAAGCAAAAAGAAAACCCTCGATCGACTGAATTACCGCTCTTGAAAGCTACTCAAAGTCAACACTGTCAATTCTCCATGGTCTGATCAAGAACACGCTCGAGATTCTTACCTTGAAATCTAAGCACAACCCAAAAGATGCGAAGACATCCCGTGGCTGCCCTCGCATTCTTATATACCGTCACCATCGAGTTGGAATGCGAGAGAGAATCACCAAGTGGAACACCACCTAGGCGGAGGGTTCCCTCACATAACTCAAGCCACCTCTTAACAAACCTTGTTCCCGATATCCAGATGGGCGGAATCCGTATCTTGCCCACGCTCACGCTACGCTCACGCTACGCTCTGCGAGCTATGAGCCATGGACCAGAACGAAAAATGGATCCCGCGGTAGTTATTGTTGGACCTTCAACATGCAGAGGAGCGGGAAATCCAGGATCAGGATCCGGGCGATTCTTATCCAGTATGCACTGTACCTGCTGCTTTGTATATCACGGCTGCACCCATGGTATGATGCTTTGGCCTCTTATAAGCGAGAATCGGAGAACATGCTTTCTAGTGCCTGCTTTCGAGATCTTGGCAACGCTATGCTTCGCCTTTCCTGCCCAGGTTCACGATCGAGAGCTGAATCGTATCACCTAATCTGCCCTTCCGACTGTGATTCCATGGTCTCCATTCCACCAAGGCCGAGCTTGTATTCACAGTGCTATTCAACTTTGTCAAACAAGTCAGTCCAGGCATGCAAAGACCATGCACGAAGAATCTATTTTCCCCTTCACGGTGAATCAAATTCTCAGTCAAGGCTGGTCATGCTACGTATATCCTCCACATATGTGGAGTATCGTGGGATGTCCTTGATATCAGGGGATCCTTACCTCACCGTTATCTAGTGAGATCATGATGACCAGGTCGCATGTCTGGCGATCATTTGATACGGAGGTTGGGAGTTGCATCGGTCGCTCAGTCTGCTTACGATGGATTTCCATCGACGCAGCAAACCACAAAAGGGTTGGTTCTTCTAACTCAGTGAAATATTGAGAAAACTATTTCAAACCGAAGACACAATGCGATACTTGACTCCAGATAAACATCAACCTGGTTGAACCTAGAAGACAACGTTGAGCTCGGCAGGCCTCCGAGAAAGAAAAGCCTTAAGATAGCTGATCCCTCGAGCGACCGTCCCCACCAGCCCAGGCCAACTTCCAACAGAATTACCCGTGACATCAACAACACCCCGTTCCACAATGGACCAACTACAAATCCCAAGCTGGCCTTACTGCTGTTCCGCACTCCTCACCCGGTGGAACATCGCGGGTCTTCAAGGACAACATGTCTTCATCCTACCTCCCCAGCCTCGTCATCCTCAAACAAGATCGCGATAACCAGGTTACCTGTCTGCCTGGAATATTTTGGAGTAGGGCTGCATGAATCGATCAATTTTCCTCCCCCTCCTGATGGTTCTCAGTTTATCAGTCCGGCAGAGACAGCAACACCGTCCTGAGGCACGATGAGAAACCAGGATATATTAATAGATCTGGACACCCTACCAGATCCAGAATAGTATATGGAAGAAGGCGAGCTTTACAAGGCTCGAGCCCTCAATACAGCCCTCATAAGCACGAGCCAGAGTCACAGTCCAGACACACGGTGCGCATGACATGAACGACTCTCCACTTCCTTGCTCCAAAGTCAAAGGCGTGGTTAGAGTATCTTACTAGGACGTCCTACACACATGGTGGAACATCCGCGGGCCCTGAAAGCAACATTTCTGATGCAGCAACAGCAAACAATATCGTGATTATCAAGCTACCTACCTGCTCTGGATGGTCGTATGCGCCTGTCATGTTTCCTATAGTCGCCGGCGATCAAGTGGCCAATTCAACCAGGCCAAGGAGCTGTATCAGTTCTTCAGACTTGGTGCAAACCATGGAAAACCTTTAGGATCTGGATGATGACGAAGTCGGCACACAAGAAAGGGCAGCGAAGATTGTGGGATCCGGTGTTGAATAAGTAAAGGGGATAATCCAATCCCATGCCGAACGCTCGCCAACCACCAATATTTCTTCTCCAACACCTTACTCACCACCAATGAGATAGCCTTACGGGCAGTGACAATGGATAAGGCTGCGCAGAAAGGTAGCCGTGGTCGCTGGCGTGGGTAAGCTGCATTTCAAGCAGAGCTAGCGCAGGCAGAGGATTTGATGGAGGATACTTTACGTCCAGTGAGGATTTCACTACGGAACATCATAGGGCACTGGGGAAGCAGTGTAGAAGAAATGTAGAAATCTGTTGAATTCAGTATGATGGACGTGTATTCAAGAATATATGGATTCTGTATGTAAACTACAATAGAAAGACAGTTCATTGCCTTGATGCCTGAACGCCTGAAAGTTCAGGTATATTCAGGCATGAGTTGCCATAGGACAGTGGGGGTCGTTCGAGTAATCCCCAAAGTTAGATCCTCGGTCCTATTTTGGCGCAATAATTCAATTCATTTCGATTTTCATCTCAGAACTGTGAATGAGGGACTGTATTGTAGTGAAGTTCCCGAAAGAGAATTCCACAAGCAGGATCTACGTCTACATTATGTACTGCGTTGTAGAAAATATTACAACAGAAACAAGTTATTTATAGATCATTGAATTTCATTATCATCATGACTATCCCAAAAGCAAACCCATGCTCAAGTGGGAATATCAAATGCCATCAAGAACGAAAAGGGGGTTTAAGAAAAGAGAAAAGAAAAAGAAAAAAAAACCGGCGCCTCTATCCATACCCGCTCGACACAAAAAGGAAAACGTGGGGAGAATGCATAACTACAGAACCAAGCCACTGCCCTCAATCATAAGACTGAAAAGAGGGGACGGTGACAAGAACAATGCAGCATTTTTATACCTCATTCCTTCCGGAATGAATCAGTATATCCAAGTCGGAGGGGCGACTGATTTACCACCAGTCACCGTGGTCCTTCATGGCCTCGGCGACCTTGGTGAAACCAGCAATGTTGGAACCGGCAACCAGGGAAGGAAGAGTACCCTCCTTGGGGGTAACGTACTCCTGAGCAGTGCTGAGACCGTTCTTGAAGCAGTCCTCCATGATACCCTTGAGGCGGTTGTCAACCTCCTCAGAGGTCCAGCTGACGCGGGAGGAGTTCTGGGCCATCTCGAGACCGGAGACGGCGACACCACCGGCGTTGGCGGCCTTACCGGGGGCGTACCAGATAGCAGAGGCACCGGCGTTGGCCTCACGGTGAGCCTCGAAGACGTCGATAGCGTCCTGGGTGGAACCCATGTTGGAACCCTCGGCGATGAACTTGCAGCCAGCGGCGACCAGGGCCTTGGCCTCGTCACCGGAGACCTCGTTCTGGGTGGCGGAGGGGAGAGCGACGTCGATGCGGCCGGTGATGTTGGTCCAGGGGCGGGCACCGGGGATGTACTTGAACTTGGAGGCGAAGGCCTCGGTGGAAGCGAGCTCGGAGATCTGCTTGCGCTCGACCTTGATGGCGGCGATGGCGTTGATCTCCTCGGGGGTGAAAGAGCCCTCCTCGCCGCTGAGGACGAGAGCACCCTGGGAGTCGGAGAGGGAGATGACGGAACCGCCGAGCTCGATGACCTTGAGGGCAGCGTACTGGGCGACGTTACCGGAACCGGAGATGGCGACGCGCTTGCCGGCGAAGGACTCCTTACCACCGGAGGCGTACTTGATCATGTGCTCGGTGTAGTAGACGACACCGTAACCGGTGGCCTCGGGACGGATGAGAGAACCACCCCAGCTGCCACCCTTACCGGTGAGGACACCCTCCCACTGGTTGCGGATCTTCTTGTACTGGCCGAACATGAAACCGATCTCGCGACCGGTGACACCGATATCACCGGCGGGGACGTCAGTGTCGGCACCGATGTGCTTGCACAGCTCGGTCATGAAGGCGACGCAGAAGCGGCGGATCTCGTTGTCGGACTTGCCCTTGGGGTCGAAGTCGGAACCACCCTTACCACCACCCATGTTGAGGCCGGTCAGGGCATTCTTGAAGATCTGCTCGAAGCCGAGGAACTTGAGGATGGACAAGTTGACGGAAGGGTGGAAACGGAGACCACCCTTGTAGGGGCCGAGAGCGGAGTTGAACTGGACACGGAAACCGCGGTTGATTTGGACCTGAAGAGAGCAAATGTTAGGAACGCGGTTTCAACAACTGGAATTATGGTTGAAGGTGTGTTGGTCTTACCTGACCCTTGTCATCCTCCCAGACAACGCGGAACTGAACGACGCGCTCGGGGACGGAGACGACCTGGAGAGCCTTGCGGTACTCGGGCTTCTTCTGGAAAAGAGTGGAGTTCTCGAGGGTGGAAGCGAGTTCTGTTTCGGGATCCGATTAGCTCAGCGTTCCCGAAGAACCACTTGCCGAGGATGCCGAGATGGCAAAACGATTTGGAGGGGTATAGAGGGGTAATAGTGCATTGGACATGCAGAAAAAGAATGAATGGGTTATTGACATACCCTTGTAGGCCTGCTCGAACTCGGGCTCGTAGGGGAGGTTCTGGGCGGTCATTTTGACGGTTTTTTTGTATAGCTCTGCTTTCAACCTGGGGTATATAGTCGTAAAAGAGATCGGCACGTGGCGATCAAATAGAAAAGGATGCAATTAAGGTTTGAAAGGGACAGGGAGAGCTGGAGAGATGAAGAGAGAGAAAAGAAGAAAGCTGGTCGAGGGGTACGGGGGGAATGTTATATACAGCGATGGGAGCTAATGGACCAAAGATGGAGGGGTAGGGAATGCCGGCGTCGGACGAGAAGACGGGCAACGTGGACGGGGAAAAAAGAAACGGGAGAGATCCGGAGAATGGAGTAGTCACTAGTCAGGACTGAGTGGTTGGTAGGATTCATCGTACTACTGGAGGTGGCAGTTCCATACAAATTGGCATACATCCAGTGGTAACTCATAAGAGAGTCGACCAATCAGAGCAACCAAAGTGCAGGGCCGAACTTCGGGGATCCACCCCAAGTGCAGCAAATTTTATCTTATCCTTTAAGGTCACAGGAATTGCTTATCTACGGTGGCGGGCAACTGTGACGGGCTAAAGGGCTCTGTCCAATTTTCCATACTCTGGGAGAATCTCGGGTTCTGCTTCTGCCCTTGCCCACTCTTCTTCGTTCCGTGTTATATTCGTGAATGATTTTCTGCTCGGGTGCTGCGCTGGTTGCTGGTTGGTGGGTGCGTTTGTTTCCCTTTTCCCATCGGATCGGTCCTCTCCGATGGGTCAACCCCTCGGCCACTAATGTAACCTTCTGTAGGGTAGAGTATATACAGTGTAGAGCAACTATGAAGGGAGCAGTAGTAAGTGTCGCGTGCACAATCATGCACTGAATTTCTATCGTGGGGTCTACAACTGAATAGTCTATGGTCAATGCTTTCTGGTCTTGAATTCTGTCCTCAATTCGACTACACTAGTCTCTTAGTATACTAGTCTTTTTCTTTACTTTCGACTCTTTTGGACTGCGAATCCGCCACCAACTGCCACCTTCGGAAGGAGTCACGTGAGCCCCGCAAGCGGCAGTTCCAGTCGGATCATGACTTTCATTCTCAATGTACTCCAGTGTTCTATAGAATAAAGTATTCTAATGTAGTATTGACTCGGTTGGATGTACAATCCATATGCAGATGTCTCTCTAAACGAATCACCATCCTCCAAATATCCCCAAGCATCCCAAGACTCCATCCTTCCATTCAAACTGAATAATAGAAAACAGTCAAAATCCACCCCTCCAATATAGCCTCCGGGGACCCCACCACCTTATCTGATCGCCCAATTTTATTTTTCAATCCCCTTGACTCATAAGAACCGTCATTCCTGCCTACGACTGGCTACCTCCAGTACCGTTAGTCTTTATCACACAAAAGCAATTCCTTACCCTTTGCCCGGAGTCATATTCTCCGTCGCTCCGTATACCCAACCACATACTGTACTCCTCCTTCTTCACCGGGCCCCCAGACTCGGCACTGACCACTTTTCCCTTTCCCCCCCCCCCTGGGCCCTACCGTCTCCGATGTTGCCTCCCACCCTGGTACAAGAGGGGCGGGTAAATGGAGGAGGGGTTGGAGTCTTGGAGGGGTTAAATGTGGGCTATGGTCTGACCCGAACCGAACCACATACAGTACCTGAATTTTTTTAGAAAAAACTTTGGTGCAGAAAGACTGCATGACTCGTACTCGTACTATCACCACGATATTCTTCTTATAACTATTATACCCTGCACATAAAATTTACATCTCTCTCACATGCAACGCAACTCGAATTGAATTTTTTTGTCAAATATCCATGACTCGGTGGCTGGGCGCCACAACTGCCCACCCGTCACTATGCTACATACATACTAGACTATTCGTGCCATGACAATAGCCAATATGTAACTACCCTGCACTCGGGCGCTGAGGCTCGGAAAATCCATGTCCAAGCTCAGCTCGTGCGGTGCCAAGACGCGTAGTAGGCCAACCCTATTTGCGGGCTCTGGAGTTGGAGGCGATGCCCCCGATGGTCCGATGCTCGGCAGTTCCCCGGTGAAGAGATGGAGATGGAGCTACCCCGTGCACCGCATTTACCTTTACAGTTGCCACGGTATGTATTAATTTTCACGGTGAATGCATGGGCATAAAATGGGATGCCTAATGTTATCTAGCTTCGGATTTGGAATTGGCAATTTCTTGTCTTTAATGGTCGCTATGAGGCATTATTGATTACTGGCGGTAATCGCGTTTTAACTGGGCACTCGCACTGCCAGCTCCTGATTTCATTTTCGATTTCCTCGCCACCGAGATGATCGACTTTGCTGCGAGTTTTCACGTTCACCGGGTTCTAATAGATTTTGTGTTTACTTTTACTTTCCCCCACTGAGCCGACGTAATATTCAGGAAATGATAAAACTTTATAGTGTTAGGGTCGGGATGTGGGAGTAACATTTGGGTTCACGAAACACGGTCATCCTCGACCACATTACTTTTTTTTTCTCGATAGTGGTACTCTCCCACATGCTGTTCTATACTAGAATTTGCATATAAATGTGTACTCCATATGCATAATTCCCAGTAATCCTAGAGTAATCCTAGAGTAATTCTGGCTATGGAGTTCGCGGGGTACATTGCATCCACACTCCACACTCGAGTCTCTCAGGGAAATTATCCCACAGGGAAGTTATCCAACGGTCTGCTCGTGTGGATCTCGTCCCACTCCGAAGGAATGGTATAGTAAATCAGACCCATTTTGTTGGATCTTCTGGTTTTGTTTGGCAGGGGCGATGAAGTAGTCGAGGCTTGTCGTTGGTGGTTTGGCATTACAAGGTTTTTTTTCCTGCATGTTTAGTCTGTGGATTTCTGTGGATAATGCATGCAGATGGGGAGGTCTTATCACTCTCCACAGTAGACATTTATCTTTGAGAGCTGCTGTTCTGGGTAGCTGTCTGTTATGATTGATGTGAAACTGACTTGAGAGGAAGGAATTAGGCGCCGTGATCCATATTATAGACTGAGTGACATTTTAAATTTCGACGCTCTCATTAGAAGTTTCAGTCGCGCTCTGTCTCAAAGGTGCTATCACTGCCTTGCTCGAGTTCCGAATCTGGTAACTGTACTATATTCTATATTTTTCGGTTACTGCTGGATTTGATGCTAAAAGTGACCACTTCCGTTTACATATTCTATGAAGGCCCATGAAGTTGTTAGTTCGGACCTACGGAGCAAATCTTTGGTATTCATATGCGGTAGGAGACTGAGTCAAAACTCAAGATAAGAAGATGCATTTCGTGCAGCCGAGCATAACATGAGTGTCGAAGGAGATGATATTTTAACCAGCTTTATCAGTCTGTAATGTCAGCTCGACTCAGAACATAACTGCCAACCAAAGGCAAGTATTCGGCCTGAAGCATATCACAAAACAAACAAAAATACACACAGCTTCCCTGTCGTCCGTCTATACTACAAACGAATCCACCAAGAACCCTGGATATCCAACCCCACAGCCAGGGCAGCTCCCTCTAGCGCCCGCAGCTCCCCAGCCTTGACCCTCCTTACAGAGTCCACTCTGGAAAACCAACCACCACCACGCACCCCAGATTCAGGACCAAACCCCACAGTCCCTCCCTCCAGCATGGAGTAGAACTTACACCCAATCCCATTCCATCATCTACGTAGTACTCCCCATCCCATCCCACCCCGCGCCGCCCGTCAAGCGGGACGGGACTCGCGCCGCATCGCGGGAAGCAAAGGCATGACCCATGGGCATCGGCGGACTCCGCACCCCGCGAATAAGAATAGGAATGACACCTCCCCCATTCCCCCGGTTTCCCTATCAATCCTGAAAAGAGGACAGATGGCGCCGACGTCAGAGGTTATTACGCATTGTTTTTACTCGAGATCTTCATTGTTCATCGGAATCCCTGTTTGTTCGGCCGAGTAGTGCGGGGACTACTCTGTGGGCACTGCACATATCTGACAGAGTCTCAATGTTCTTCCCCCATGGGGAATCTGATGGCCCACGATTCCCGACGAAGACAAGACGAAAATGTATCAAGCCACAGGCTACACTTTTACAGCGATGACGACCGCTTACAACACGCAGGACCACCTACGGGCGCTAAATGCGCAGCGCGTGGGAGGCGGTGTCGCAAAGTGATAGATCACTTTTTTGAGATACCGCCATGACGAGTTGCACGTGTGCTGATAGGCGGGGTGTTTGACGTGCATTTTATCGTACGCGCTGGATGGATGGCTCTATCTGCAGGCTGCATCATCGTCGTATGAGGTATGAGGTATTTCGAGGGTGGCGTGGTATACGAATGAGAAGGAGGCGTTTCCTGGAATGACGTTGCTAACGGTCGTGATAGATCTCGAGGGATGTTCCCTGGAATCAGTTCGATGTGTGTGTGTGTGCGTGTGTGTTCAGCTTGATGCGATCGTGTTTAGCTTCGGTTTGGGTGCAGGAGTCTTCGCCACAGGAGATCTATCACCGTACATAGTAGCTGAACCGGGCAGAAAACGTCATGAACGTATCGGAAAAGACGATGGCAAATTCTCAGCCTCAACCCGGGTTACGTGCAAGTCTGCCGCCACATGCCAAAAACCTGGAATTGCTATGGAAATCAGTACTTTTTAACGTCCAAGCCAAATGGCGGTCACAAAGACTTCGAGCCCGATCAGCGTCAAATTGCGACCCTCCAATGGCAAGGGATATGGACCTGCCTCTTTCATACTAGAGCCAGCGACATCAAGCACTAATCTCAGTACTCCGTACTTGCGCACTTGTTCGTGGCTTTGACAAAGTACGTTGACAAAGTACGTTGACAAGGCGAGGCCTTGCGCTTCTGGCGCCAAACGATCCACCGCAAAGTGCACCCCCCGACTGGCAGCCGTGCATTTCCTGGAACATCAGCCGCATAAGTACGTGCAGAGCGTATCGCTGCTGTGGGCCTTGATGTCGAGATCAAGGTTCAAGGAACGGCATTGCCCCCCAGTCAATTATTTCAGGATTGCATATCGAATCGATCGGCGAGAATATCCTTGTCCTGGCTCTCGTTCGTCATAGCTGAAGTCTTTCGGTCAAGTCGGCAACCAAGCTTGACGCCTTCCAAACTGTCAGGTGAAAAGTGAGTGGATCTCACCCGGGACATCCGCATAGGGACAGGGGAATTGTCTGCATCTTGAAAGGTAATCCAGGGCTGATTGAATGGAGTACGCCATCCACAGCAATACCCTGGCATTGTTCCCCATGCACGAGGGTGCATCAAAGAACAATCAGTCATCGATGATCAATGATCAACGCTCAATGCTCAATAATCAAGTCAACTTCCCCCCCTGGTTTGTCCTCGATTTCGTACAGCTGTCAGGGGGACCCGCCAGTTCTTTGTCTCCAGAAAAGGGGGCCCCATGCTCCGCAATGCCGACCTCGACCACGGCATTTGTCTAGCAAAGCTAGTCGTCGACCTCGGCTTCGACATTTGATAAAAATCAATATGAAACCGCGTGCAGTGATCGGCGGAATCACTTCCTTGTATAGCAATCGCCGTAGTTGGGCCGTAGCTTGGTTAGGCCGGAGTCGTCAAGGGGAAAATGGGGCAAAGGAGAACTGTAAGAAAGTCACAGCTCAAAAGGTGGTCCTTGCTTTTGGCGCCTTGGGCCTTTCGCGCCCGAGGATCCTAGATCGTGTGCCCAGCGGCCCACTGTCCTGGCGTGAGCTTCTTGCTTCGGCTTAGTGACGCAATTTTTAAACATTTTTAGCACCGACGTGCTAAATGGCGTGGGGAATTATTATTTCGAGACTGGGCTGGAATCTGGATGGGTCAGAGATCTTGCAGGGGCCAACAAGAGGTGGCGCGGCTTGAAGCCGGCGTAGCGCCTAGCAAGCTAACCATCCTCGTTTGGAACTTAGCTTGTCTTTTGCTGGGGGTTTCTTTGTTGTGGATTTCTTCGTTCTCTCGATGAACGAGTCGATTTGTGGAAGATCAATCCTTCGCTCCGTTCTTCAACTACCCGAGCATGTTGGTTTCCCTCGGGGCAGCGCCACGATCGCAAACTAAGCTCTTGGGTTATGGGGTATCCATCCAGATGTCTTTCTTTGCGCGAGGGTCCGATTGACCTGCCGTCTCCTTAACAACCTCCCCCTTTTGTCGATTGTGCATTCAGGGGGTGAATAGATAGGCATCAGTGCAAGACTACCCGCCGGTCGAGTGGAATCCGTCGTATATCGAAAGTCAATTCATTGGTATTCCGCCAGCCACTGCCAAAATCTGCAGCATGAGATTGATGTGCAGGACTAGGCACGGCCAATACATGTGTAAATTGTGTATATTAGTATATTAGGTGTGGATGCGAGGACCGCTTTTTCGACCAGTCGTCTTTGCAGTGGACAAGGAAATTCAAGAATGCACCTGTAATTACCAAGTGTCCTCGTGGACAATCGATTTCAATCATGACTAGGCGCCTTGCAGCGAGTAACCTCGCTGCGGGATAGATTGGCGCAGTCATGGATCCGAAACCTGAAAGGTAGTAGTAAGATTCGGTTCTCAAGGCAAAGCAAGCCTCCCCCTTTTTCTCATGCCGCGCTTATCCTCGCTAGACTATATTTAAGCCGTGGGGAGAAGAGTACAATCCATACCGCAACAAGGATAGAGGCATGGGAAAGGAAATCGGCATCCAGTCGCGTGGTTTTTGGAGAAAAGGAGAAAAGCTAGTGGACGAGAATACTTATTAGAATCGACGCCGTCTCGATTGGGCCAACCAATAGGAATGAATAAGTGGACGATGAGATCTCTCTGCTCCGTAATACATGCAGAGTTACCCGGCGCAAGGACGCAGCCTTACCTCAATGGAGGATCCAGGTACCGCTGCGGCAGGCTAAAGGATCCCGGGCAAATCAGGGAGCGGCAATGACCAACTAGGAATAACATGCGACAAAGATCGAGAGTTTTGGAAAAGACACTACAGTTTAGTACTACTACTAATAGTTAGTTACTGGGTCTAAATCGGATGTCGGAAGCCTCCCATTGTCTAGCCGAACAGGACCGTGGATAAAGCAAGTCAGGGCCGGCTGATGTTCCTAGTTTTGAACGACTTGCCGCTATGGGGGAGGCAAAGAGGGGGGGGCCATTGGAGCGCGGAATCGAATGGATCTGACAAGTGAACCATACCTTGCTCTTGCCAAGTTGGGAGAGATTTTTTCAGTGTATTTAATTTCTTTCCTTTTTAAACGCATCACTTTCTATTCGACATGCCAATAGATACTCGAGCTTAGCATCATGATTGTAGCAGTACGAGAGTAATTAAACTATACCGTTATCCACTGGTCCAATGGCCAACCAATTCGTTTAATAATCCCGAGAATTTCTGAAATCCCCCCCTCGTCCACCACCACCTCCTCATCTAGATCGATCCCAGTATCCACCCATGGGCCGTGGACAGCAAGATCTGAGGGACAAGGGCCTTAGTCTTCATGATTGGCCTAACCGGATAGACCCGTTCTGATGGATCCGATTTCAAACCAAAAAAAACCTCTCCAAAAAATCCAAAATCCTCCGTATACTTTAGGAATCCACTCTCCGCACGATTTCTCCCTCCTCGCGCTGTTTTCTATGAACGTTCCAGAATAAAGCCCCGATTTTCTTTGAACCTCATTCTTATCTTGGGCTGTAATTCCGTTAGTTTCCTTTTTTTTCCTTTTCTTCTTTTTCTCCCTCGTTACTTCCGTTTCTATCGATTTTTATTACTATTTTCTTTTGACGGCAGCCCGTTTATTTCCCCCTCCTCCCCAACATGTATGTCCGCTATTCTTTTACCTCATAATCTGGTTCCCTCAAGGGGTGTCCCACTTCCTCGAGTCTCGACTACTATTCTCTACTGTCCCCAAATCGGTCCATTCGTGCCATGAGCTGTCGTCTCCTTCGATGGTCCTCCCCTGACAGATGCCCATGAACAAGCCCCAAACTGGCCGAGGACTCGGGGCCATCAGAGATCTGTTCCGCTCTGCTCCCCCGCCTTCCTCTTCTTCATCCTCCCCTTCTCCCCGGCGCCGTGTCTCCCTCCTGGTTCGTCGAGGTAGGGATCTCTTTTCAAACAAGTAATCATTCCCCCTATCCAGTTGCTGCTCCATTGATGGTGACACTGTCTTGTTCTGGTGTTTTCCCCATCTTTCACTTTTTTTGTGTTTTTGCTAGGCGCTGTTGGGGCGATGCAAATCGAAATGCCCCGCTAAGCCAACCCCAACACGAAGAATGCCCGTCTGACAAGGCCCAATGACACGATCCCCATAATGAACCAAAGAACAAAAGACAAAGAATACGGCTAAGACCAAGACTTGCCTCCAGATACCCTGTAGAACCGCCCAGATCAGCATCACCATCCAGCATGAACTCACAATCGCAATTCGATCCGGCTGCCATGATCGGGCTGGTCGGCGCCTCACCCGGGAGGTCAGAAGACAATTTCGACATTTTCGAATGGTATCCACGCTATCAAAGCTGCCAACGATATTTCCTCGACCATGCACAACACAGCGTGCCAGTACAGGCACTATCGGCCTTTTTGAACATCAAATTACCCTTCCAACGACAAGCAAACCCGATCATGAATTCGAACCCTCTATCCGCACCATCTACACCAACTCCAAGCGGTCCAGTACCACCAGGCCCGCCCGCCGTTTCATTGATCCCATATATTCGCCGTCTAGTCGCCACGGGTATGGATTTCCCAGGGGTGCTGCATGGATTCTTTGGAGATGACTGGGGTACGGGCGTTGGACCCCTGCACGAGCAAGAACGTCGCAACTATCTATTCGCCGCGAAGAGTGGCGGTTGGGCTTCTGTGAAAAAGGACTACGATATGTCCCCGCTAGAAACGATTCCATTCTTGCGCCCGCTGCAGGGTCCATTGGATGCGGAGATCGAAGCTGCTGAGCGCAGCTGGAGCGAGTGGCTTGCTATGGAGGATTGGATGGTTGGCCCGCGAGCGCCGGACATTCTTCACGACTCCTCGTCACAGAACTCGCGGCCGCGAAGTTCTCGTTGATGAACCCGACAGTGTTCTCGTTTCCTATGTTGTTTCATTTCTATGACATGTGTTCATCATCTACTTTTACTCCCCTATCGCCTTTTGTCGTTTCTATCCTTTTGTCTTTCGGGGCATCGCATCCATGGAAACGGCGACATGGGTCTATTGAGACCCTCGCCGCGATCCGATTTGTCTAGCGATCGTGTTCCTTCCATTCTCTTTTGGGTATTTGGAAGCGTCTTTTTGATACTGCATCTCGAGTGAGCTCTAGATCGGGTTTTACACACTGCCCTCCCAGGCGCCCTTGCATTCTACAGAACAGAGGCGCCGAGTCTACTCCTGCATCTCCAAAGCTAGCATTTTTGGATATGACTATACATACATTTCTATATTCCCAAGCATGGGATAAATTACAAAGCGGTCTACCATGCAGTGCCGTGGTCATCTGCCGACCTATGCATCTCGAAAATCTACCAATACTACAGACGCCCCTGTGCAAGGCGTATCTGAACGACCATCATCCAAATTATCTCAAATTCATTGACCCTCAAGAACACCCTTTCTGAGACGCTACCTGAACCAAAATCCCACCGTACCCACATTTCCCTACCCGTCGGATCGGAAGGGGGGGGTGCTAATCCAAAAAGCAAACGGAGAGAAAAAAAAAAAGCAAACGCAAGCTGAGCACCATATCCTACCCGTGGCGAATGTCATCTCGGCCGGAAGTCTCAATTTACCAGGCGTAAAGGCCCTCGACTCGCACTTGACTCGGCCCTGAAGTGGAGTACTGTGTAAGGAAAGAGGGTCAGGCCCAAAGCGGGAGGATATTTGACAATCATTGCCCCTGCCAGCCAGTGAACCGTGTTGAGTTCGGGTCAGGGCCAGTGCCAGTGCCCGCAGGGCTTTCTTTCTAGCATTTTAGTTTCCTCCTATTTAATATGCTTTTGGCGTGAAGGGGGACCGCGGAAGAGGGGAAAGCGATCGGTGAACCATGAACCCATGAACTGAACCATAAGCCACTGGAATCTTTTCCTGTCTCTCTTTTCGCTGGTATCTCTCTCCCGTTTTAACCCCACTAGTTTGCGCTTTTTCCGTTGTGGACACCCCAGATCCAATCCTGGCCTTGGCCAGAGGCGTCTGTCCCTTGGATAGTGTGCGGCGGGGCGTTGTATTTTTCATTCATTCTTCTCCTCTACTGTTCAGGGTAATTTACGGATGGTAGTGCAAGAATTATTGGGTCCAGTCTGCTGTTAAACGGTTCGCGAAATCGAGATGCGTTTCGAACCATAATCGAGGGATCCGTGGTTATATTCCTCGTTCTCCGACCAGTCCCTGAACATGTCACTTGGCATCTGCCCCTCTGACATAAATCATTCATTTCTCCGAGGGCTGTCATACATCAATTCTTCAGACGAAATAAACATCCGAAAAAGGAGAGATCTCGTGGGTGTACATGCCACGAGTACGGGTCGAACTTCTCCTATCCAAACTAGGTTTACATGTAGAACCCCAACTATGGCCGTCCCTGCAAGAACCAGGAAATCCTCAAATCCAGACCCGATCAGACCCAACCTCCCGATCCTCAACAAATTCAATTGCGCATGGTCTTCCTCCAAAGCATGAATGCTTGTTCTCCAGTGTCTGTGCTGCGCAACCTAGACTCGAGGGGGGCGAGTGGCGCGGCTGAAATGCGGACCTAGCTCGCTCTTAGTCTGCCACTAACGAGGAGCCCTGCGGAGTCCCCTGAATTCCAAGAGTCGAAGGTTGAATTACTATTGGTGACTATCATAAATTCTCCGAGATCATCCTGGCTTTAAGTTCCGGGATATGATGTCCTGTCGTGAGCTCTGGAATACTATGGAGTACGGAGTAGGCAGAATAATGATTATTTGGGCGCGATCGTCGTTGATTTGTCGAGGTTCAGGGGACAAACAGCAGGGGAGGAGGACTAGTGGAGGGAAACTAGGAATAGGGGAGTGGGTTCTTGGTTGTTGAGTGGTTCGTAATGGCGGAAGTGCATTTCCGCTCCTAAGATAGAAGTCAGAGCCCCTATCGTCTATGAAGATTGTCCACAATTCCTTTAGGCATTCTGTTTCTTGGGAATTTCTCCTGAAGTGAAATTTAACTGCGGCGAGGTCCAGAGCTTAACTATAGTCATCTCTAAATCCTTACTGGAGACAATGGACCCTTGATTATTCTGTTTCGGATCACAGTCGAGGCACGGAAAATAAAGCTTCAATTTTACCTTCTTGTGAAACCTTAGCGTCGCCACAGGATCGATCGCGATCGATCGGGAACAGCCACCAGTGACCAAAGCAGCACAATGCTCCAGCGCATCCAACAATTATGGTACGTATAACACCCTGTTTCCTTATGTATCCAATTCCACTCGAGTCATGTCTTTGACCGTCCTCCACAGATCTACTAGTCAGTTCATGGTACGCCGGTATCTGTCATCCGAAAAATAGTAAACGCCGCGTCAACTGTTTCTCCCACGGTGGATCGCGGACCCGAAATCTGAAGGCTACTCTCTTCGGCACAAATATTGAAATCTTGGCATGTGTTCGTGCTCGACTTGCGCAGAGATGGTTCGGTAACCGTTAGAATAGCCCTAAGTGGGGGGCTTTCGGCCGGCTTGCCCTTTGCAAGTGCATCATGAGTCTACAGGGCTCTTGGAGAAAGCCTCGGTGTCGGTGAAGCGTTCAGTGGAATTTTCCCGTTGGAGTTCCGTGGTTCGGCTAGTAGACTCGGGATGTGGAGGTTTTGAGTAACGTCGCCGTGTTTCACATGCATACCTTGATTGTGAGAGCGCATCGTTTGAACTAATTTTAACATCTACAAAGAAGGAGACGAAAGAAGTATCGTGATAGGTGATGCTATTTTGCTACGCATGAACAGCGTATTGCAGGGCGTGAGTCCAACATCAAAGCTTGAGACTCTGAAACAACCATGAAGAGACTTTGAAGCTCTATCATTCAACAGCTCAGGGACGGATTCTGACCCCCACTCGCCGCTGCTAGATCGGTATCCGGATTGTGTCCGGTTGATTTTGATACTTCCCGGAGACACGAGAAGAAATCGTGAACCTTCGCGGTTTCAAGGGTCCGCCAAAAACAACAGCACCGTTGACGTGGTCATGGAAGGAGATACTCCTAATTTGACCGTTTGATCGTTCGGGTGTAATTTTCTGTAAGAACTCAGGTTGATTCCAGCATGTTTCATGGCTATCATGCTGGCATGGCTGGAAAGGCGAGCCTGTCGGTTGCCAGGCGCTATCATTCAGTAATCGACGGATATGTCCCTCTTGGCAACCACCTTTCAATTCCGACAAGTGCTCAATACTCCGGATTAATGCGGCCAGAAGGTCATACCCTTTTGGTAAGGCATTGCAAGGCGAAAGAGTTTCTGATGTGCGTTGGCCAACGATTGCATCCCCGAGGTCCGAGCAGAAGAGACAATCGATCTCCTTGAGTAGCGGCAGCCATGCCAGGCCGTCCCTTTCAAGTGTTGTCTTTTTCAAAGTAGTTGTCTGAGTTTCACACGCAATGTCCATGAACTCGTACCCGTAGATCTTATTTCCCTTTGGTTTTTTTAGCGAAATCCTGCCCAGATTGATGGCAAATCCGATGATAAGTTTCCGAATGGTCAAAGAGTGTTCGATTTGGTCAGATCGTTGGATGATCAATTCTCCCTTGTCTACTAGAGCTTCATAAGAGGCATCCATGTTCAGAGGCGTAGGGTCGGCAAGAGGAATATCATTCTCTCGGAATTTCTCGGGAATTCTTTTCCAATAGACCAACAGCATGTGGTGAAAAACTGAAATCAAAGGAACAAGCCAAGCTCTCGAAGTACTGACATCATAGAGAACGATCTGTTGCTCCCTACTATTGTTCAAGCACCTCAGATACTCATCAGCCTGGGTGAACCTGATGGTATTGTTTACCAGCTTCCATGATGCGCCAGCCTGGATGCCAAATTGAGCCGGGGCTGCAGACTGTGCAAGAGCTTGAAGATTGATTCCTGAGAGCTCAAATGAAAATGGCTTCACTTTAGCTTGAGACCATGTCACATTTAGATCATCTGTCCTGGCACCCAATCTGAGTTCCGCTTGAGAGCACCATCCTAAGAGTGCTTTCTTTGAGAGGAGGTAGCTTAAATCCGTTGTTCGTAGCCATTCTGATTGTGTTGCTTGAAGCTCGGAAGCTTTGATTTGACGATCATTACTCGCGACTTCTAAATGCCACAGAATCATGTTATCTTCGGTTTCCCGAATGGGAATGAGAGCCGTGGAATAGCCAAGGAAAACAAGGCCAGGGGGAGAGCCGGTGTCAGAATCAATCAGAACTGGATATTCGACTACCGCTAGTTGAATCATCGTATTGCAGTCCATTTCCAAGCCTCGAGATGGCTCTGGGGTTTGAACCCCGGGTCCCAAGGCAATTGCCACGCCCTCGAATAGTTCTGTCCAACAATAGTTCGACGAGTCCCTCACATGCAAGGTCTGTATTGGTTGCAGGGACAGGCGAAGACTTCCATTTGTGTATTTGTTGTCTGCGGTGGGTAGATAGGTGATGCCTGGTACTCGTTGTCTGATAACGTAACAAAGCCACTCGAACATGCTCGGTAGCTCCTTGTCGAGGCTACAACACTCGAGGGTGATTGAACTATTGCGTATCGAAAAAGACATGGTTCCATCAACTAGGAATAAGAATAAGCATGTAGAAGAGGAATAATTTGCAATTGACTCACCGTATGAACTTGGGTTGCTTCCGAAGGATCTGACCAAATTGCCGAGGAAATGTCTCGCCTTAAGGCCATAGGTCTTGCAAAGAAATTGATCGACAGAGGAATATTCAATGACTGTTTCCTTTCTGACCAGGACTCTCATGTTTGGCAACCAAGATGATAGATCGTGATAATTCTTGGCCATTTCAGGAAGCTCACAATCGAACACAATTGAAGAAATGTAGCAGGAATCTGCATGGGTTTCTATATGGAGGTCGTTGTAGTTACTCAGAGAGCTCAATGTGTGAATCAAGTCTGAGGCCAAGGGACCGATGTGGGCCCCCGCCTGGATCAGCGTGTCAATTGACACCTTTTCCCTGAGATGAATTGCCAAAGAGACCGCATCTCCAAAGCCTCCAGTCGGGAGTTGGACGTTTGGATCCGCACCCATAATGAGAAGTGTTTGCACAATCTCACTGTTCCTCCCACGGATAGCGGCTGTGAGTGCAGTTGGAAACTCTCCATTTTCCAGGACCAAATTGACATCTGCTCCTTGGCTCACCAGGAATGAAACCACGGTGGTGCTGCTTCGGTGGCAGGCTGCAACAAGAGCATTGCCATAGGATCTTGAAGTAACTGGGATGTTGATTGACGCGCCAGCATCGAGCAGAACGCGAATCTTTTCCACGGATCCCGCTATGGAGGCTGCTACGAGTGCGCTGCCGTATATTCCACTGCTAAGCTGCATATTGACATCTGCTCCTTGTCTCACAAGGAATTCAACCACGGTTGTGCTGCTTCGGTAGCAGGCTGCAGTAAGAGCGTTGCCATAGCGTCCTGAAGTGATTGGCATATTAATCGACGCGCCAGCATCGAGTAGAACGTGAATCTTTTCCACGGATCCCGCTGCGCAGGCTGCTGCGAGTGCGCTGCGGCATAATCCACGGCTAAGCTGCATATTGACATCTGCTCCTTGGTTCACCAGGAATTCAACCACAGGAGTGTTGCTTTGGTGGCAGGCTGCTGCGAGAGCGTTGCCATAGAGCCCTGACATGATTGGCATATTTATCAACGCGCCAGCATCGAGTAGAACGCGAATATTGGCTATGGACCCCTCCGCACAGACCGCCGCTAGTGCAGTGCCATATTTTCCACAGGCAAGTTGCATATTGACATCGGCTCCCTCTCGGATGAGAAATTCGATATTTTCTCTCTTATCCCCCAAGCAAGCAGTAGCAAGAGCGCTTCCATCGCCTCTGAGAACATTGAGAGGATGATTTACATTGGCTCCTGCATTTAACAACGCTCTCATGATGGCTGGAGTCCCTTTCCTGGCGGCAAGACACAGAGCACTGCCGTCGTCAATTATGTTACTATCTACAGCCAACTGCGCAGTTGTTAACCCTCGCTCAAAGGCTTTGGAATGGCGGTGGATCCATTCTTCTAGTACCGCAAGTGCCTATTGAATGTCAATGTTTTGATGGTTAGTATTTGTTTCAAATTTCATACCGCACCGCTTGACAATGTATTTGCTTACCGAAGGTTGAAGTCGGCCAGGGTTTTTGGTTGGTAATGGATGACTATGGCCGGGCGAAGACTTTTTGAGAGAACCTGATCATTCGTTAGATTAAAACGGCAGTGTTCAAATTGCTCTGATCCCAGTCTCTGTGCTCATGATACGGGGATCCATACCTTTTAGCTGAGGCTCAGGTGATGATGACGGATCCACCATCCCTTTCCGTGGCTTTTCAGAAGACACGCCTAGTTCCAGAATGTGGTAAGTAATTATGTTGCTTAACAGGTCGCATGTCTTCTTTCGAGGAACCCGACCAGCTCCCCATTTGTCGAATGTCATTCGGCATGTTGTCCAACTCACTAGTGCTAGATGGTTTTGGTGAATTATCCGATGTCCCGTGTTTCTCAAGTCCCTTCTTGGTGGAGGATTTCCCTCCTTCGGTGGGATGCATGGTTTATGGGTGCAAAATACAATATGGGAAACGGTATAAAAACTGATCTCTGGGCGATATCTGTTATAGAGAATAATATGGTAATAGATCTTGGCGGTTGAATGGACCATGCGAAGGGAAGCTCTTAAAGAGGACTCAGTGCGGGGTCCGACTTTTCAGCCTCATTGGGGCGATCGGCGAGGGCTGAGCTGGCAGCTAGTCATTCATCGGTAGTTATAAGTTGGCACGGACAATGCGGCGTTTAATCTGCATCTTCCATTGGCAGAGATCCCTGCATGTTACTGCATAATATTACTTCATGTATCAGCTGAGTATAACTAGGTATGAGGCAGTGTATCTCGCAGCACGTAGTATCATACTTACAAGATATCAACCTCAGTAAGAGGAGAGGGAGGTCACGCTAATTATAAGGAGGTAAGAGAAGACATGCCCTACTAGATAGCTGTGAGATAGGGCACTATTAAGCATTCATAGTTCAATGTATTATATCTATAATCTCGGCCTTTACTAGGACGTCATGCGTTAATAAAGCTAACTCGTTTAACGTGCTAGTTCCAGTAAAGATCTTAAATTTTAACTGCGCACTTCTTCCGATCTTCACATATGATGATACCTCATTTTTAGTCTACGACGAAACCGGAAAGACAGATAACCGGCCCCCTTCATAGATTACCATTTATTTCGGACCCCCGATAAAGGGGCCAGTTATATAATAATATTCGTGAATAATGATCTCGTGAACCGGCCCACTCTTCAATGTCATTGGCAGTTTACCGCGGGTCCCCTATCTATTGGCTTAGAACAGAAGGTAGCTATCTGGGTCGACCCGCTAACTAGTGGGTGACATTAGTTTAGGTAGTTGTTTAGTTAACTACCTAGCAATTTCCTTCGCCGAGTCATTTTAGCGCGAAACAACCTTGGAAAGACTCCCGCGCCTTAAAAGGACTCGAGTTTTTCAAACTCGCCCTCCAACATCCTACATCTATCTGGTCTAAATGGAAAAAAACGACCGAGAATTTCATTACTTCTCTCAGCTACCCACCGAATCAAGACTTGCCGTCTGGCGTGAATGCCTTCCAATTCGCGTCGTTGAGATTGACTACCCGTGGGACGATGGCGTCAACTGGAGCCGCCCCTATCGGCCACCATGCACGCTACAGAAAACGACCAATATCAACCGATGCCCGCCAGTGATCAGCCGCGTATGTCGTGAATCACGTCTTGTCGCGTTTGAGGCTGGCCACTATCGTGACAGGGGTTCCCCCCCTCGGGAGGCCCGGTGGATATCCGATCTCGAGGTTGATCAATCATGGATCGACCCCTCGCGAGACCTTATCCACTTAAACTGGACTCCAAGCTACAGTGCAGGGTATCAGAGCGATGGGAGCGCTCTAGATTATCTATCTTGGAGTGCGGGCAAAGCTTACGGGGGCTCCTTTATGTTCGATTATCTTGATAATAATCGCGACGGCGATGTCGATATCGAAGAGAGGATCGGGGCTCTCCAGCAATTACGACATGGACTTGTTGTGATGAACCTTATCGTGGTGCATACCACGTTCGAAAGAGCAGCTCAAAAGGGCTTATTTGGACTCCTCGGTGATGCCTGCGTTCAGCTTGTTGATGTATCCGACGAAGCGAGACTAAATGCCTTTTACGAATTTGCAGAGAAATGTCAATCTGAAGCCAAAGGATTCGTTACCAGGAAACAAGACTTCCGCAGGGAGTCTGCAGAGTCGGTTGAGAGAAGCCTAAACGACAAGCTCGCGTATACATTCGGAGCCGAAGCAGCACGGAAATTGCCTCCTTTGCGTCCGGCTATTATGTTCCGATTTTGCCCTCAATGGTGCCACCATTTCCTCGGCTCTCGAAGCGCCCAAGATATCGCCAAATATGGTGTTAGCGGGGGGAGGAATTCGCTCTCTGGAGGCAGACGGGACTTCAGATGGAGCCCTTATCATTGAGGTAAAAGTCGAGGTCGGATATTTACACTAAAACTTGAACGTAATAAGCAACCTCTCTTGAAATAATCCATATATCTTGCAGTCCTCATAAGCCTCCGAGCTTTTAACAGGTGTCGCAGATTTTCTATACAGAGGTCATGACTGAGGACGGTATAGGCCACTCGGCCGAAACAGCATTCACCTTAGCTCATTCAACATGGATTAAAGCCCCAGGGATGAAGAGTTGCAAGATAGCGAGTGGAGTTGGATAAAACGGGCAGTTTGAGGAAAATCAAGCAAAAGGGAGGTAGGCGAAACATAAGATATTGTCAACCACAAGAAGGCGAGAGCAGATATAATTTAGATGCCCGCGGCAGAAAGCGCTATCAGGCATCAATTTATGGATCTATCACAACCAGCTTTATCTATCCCCCTGCTTACTGATTCATATCAGTTCAAGAACATGATCATTATAGAGTATACAATTCAGTAGAGACTATATACACACAACCCGAACAGAAACCTCCTCCCAATATTCCATCCCAAACGCCATCGCTAAAATGCAAGAATTATCTCCAAAAATATCCAAAAAAGGCCACCCAGGTAACCCAGCATGCATATATACAGCCAATCACCCTGGATATAACCATCCAAATTTTCGAAGTTTCCAAGGCATCACAAAGAAATGAGCCACAGAGATGAGGGGGTATCTTCATAAACAGCGAAGCAAAAACCAAACCGAAAAGATCATATGCAAACATCACGAGTCATGAATCAATATCAAGAATCGAGAATCGAGAATCCCAAAATCAAGAATGATGGATCACGAATCACGAATCACCCGCAATCCGCACCCTCTTAACACCTTCCCCCGAAGACTGCGACCCAACATTCGAGCTATCATTCGAATTCGACTTCGAACTTCCCTTCGAAACCCGCACACTCCTCGCCCTCAAACTCGACCTCGAACTCCGACTCTGATGCGTCTCCCCCGGCATCGGCAAATCCGGCAACAAATCCGGATCCGAGACCAAACTCCTCGGCCGCGAGAGCACACCGCCCACAGAATGATTCTGTTTCTCGCGCTGCACACCACTCCCGGGTGCTTTACTTCTCCGGCGATGATGTCGACGCAGATACTCATTCGGAACGGGGTCTACCTGTTTCTTCACGGCGGGGACAAAGTTGAGGTATACCGGGAAGATAGCGCCGGCCGCGAAGAGGGCGACGAGGACGCAGAAGGAAAATGATTGCCCGTGGGAGAGGTAGGCGGCGTATTCGGCGAAGGGGAAGAACGTTCCGCCGCTGATGCCCATGGTAAGGAAGACGGCGGCTGTTTTGGTATGTTGGGCCGTGCCGCGTAGGGAGATGGCGAAGATAATACTGAAAGCGCCGCTTTCGAAGAGGTAGACGAACATTGCCATAATAATAGCTGCGGTGCCGGTTGTTTTCATGCATAGCACTGAAAATACTATCATCCCGATGTACGAGACCATTAGGATCCAGCGAGGTTTGAGGAACCACTGTGCGAAAGCGGCGATGAAGCGGCCTATGGCGAAGATGCTATGGCCTATTGTTAGGAACTCGAAAGCGCCGAGGGATGTGTTTGGATTTGCGGCTTGGACGAATCGTTCCAGGGAGGTGGAGAGGACTTCTTGGCCGGCGACGTAGAAGAATTGGGACCAGATGCCGAGGCCGAGGGTGAGCCAGACGACTGGGATGCCGAGGACTTTGGTCATGTTGTCTTCTCTGCGGCGATTGGCTAGTTCTTCTAGGTCTTCGTCTGAGGCTTCTGGGATGGGGAGGTAGTAGAATGCGACTGCGAGGAGGACGTCAAAGAGGGCGATTCCGAGGTATGTCCATTGCACGTCTACGAGAGAGGCAGCGTCTTGGACGTCCTTGAAAAGGACTTTCTTTGCGAGAAGTGGAGAAACCACGCTGCCGACTGCTTGTACACCCTGTGAGATGTTTAATCGAATTTCGGAATTCTCCAGCGGACCACAGAGCGCAATGAAAGGGTTGGCTGCGGTTTCCAAAACAGCTAGACCGAATCCGACGATAAAGTTGGAGATGGTAAATGCAGCAGTCGAGGCGAGAACAGCCGATGGCCAGAAGATAAGGGTTCCGCAGGCGTAAATGCACAGTCCCGTGATGAAGGTGGATTTGAATCCCCATGTCTTCAGAACTGGGCGTCCGACCAGCAATGGGCCAACCACATACCCACCAAAGTAGGCACCATGGAGACCCAGCGAGTGCCACGTATCCAGCTGAACAATGGTCTGGAACTGTGCGTTCAGGATATCAAGCAACCCATACGCGAAACCCCAAAGGAAGAACAAAAGCGTCGTCAACGCAATCGGTGCAATTGACTCTCGATTATTCAATTTGAGCATACTTTCAGGATTTTTCATGTTGACAAAATCAAAGAAAGTGATATCAGGCGGATAAGACGTGCTCGTATGTGTATTTGCTTCCGTATCAGTGGGAGCATTTCCAGGCTCGCCCAGAAAGTCGAGTATTCCCATCGGCGCATTCGAGCTCTGCCTCCGGGCACTTGTGCTGACACTTCTCTTCTGCGAGGGTTTACTACCATTGCTGTCCGATGGCGAAACCGCAGGAGATCCATGGAGGGAATTTGGTGTCACGGCAGCCGGGGGAACGGCAACCGGACTTTCGCCCGTGGCGTAGTTGTTGCGGGGACTGGTGTAGGGATCATTGGTGTCTCTTATCAACTTTGGCATCAGGCGAGCAACCAATGGCTTGAGACTTGGGACACAGGCGCAAATAACCGAGACGTTGACTTCGACGACGGACCACATGAATGAGAGCGAGGCGTACCCTGGGAAGAAGAGTATGTATTAGCGCAATTCACAAATTCAATTAGCATCGAGGGTACGAGGTGCTTACAGCTAAAGTCAGCGGTGGTATTATTTTGCAGATGAATCGATTTCAGGGCTAGTGAGCGTGATAGCGCGGCTTGTTGAAGAAAAGCGATTCGAATGACATCGACCACTGCCACGAAGAAACCAAAGCTGAATGTAATCACCAGAATGACCTTTTGTTTATATGGCAGACGCATTTGCGTCAGAATTGGCATCGGGAGGAATAGAATGGCCAGATCGGTGATGATATTGACGGGAGACGAGGAAAGGTAGAGCGTGACGATGTCGGTACACTTGGCGCCTGGAGGAATGGACGAGTAAAACGCAGCAGAAACGGGGCGACATTGGAATACATTGACCATTGTCAAGGCGAGCCCTGCAGCATTGACGACCGCCAGTGTAACATAATTTGCCCATCGGAAGACTTTTTGATTACGGGTCAGGGTTAGGTAGAAGACGAGGATGGAGGTTTTGACAGCCATAAGCGCCGGGTTCTAGGAGGCAGATATTAGCATGGTCGAAGCAAGTACTAGCTTTAGCAATAGTAGTTGAACTCACATATAGCACCGTAAATGCATAGTTCGCCTTATTGACGGCCTCTTTATTCTCATCTGGGATGTCACTTGAGTGCAGGCCGAATCCATGTTGAGTCGCGTAGAACAGTGAGAACGAGAAGCCAAAGTCAATCACCTTAGGCTAGGTTAGCAATAGAACCAATACATGGCAAACTAGGTGCTATTCGCATGCGTCTTCGAGGACAAGGATGCGCGCGCACTCCAACGCAACCATCTCGGGCGCATGCAGGGACCCCAAGACCCAAGGGAGCAACGTACCCACGCGACCAGCATCAAATAATCGTGTAACCCAACCTTACGCACGACGAAGATGCGCGAGACAAACCGCAAAGCAACGAATATACTGGCGATAACGAAAAAGGTGATCGAGACCCCGAGCGTGGCTGGACGACGGGTTTGCATGATGAAGGGTCACTGCGCAACCGCGGGCGCGGACTGTTTTCCGAAACCCTCAATCAAGCGTCGATTGAACGGAGGAGATACCTCAATGCATAGTCGCGGTCGGAGGAGGGAGGAGTTGAGGATAGGGCCAGCTGCGGCTCCATGGTCTCTAGGGGAGAGACCGTTGGGTGTTTGTTACGTGATGAGTCTGAGTCGGAAAGACGACGAATCCGGGGTAACCAAAAAGGCTGGGGCAGACCCGCTTGAAGAGAGGAGGCGAAATTTCGAGGAGATGAACCGGGGGGAAAACACCAAGGTTTAACGGGCGCAAAAGAGGCTCGAGAGAGGAATGGACATCCCACGAAGAGTTGATCAGCACGGACTGCTGTGTGAGGGGAAGAGAAAAAAACAAGCTGAGAGGAAGTCGATGGTTGATGGTGACTTGCTCCCAATTGGCTCCCAACTGGAATTTTCTCTTCCCCGCCGCGATCGGAACCAAGTCTTCGCCAAATGCTGTTTGCTGTTAAAACGGTTAATTCCGTATCTTATACGTCTTCCCGTTGTCTCAGATTGTCATCGCTGGTTTCTCTTTGCAATGTCATTGTCTAACCTGTTTTACAGATACAATCCTCGATATACAGGGCTACGTCATACACAACATTCTTCTCAACACTCCATCGCCGAGAAAAGAGGAAGCTCTTCATACAAGCAAACCCCTCAATACTTCTCTGGTTACCTCCACGGTCTCCCACTGGATCACCAATAACCAGCCAGTCAGTCCTCCTCCGTGGGGTTCGCGGGATGAGAACCAGCGCCACTCAATCCACATCTCAACCTTCCAAGGTTGTCGGGCAACACCCCCAATAGTTTCACGAATAACCGTGAGCCCCTGAGAGTCTGGGGGTGGCAAAATATTCGACGTCAATTTGGGTCAATCCAATCAATGAGGAGAGTCCAATTCGTAAGGGAAATTGGCCGATACCTCGACTGCTCGTTCGGCCATTGTCCGCCCGAATTAAAGCGCGCATCGGTGGCTGACATCCATGGCGTTGGCGACCAAGACGCTTAGCCATTTCTTCTCTAGTGCTTGGTGCTCGTGTGCCTGATCCCGTTTTTCCTCCATTGGCAGATCCTTCTCTTGGCCTATCCTTGGCTGTGATTTCGGAGAGCCTACGTCCGAGGGATGGATTTATGAAAGTCTTGACTGACTTTCCATCAGACAGGATATTAAATCACTTATTTACATACATTCTAGTCTTCAGAACTAACGAGTATATCCCTACTGTTTTAATCTGGAATTTTGTCATGGAAAGTAAAGTGCGCGAAGGTAGAATGTCTGTTCCTGCCGCGCCGGTATACCTGACGGAAATATATCTCACCAACCAGCTACCTCAATACTTCCAGCTCATCCATACATCTCAAATCATAACTTTAGGTTCATACCTTAGCTAGACCTAGACCTACCCACTAAGGTACCTAATACCTAAATAACTACATCTCCACATCCCCTGCAGCTTTCTCGACCTTGGCATTCCTATCGGAAGCCCGCATCACCCGCCCGTTGTCATACGTTAAGTAGATGCTTCGATCAAGGTTATCTTGCGGCTCCAATTGAAACGGCCTAGTGCATGCGTCTGTCAGAATCTCCTTAAGCCCAAAATCACCCTGAACGACCCCGCAAATGCTCCCTGCTAGTGCTGTCTACAAGCTAAGACCCTGAAAAGCAGATCGCGGGGCTATCTCTCCTCTGATAAGGGGTAACCTTAGCTTGTCCTAGGTAATCTTCATGTGAGACCGAATCTACGCGACCGACTGCATCATGAACCCCAGCCAAGATATACCCCCCTTCCACAAAGTCCGAAAATTAACACCAAGAATAACTCAATCCATCTCCAAAGGCCGCACTGTTCAATGTTGCAACGCCCACCCGTTAGCCGCTTGGCTGCATCAATCCACGGACACTCGGTCGACAATGTAGTAACTCTGCACCTCAAGCCCCTCTCGGTCGCCCGATCGGCCTCCATTAAACTCCGACCAGGGCATGACAGTCGATAACCTTTCCGACTGGCCATTCACCAACTAGGTTCTTCTGGAGCTTTTCCATGAACAGGTGTGCTTGCGATGCTGTCAGGGTGCGATCGACAATCAAGAGCCAATCATCGTACCACGGCTGCAATCCCTCTCCAGTGTGGAGATATCTGGTTGGAGGGATGCTTTGATGATCGCTTCGCTTATTCTTGTCATGCAGGAACGCTATCCGGTTCGGGGTGAGGAGTAGGATCCTTTGGCTGGGCGGATGGACGTGCAGATGTCCTCGGTTGGATCGAGGTTTATATTAGGTACAAGCTATGGCTGCCATGGTCTTGGTATCGTGAGGAGGGGGTATAAAGTCAGCTGGATAGCCACGTCAACTCCTCTTGGTTTCTGTGCTCGTCGGAGGAACTTTTGGGACTGTGACTCTTCTAGCTCGTGATGAAGCAGGCAGTTCTTCTTGCGGCCCTTGCGCCTTTGGCGTCGCTGCCGGTGGTTCAGGCTGGAGCTACGGAAAGCTGGATCAGTACTATCTGGAATGACTTTAAGGAAGCTGTGGACTGTGGAAGTTGCCAGGTACGTCGATCGCTCAGGTTGTTAACTAAGTTCTCGTATCAATAATCTGATGGTTTTCAGGTCCTCTTGGGTGGTCTCAAGCTCGTGGCTGACTTTGGTGAAGGCTTCATGGAGGATGTGTTAACTGGCGTTTGTGATATCAGCGGCGTAAGTCATTATTACTTCTCCATGAGCATTTCCTAAACCATTTTAGTATGCTAACTGCTCCTCCTGTACAGGCAGAGGATCGGGATGTCTGCGCTGGTGTCATCGCCAGCGAGGTACCTGCCTTGCACTACGCCATCAAGAACATGCATGTGGGCTCCCACACAGCCAAGACTCTCTGCTCGGCTCTAGTCGGTCTTTGTGACTTTCCAGATGTCCGTCCATTTGACTTAGCATTTCCCTCGCCCAAGCCAGCGAACAGTCGCCCACCACCAAGTGGTAAACCTCCTATCAAGGTGGTCCACTTCAGTGACACTCACGTCGATCTATCCTACGAGACCGGCTCCAACTATGACTGCTCCAAGCCCATCTGTTGCCGTGTATACACCGACGAAGATGCCCCAGGAACCACAGACAAGCCATGCGGACCATTTGGAAACACCAAATGCGACCCCCCGCACCAACTCCAAGAAAGCATGATGACCGCCATCGCAGAGCTCAACCCAGCCTTCTCAATCTACACCGGCGACGTGGTCGCCCACGACGTCTGGCTCGTAACCAAAGAAGAAGTCCTACAAGACTTGAACGCAACCTACGGCGCGATGGAGAGCCACCTCGGCCTCGTCTACGCCGCCCTGGGTAACCACGACGCCGCACCGCTCAACCTCTTCCCCTCCCACAATGTCCCCAGCAAATACAACCCACAATGGGCCTACGACGCCCTGACAGCAGACTGGATGGCCCTCACAGGAATCGAAAGCGTCCAAAACGCAAACGAATACGGCTCCTACTCCGCCATCCACCCGGACAGCAAACTCCGCATCATCTCGTACAACAGCATCTTCTACTACAAATACAACTTCTTCTCCTACACCGAACCAATGGAATACGACCCCAACGGCCAACTAACATGGCTAATCGAAGAACTCCAAGCTGCCGAAAACGCCGGCCAACGCGTCTGGCTAATCTCGCACATCCCATCCGGAGATGTCGACCATTTCCGGGACCACTCGCACTACTTCGATCAAATCATCCAGCGCTACGAAGCTACAATCGCAGGCCTGTTCTTCGGACACACGCACACAGACGAATTCCAAATCTCATACTCGGATTACAAAAATCGAAACTGGGACACCGCCACGGCAATGGGCTACGTCGCCCCATCAATGACACCAACATCCGGCTCCCCCTCTTTCCGAGTCTACGACATCGACCCCGTCACATTCGGCGTGCTAGATTTCACCCAATACATCGCCAACATCAGCGATGCCTCCTTCCAAACAAAACCAACCTGGATCCCCTATTACACCGCAAAGAAAGACTACGGCTCGAAACTGTCCACTATCCCCGACGACACGGCAGAACTCACACCAGCATTCTGGCACAACGTAACCGTCGCCATGGAAAAGGATTCTGCAGTGTTCGGTGAATTCTGGGCTCGACGTACGCGCGGATACAACGTACCCGCTTGCACGGGGGATTGTGCGAAGAATGAGATTTGTGCGCTGCGCGGTGCGGATGCGCAGTATAGCTGTGTGCAGCGGACGCCGGGATTTAGTTTTTCGAAGAGGGATGGTGTTGATGGTGAGGTGGAGGAGGTTGCGCCGTTATTGAGTAAGAGGTTCCAGCCGGAGTGTAATCATGCTGGGATGGCGCCGTTGTTGGCGAAGATTGCGCATAGGGCTAATTTGGCGAAGATGAATGGGGAGTGAATGGAATGGATGGGATAGCGCTGGGGATGGAGAAATAATGATTAGGATGCTATCGGTAGTAATATTTCGCCATAATACACGCACGTAATCATGCGATATTTCCTGTTCGTCATTCATGCTTGGATACCCTAGGTAGTTTTGCTCTCTTCGCTACTATCATACAGGATACGCCGATCCAGGATCCTGCGTTAAAAGACCCTGCTTATCTATCATCGCGACGAGATCGTCATCCATCATAAACTCCCCAAGCTCCATTCCAAATGGCGAAAGACTATAATCTGCCGCGGAGTTGGAGCCACGCATACCCGTCAGCGTCGGCAGTGCGGGCATCAAGCCATCAAGATCAGTTTCTGTGATCATATCAGCAAGCTGCCAAAAAAACTATGAGTTAGTGCAAATGAGAGAGACTCACCCGAATCAACCAAAATCTTGTTAAACTGCTCCAGATAATACCGACACCGATCAATCAGTCGATTCCCATCGTCCAGCTTGGCAAGAGCCATCACCGCGCGAGCAGGGTACTGCTGCACTGTCTTTGCTTGGGCAGTCATCGAAGCGCTGCAAAGGGTTGTATCTCGATACACGCAAACAGCGCCGATGAGAACAACCGCCGCATTGAATGCTAGAATTTCGTCAGCAGGACCATCACTATAACCTCCTCCAGATAAAGCTTACTGTAATATAACGAAAACCACCACGCCCCAAGCAAACTCTGCTTCCACCCAGGCTCCGACACAACCCTCCACACAATATCAATAATCTCCATTGCCGACTCAACAACAATCTGCATACTATTCATGCCAATCTGCTGCAGGAGTTTCAAATCCTGCGGATCGCGATCGGGAGAGCGACTCGCAGCGATGAACTTCACTAACACGGGTCTATGAAGTAGAACACGGAGATTGAGATATCGGAGGGTGAGAATGACGCGGAATTTCCAGGAGAAGTATTGGAAGCTGGATGATGTTTGATCTAGAGGCATTTCGGTGAGGATGGCTGTTGAGACAAGTTGTAGGGATGGGGGGAGGGAGCGTTCCCAGGAGAAGAGGTGTTGTTCCATGCTGAAGATGTGGGCGACTGTTTCGCTGACGGAGAGGGGGGTGTCGCAGCCGATGTTTTGGCCGTAGAGGAGGTCGAGGATGTTCCAGAGTTGTTTGTATAGGGTGCTTGAGATGGGGTTAGATGGTACGTCATGGGTGGAGGATTGTGGATACCTACATGGTTGAGTTGAAGAAGGAGACGCTAAGATAAGAGGTCTCGTCATCCACAAATGCTGATGACTTTTCGAAATCGCGTTTTGATGGCAGTTCAAGTTTCACGTAGTAATCGGGGATGGAGCTTGGCCTTCCAAAGGTCATACTCAGGGTTCTAGGATATGATTAATTAGCATTGCTGGTACAGCATTCTCGAGCTGCTCATCCTTACCTGTCAAGCACTACGCAACCGTACCAAGTTCGCTTGCGAGTCTCCTGCTCGAGTGGGGGGAATGACCTGGATGCATTTCTGGAATGCAAACCAAGTTGGAGCGCAGCCTTGACTGCTAATCCATGAACAGTCCAAGCCTGAACAGACTTTTGCGTGCCTTGTAGGTATTGGCCCATGAGTAGGAGATATTGCACTATAATCGGTTAGCGAGTCAATCCTTTCGAGGTACCCTCATTTGAAGCGTATCTTACCAACTTCCAGAGTCGTCCCTCGTAAGATCTCGCTGCCACACAACCCTAGACCACGTTGATAGAAAACATCCGACTCCGAGATCCGGGCATCAGCTCTCGCACCACCAGGCATAGCAGTGATCGTGGCCATTGCCAAAACCATGTTCAAAAGTCCAAGCCACGTTCGTCGTACTTTGGTGAAATTCTCTCTCGTCGTTTGATGATACGTCTCCAAAAAGGCAGGCGGATATATGTACGGGAAGAGTAGTCCCGTTTCAGAAAAGTACCGCTGTATAAGGGCCAATGTCTCCGACTGAGGAGGTAGAGCAAACATGTTGATTTTTGACCGTTGATCATGCGATGCTTGGCGCGGTGGCGAGGGTGGTCGCGATGCATTGACGAATCCGCCTTCCGCTGCACCAGGTGATAAAAGGTATCCGTGCTGAACAATTGCTCTTGAGAGGTGTCTCAAGAATGCAATGTTAGAAGAGGGTCCTGTTCAGCAATCGTTAGCAACTGGCCCATGTCAACAGGGGATGAGGTTAATCAAACCGAAGAATCCCGAGTCTTCCTCATCAGCAAATGTCACCGCACCCATCGCATCAACCGCATCCTCCGTCCCAATAAGATCCGACCCAGCCACAGAAACTACCCTTTGCCCGGAATCATCCTCGATCCTCCTCGCAGTTGCCAAACTACTACTCGAGCCTGCATCTCCAGTAGCAACACCCTGCACTTGCACACCATCAACTCTCCCAACCAACCCATCAATATCCCCTCTAACACCAACCATCCCCTCCTCCAACCTCTTAACTCTCTCCTCAAGCCCCCGTAAATAATCCTTCTGCACAATAACATTCGTCGCCGTGGGCGGCGGTGTATACACACATTCGAACCCCAGGTCTCGACATAGCGAGCATCGAGGTCTCACGCCGTCACAGCGGGACTTGCGCGTTCGACATGCATCGCAGGCGACCGCGACGCGACGCCGTTTAGACGCGGGTGCTTGAGTTACGTCGTTATCTGCTTCTTCTGATGGGGCCATTTTGATTGCGGGTAATGTAATTGAAAATCCGGGGTTGGCACGGAGAATGGGTGCGTTGATGATGTGCGGGGAACAGTCGGGATTGGTCATTTTTCGTCGGGGAACAGTCGGAATATCACGTGACTGATGGATGTGGGGTTAACTTCGGATGAATTAGAGTTTCATACCCAACAGCATTAGAGTATTAATATTGAAGGAATGAGCCATTCTATATAAGGGTATCTTTTATATAACTCCAGTCGCAATGGACGACAACAAAGTTACAGGCTATCGGTGTGGCTATTTGGACGCTCGGGCTTTTGGGCATAGTCGCAATATGGTGATGAAGAAGTTTGAGCACACAAAAGCGTCTAAAATAAGCTTATCTTCCAGTGATAGAAACAAACTAGGTCAGCGCATAGGTAGGTCTGCGGTACGCGACCCCCAAACTTAATTCACAGCCGCCTTCGCCACTTCCATATTTGTTTCGTTGATTCCCCTATTCGTCAATGGTTAGGGTGACCTGCGTGCCTTAGCGCCCCTTAGCTGAAATGAGGGGCTGTGTTAGGCTCCCATCGACTTGAGTCTCGTAGCATTCATCTTTCTTCGAAAAGGCCCTGATGCCACAAAGATTGACCATTCTACTCGCAAGCCAGCCTTCACAATGGTGTTAAAGCGTTTAAAAGCAAAACTGAAGCGCCCGCCGCCACCGACAACCGCAGGTCCAACACAAGCAAAAAATGACGAGGGGATCCCTGCGCCGACCGGCCCCCCTAAAATCGTGACGGGCGACCGCGATCTCTGGCTCGAAGCATTTGAGAAACTGCCTCAAAATTTGCAGCTAGGGCTCGAGAGGCGCGGAATGAAAAGCTCTGAGCCCCTGGTCGATCAGATTGAACGGTTCCAAAAGGAGGCTGAAAGACTGCGCGACCAAAGCATGGCCAAGGACTGGAAAATTCAAATTGGAGAGCGTCAAGTCCCAATAAGACAAACAGTTGTTGGGATTGTTCACTGGGCCACAAAAATCGGAGATGTGGCCATTCAATTTTCTCCATCTCCTGGGGCCGGAGCTTGGGCAGTTGCCAAGTCGATTTTGCAGGTTGGTTACCAGGACATCTCGATGAAGTGGAATATACTAGCGAGTGCTAATCCGGTGAGATATCCAGGAAATTGACACATTTGATAAAGAAAGAAGTGCACTTCTCTCTGTTGTTGATAAAGTGGCCGGTGTCATGTTCTGCGGCCAGGTCTACTACGAGATATACACTGCCGAGCGGACCGGAAGACAGGATGTAGTGAACAAGCTTCACGATACTTTAGTCGACCTGTATGCGTGTATACTAGACCTTTTAGCCACTTCAACTGATCTATCGTCCAATACTGCGGTGCAATTCTGCCGCGCAGTCTTCGACACTAGGAAGCCTTCCGCAAAGCTATCTGAACTGCAAGGCCTGGAGCAGGATCTTACGGCGGCTGCAGTTAAATGTGAAATCACAGCTCATGCGTGTCAAGATGATATTGTGAAGAAGTATCTTCAAGAGGCTGAAGATTCCCTCCGCACAATTGACCGTAATATGGAGCAAGTCCTTCAGTTGGTGAGCGAGCATGAGCGGAGAAGCCTTCTCGAGTGGATCTCTACTATCCAATACGGCCGGCATCACGATGAGATTGAGGAAAAAAGAAATCCAAATACTGGAGATTGGCTCATTCAGCACCCGAAGTTCTGCGAGTGGATGGATTCGCCCACATCTGGCGCCTTGTGGCTCCAAGGATCTCGTGAGTTTTACTTATTCCGTACTGAAGATGCGAGCTGACTGATTATAGCTGGCGCCGGAAAAACATATTTGACCTCGGCAGTAGCCAAGCACATTGGAGCTACCATGAGCTCTCAGATGGAAGGTTTCGCATTTTTCTTCTGCAACCGAGACGAGCAGAATCGGCGCCAAGCACTTTCGGTACTCCGAAGCCTAGTTCGCCAGCTCGCCGCTCCAAAACACAACACCCAGTCTGTTAGAAAAAGTCTTCAAGAGGCACGAGAAAAGGCTACAGATAGAGCTTCAGAGCTTGGGTTATCAGATTGTCAAGGTCAACTTCTCGAGTCCTTCAATTTGTACCCAACAACCTTCATCGTTCTGGACGCGTTGGATGAAGTCCTGGAAGATGAACTTGACATTCTCATGGAGAAGCTGGATGATCTTGTTCGCAAGACGCAAGCCGGAAACAAAGTGAAACTATTCGTTTCCAGTCGGCCCGAGAAAGAGATTGCTCGAATGTACGGTTCGGGGCCAACAGTCATTATCAACGCTGGAGACAACAAGACCGACATCAAGAGATTTGTAAAGATGGAAATGGATACGATTGAGAAGCGATATCCTAACTCGGACGTTGCTCTCATGAAGGAGAAGATCACCACTACCATTCTCGACAAGTGTGACAACATGTAAGTCCCCCCATTCACGATGTAGAAACCTCCCACTAACCCAAAAAGAAAGGTTCCTTTGGGCAGCCCTCCAAGTAAAGCAAGTTACCCGGTGCGATTCAATTGACTCGATTATGTACGCACTGGAAACTCTGCCAAGAGGATTGAATGCTGCATATGACCAAATTTACTCCAAAATCCAGGATCGTCCACTCCCCGAGAGAACATTGGCCGAAAGGACCATCAAATGGGTGATGTGTGCTCCATCTCCGCTCTCTACCGAAGAGCTACTTGGTGCCGTCCAGATCAGCCTCGAAAAAGATCAGATCAAGCTGGTGAACCTTGTCCAGCGAGAGTCGTTATTGTCAATCTGTGAGAACTTGTTGATAGTGGACTCCGAGGGTGATTGGAGGTTCTTCCATCTCTCTGCCCGAGAATATTTTGAAACAACTCACCATCTTACCCAACCTGCATTTGCGTTCTGTGCACAAGTGTGCTTTCGCTCTCTTATCAGCACATTCAGCTCAACCAAAGTCTCAGAAGTCCTCCCAAAATGGCTGCAGAGATCGTCGGATATTCCGGTCGAGGATGCTAAGAACCCATTTGACGTCACGCATCCGTTTTCTAAACATGTTCAGGCCTTTTGGCCATTCTATGCCCTCGAGCAGACAGAAAGCGACGAATCAATCAAATATCTGAAACAGTTCCTCGGTTCTCTGGAGGAAAGTAGTCCTTTCTTCGTTCGATGGGCTGCTCACATGTTCCCTCCAGACGAGTCTTGGAGGGTCTTCTATTCTTCAAGATATTTGTCGCTGTTGAAAATTGAGCTTTCTCCCACCACAACGCCAATTTTTGCGTTGGCCCACTTTTCGCTTCACAATGTTCTCCATGAGTGGTTTGACAATCAAACATTTGATCCCAACCAGAAGAATAGATCTGGTGACAGTCTACTTACAATCTCCGCTCTGAATAACTGTGTTCCTTTGTGCGCAGACCTCATCGAGCGAGGAGTCTACGTCAACCAGCCCTCTGCGAGTGATAAATATGGCAGTGCACTTACTGCCGCCGCGTGCTCTAAAAGCCTAGAGGTAGTAAGATATCTCGTGGAGGAGGCTCACGCGGACGCGAATCTTCTACCTCAGGTTGGTGATTATGGTAGTGCACTTACTGCCGCCGCGTGCTCTGGAAGCCTAGAGGTAGTAAGATATCTCGTGGAGGAGGCTCACCCGGACGTGAATCTTCTACCTCAGGTTGGCTATTATGGTAGTGCACTTACTGCCGCCGCGTGCTCTGGAAACCTAGAGGTAGTAAGATATCTCGTGGAGGAGGCTCACGCGGACGCGAATCTTCTACCTCAGGTTGGCCGTTATGGTAGTGCACTTACTGCCGCCGCCTACCATGGAGACTTAGAGGTAGTAAGATACCTCGTGGAGGAAGCTCACCCGGACGTGAATCTTCTACCTCAGGTTGGCTATTATGGTAGTGCACTTACTGCCGCCGCGTGCTCTGGAAGCCTAGAGGTAGTAAGATATCTCGTGGAGGAGGCTCACCCGGACGTGAATCTTCTACCTCAGGTTGGCTATTATGGTAGTGCACTTACTGCCGCCGCGTGCTCTGGAAGCCTAGAGGTAGTAAGATACCTCGTGGAGGAGGCTCAGGCAGACGCAAATCTTCTACCTCAGGTTGGTGATTATGGTAGTGCACTTACTGTCGCCGCCTACCATGGAGACTTAGAGGTAGTAAGATACCTCGTGGAGGAAGCTCAGGCAGACGCAAATCTTCTACCTCAGGTTGGTGATTATGGCAGTGCGCTTACTGCCGCCGCCTACTATGGAGACTTAGAGGTAGTAAGATACCTCGTGGAGGAAGCTCAGGCAGACGCAAATCTTCTACCTCAGGTTGGCCATTATGGCAGTGCACTTACTGCCGCCGCCTACCATGGAGACTTAGAGGTAGTAAGATACCTCGTGGAGGAAGCTCAGGCAGACGTCAACCTCGAGTTTCGGTTCGCCGGGTGTAGTACTGCACTCGATGTCGCACTGTCTAAAGCTACACAGCCACGCGATCCGTGGTCTCTCGCAGAGCCTGAAGATTTCCAGGCCATTGCTGAATATTTGATTAGCAAGGGGGCAGTCGCAAGTCAATGACGGATAATGAAGTGTTTACAGATATCTCAAAACGCAAATACCATTGTTTATCATCTTGCATATCTTATAGACGGTCTGTAAACTCTCTTTCGGTATTTGAAAGCAGGAAACCCATGATGTCTGAGATACGGAAGGTCGGCATTACTGACGTTATTACGTTCGTCGGGTCTAGCGCTTACAAATAATAGAATAGTTGATTATGAGACAGTGATAACAAGAGAAGGTGTCCATCTTCAGAGAGCCTTTCAATTCCATACCTTATTGCTCAAAACGAAGCAGATTAGATGAATGGCTTAACCGTGTACTTCTAATGGATAACTGTTAGGACCTAGGCCTAACGTTGTGTGCTACTTATATCGGTCCCAGGCATACTAGAGCATACCGTTATAGCATATTTGGTCTTTTTAACCTGTTTGGCTAGTGCGCCTGGGCACGTGCCGTAACAATAATAGCTATGTGAAAGCGCCCCAGAATCCTCAACTAATAATAAACTAATTAGCCTGATTATATCGAAAGTAGAAAGAAACCTTGGGAGTCATACTATATCCCTCTTACCCCCAAACTCCCAAACCAATGTCCCTAATAACCCCGCACATATACATACCTAGCCGCCAAAAGTGAAACCGAATCAGACAACCCGCCTAACCGCCCAACGCGGGCACACAGCGGCAGCGCATCCACAGCCTTACAGCCTTACCAAGCATAAGCTACATACATATGATGTGACTATTGCATCCTTCAATCTGAGTGACTATCCAGGATTAGATATTCTGCACCTTACGCGCCCGGAGTAAATAAGCCGCATTCTACCCTCGAGGGCATCATGCAGAGTTCGTAGTGGGCAATATTGCATTGCATAATGGGGGCGAGGAATGCGGAGATCGGGGTTGGATTGAGGATGGAAGCGCTTTCCATCTACTAAGATTCAGAAATCATGCCACATGATTGTACAGCATGGAGAGTACCACAGTACAATGTGATTGTAATATGCAACTATCTGTCCTGTAGGATAAGGCGCATGAGAGAGATAGATCTACATTGTTAAGCGCCCATATCAAGATCAACGTGCAGTTGTCCATAGCGATAGTATGCCTTGTACTGTAATTTTTGAAGGCCGGGCTGCATCAGAGATAGATTTTCATCGCTAAGCACTCGTATCAATATTAACGTATAGCAGTGGAGGTATCCCTTGTAGTTCCTTGTAGGATGGGATGTACGAGAGAGATACATCTTCATTGCTAAGCGCCCATATCACGACTAAGATCCTGTACGGGCGAAACTCTAACCTCAACCTCCAAACTCAACCTGCATCAACGTACACCAATAGATGCATTTCATATACTATAATTCTGGTATGATGACAGATAGATCTTCATCGCTAAGCGCCCTTCATCAACATTACCATCGACATCTACCAGGCCCAGTCAACCTCAAAACTCAAACTACACCAACTAAACTACGATACTCTCATCAAAGTCCAAACGAAAGTAAAAATGTATTTGCCGCTGCAGATAGCAGTTGGTATCAAGTCAAGTCAAGCTCAAGCACACAATCCGAAAAAAAAATGCAATCATAATTCGTGTCACACGGCAACCTTCAACCCCCAACCCCCGAGCGAGAGCCCCCAAAAGAGAGGGTAAAAGGAAATTTTCAAAAGAATAAGGAAAGGGGGCAATTTCAAGTGTAATATGGACAAGAACCAGTCAAATTCCATAGCATAACTCCAAGATAAGACCCTCCCTTAGACTCTTTAAAACTCCACACGGTGGGAAAATGGGAAATTGTCAATCACGCGCCAACTTGTTCAGAGATCTTTTGAGAATGGGGTTGAGGGGTATCAACCGCTAAGAATATCCGGGATATCAAAGGCTCAGCCTTTAATAGAGAAGATACAAGATAAAAAAAAATGCAAAATGGGATCCGAACGTCAGTCAGAGAGGGAGACTGCGTTGGAGACGAAGATAAAAAAAAGATAAACAAGAACGACATGAGATAACCCACGAAACCACAAGAGCGGTCCGCGATCAAATCACGTCCAGAAACAAAACAAGATTGGCGAGAGCGATCAGTTCAATGAATGTTCGCAAAGACATCAAGCCTTCACACAGTATTGGTATCCCTTCCAGAGATTCGAGCAGCTATCATCCAGACCGGTGTTCCAGCTTTGCAATTGAGCGGCAGTGATACCGAATTGCACCTCCACCTTGCGGCAGTAGTCGCCCGCGACGACGGTGTAGTACTCCTGGCAGGGGGAGATGGCGTAGGGGTACACCTCAGCGGTCGAGGTAGAAGTGGTAGTCGAGGCAGTGGAAGAAGCAGCCGGGGCCGAGGTGGTAGTACTGCTTGCGGCGGGGGTGGCCTCAACGACGGGAGTCTGGACAGCGGCGACGGGGGTGACGGTAGGGACGAAGGTGCTGGAAGTGGTAGTGCTGGTAGCAGTGCTGGTGGGTGCCGCGGTCTCGGGCAGAATGGTGGTCACGCCAGTAGGGTTGGCGGAGGTAGTGGTCGAGCTGCTGGAGCTGCTGGACGAGCTACCGCTCCAGTTCGAGCTGGTCAGAGTACCGATGGTGTTGTCGTTGCAGCTGCTAGTACCGGAGGCCCATCCGAGGAGACGGTTGGCAATGTCGGAAGCGTAGCAGTGAGTAGCGATACCGGCACCCAGGTTACCATCGGAAGCAATCGAGCCAGAGTTGTAGCAGCGAGCGGCCTTGTAGTAAGCAGTGGCGCTGCTAGTGCCGCCGTTCTGCTCGAGGAGCTGCTGGAGACCGTCGCCGTCGGAGGTACCCATGGTACCGTCACGGATCATCTGCTCGATCTCGGACTCGGGGCAGGGGTTCTGGACGTTCTCGGGGGTGTCGATACCAGTGTTGCAGCTACCCTTGCCGTTGTGAGACTGCATGAGACCCGGGTTGACGACACCGTTGTTGGTAGTGTGGACACGGACACAACCGTTGCTCTCCTGCATGACGATAGCCAGAATGAAGCGGGCGTCGACACCAGATTCGCCGGCGATCTTGGTGATGGCGGACTTCATGGTGGCCATCTCGTCCTCGGTGGTATCAGCGACACCCCACTGGGCGCAGGAAGATCCGATGATCTCCTTGTTGTTCTCGAACATGTCATCGAAGCTGGAGATCCAGCTGGAGACGGCGGGCCAACCATCGGAGACCTCACCGTTACCGCCGAAGACGGCTTCGTAGAGGTTGCTGCTACGTCCACTGAGGGAGTGACTGGACGTGGCTTGCTCGACTTCAACTACATCTGCGGAGGCGCGAGAGAGAGAGTATGCGACTGGAGCCCCAGAAATGAGGGGGAGGCTGCCAGCAGCCAAAAGGAGTGGAAGGGTGAAGTACATCGTGACTGAAAAAGGAGTGCCCAGCACGATAAACAAGAGAAAGACAGAGGGAGTGAAAGAGAGAAGACTTGCTTGCTGCTGAAGAAAGAAAGAAAAGAAAAAGAGAGAGGGTGAGCAGCAAGGCGAAATAGTATATGTACTGTACAGAGTACAGCACCCTGGCCTGACCCTCCATCAGGGAGTCTCCATCCCCATGCAGACAAACTCCAGTCCAAGTGGATACTCAGACAGAGAGCTGGGTCATCTCAAGGCTGTGGCTCATCGGATTAATTCCCCTTCTGTCCCTGCGGCGATAGAAAAGGGACTCCACCCCAGCCCGACAAGTCCAAGACTGTCAAGATCCTCAGGAACTGCTGGACAAGGACCGCGTAAGGAACCAATGAGAAGTGGGCGGGTTCCTTGCGTTGCAGAGGCTGAAACACGGCCATCTCCACTCGAAGGGAACGGGCTTTTCGGGTTTGCCCATGAGGGGCAACGATGAGCGGGGAGGAGGCTTGAGTGGTCGCTAGTTTCAGGCGTTTGTCCCTTAAAGAAGGGGATGAAGGGGACAATTCAGAAAGAAAGAAAAAACCCCTAAGGGACCAGCCTGTCAAGGGATCGGACGAGTGTCTGAATCGACTTTAGCAAGTTGAACTGCCTTGCATATGGAGTCCAGCAGTCTCTAGAGGGTCCACCTCATGGCGGTGATGGCAAAGGAGGAGGTTGTCATTGGGTGAACTGCGGGGATCTCCGCTCAGCCTTCAGCTGCGCTCATCAGAGTCACCGCCCAATCGGACCTCCCAGTGGCGGGTTTTCAGTGATGGCCCTTTTCTTTTTCGATCGGGGAATTAATCTTTTGTGCGATATTTTATTTTACAGGTAGTATTTTTCTTGTTCTCATTTCCACCTACGGAGAACTTCTCGTATAATAAATTGGTATGCCCACGTCGTTTGGATAGGTACAAACTACAGACAGACACGATGCAAGTGGTGGTTTGCAGTGGGTCAGTCCCCTTTTTCAGGGCTTCAAGAGTCGGGTATCAATGATTGCTCGGCAATGGTATGCGATCTCAGTATCGATACGTAGAGTGGCCTTCCCAATAAAGCATGCTTACTCCATCGTGGTGGACTTGGTATATCTGACCGAGTATACGAAGTACTTCTAGCTGAGACCTGCCATATCGCTGGCCGACCTCGTCAAATGTGAGACCTCGACTCACACCAGCCATATCTTTTTTAGAACACATCTCGTCATCGAAAAAACTTCACAATCAAGCCCCCAATATCCGCCCTTTCCCCTAACCTTCGGTACGTCGCATCCGAATTGACCTGCAGTTTGACTACTGTATGTAGTATGTCGTATGCTTTGCTGTACATGTCATAGTGGAGGGTAACACGGAGATCGAGCGCGTATGCAACCCGGTCACAATCTCAATTACGGAATATTTCATTCCAATCTCCAACCTTGTATCTCAGTACATACTGTACAGTAGTATGTACTCCGTACTTAGTAGCTAGTCGTACTATTTAATATATTGTGATTGCAGTGGCGCATAACCGCGGGCGGGATTTGTCTTTCTTTTCTTTCTTCATTTCGTATTTTAGACCAATAAACAACTCTAAAAAGAATTAATTCTTCTCTATTACTTCGTACTGCTCCCACGAAAAAGAACCCTTTGTGATGGCCGAGTCATAGCGTTCTCGGCTTGGGTTTCTCGTTTTTCGGTTCAACGGTGATGGTGGGGCAATTCTGAAACGAAAGGCAAAAAGGTAAACCCCCACTGAACGCCCGAGCGTACGACCATCTTAACGACGGAATAGCATATGGAAAAAAAGGGAAATGAGGCTGTAGGACAATCTTCAGAAGCTTCTAGATCTCAACAGAGTATGTATGTACTCCCTAGTTGTATTGTGATATAGTTAGGCGTATAGCAAGCAAACCACCTACAAAGAACACGGCAATCAAAAAACGTACTATAGTAGTACAACACTTTCTACTTGCAATTCCCATTTTCAAGAACAAAACCTCAAATAATCTAATCCAATTCAATCCCCATTCAACCCCCTACTCAGAAACCAAACTCTCAACATCCACCCCCTCCGCCCGATAAAAGCCCAGCGCATCAAGCATAGGCCGATCATCAAAGCGATACAAATACACCTCCTCACCCTCATCCGCAAAATGCTGATACTTATACCAAGAAGGAAGACAGAAAGTATCACCCTGCTCCCACGTAAACTCCTCCTCCCCAATAACCGACCGTCCCCGACCGCTAATAACGTGATACACGGCTGAAGTAGTCTCGCGACGGGACGGCGAAGACGCACCGGCCGCAATGCGCTCGGCGCTACCGCCCAGGACACGGCTCACTGTTCATTTAAACAAATTAGCAGGCGTTCAACCCATGGATTGGACATGGGGCGAAATTGAGCAATATAACATATTGCTACCCTCATTCCCGCAACAAAAAAGCAAAAGCGAAAGCAAAAAAAAAGGGGGGGACCACATACCTTCACGCCCATCTTCCTTCAGATACCTCAAAGCCGCCCACTCCCCTTCCACAGCATCAAGTCTCGCCTTCATATCCACCCAGGGAAACACGAGTGGCGAAGTCTTACTATCAACATCCACAGCCGGATACCGGGGTTGATCAAAGTGCTCGACGAAATGCACGGGGAAGTGTCTAAAGGTAGGCAGATCCAGTCCATCCAGCCAGACCATGGGTCCGGACCCGTCCTTGCCGTGGTCGTGGTAGTTCCAGGTTGGAGTGAGGATCACGTCGCCGCGCTGCATGGTGATGCGGCGGCCGTGGATGGCTGTGAAGCCGCCGGTGCCTTCGATGATGAAGCGCATGGCGAAGGCTGTGTGGCGGTGGGCGCGGGCGATTTCGTTGGGCATTACTAGTTGTAGGCCCGCGTAGAGGGTGTCTGTTGTGTAGGGGGCATCTAAAGGATTGCTGGTTAGTATAAACGAAGCTTGCTATCGCGAAGCTAGGGTGGTGGTGGTGTAGAATGCTGTGAGATAAGTCTACGTACCACGGGCAGGGTTGACGAGCATCAAGACTCGACGCTCGGCTTGCGACTCAGGAACGAGTTTACCAGCACGCTCCAAGTTTGGCCGGATAGACTTGTACTTCCACAAACAGGGCACTGTAGTCGGGTTCGGCGCGGGAGGGTTCAATCGTGCCATCTGCTTCCATAGTGGGAGCGTCTTGCTCGTCTCGAGATCTGCGAGAAGTTGCTCCTCCGAGTCAACAACCGCGGTAGTAACCTCTGTAGTCGACATGATTGCGTTTTTGAGTTTGATTAATTCAGAATTGATGTTTTCTGGTGTTCCTTCATGCCCGGTACCGACGGCCAATATTATACTCGGGGGTCATCGTGGCGTCGGATGCGCGATGCTCGCGCCGGGTATACATCGGGAACGCTTCCCCGGCCGGCGGTTGGGATCGCGGGGAAGGGGGGATTATAAGCTATGCGGGCGCGAGCGCTAGATCGAATCACAGATCAAATTCCGAGTGTTCGTTCTCGTCTGCTATCGGAAAATGTCGTCAACTACTCGGCTTGATGAGGCTCTGCCCGGTGGTTCTCTCAAGGTTAGTTTTGTCTACAACCAAGCCAAGGGCGAATGATACTAACAGTCATGTATAGACCCCGGGCTATCCCAGCAACTGTCTCGCCTTTCTTAATTCTCCACCTACAGTCGAAGCTAGCCAAACGGCACACGTGCCATTGAACATTATCATCGTCGGCGCCGGACTAGGTGGCCTAGCAACAGCCATCGCCCTCGCCAGCACCGGACACGCCGTAACCATCTACGAGCAAGCCGCACAGCTTGGAGAAGTACGTCTGCACATCTCCATTCCCCCTTCACCACATGTGCTAACATCCACAGGTCGGCGCCGGCATCCAAATCCCCTCAAACTCAACCCGCCTGCTAAGCAGACTCGGTCTAGACCCGTATCTCGAAAAATACGTCACCGAGCCCGAGACAATCTCATTCCGTCGCTGGGAGTCTGGCGATGTCATCGGATTGACCAAGCTCATTCCTAATTTCCGGGAAACCTTTGGTGCTCCGTACTATGTTATTCATCGCGCGAATTTCCATACAGCGCTGCATGAGCGGGCGTTGGATCTTGGTGTCAAGGTTAAGCTTGCGGCGAGAGTGGTCAAGTATGATGCTGTAGAGGGTAGTATTACTCTTGCAGACGGTTCATCTGCGTCTGCGGATCTGATTATCGCTGCTGATGGTATGTTTCCCTCTTCCGTTCTCGACATAAGATGCTAATGATATCGCAGGAGTTAAATCTGTTGCGCGCGGCCAGGTCGATGAATCTGGCCAACCACAATTCGAGCAGACAGGCTTCGCAGCATACCGTGCCACAGTCGACGTTGCCAAGATGAAAGCCGACCCAGAGATTTCATGGCTTCTGGACAGGCCAAACCTGAATATCTGGTAGGTAACCCAAAATTGCAACACCCTTTCATCCACAAGCTAACTCATTCCAGGATCGGAGACCAAAGACATGTCATGACCTACACCATCGGCGCTGGCAAATCCTTCAACATGGTCCTTTCGCATCCCGACAACACAGACCCGTCAACCTGGGATCAATCCACTGCCTTGAGCGATATGAAGCGCGAATTCCAAGGGTGGGATTCAAGGTTCGTACATCAATGTCGCACGCAGATAAACAGACTTCCTTTAACAGCCCCCAGACTCCAAAAAATCATCAGCATGATCGGAAACACGATCAAATGGCCCCTCGTCAGCGGAACACCCCTATCACGCTGGACAACCGGCCGTCTAGTCATCCTCGGCGACGCAGCCCACGCCATGCTCCCCTACATGTCCCAAGGTACGCCCCTCCCCCACTCCCCACTTCGTATACACAGTCTAACGGATATCCCCTCCTAGGCGCCGCAATGGCCGTAGAAGACGGCATCGCCCTCGCCCGCACCCTAACCAAAATAACCCACGTCTCAGCCCTCCCGCACGCGCTCCAAATCTTCGAAAAAGTGCGCATCTCACGCGCAACCGAAATGCAAGAAGCCAGTCTGCTGAACGGCAAGTTATGGCATTTCCCGGATGGACCGGTGCAAAGGGCTCGTGATCGCGCGATGAGGGCTGAGGTTGTGGGCGGGATTGTGGCGCATAGTCCGAATCAGTGGAGTGATCCGGCGACGCAGATGTGGGCTTATGGGTATGATGCTGAGGGAGAGATTGATCGGGTTTGGGGGGAGGGGGAGAGGGTTGTTACTAAGTGTCAGTTGTGATGGTTCGAGTGTAGGGTTTGATGGATTGTTGGTACTGGGTATTTCCAACATTGGGATGTTAGTGCTCTTTGTGTACTTGTTTTGTTGGACATTTATAAGGAGCGTCTACATTGTGTGCTTTACAAGATTTCTATATATCCATCGCTTGTTGGATGACTCAATATACTGGTTCTTATCGATTATTTTGCTTTGCCTCTATACTTCCAATATTATAGATAAACGTCTTATTACACGTGGCTCGAGTTATGCTCTGAAGAACCCACCATGGCCGTGGCCTTCCATAATTTATAGATTGATCCCCGAGATGTTCCATATAGCCAACGAACAGTCCCCCGCTTCCATGGTCACCGACTGAGAAGGAGGAATGTAATGTAAAAGCTCTGGGAGTTGATGCCTCAGATAAGGATGTTTGTTTGGTGCAATGTAGGAGCAAATATGGCGCTTGTCGTTCTCGGTAGAAAGTTGAGATTGAATTCAAAGTTACGAGGCGAGGCAATCAAACATCAATTCTCTGGAGAGACCTTCTGTTTACCAAGTTCACGACACTTTCTACGAGACCAACACGGAAATGTCCTGCTTCTCGTCACGCAAATCAACGACGCCTACCATACCTCCTCCTTATCGACTTTTCAAACCGACCTTCCATCCCGTTCAAAAATGCCTCGCGAGCTAGCCCCAGCCAAAGGCCCACGAAAGCCCGAACAACTCAAGAACTGTACCAGGTGCAAGAGGGCCAAGCCACTGGGCAACTTCAACCTGGAAGGTTCCAGCGCTAAGGGTACAGCCCGAACATGTCTGCAATGCAGGCAGTGGCACCGGGTCTACACGGTTTGTTCTCGGACGACTCGATAAATAAAGGCTTGCTAACTGATGTCAGGCTGCGCGTCGCGCCAAATCGTCGACATCAAAAGCCCCTGTTAGTCAAAATCTCCTTGGAGCACAAGAGACATCCGACAATCAGCCACTGACCCTTGAGCGACCAATCCCTGTTGATGCTCCCCTGAGGGACCCAGGCATGGAATTCACTGAGGCCCAGAAACGTGCCTTGATGCAGTATTTTGCGTCATGAAGCGAGGTATTCAACACCAATCTCCTCTCCCCACCGGTGTTAACATGCCAAGTCTCCTGGTAAGTTCCAATCATGAGCAATGTCTTCAGCATCTACACAACGAAGGCATTTGACCACTGTAACAACTACGAATATTCCACATTGTACATCTGTAATCTCGGAGTCACTTTCAGGTATTCTCTTAAATCTTTGATAGGAAGTAACCTAGATACTGTAAATACTGAGTCACTTCATGCTTATGTTTAGTTTACTTCGATCTCTTCCTATCGTCACGCATATGTATGAAATAATGTTAGGCGGAATAGATATTACATAGGAAGTCAATATTTCCAGTACCGAACCTCTGGAACAATGACTTGATGGAGATTCCCAGTCCCTGAAGTGGCCATTGCCGGGAGCATCACTGTTTGCTGTTTAGTAGATCACTATAAAAGATCTGCCCTGACCCTGCTAGACTTTTCTTCTTCTCTTTCCCCAAGAGATTGCTACATAGTTACTTTCAAATTCCTCTATATATATGAACATTTTTTTACTTCCAACCTCGCCTCCTCTCTTGTGGTTATAATGCTTGCTAGTATAGATATACCGGCATTACTCTACGCGCTAAAATATCGCGTTGCCGAGTGTCATTCCATATATCGATTAAATACTACATTAAACACGGGTTGCTCGTTGACATGATTGATCCATTTATTATTCTCCACGCCAATATTGCTCAGTCTGACAGTACCTAACTAACATTGGGCTCGATCATTTGATATAGCTTTCAACTATTTATGTTCATTGTGCCTCACTCTAAACAAATATTACCAGTATACTAAATTAGCAAACAAAGTCCCGGAACTTGCCTTTTTCGGCGGTATTGTTGTGATGCCTCCAGGCTACGAGGAAAGAGGGCAGACAAACATTATGAAATCCTAGCTCAGTTATTATTTTCAATTCTCCACAACTGCTTCGCATGACCAATCCCCCAGACCTTCCAAACACCTGGTTCAGTCGATCTGCCTAAACCATCTCCGTCATGCCAGCCGACCTAGGTGTATCTTCTGCTCTACCTGCAGAACAAATTCAAAAATGCACATATTGTCACGAAGATAAGCCGATTACAGACTTCCAGAGCCGTTACAGGAAGAGTTTGACCCGACGATGCGTTCAATGCCGGGATAGCTATACTGTTTACGTTGGTCCTCAGCCATCCTGTTTGAATGAAGCCTCTGCTAACCGATATTAGGCGGCCCAATATCTCACAAGACAGATCCAGAGATCATCCGCTGGTACAGCTGAGGTAGTTCCAGCCGTAGCTAGCGAGGAAGCGGCGCTCATATCTCCTGAGCCGGTGGAAATTCCCCTTGAGAATCCTGCAATCCAGATCACTGCTCACCAGAAGCAGACCTTGTGTCTATTTGCGCCTTAGAAATTTCTCGCCGAGTACTAGAAAATCCATCGCTATTGCCCAATACAGCACCGAGATTTCTCATACGTCAATTTTCTAAAGCGCTATATAAAATGTAAAACCATCGCCTAAAGCGGTCTCGTAATGATGCAGCCCGAATGCTCCTCACTTCGAGTCACTTCATATATATGCTTGGATTACTTCAGTATCTGTTAATCATCATCATATATGTGTATGAATTAATGCAAAGCTAAAGAAGGTTTGGGTAGTAAGTAGAAGTTCAGGTACCCAAGGTTCCTAAGGCATATTTTATGGAGATTTGCGGTGCCTCCTATGGAGATTGCCAGGGCAGAACTTTGCCGTTTGCCGTTTGGCACACCTTTATGAAGATCAACCTTGGTCATACCAACCCTTTTCTCTTCTCTCTCCTCAACAAATTGCTTGACAATTGCGTACCCCACCACGCTTCCTTGGCCATCTTATTGCCCTCGGGCTTCAAGATTTGGCAGCAGTAGACCCTGTAGGTGCAACAGAAAGCACTACGTCTACTCACGGTGCGACGCGATCAAGTGACTGGGCAAATACAGCCCAAAAATGGTTCATTCTTGATTCTACCCGTCGACGACTTGACTGTGACGTGAAGGTCCTACTTATAGCGTTTGTTTCCCACTACTTTTACATATGAAGTCAGATGCTAACCAATACTAGTGATCATCTTAGCAAAGATAAACATAACCGAGCCATTCTCAAGAAAGGCTGTGTCTTCATAATCCTACCTCTACCCCAACCCCGAGGCACTCAATCAGCACTTTAGGTCCAGGACAAAGTATCCAACGAGGCACAGGCTTGTCAATCTATGCGACGTCAGTAAGAGTGTCGACAATTGGCGGAGTTAGAAATATCAGGTACCTTAGGGAGATGGTGTTGAGCTGGAAGCCAGATTCTTTTCATGGGCCCATTTCGTGTAGATACTTCGATAATTTACATGTTTATCTAACAATGAAATATTCACCGATTCGCCACAATTCTCAAGGTCGTCTCTGTCAATGTTTGAAGACAAACTTGAAGCCTATTGATTCATTTTCGAAAGATAAATAACTAGACCAGGAATACAGATACATCAGGTGGATCTCCGCCACCAACCTCGAAAGTTGGAGACGATTTGAATGAGGGCCGACAACGAGTAGTTGACAAGCTTTAATATGAATTTTATTAAAAGGCTGTTAAAGTAAGTCGGAAAATATTGGAGATGAGGATTCAGACATAAATTGGAATGCGCTTTCCATGAAGATGGAGAATTCTAGTTGCCGACGAACAAACCTAGTCCACTACATATATGCCATTGATATGCCAGAGACAGTCACAACTACGCTCTCCATGTTAGGCTGCCCCCTGGTCAATATTTTCACAATTATCAATTCAGGCCTATCCATATCTCTAGAATGATAATATCCTCCCCCTTTCCCCAACGGATATACCGTAACTCCGATAAAGTTCATTTCTCAACGTGCGGGGACACATCCGGAAGTATACCCGGCTACCCGATCTATCCCCGGCCAGCACCACCACACGAACAGCATCCAACCCCTCACAAAAGAATATAAGAAAAATAATTCCAGAAGTCTTCTTACCATCTTCATTTTGTCTCCCTTTGAATCAATCTACTCATCATGTCCCTCCCTTGGAAACGCCTAATCCGCTTCATCGCCACGGACGGCCGCACCCTCCGCGGCGAGCCTATCCTCCCCACTCCCGAGACGGATCTAGGCTTCATTACCGAGGCCGATAAGTTGCAGGCACGGGTTATCGAAGGCGCTGATATCTATGATACCACCGGTGTCACGCGCGTGACCGATGAAATCGTCACCGTGAAGACCATGCTAGGCCCATTGGCACAGGCAGATGTACCTATACTTCGCTGCGTGGGGTTGAACTATGCGAAGCACAGTACGAACCCCTCTATCCAACTATCCAATTTCAACTACAATATTCAACCCACGACTAACATCTCTCCTCAATCTTAGTCAAAGAAGCAGGCCGCACCCCACCCCCCTTCCCCTTCATATTCTTCAAGCCCACCACGACAATCCACGACCACGGCCACCCCGTCGAAATCCCAGCCATAGCCCAAGACTCCCAAGCCGACTACGAAGGCGAACTCTGCCTCGTGCTAGGCCGAGATGCCAAAAATGTCTCCCAATCTGACGCCCTCTCCTACATCGCCGCCTACACCGTCGGCAACGACATTTCCAGCCGAAAGCTGCAGCGTGATCCCGCGCTCGCTGGACGGGTTCCTCAATGGGGATTTTCCAAGGGCTTTGATACGTACGCGCCGTTGGGACCGTGTTTGGTTGCTGGCAGTGAGATTGCGGATCCGAAGGCGTTGATGTTGAAGACTGTTGTTGATGGGGAGGTTAGGCAGGAGGAGGGGGTTAGTGATTTGTTGTTTGACTGTGCTTATTTGGTTAGTTATTTGTCGCAGGGGACGACGTTGCAGAAGGGGAGTGTTATTATGACGGGGACGCCTGGTGGTGAGTACAAAATCTTTGCTTCAGATGTTCTGAGCATAGGTTCGGTGGTTCCTGGAGGATTTATTCCCGGGACGCTGGATCATATGCGAAATGTTTCGGACAGATTGAGCTAACTTCAGTCTACAGGTGTCGGCGCTGGCTTGAACCCGCCCAAGTATCTTGTCCCAGGCACGCAGATGGATGTGTCGATTTCGGGTATTGGCACCCTGCGGAACAATGTTGTCTTTGCAGAGTAAGAAAACAGTGCAAAGGGGTCATTTCTTGTATAGGTCATCCTTGTGAAATGAGGAGATCTTCGAGGATGAGTATAATCATCCCTCAACATCACATATGGATTGGAATCATAGACTGCGAAGCACTCTCTTTACTTCATACAAATCTCAAAAATAAGACAATGTGCCATATTTCGCCGATCATACCTCCACACAAAGCGATCATCGTAGCTAACGCATACATATAGTACCACAAAATCAAACCGTACTAATTTTCAACTACAGTACTGGACGTAGAGCGACTTCTTACGGCAAAGATCAGCAATAGCTTCAACGGACCAAAAACTCAATTCCTCCAGGCATGGGGCATCTCTAACCGACCTCCCAATAAATTGACCCGCAGCAAGTGAGTGCGCGGCATCCCCATCCATTCCATCGTATCAACAAGCCACAGTCACAGTTACAAGGCGAGCTTCGAATTCATTAATCGTGGAGCAAATAGGAAGCCAGAGCTACCAATTATCAAGCTCAGACACCGACGCCCCAGGCTCGTGTTGCGATCACATCACTTCCATTCAAAAAAGGGGCTACGTACTCTACCCCGTACATAAACTGTAAATCACGATCAACTCCATGTAACAGTAGCAATAGCAACAGCACAGCAAGCTCCCATGTAGATCACCTCACCAACCTCGCCTCAGTGACCTCACTAGTTCCGGGGCAAACCTTCCACTTCGACAGCTCAATTCTTCATCATGATTGGTCAAAAGCTAGTTTGTTTCAGGGGTGATACCGTGATGGTGGCTTATGTCTTGGATTTCCCCTTTTCACTCTAGTACGGAGGTACTGGACTCGGAAAATGCTGGCAAGAAACCGAGCTGCAGCTGGAGCTGGAGTTGTCCGGAGTACTCCTAGACGGGTTTGTACAGCCACCCTGCCCAGCCACACAGGCTATACTTAGCTACAGACCACAACTCGGAGTATTCCGTTCTCCTTACTTTTGAGTACAAAGCTGGGGCCCTTGATATCCAGAACTAAGAGGAGCGCATTTATTTTCGAGGCTGGGGCAGGATTTCAGGTAGCTGAAATTATTACGAAATACACAGCTCTATACTCCGCGTACGTGTCTAGTCTATGTCTCGGGGGGAAAGGCCAAAACAGGAGGATACGATCTAGTAGTAAGACAATGAAAATGGATACAGTAGCGGCCGTTATTGCCTTCCATGTCGCGATAGACAGAGATAGATTGGCGAGCTTCGCCCTACCAGATCCATTCATGCCTGAAATGGCATGGTTATATAATCTTACTATTAGGTACCTACTTATTAGGTACCAAGGTAGTCAAGACCGCCCCGGTCCTATCTTTTGTTACCTGACGATACTAAAACTCCCAACAAGACAACAATGGATCTAAGAAGCACTTCCTTAACGGACATAGATCCCCAGAACATCCATATCATCAGGGAGATCACACGCTCCGACGCATCCTCAATATTCGAGGTCGCTCTCGATACACGAAAGTACGCACTAAAGCTTTTCCACAACAACGGCGACGCCGGATATACACAAAAAGGTCGTGACCTAGACCGATTCCGCTGCGAATTAAACGCATACAAAAAACTCGACACATCCAGTGCCTGCACGCGCGGATTCGTCCCAAAATTCTACGGCTCCATCGATCGAGCAGACCCCGCAGCATTCCACACTACTTTCCAACACTTCGCGCAAGACAAGCTCAAGCCCAGAGCAATATTACTAGAATACCTCGCAGACGCAGAGACCCTGAACTGCGTGAACTATTCGGACGAGCTGTATCCCCAGGCAATCGAGGGCATGGAGGAGATTCACAGGGCGGGCGTGCACCATCAAGACATTTACCCCAAAAATCTTCTCCTCGTCCATGGGAACCCTGATAGGCTGGTGTGGATTGACTTTGACGTTGCGACGACCTTTTGCAGAGTTGGGCCCTGAGCAGGTAGCACGCTGTGACTATGAGATCGCACTTGTGAAGGGGTTTGGTGAAGCACTAGTAAGGGCTCTGCTGTTCCCCTTGAAATGTATGATAACTGAAGAATACAGAGAGATGATCAGGCTGAAGGTCTTCCACCGAATACAAAATTCTATTAAGATTTTGGGTCCTAGGAGAGAACAAAAACTTAATGGTACAGTATTTTCGAGGAGCGAGTTCAAGTCCAAGTTTAAGAGAGGTACATAACGGCGGGATTCTCCATAGCTGTGCCGACCACTAAACCAGCACCATAATTACTATAGAACTCAGATCCAGTTAGTCTTGCATTTCGGCGAATGCGCCGAGTATTTAGCGCAAGGCTTGTCTCAGAAGTGTTACGATGACCAGCTCGAATCCCTAAACTAGTCATCTTATATACTGGGAAGGCATTTACAAAGAATTCTATGTTGGAAAATGATTCCATCGCAGGTAGTATTGTCACAAGACTCTCCGTAGAAAGGCATAATTCTATCAACATGAAAAAGATAAGTGTCATAAAACGCGCAACACCACTAGGGGCGCGCCACATGAAAAAACAGGGTTGTTCGTAAAAGACCGGAAGAAAAGCAAAAAAAGGGGGGCCTGATCACGATCCCAGATCACATCAATTGGCTATTGACAAGATCCCGGTATCAAACCAGGAAAGAATGAAGAAAAAAAAGATAGAGGAGCCATCGAGACTCGGAGAACAACGAAAGACGCCTTGGATCAATCTACCAGAGATCATTTTTTGTCTCTCTCTCCAAAAGTGGCTGGAAAAGAAACACTTTTTTTGTATGGTCCAAAGCAAGAACACCAGATAAACTCCCCTTTCGCGCGCATGCGATCGACGCAGCTGCCGTTAACGAATTTAGTTGATGTACCACTCAACGCCAGAGATGCGACCAGCGTCGAGAGAGCCAGCCACGGCCTCGAAGAAAGCCCGGGACAAGTCGATGGAGGTGTCATCACAGCCCATGCACTTGTCGACAACGGTACCGGTCACGGTTTCGCCATTGTAGCTCACGGTGACGGTCTTGCCGCAGTCAGAGTCAGTCATGATACCGTGGGGCAGAGCAAGGACACGCTCGGTGGTGCCGTCGTTGGTGGTGCCGCAAGAGCTGGGGTTGGAAGAAGTGGTGGCAGTGTCGTAGTAGGTAATGTCACCAGAGCAAGGGGAGCCCTCGTCGCAGGAGCCGGAGTAGCCAGAGCTGGTAGTGGAGCTAGAGCTGGAGCTGGCGGAAGAAGTAGTCGAGGCAGCGGACGAAGTCGAGCTGGACTCGGCGGCGGCCTGAACGACGGGGGCGGCAGTGGTGGTAGCCTGGGCAGTGGTGGTCGGGACAGCGACAGAGGTGGAGGTGGTAGTAGCCTCCTCCTCCTGCAGGGTCTGGGCAGCGGCGGCGGCCTGACCGGTGGAAGTGGTCTCGACAGCGGAGGTGGTGACCACGGGAATGACGGTAGCAGTAGCATGGCCACCGGGGTAGATGGTGGTGGTCACATCGACGGTCTCCCAGACGACATCAGTGACGGTCTCCCACACGACGGCGCGCTTGTTGACGGGAGCAGCGAAGCCAGAGACGGCAAAGAGGGCACCAGCGAGGGCGAGGGTCTTGGTGATTGGGGCCATTTTGAATGATTGTTGGATGTCTGAAAAGACGGTGGGCGATAGTCGCAAGTTTTTTGGCGTAGTAGCGAAAAAAGAAGGGACTGATCAAACTGCGCAGCAGTAGTGAATGACAAGACACTCGATAAAGAATGCGAGTGTACAAGGAAAGAAGAGAGAGAGAGACGGTAAAGGAATGACCGTTTTGGAGTGGGTTGAAGGAGAGAAGGGAGTGACCGGGGGGTGGGAAGGAGGCTTTAAATAAGCGGACCCGGAGGAGCCTAGACTACGCCAGTTGGCTGATGGAGTGCCTGAAAGAACGGGAAATCTCTATGGGCTTGACCCACCACGTTTTTTTTTTTAAACGAACCATGGAATCGAACTCCGCCACCGTCCTCTTTTTATGAATTTAGGGATTTTCATTTATTTCTTTTTTCCCTTTCCCAAACTCTGGCATCGGAATCTCATCTCGGCATCGAAAATATTGGATATACCTCACAATTGCAATGGTCCAGGAACCGATAGTCCCAGGAACCGACAGTTCCAGCTCCGAACATCTTACGACAGATGCCTGTCTGGTACTCCGTACCTGACTCTTGTCCACTTCGGACCCCTCGGAAACTACCATTCGGCCCACTGATTGGAACAACAAAGTTGCGCCGGCGCAAGATGGCGCAGGGGCGTGTGCCACTCGCGACTCGTCTCGGCGGGCGTTAGGCAGACTTGGGCCTGGCGGCTCCTTCAGCCGATGGTGGACCAGCCAATGAGTTCCCCAGAGTCGAGGGACACGCCGGTGGACTGGGTGTCACTCCTGTCTGGTGTCTGGTGTCTACCTATCCAGACAGATCCAGACACGTCCGCTGTACCCTACAGTGTCTACCCCTGTCCATCTTCGAACCCAGAAGCGCGGGACCTGGCAGCAGTGCGAAAGCCTATTCCACTCCGAGGCGGTCACTTCTCACCGGCTTCCGCCTCTTCTTGGAACTTACCATTTCCGGCGAGATATGAGATCAGAAGTACCCTTTGTCAAACTGAAAACTCGGTGCGCTTTTATTCTATTCCGCTCGACGGGATTCCAATGATGCCCTATGCCCTATGCCACGTCCAAATTCAATCGGTCGCCTTTGCAAACCACGGAGGCCCTATGCGACACGTCCTACGCTGCAGTCCTCCCAACCTGCGTCGGGCGGGTCCATCGCGAGTCGCCAGGTAATGCAATTGGCAGTGCCCATGAGACAACTCTACAGCGCAGATGGCATCTCACTGGGCGCACAGGGAGTCCTGGTCTACAGTACATTATGAGAGCCAGTTAGCGCATATACGATGACAGGTCATGGGTGGAGTAGTGTGCGGAGTACATCTGCGCTGTATCCAGCGAGTCCTTCCCCCCCCCCCAAATGACGCAAATTCCACATTGTGACAATGGGGGGAAACTCCTCCTCCCAACGTTCTGGCCCACCCGAGGCCTGGTCGAATCTCGCTTTCACACCGAGCGGTGGGGCTCGAGACAAAGAGCCAGTCGGGTCGTGGGTTAACTGGTGGCGATCGTCTTGATGAAACGGCTAGCACAGGTACGGGCTCCGTACTGTACGCACTATGCCGCAGGTCACGATGCAGTCAATGCCCTTACCCTTGAAGCAAGCAGTATCAAACAAGGCCTCCAACTCCCAGTACTGTCCCAATAGTCGCAGACCACTTTGACGTCGTTCAAACCCAAGTCTGATTAAATCAAACCAGACACTTCGCGGGGTCTTCCCCTCTCCGGTGTTCCCCGATCCCAGCGGTCGCAGTGCCAGACAGACATGAAACCCAATCCCAATCTCCAACGGACAACATTCTAGACCCGTCCAGTGGAGTTCCAGGATAACCCTGTCAAGCACTCAAGCCAATGAACATTCCCCAGCCTGGGACGGATCCATTCGGATATCCGGTTGGTCCTTTCCTTCGGGTCCTTCTTTTTCTGTCATTCTCTCATTTTTCCCTCCTCCAGTCGTGGTCCCTCCACTCCACCGGACGATCACCCCAGAAGTAGACCGGACAACCACGGATTCAACGGTCAGCAATCAAAGGGTCTGTAGTCTCTACTGTGGGAAAGACTTTGGAGTCGCCGCTGTGCTTGACGCTGGACAACGCTACGACGAGGCTTGCGTGAGGGGGCGAATATGGGTATGTCATTCTGGCAGTTGTATTCGGGGAGATGCCGTGCGTAGAGAACTCGATGTCTGCATTGTCTATCGATGTTCGGATTGAATATACCCCTCATTCTTGACGGCTGAGTCGCTGTCAGAATGTGAGATCGCATCGATGATTCGATTGCCGGGAATGCACGATGAGGAATGCACGCGTGGCCTGACATTCCCCGCCGTTCGTTTCAAGTCTTAACAATGAACTAAAGACATTACTACTAACTAGTGCACCCTAGTCTCCGTGCCGGCTCTCTAACACGCTAACCTCCACACGAACTAAACTATGGGGGTATACTCTATTCACACTGGATACTATAGAACAATGCCCGGCATCCTTCTCCAACCCTCCATTCTCTATTCTTCCAGGCCATTCCCGCCACTCTCTCGAGTACCAAAAAAGACTTTCAAAGGGAAAGAAAAAAATCTGCTTCCACCCATTCCATCCATCAAAGAACTCAACTCAGCCTCCACAACCACGTAAAACAACTGGACCCCTTCCAAAAACCACCCATCCACAGAACCCTCTCACAAAAAGAGTATCCCGAACCTACATCACGCCGCGACAGGAAATCCCAAGGAAAGGAACCAGAAGGAAGAAGAACCGGAACCAGAAAGACGAGAACCAAGAGAATCAGGAAGAACTACTCCGCGTGGCAAGTCTACACGTACATCATCGACATCACAGGGAAGGCAACCATCCATCCATCCCCTCACAAGCGATACCACAACTCGGAACCCACGCCCTCCTTCGTACTATGTGGCTTAGACTCTAAATAAAGTTATTCTAGCGGAAAAGAAATCCCCACGAAGAGAAGAGTTTTACTGTACAAGGTATGGGTGTGGTGGGTGTACAGTATGTCATCGCCGGAAATGGAAGTGCAGATCCGTTCTAGCCGGGTTATGAGGCGATGGTCGGGGGGTGTCGGGTAGAAGGCGGATGGATGGCGATTATTGAAGATGGTAGGTGAGGCGAGTTTGAGTGAGAAGTTTCTTAGGGAGGGGATTGGTTGTGCCCAAGTCTAAAGTGGAGGGGATGTTGGGAGGGAGGGATCTTAGTGAAGTTGATATTTAGATGACTATGATTGTATATTATACTCATATTAGTTCAAATTGAAGACACATGATCTATTGCTCCTATCTATGGGAACTATAATATCCCCCTAGGCTGACTTGCATTACTTCTATACTTGACGTTGGAAAACGCTGATACTATGGCAGTCTAGAACTAGAATACTAGAATCGTACCCCTGGTATTATAAGCTTACATCTTCATTTCCAAATGTCCCGTTTGAGCTTAAATTATTGCAACACACTATTCTCTACTTGTATACTCTCTTTCATTTAATATGAAGCTATATTCACAACCTGGTCCCCAACTACGACATCTATATGATCCATCCACGACTACGACTACCAAGATAAGTTATATTTTCCTCGTTAAAACAGATGAAAAGCCTAATCGGCATTAGACTGATTAAAGACTTGATTATGGTATCAGTACCCCTCAGCAAAATATTTCCAGGTTCCTTCATGAAATACACTGCTTAACGGGATGGTACTTAGTTATCGGGGCAGCCACACTTGCCTTCACTTAAAGAGACCATGCACCAACCAAGGATCAAATAGAAGATCTTTGGCAGAGGCTCTTTCTTCTGGAAGCCAACATAACATTCGTCGGAGAAACCGTAGGAAGTCATCCTCCTCATCACCCTCGAGCCTTTCTTCTAGGCTGTGAATATTATAATCCGGAATTTGAGCAGCGCCTTTCCAATTACCTGATACACAAGTAGTCAGCAATTATTAATTCTTTCAACTATATCCAAGTCAATCAGAAGACCGGCCTGCACAAACCACTTTCATCCCAAAACAAGAGACTCCGTTCGCTCCGGAGGAACTCAACAGGGGCCCTTCCCAGAACCGCCTACATCTCGGCAAGATGATACCCATCATCTAACTCGCGTGCAGCATTCCGCGCCCTAAACAGATGGCGATGCTCAAACAGATCCCAAATCTTACAACTTTTAGCATCCTGGCAGGTTCAAGTGGGCAATTGAGGATTCCATGGATAATTTATCTTACCAGCATCCCCACATTCCAGATATACACTTTGCTGTCCCAACTCATATCCACGATAACCTCTGGTGCGCGATAGATATCTGGCATGGTATCGCCTCGTTGCTGGTCGGTGCCTAATCGCGCCTCGCCTAGATCACAGAGAACGGGCGTCCTATAAGAGATATGGAGTGGTTGTGAGAGGTAAATGGTACGATTGTCGAGGATCTTTCGTGGTATGGGTGCTTCAAATTCTGCCTGTTCGAATTGGGATAGAATTGAGTCGTCTTTGATGCCGAGGAGAATATTATTTGGCTGGAGATCTATGTTTTTAGTTATTAGCTGCGAACTTTTAGTTGGATCAAGGGGGGACATGCCGGTGTGTATAACCTTTGCCTCCGTGTGGTGGAAGTCTAGAGCAGCAAGGATATTCCGTATGGTAGTCCTTACCATAACGCTGCTCATCACCCGATCAGGGAGTAACGGAGTAAGCTAGCCAAGTCTGATCCCAAGTGGCGGATGCACCAGACAAGTGTGAATACCATGTCCATCTAGACTCTGTGCCTGAAAGAACTCAAGCAACAGTCGCAAACACGACTGACCGGCATAACTAGATTTGATTGTTCCTAGATGGTCGTAGATCTCGATCTCTCGAGTCACCGTTTTTGATGCCGTGTAAACTTTTAATGCTATATAACGGTTGTCCCTGGTCGGTTAGCTTAGCTTGGCTTGGGTTTCTGAGTCGAAATTGATTTGTTCTTACAACAAATCACGGCAGAGCCACACTGTCGCGCTGGAGCCATAGCCCAACTTTCCCACTACCTGATATCGGTGGTTGCATACCTCACCGATGTGCACTGGATAGAAGTTCTCGGGTTTGTAGCTTGGAATTGACTCCTCTTCAATTTTTCAAGAAGGATAGATGATCCGCCACGGCACGCTTGCTTAAGCCTATACTTGAAGAGGCGATGTTTAGATGAAGAGACAGTCGTGGGTTAGAGAATATTGTTAGACAGTTGAATAGTCGTCTTTCCGCCATCTTGCGATGCTCAACGAGGAAATCAAGGGCCATCAAGTGGTAGATTGAAGTTACCATTGGCCGACGGACAAATGACACATGTCCAGGGCAGGCTAATAACTAGATCACCTGCTGTGAGGACCCTCGTATGTATACCTTACGAATGTCTACAGAATATCCTACGATTCAAGTTTAAAATTAATATAGAAATGATTGAAATAACCAATTAAATTCGCGCCTAAGAAAACCACCAAGATCAAAGGGAAAAAAAACGAAATCTTCAAGGAAAAAGAAAACGAGCATCAATCTCATAATATGGATACATAAATCACACAAAGCCAGTGCGAACAAGTGACAGCGGAAAGGGAAAGGAAAAAGAAAATAGACAAAGGGGGATCAACCATGATAATCGTGTAAAGAAATCCAAAACATTTTTAACCCATTCTAACCCTGGCACATAATGCAAGCCTCCTTGTTCTCAATGCTGCACTGGAGGACCTTGTCCGAGAAGATATCCTCTTCAGACTTGCCCTCAGTTTCACCCTCAGCAGCCTCCTCAGACTGGGCACCGTTGGCAGCAGGGACGACAACGGTAGCGGTAGGCTCGACCAGAGTGCGGGGGCTGTCCAGGCTGGGGCTGGCCTTGACGGGGGCGGCAACATCCTCGGGACCGTTGGCGCGAGGGACGGCAGAGTAGGCGGAGCCAGCGGTGCCGACAGCACGCTTCTTATACGCAGCGTTGGCGCGGGCGACGTTGGTGTCCTCGACCTTGAGCTGTTCCTGGTCGACGGTGAACTGGATTGGAGCGGAAGCGGCCATGGTACGCAGGTAGTACATGCCGGTCTTGAGACCCATCTTCCAGCCAGCAAAGTGCATGGAGGTGATCTTGCCCATGGTAGGCTCCTTCATGTGAATGTTGAGGGACTGAGACTGGTCGATGAAGGCACCACGATCGGCGGCCATCTGGAGGATAGAGCGCTGGGAGATTTCCCAGACGGTCTTGTACAGGGCCTTGATGTCCGCGGGGATGTTGGGAATGTTCTGGACGGAACCGCCATCGGCAATGATACGGTTCTTCATGTTGTCGGACCACAGGCCGAGATCGACCAGGTCCTTCAGCAGCCAGGGGTTAACAACCTGGAACTCGCCAGCCAGGACACGGCGAGAGTAGATGTTCGAGGTGTAGGGCTCGAAGCACTCGTTGAAGCCCAGAATCTGGGAGGTACTGGCAGTGGGCATGGGGGCAACCAGCAGACTGTTGCGAACACCAACCTCGGCGATTCTGGCCTTCAGAGAAGCCCAGTCCCAGAGGTCAGTAGGAGTGCGGTCCCACATGTCGTACTGCAGGATACCCTCAGACACGGGAGAGCCGGGGTAAGTCTCGTAAGGGCCAAGCTTGGCAGCCAATTCGGCAGAGGCAGTCAGAGCACCGTGGTAGATGGTCTCGAAGATCTGAATGTTCAGCTGCTTAGCCTCGGGGGAGTCGAAAGGCAGACGCAGAGCGAGGAAAGCATCAGCCAGACCGTTGACACCGAGGGCAATAGGACGGTGACGGAAGTTGCTCTTCTTGGCCTCGGGGACGGGGTAGTAGTTGATGTCAATGATCTTGTTCAAGTTGCGAACAAGAACCTGAACGACCTCGTGGAGCTTGCCAAAGTCATACTCGCCACGAGCAGCATCAACGAAAGTGGGCAGAGCAAGAGAAGCCAAGTTGCAGACAGCAACCTCGTCGGGAGCGCTGTACTCGACAATCTCAGTGCACAGGTTGGAGCTGCGGATCGTACCCAGGTTCTTCTGGTTGCTCTTCTTGTTGCAAGCATCCTTGTACAGCATGAAGGGGTTACCAGTCTCGGTCTGAGCCTCGAGAATGGCATACCACAGCTTCTGAGCCTTGATGGTCTTACGGCCACGGCCCTCCTGCTCGTAGCGCTCGTACAGAGCATCGAACTCGTCGCCGTAGACATCGGCAAGACCGGGAGCCTCGTTGGGGCAGAACAGGGTCCAATCACCGTTGGCCTCAACACGCTTCATGAAAAGATCGGGGGTCCAAAGAGCATAGAACAGATCACGAGCACGGACTTCCTCCTTACCGTGGTTCTTGCGGAGATCGAGGAACTCGAAGACGTCCGCGTGCCAGGGCTCGAGGTAGATGGCGAAAGCACCAGGGCGCTTGTTACCACCCTGGTCAACGTAGCGGGCAGTGTTGTTGTAAACACGGAGCATGGGAACGATACCGTTGGAGGAGCCGTTAGTTCCACCAATGTAGGAACCAGTGGCACGAATACGGTGAACGTTCAAGCCAATACCACCAGCAGTCTTGGAGATCATGGCACAAGTCTTGAGAGTGTCATAGATACCCTCAATGCTGTCTTCCTTCATATCAACGAGGAAGCAAGAGGCCAGCTGGGGCTGAGGAGTGGCGGCGTTGAACAGAGTGGGAGAAGCGTGGGTGAAGTACTTCTGGGACATCAAGTGGTAGGTCTCGACAGCCTTCTCAATGTCCTCACCGTGGATACCAACGGCAACACGCATCAGCAGGTGCTGAGGACGCTCGGCAACGCTGCCGTTGATGCGGAGAAGATATGAGCGCTCCAGAGTCTTGAAGCCGAAGAAGTTGTAGTTGAAGTCACGGTCGTAGACGATGGCGGAGTTGAGCTCATCGGCGTGCTTCATGACAATCTCGTAGATGTCCTTGGAGATCATAGGAGCGGGCTTGTTGTTCTTGGGGTTGACATAGTGGTAGAGGTCAGAAATGACCATGGAGAATTGCTTCTTGGTCTGCTTGTGGAGGTTGGAAACGGCGATACGAGCGGCCAGGATAGCGTAGTCGGGGTGTGTGACGGTCATGTAAGCCGCAGTCTCGGCAGCCTATCGTTGAGAACGAGTTATTAGCATTTGTCCTGCTTCCGTACTAGACACAGTGTAGCGGCGACAATGCCACTTACCAAGTTGTCCAACTCGATGGTGTTAACACCCTGGTAGACACCGGAGATGACCTTTTGCGTGATGGCAGCAGCATCAACGTGCTCCGGGTCGAGGCCATAACAAAGCCTCGACACACGGGCAGTGATCTTGTCGAACTGCACGCGTTCTTTGCGTCCGTCTGCGAGATAATCGCGTCAGTATGTTAATTCGACGCCGGTGGCAAAGCCATTCGCCATGCAGGATGGCAATCAAACGCGTGTGCCCCGCGGCTAGAGCCATGCAGCATTAGCGTCAAGGATTGATGAAGCTTACCTCGCTTGTAAACGAACATCTTGGCGAGTGTGAAAAAGGGAGGGGATGGGAGAACAAATTAGAGCAAAGGGGGGTATAAAGAATTGAGAAGAGTGTAGTAGACGTATTAGAATGGGAAATTGAGGGATGGATAGTATGGGAGGGGGAGGGATGAGTGAGGAGGGAGTGTAAGGTAGAAGGAGGTGGGATGGGAAGGAGAGAAAGAGTAGAGGGGCGAGGATATTTGATGTCGCCAGGGCAGACGCGTTTTTGCTCGTGAATTTTCGCGTTTGGCCTGATTCGGCTCCCATTGCTTACCGCTTGATTACCGCGCTGAGTAATATTATTAATTGGATCGCGCTTGTCACGTGAACACGCGATGGTTCCCACTTTGGAGGCCGCATGGTATCGGCAGTCTTGAGGCCGAGCGGACGCCCGCATTCCGGGCTCAGACAACCCGATGTCACTCGGGTTACGGAGTATTCTCCGTATATAAGATACTCGATTAAAGTCTATCATGACTCATTGGCTCCTCCCTTACTGCTAGACAGCCCGGGCAACCATGCACCCTCCATGCACGATCCAAAAAGGGGGTTCTAGGGATGTATTAAGGAAGCACCATAGCAATCAATTTTGCCTTTCTAAAAATGACAGGCGGTGGGGCCTAAAAGGGGGAAAACATGTGCAGCGACACGATTTGAACAACGCAAATAGTGTTCAAATCGGCTTCTCCAAGGACAAGACGGTAGACAATACACGAGAGATCAAAACATAGCATATCGAGCCAAATATCTAACAATATATCCCAAAGTGTGTTGCAAAAGGTTCAAGCGACAAGTCCGAGATTGCTCTCACAGCAGGGCAGCGGCACCGACAAAGACCGCAGCAGCGAGAGCAGTGCCCTGGAACTGGATACCGGCAGCAGCGTTGGCAGTGGCCGTAGGGGCGGAGCTGCCCGAGGCGGAGGCACCGCCGCTAGTGCGCGAGCCAGCAGCAGTACCGGTAGCAGAGGCACCGGCAGTGCCAGTGGCAGAGCCAGAAGTAGCAGTAGCAGTAACGAAGCCCGAGGAGGTAGAGTTGGAAGTGACGGTGGAGATGTCTGTGGGGAATCAATCAGCGAAGCGTACTTTTGTATGGTTTGAAGCAAGCCGCCCGCAACAATCTCATCATATACGTATATATGCAAGATGCCGGAGTTTTTCACCCCTCGTCGGCGTCGATAGGTGAATTCTTACCAACTTTGTGGCCAGCCGCATTGCAAGTGTTGGCGAAGAACTTCAGGGCCGACTGGGTCTTGTCACCGCACTTGTCCGAGATCTGAGATTCGATGTTCTTCGCGTCGGAGCCGCACAGGGTAGCCAGGTCGGCGGGGTTGGTCGAGGCACTGGGGGAATAAAATGTCAGCGATTCCAGAACGTCATCGGAATGTTGGGGCGAGGGGCTACTGCGATTGACAGCGCAATGGCGCCGAGATCGATAAGAAACACATACCCGATAACAGACAGAAGACAGGCGGGAGTCTGGCCAGCAGAGACGAGGTTGGCCAAGGCAACAAAGGCCAGGGCGAGGGTAGACTTGTTGAAGAACATAGTGATACGAAAGGGTTGACGGGAGTTGGAAACGACGGAGATAGGATCGCACAGCGAATCTGGAAGAAACTTGGAAGGAATTGGTGGTGGTAGTTGGAAGTTTAAAGGACCGTGGTTTATTGCTAAGGAGCGACTGAGTTTGCGACGTAAACGAGGGTGCGCAAAGTAGAAGACAAAGAGTGACGAAGGGGAAGTTGAAGTTGGATCTCGAAGCGGACGAAGAAACAGGGTCCGTCGAAAGGGGAAAAGTGTGGGCTTTGGCCCTTCCGTTGCAGGTTGCTTGTGTCCAATGGACGAGCTGCGATGGTGGGCTCCGCTGTGGCGCTTCATGTATGGGGGCTGTAAGGGTATTGTCAGAGGCGGGAAATGAAGTGTTTTGTGGATGTGATAGCGGGTAAAAAGTACTTATCCTACAATACCATACCATGTAATATTCAATAATCTCGTATCATCCTACCCCATGTCCGTCCCCCAATTAGGACTAGCGTCAGGGACCCTGAACCTGGCGGAGTCGTCCCTGATGCACTCACAAGTTGACGATTGTTGTATCTACATAATTCAGACTTTGACTGATTTTAGTCCATCAGAGATTTTCAATCAGGGAGAGAGGTCTTGCCAACAGTACCTAGATCGTCCCCGGTTCTCTACCTTAAAATTGTCCTCAGCGAAACCAATAGGGAATGCTATCGATTCTGTTTGCACAACCCACAAATGTTCTGTCCAGTGTCCTTGAAAACTCGGAGGTTATAACTATAGTCTGGAAGACGTTATAATTTGCGGCTATATCATGTCTTGGTGGTATTGCGAACCAGGATAAATAGAAATAGCCAACAGCTCATCGCTTAAGATTACGGGCAACGAGACTACTGTGATCTGAACCTGTTGAGATAGCGTGGGCAGAATCTGCCTTGTGTCTTTCAAGATATCGCCTAGATGTAGAGAGCAATCTATTGTCGGATGCTACATGATGTCCACGAAAATATGGTACCTAAGACCTCTGTTACAGACAGTTCACCGATATATTGAGTTTCTTCGAGGGGACATCACAAAGAAGAAGAGAAGCCAGTGGGAGAATTCAACATCCAGCATTAGGTATGTGCAGTCGTATTGAGGGAGGACTACGGATAAGTATTGGACCAGGCCCGCGGGCCTTCGGTGTTGCAGTTCCTTTTAGGACTACAGACTTGACTCTCTACAATCCATTACACTAAATGTTCCAACAAGATAGAAAGGTCCAATCCACTCTCTATATGTATACTTCCAGTTCAAACTGCAATATGCAAAGGATAAAATATACTAGCCACATCAACATCAACCAATGCAGCCCATAAAGACAATTCTATAACGCTAGTTCATGCTCACCCCCGCCTATCCACCCACCCCTCTAACATACACTCCACTCACAACCTCTCCCAAGCCGGATCATAAATACTCGACACAACCTCCTGCACAGGCAACCTAAAATCCACAATCTCCCTCCCATTAACCAAATCATTCTCTCTCGCCCTTACATCCGCCTGCACCTCATCCGCCGCAATCCCCGCCTTAACATGCCTCCTAACCAACCTCCTCCTCGCAACCTCGAAATCCACCTCCACAAACCACAACTCATCCATGAGCCTAGCAATCTCATCCCACGGCTCCTTATTCAAACTCAAATAATTGCCCTCAAAAAAGATCACCCTTGTCGTCGGCGCGATAGCAATATCATCCTCGACGGGGTCCTTAACCGCATGGTCGAAGCTAGGCGCGTAGATAGGTTTTGTAGAGGGCGTGAGGGGTTCGCGAAGGGCGCGGACGAGGTGTAGGAATTTATGGGCGTCGAAGGTGAATGCAGCGCCGCGGCGGGCGAAGGCGTGGGTTGGGTCGGGGAGGGCGGAGAGTTGGGCGCGGGTTAGGTGGTAGCCGTCCATTGGGAGGGATGTGGCTATGGGGGTGGTGGAGGAGGGGTTTTCGGAGGCGTGGATTTGGTTGATGCGTTGGGACATTGTGCAGGCGAGTTCGGTTTTGCCGGAGCCTGGGATGCCGCTGACGGCTATCATGAGGCGGGCGTTGTCTGGGGTGGAGCAGTATTTTGCTAGACGAAGGAGATTTGGGGTTAGTCTGGTATGTTTGTAGAATGGAGTTCGTATAGGTTGGAGGGTGTATATGGGTTTGTGTAGGCATTGGATCATTCCAAGCCCTAAGGGGCGGACGAGGTTTATCCCACTTACCCCAGGTCTTCTTGACCAGGCGGTCGACCTGCTCGTCCATGATGACGGAAGAGACTTGCGAGCCGGTAGTGACGAGCCCGGCTCCAATATTCCTATCGAGGCAAGACACTATGGGCGAATGCCTAACGGCAGCGGGCAGTGGGAGATGCAGATGAGGAGGTTGTCGTCGCGTGCGGAGGTGATACGGGCTCTCTGGTGTCGGCCCGTTCAGTAAATGCGACAAAGGCAATAGCAATTGGGAGCCGGTGAGTGCGCGAGGGTATTGACTGCGAGAACGACAGATTGCGACCTTATTTCGAGGGATGGGTGTTGGTTTATGGGGGGGAATGGGTGCGAATTGGGTTCGCGATAACGGATTTGGCGGGGCTCTCAATGACTGATTTCCGGTGGGGACTGCTGTGCTCCGAGGCATTTTCATACGTCACAAAGGATTGGGAAAAAATAGGCCGCCTGGCCCACCGAGGCCAAACGTGTCAGACCAGTGGTGTTTGATGATGTGAAGAGAATATCAACAAATTTGATCGATCTTGTGATATCTGATCCCCCCAAGGTTATTTTTATTCTAGAAGCTTATCTGACACCGAAGATGACATCATCCGCTTGCAATTGTCAGCGCAAGCATGTGCTTTTATTGGACACGACATAGCTTGAAATGGTGATCAAGCCCTAGTTAGATATGAATACATAAGGATGAAGATGTCCAAGCTCGATGACCTCCCTGGCCACGAGAAAAACAAAGCAGACCACAGACCAGTGTAGTCACAAGAAATCATCCCCGCGACGCGAGTAAAAGTAACACTTTCGGATAAATCGGTGCAGATGAAGCCCTGATGATCTGGGACATGCATCCCGTATCCCTTTAAACGCCGATGTTCAGATTGAACCCTTGAAAAGAAAAGAAAAAAAACGCCCCATAGATGACCCGGTTCCGGAAACATGGTAGAAAAAAAAACAGAAGAATGAACGCGTAGTCATTAAAAGTGTAAATTGGAAAGGAGACACCGGTGATCTCACTCGTTGCCCTCGTTTTCATTGCGCTCGGCACCGGCATTGAGGCCGCGGCCAATGGTGCGCGAGAGACCAGCCCCGGCCCACCAGTCATCGGGAATATCCTCTCGACGAGCCAGGCGGTCCAGAATGGCCCGCATCTGTTGGAGATCCGTGTCGCCCGAGTCGGAGAAGGAAAATGAGATTGTAGGAATAGGAGGGTGGCTGCTCATGGTTGAGTACACGCCGGGGCGGAGCAACGAGACCGCAGGGTTGGCAGACTCCATGTAGCGATGATAGTTGACAGGAGTATCCTCCTCATCTTCATCGGAAGAAGAAAGATCGCAGGGATGAAGAGTACTGGGGTACGGATCAAGCGCTAAATGCACCAGGCTCGAGGGGGCTGAACTTGGTGGGAGCATAGACGAAGCCAACGCGGATGCGTTGCGTCTGGTTTCAGCTGATACCATCGACGAAAAAGACGTGTCAGTGGAAGGCGCGTTTGCATCCGGAGTGATAGTGGACAGTAAAGTCTCCCATGCATCATTTTCGCGCTCCACATCAGGGCTTGGGCTCCGCTGGCGGTCTCCTAGACCATCGATGGCAGAATCGCGGGGCACCCGGCTCGGCGCATTGCCAGTACGATAATCCCGCAGTGTGGCAGAGGGCGTTCTACTGTAGTTAAGGGGGGCGGAGGGGCGCATCGAAGGAAGGGGTAGGGCAGGGAGATGAATGTTATCCGACGCTGGGAGTGGAGAAGTCGATGTGCGGTAGGCCACTGCCGGAGCAAAGCCGGGTGTTAAATTAGGACGAGCGGAATTGCGCGATTGGGCGTCAGCTCGAGCGACCAGGTAGTCTTGGAATTCGCGATGGCTACGGGAGCGTCGGGCGAGTTCGGTGCGGCGTTGCGAATCCGAACGCGTGGTACCACGGCTCAAAGCTTCGCGTCGACTGGAATCCAGATCTAACCCATCCTCGCTGACACCCAGATTGAGCACAGGCGAGCGAATGCCGAGCTGAGGCTCGGCTATGCCGCGTTGAATCTCTTCAAGCATCTGGGAATGGAACGTGGACATCAGCCGGCGCGCGCGGGAGGTAGGGTGCGATGATGGACGCCGGGTCGCATTTGCACGGCGAATCGAAGATCGCCCTGCAGCAGTAGGGTCTTTTTCCAGCACAGATTTGAGTGCATCGGCCTCGGAAGGCTCGCGCCACATCCTGAGATCATGTTAGTCAACGCGGCGACGAGGTGGCGCATGCGACAGCGTCAAGCAGCAGACTAAAGGGAGATGCACATACGGGATACCCATTTTTGGAAAATAGAAGAGAATGTATTAAAGAACGCGAAAATAAGGACAGAAAAGACAAGAGAATGGATTAAACGCGGCCCCGGGATATTGACGGAGTGGGGATTGGGGAGGAATAATGGAGACCGATCGGAAGGGGAGATTGCGAGGTTTCGGGGTTTTCTGGGCAAAGGCAAATCCTACGGGTGGCCTGAGGCTACCAGGCCCTGTGGCGGCTGGTACGGTCACGTGAGTAGGTTCTGAAGAGAGTGCGGGCATCTCCGCGGCATCACCTGCTTCGCTAGCATCTTGGCAGAATCCCCTCACTCTGCTACAATGACCCGTTCGCAGTCCTTATTGATGACTGTTGAACCGACGGTCTACCGCAATAGTGGACTATTGACCCTCATTGCTTGACTATGTGATGCTGGACAAGCTTGATTCATTTCTCGCTCAAGCAGCTTCATACTAACCTGAATGCTGACATGACCAGAATGTTGGAATGACAGAACGTGCCTCGAACGATGCCCTCGACTATCATGGCACGATTTCGAAATATCTCTTGGATTCCTACCCCTTACAATGTCTTGCTCGTGCTTCATCGGGATTTGACCAGACTAGCAAGGATGCTGTGAACCCCGCGCTCCAAGCGACCCCGAGACCCCTCCTTTGACATGCCGAGATCCCGCTATACCTTCGAGCCGAGTTGTGTGGGATATCTGTATATATCCTGGAAACCCTGGGCATTCTAGCGTCGAAACCCATCAAATTATGGATCAACAATCAGCTGCATGGTAGTGGACATTGTCCATATACAAAGACGCACGAGGAATTTGATTTTCGGGTATATCTCTGGTACAGTGGATATAAAATCTCGGTGGCACTTTTGTGGATTGTATTTTTTCATGGTTGAAGCAGCCATTTCCATGGAACAAACCTTGACTATACTGTCTCCTCGATCGCCAGGATGGGGCGAGTGGAGTTTCGAGTGTGATCGAGTGGGCCATCGAATTGGCTTGAGAACAGCTACTCAATTGTTCCATATAGCTTAGCGGGTTGTAGTGATGGCTTGCTTTGGCGTGGTAATATAGCAGCCTCTGTCTATTGATCGGACGCGCAATAACAGAGCATTTTCCAATAGTGACTTGAGCTTCGGCTATCGATCTCCATATAGTGGGGCTTGATCATGAAAACAAACCTACATTAGGGTGACTGTCCTCGCATCATCTAAAAGTCAATCTCAGATAGTTTTCCTCCTTAATTTTTCTCTTAATCACAATCTCTCTTGCCAGAGGTTACGAATTGTAGCAGATTTGCCAGCGTAAGCAGGGGTTCTGTAGGGCTGATCGGCGGCGCTCAGCACAGCCGCAGCATCATGCGGCGACCTGTGGAGAAGCGAAAGTTCAAAACAACAACCACCACACCCCCAACGCTCTTCCACGCACGCCCTCGTGACTTCTATATACCAGTCCAATCTGATTATATCGGAGGTTTCCGCGATAAACTGCCTCCCTCGAATGCGCATTGCCTCTTCGCAACCCTCTGCTCGCTCGAGCATGACAGCAAAGTCCCTCCTGTAATGTTCGCTTGGTGAGACCCGATCCCTCCCCTCAACAATCGCATGCGAACACCAGTGTCGCCCACCACAGGCCTTGGGTCGTTTGCAGTCCGATCGATTTGAGATTGGCTAACGATCTCGACTATTGCAGACCCGGCGGATATGACCCTTGAGATTGTTGCCCTCGGCTCCTGCCTTCTTCTCTAGCTTTGAGCTTCCACCCCACCACCGTCTACCTGAAACCCGCATTCTGAGACCGGCATTCGAGTTAACATCATCCTGGACCTTTCAGCTCGTCCCAACCTGCTGCTGCGATGGTTTCCCGCTCCAGCGAAGCCAGTGAGGGGCAGCGGCCCCTCACCCCCTCCAGGACGCCCGGCACACCCATGAAACCGCGATTGGCCCGAGTCAACACCAGTCCAACGAAGCGAGACGAGAAACCGAAGGAAGACAACAAAGTGCTGAAGTCGTCGGCGAAGGATGTCGCAGAGCTCAAGGATTACGTATGTTTGGCCCGGGGGTCGTCTCTCGTCGCGAGTCCGCATATTGGGAGGAAATGCTAACAAAGGGATTCTCTCTGATAGCAACTGGGTGATTGCCTGGGGAAGGGCGCCTTCGGATCGGTTTATCGAGCGTTGAACTGGAATACCGGGGAGACTGTTGCCGTGAAGCAAATCAAGTTGACGGATCTTCCAAAGACCGAATTGCGTGTCATCATGGTATTGTGGTCATTCGATTCTCTCCTACCGGACTCACTGCTAATACGAAGCATTTCAGTTGGAAATCGATCTGCTGAAAAACCTCGACGTGAGACATCCCCATGCGTATCGCGATAAACTCCCGCTGACCCAGACAACAGCACCCAAACATTGTTAAGTACCATGGATTTGTTAAGTCCGCAGAAACCTTAAACATTATCCTGGAGTATGTACCTGGATGGTGATGATTACCGCTTATTGGATGGGTTGGCTGATTCTAGGTGCAGATACTGTGAGAATGGCTCGCTGCATTCCATCGCAAAGAACTTTGGTCGGTTCCCCGAGAACCTTGTCGGTTTGTACATGTCCCAGGTCCTGCATGGACTGTTGTATCTTCATGAGCAAGGTGTCATTCATCGGGATATTAAGGGTGCCAACATCTTGACCACGAAGGAAGGACTTGTCAAACTAGCTGATTTCGGTGTGGCCAGCCGGACCACGGGGCTGAGCGAGTCAAGCGTGGTCGGAACTCCGTACTGGATGGCCCCGGAGGTCATTGAGCTGTCGGGAGCAACAACCGCGTCGGATATTTGGAGCTTGGGATGCACGGTCATCGAATTGCTCGAAGGCAAGCCGCCTTACCACAACCTTCAACCAATGCCCGCTCTGTTCCGCATTGTCAATGATGATCACCCTCCTCTCCCCCAGGGTGCTTCGCCGGTATGTGAATCCTCTGCCAGAATCCACATTCATTACGCTAAAACCACTTCTAGGCCGTGAAAGATTTCCTGATGCAATGCTTCCAGAAGGATCCCAATCTTCGGGTATCCGCAAGGAAGCTTCTTAAGCACCCTTGGATCGTCAATGCGCGCCGAACTGATTCGGTCGTTCCTAAAAAATCAACAGAGTATGAAGAAGCCGTTAAGAGCGTGCAAGAATGGAACGAAGCGTTGCGGTCTCCCGGTGCTGGTACCTCGAGAAAGTCTAGCAAGTTTGATCCCAATGCGGGGCCATTGCCTGCTGCTCGTAGCAGTTCTCTCGTGGATACACTGCCTTCTCCAACGTCCGCCAAAACTGCTGATCGATTCCGGTCTCCATCCTCAAATGAGGATGATAATTGGGACGACGACTTTGTCACCGCGATATCCCCCAGTGCACTACAACTACCTCACTTGAGGCCCCACGACAACTTCGGTGGGAAGCTTTCCTCCGAGAAGCTCAAGGCGTTTGCGTCTCTCGACGGGACTATGCTTAGAACAGATGACAGCTTCGATGAGTTTGACGATAACTCACGCGAGTCAATCCAGGCTGAGAATGATCCTCTGCAGACAATCCGACCCTATCCAGCTAAGGCACCATCGGCTGAACCCTCCAAGTCTCGCAGCTCTGGAAGACGCCAACCGAGCAAGGTGCAGCAGGCGTCAGCCTTGCAAAATGTTCCCATTTTGACTCAAACCCCCGCACCTCCGGTGAGACGAGCTCGTCCAGCGGCTCTTTACAAGGAGAATTCCGTGGAAGATTACACGGACCTTATTATGGCCAACGAGGATGTCCTTGATCGGAAGCTGGGGGTATTCCAGGTACGCGAAATTTAACGGAATAATATTAATCTGCAACCTACTGACCAAAACTAGGAGTTCGACGACGACCCTGCCTCTCCAACTCACGAAAAAGACTGGCTTTTTGATGATGAGTTAGCAGGCCATCATCCACAGCTGCGAAAGCAGCTCTCCGTGAAACGTGATCGCTCCACTATCGAGATCCAGAGATTCGCCGAAAATGAGAGCGATGAAGACTTCTCCGACATCCTCGGGGCCGATCAGGTGGCTCTGGATAAGCCGGAGAGCGACGATGGTTCGGATAAGAGCACACTGATGCTAAACTCCAAGCTGTCAAACAACTCATGGCTCGGCGATCAGGACGATGACGACGATCCGTTCGCGCAATTGGAGGAAGGCTTCGATGAAATGGATCTTGAAGCCAACATTGCTCGTGACAAGTATGCCCGTCTCCGGAACCAAGTTGAAGGGCTGGTGGGTTCTCTCAAGACATCCCAAGATGAGGATGTTCTTGCAGAGATCTCCGAACAGCTTCTCACGATATTCTGTGATCTGCCGGAGACAAAGAATATTATCATCAGCGCTCACGGCATGCTGCCTATTCTGGAGATTCTCGATACCTCGCGCCGCCGTGACATCGTCTTTTGTCTTCTTCGAGTGGTGAATGCCATCATCTATAACGACTACGAGGTTCAGGAGAACCTCTGCTTCGTTGGTGGCATTCCCATTGTCAATGAGTTCGCATCGAAGAAGTACCCTCGTGAGATTCGTTTGGAGGCTGCCGCTTTTGTGCAGCAGATGTACCAGACGTCGACTCTCACGCTTCAGATGTTTGTCAGTGCTGGTGGTCTCAATGTGCTGGTCGAGTTCCTGGAGGATGACTATGAAGATGAGCGGGACCTGGTATTGATCGGAGTGAACGGTATCTGGAGCGTGTTTGAACTACAAGTGAGTTGGCTCCGAATCAAACGGATTCCTTACATTGACACTAACAACCATCACTTAGGGTTCTACACCCAAGAACGACTTTTGTAGGATCCTGTCTCGCAACTCTGTGCTGGATCCTCTGTCTCTCGTCTTGAGTAGAGTCTTGGATGAGGAAGGAGAACTGGCGGAGGTCATCGAAGGTCGCATTGCGAACATTTTCTTCATTTTCTCGCAGGCCGAGAATCATGTGAAGGAGATGGTGGCAGAGCGAACTGTCTTGCATCGTAAGCAACTCGACCCTCAATCTACGTCTGAATTGGAATGCTAACAACCTACCGCAGGGGTCCTGAAAGAACTTCGACGAATGTCGCCCGTCCACCAGGTGACGATGTTGAAGTTCATCAAAAACCTGTCTATGCTGTCGACTACTCTGGACTCGCTTCAAAACTCCAATGCTATTGATGTGCTCACCGAACTCCTCCAGTCCACCATGAAACGCAGCCACTTCCGCGAAGTCTCGAACCAAATCCTCAACACAATTTACAACATGTGTCGTCTTAACAAGACCAGGCAAGAGGATGCCGCGCTGAACGGTATTGTTCCTTTGCTCCAGAAGATCGTCAAAACCGAACGGCCCTTGAAAGAGTTTGCCCTGCCCATTCTCTGCGACATGGCTCAGTCTGGTAAGGTCGGTCGCCGGGAGTTGTGGCGCAACAAGGGTCTCGCATTCTACATCTCTCTTCTTGCAGATCCATACTGGCAGGTTACTGCATTGGATGCCATTTTCACATGGTAAGTTCTAAACGGGAATGATGGTAGGTGACTCGAGCTCATGACTAACGTTTTAACAGGCTCCAAGAAGAAACCGCCAAGGTCGAAGAGCATCTTTTGGAGAACCGACATGACAAGATGTCGTTCACTGATGCTATCGTGCGATGCCTGACACTCTCCAAAGCAAATGCATTTGAGAACCTTCTCGAACCCCTGCAGAAGCTTCTGCGATTGAGTCCCCCCGTGGCATCAACTCTGGCTCGCGCCGACCTGTTCACCAGGCTGGGGCAGAAGCTCCACCACAACAAAGCCGCTATCCGACTCAACCTTCTTCGTATCATCTCCAGCATCTGTGATTCCAGCGAGCAGCAGGGCGGCCTGCTTGCCACGTATGGTCTGCTAGATGCAATCAGGGAACTTGAAAACGATCCTGCTATCCTGGTTCGAGACATGGCCGGGAAGCTGGTTCAATCCAGCGAGCGGAGCAACAACTCCCTTGGTCTCATGCGCAGACCTACTAGCCGCCGTAAGAGTACATCCACCTCGAGTCCTAATCCGTTTGCCAACTCTACTCCTTCTACTCCTTCGGCAAACCGCACCAGTCAATCCCGTGCATTCCTCGAGGGCCGTGAGACACCCCGGCATCCCCGAAATGCCCTCAGTCAGTCTTCTCTGGCGCTCCGGCCCGGCAGCCGTGATGGCAGTACCTCATCCTTGGGGTCTGCCCTAAATGGCGGCGCTCCGGCTGCGCGCCCTCGAATGCCTCGGGGCATGTCCAATCGCCTCTCACAAGTTGAGATGCTACAAGATGAAGATAAAGCCCCGAGTTCTCTCAATCGACGATCCTCGATCATCCCCAGGCGTCGACGCCCTACTATTGCTGACTCTGAGTGGACGTGATCCATGATGTCATGTCTCTCAAGTCAAGCAAGTTTCTACTATCTTTATGAATTGTTTGGTTTATGTTTTTTATTTCTGAGTGAAACCTGGCGGCGTTGTGAATAAAAGATGGGGATTGGGTTAAAGGGTTTATTTTCTTATGTCTAAAGTTCCCTTTTTGCTGTCTATGTTGAAGCACTGGCTGCTACACATAGAGCCTACATAACTTATCAATGATACATAATTATTCATTGTTATCATATACTCCTAGCTTTAAACTAGAAATTCAGATACAAAATATACTCGCTCAGGTCCCCTGGTTCCTGAATGGCAATGACGTCGATTGTATACGTCTCGGGATCACGTGCAGAGCCATGCGGCCCGAGACCGGGCAAGCATCAGCCGATTGGTGGCGAGCCTCTTCAAAAAAATCTCCTTGATCAAACACAACAATCCCCCTCCCAGACGATGGAGTGAACGCAAACACATACACCAGTCCTTACATTTTGCGCCACATTTCTCGTTATTGGAATTGTACCTGCCGGAATGAGCGCTGCGCTTCGCATGCCGCTGCGGGCCTGCGCCAATCCCACCACGGTTATCGGACAATCGTTCAAAACTTCGATTTCCGCCGGCGCCTCGTTTCATACATACTCGAAATTGGTTCTGCGCACGTCGCCTGTATCGCACGCAAATACTAGGAAGTCATGGAGTCCTCGACAAAAGTGGGTAAACTTGATTTCGGCTTCTTCGAAGCGCACTCTTGCCACGAGTTCGCCGCTCCTTTCCGTGGATACTACGAGTGTGAAGGGTAGTGTCGAGGAGGTCAAGTCGAGCCCCGCACGGAGGAATTATCTCAAGTATTTGGTTATCCTGGGGTTGCTTGGTGCTGGAGCATTCGCGTTCTCGGATAACGTCAAGCATATCTACGGTGCGGCGAGGAGAAGTGGTCGTGTCGTTGGTACTCTCGCCGTGTGTATCAATGAGTAAGTGGACTGGAAGCATGCATGGCGCAAAGGATTATACCCAGGCAATTTGCTAATCAGTCTCTCCTTCGTAGCTACCGTGTTACCCTCAACCAAGCCTCCGTCGCATCACCCGAAGACTATGACGCCCTAATCCGCGCATGCCACAAGCGTTGTGCGGAGCGTACCCTGCGCGTGTTGGAGAAGAATGGCTCAATCTTCATCAAGCTTGGCCAGCATCTGAGTAGCATGGGCTACCTTCTCCCCATCGAATGGACCTCAACCTTTATCCCGCTGCAGGACAAATGCCCCGTCTCGTCGATCGAATCAATTGCAGAGATGTTCGTGACCGATACCGGCCAGACAATCGACGAACTATTTAGTTCGTTCGAGCCTACTCCGATTGGTGCCGCCTCTCTCGCCCAGGTTCACATTGCCACGCTGAAAGAAACCGGTCAAAAGGTTGCTGTCAAGGTGCAGCATCCTGCTCTTGCTGAGTGGGTGCCGCTGGACTTGTCGTTGACTCGGTTCACGTTCTCGATGCTCAAGCGCTTCTTCCCGGAATATGATCTCGAGTGGTTGTCGCGAGAGATGGATCTTTCTTTGCCTGTGGAATTGGACTTCCGTATGGAAGCGCAGAATGCTACCGTTGCCAGCGAGTATTTCAAAAAGCACTCCGACGCGCCATTGGTTATTCCCGAAGGTATCTCACCTCCTCATACCTGCCTCCCGTGACACCCCAATACTAACTACTTTCAGTGATGTGGTCGCAAAAGCGCATCCTCGTTATGGAATTCATCGCTGGCCGCCGCCCCGACGACCTCGCCTTCCTAGACGCCAACAACATCGACCGCGACGAAGTCTCCGCTGCATTCGCCCATATCTTCAACGAAATGATCTTCGGCGACGAGGCCCCGCTACACTGCGACCCGCACGGCGGCAACATCGCCATTCGCCCGAACCCTAACCGCCGACATCCCAACTTTGATATCATCCTGTATGACCACGGTCTATACCGCAACATCGACCGCGATCTGCGCCGCAATTACGCCAAGCTATGGCTGGCTGTGATCGACGCTGACGTGCCCCGGATGCGCGAGTATGCCTACAAGGTAGCCGGTGTCACGGACGAGCAGTTCCCCCTCTTTGCTAGCGCTATCACCGGTCGTGACTATAGCGTGTTGACAAAAAAGAACGTTGCATCTGCACGAACCGCCGAGGAAAAGAAGGAAGTTACCAGTGCTCTGGGCGAGGGCATGTTGCAGCAGCTAGTCGTGTTGCTGGGCCAAGTCCCGCGTATTATCCTGCTGATTCTGAAGACAAACGATCTTAGTAAGTTTTCCTCCCCATGCTTGAAGTTACAAGTTGACGTTACTAACACCCCTTCCAGCCCGCAGTCTCGATGAAAACTTGCACACCCGCCAGGGCCCCATGCGCACATTCCTCATCCTAGCACGGTATGCTACCCGCACCGTCTTCGAAGAGCAAATGGAGTCCATCCGCGACTCGGGCGGTATCTTCCGGAACTTCTTCCAGCTCCTGGCTGCGTGGGCTGGTTTCCTTCGCGTCGAAGTGAGACTCTCCGTTTTCGAGACCGTCTTGTCGTTGAAGAGCCGTTTCGGGTTGCGGACTGGCTTTTAGACCTAGTCGGTACATGTGTGTGGTAGCTAATGTGAGTTGAGTTGTTGATGTAAATATTCCCTGGGATTTTGTTTAGGGCACGGATTGTCTTGGCCGGTCTATCTGTGCATCAGCGATGGCGTTTACGTTTGCGTTTACTTCTTGTTTTATCTTCTGTTCTGGTCCCTTGTCGGGATGATTCCCATCGATGGTCCCCCCTCTTCTCTTGTTCGGTCTACAGTCCTGATCTGCCGTGGCTCCTCGATGAGCTATCAGGGATGGACAGCTTGTATAGATATCTTGTTCATAGACACTCAAAAAGATAATAGACGATTACATCTTTTCAGCATCTCCACCGAACAACTTTCCAACGAGTACATCTACAAGAAACAGCTACAAAGTCCAAGTTCTGATATCATCGTTTCATTGAAACTATCACGGCCGCACGCTTTTCAGAATAGAGAGTATCGATCGAGGATCCCAGATACCGAGGCGCCATCACAGAAAGAAAAAAATAAAAAAAGAGAAAACCATATGGGTGTTCTGTATACCATAAAGAACCAGGCCAAGAAGAAAAGGAAAAGGAAAATTCTGTACAGCAAACAAATGTGCAAATTTGTTTGAAAAAAAAAAGACTCCACCCATCATCCCAAGACAAGACCGGACCGGCTGACTTGATTTTTCTTCAAGCCAGATTCAGGTTCAGGTTGAGGTCCGGCTGTCCGATGATCAAAGCCAACTCAACTCCATCTCCGTCCGATCGTTTTGCCTGCTCTGCATTTAGGAGTGGGGACATGCGCATAACTACTGGGAATATCCTCGATCAAACGATTGTACTAGTGACAATGGTATCGAAGGGGGTGTGCTCGTAAAATGAATGTCATGTTTTAGCAGGCAAGTTCCTGTCCCGCTTTAAAGGGAAGCGGCAGGGCTGCCGGCGGTGGGCTGGTCGATATCGGCCATGGAGGCGCCCGTGCCGGAGAGATCGGTGGTGCGGGCCTTGGGGTTCTTGGTGTAGTAGTCGGAGATGGCGGACTTGATAGCATCCTCAGCGAGCATGGAGCAGTGCACTTTAACGACAAAGTTAGTACAAGTATTTCCTCGGAGACAGTGCAAATAGATAATGCAAGGGCAGGGATCACAACATACACTTGACAGGAGGCAAGCAGAGCTCCTTCGCCACATCGGTATTCTTAATCTTGCCAGCCTCTTCCAGGGTCATTCCACGGACGAGCTCAGTCAGATAAGACGACGAAGCGATAGCACTACCACACCCGAAAGTCTTGAAGACAACGTCATCAATGCGGCCAGAGTCCTTGTTCACACGAATCTGGAGCTTCATGACATCGCCACAAGCGGGGGCACCGACGAGACCGGTACCAACGTCCTGGTCACCCTTCTTCATGGAGCCGACATTCCGGGGGTTATTGTAGTGATCGAGGACCTTCTCGTGGTAACTTCTCCGCTGGGTCGGGGCAGGAGTCTGACGCTGGACGGGCTGGACGGACTGCAGGCCAGCGAGGGGAGCGAAGGCACGGGGTGCCGCAACGCCGACGCGGGGGGCGACGGTGACGAGACGCTTGAACATTGTTGTGATTGTATTTGAAGGGGTATTTGGATGTGTTTTGGTGGTGAGGTTGATGGTTGAAAGGTGGGTTTGTGAAGTGTAAGGTGGATGGCGAAAAAGCAGATCTGATACGGGGAGGGAGGTGATGAATTCATTGCTAAATAATCTGATTCTTATGTAATCCCGCTGCGACCTCGGATCAACCGGCGGCTATCGGAGCTGACTCATCACGGCCTGGCCAGACTTGGAATGCGATTGATAAATGAGAGTTACGTTGCTGAATTCTGACAGTATTTCCTTGTGCTATTAATGCTCTAGATTCAGTGATATTGGTGTCTGGTTGGTTATGGTGGTGAGTCTCACCGGGCATATGGAAGTTGTCCGCGATGTCTCCGCGGGATCTCACGAAGCTGCACGTTTCCCGAAAAGCGATCCTGAGCCAATTAGATATCGATGATATGAAACTATGGATATTACGTTCACGGTAGTGATAAGCATTTCAATGGGCCTATGATTTCATATTTGTAAATCTCATATGACCTCTGTCAGAACATGTCTCTTAAAATAATACTCATACAAACTATAGCCCATCGCTCATATACAAAATCCTCCGTGCGTCAACATCTCCGTTCCGAGCGGTCCATTCGGAGATAGCATACAGTTTCGGCAAATTCAATCAAGCAACCTCCGAGACTCGTTTATGTCGGACACTTGGTCCGGGGTCCGATCAAATGACCGGCTGTATCCGAGAATGATTGGTGAGATGCTCGGCTTTAAAGAAGGTGCGAGGCTGCAGGCAAGAAGTATAGTATGCCGGTCGCGGAGCAGTAAGACGTAGCTAGGAGGCCATAGCGATGGAGAATCAGACATACCGCTCTATTAGTATCAGCTCGGCTATAGACTAGCAGACCCCTATGTCTCTGCTTTAGGGGCCATGATAAGCTTATTTAATTGCAGTCCGGGGTCATGAGTACCCCGCTTGTTCGACTCATGTACTCCATAAAGTACTGCGAGCATATACAATCGTTGTCCAGCTTCCCCGGTCACAAATTTCCAGAAGAATCATAAGAATGACACTGGAAACAAATTCAAGCAACATGACTATTTCCATCCCCTAATTCAGGTACATAACAAACTCCGGGGAAGCTCAATGTTCTCAGAGTCCGGAACCAGGGTCGACCTGATGACAAACCCCAGATCAGGCCATCGAGTCTTGGCACTCTTTCCCTCTTTCCAACACTGCGCCTCACGTCAAACCATAGGTTAGAGCTACAGGAAGCTTCCATGCCAAAGCTTCCCGATCAAGCTCAGACTGGAGAAGCCTAAAGCCATCCTCGGTACTGGAACCCTGGCTCTAGCGTTGATTTTGCGGCTGAATTGACGTTTCCTGGATTGTCCAAGGTAACCTATTCACCAAACAAACAAGCTTCCAACAGATTCTTATACTAACCAACACTTCCTAGACCAGCTAGCTAAGCGGCAAGACCAAAATGTCCCCCAAAAGCACACCAGACCCCAAGACACTGGGTAGAGCCGCAGGTGTACGTCCACTCTCCCCAAACAAGCCAAGCTCTTGTCAAGACCACATCGTCATCATGACTTGAGTAGCTACGAGTGTCAAATGAGTATTAAACTAACTTTCACAGTCTATCAATGCGCCTATCGCGGCGTTCACAATGGCCGTCATCCTATGCTCCTACTGCTTCAGTTCTATTCGCACTGCCAGACGCGAAGCTCAAGAGTCACCCGTAGTACCTAGTTCACAGCAGCGGGTATCTCAGCGGGAAAGGAAAGATTCGTCCTGGATACAGGAGGCTCTTGAAGAAAGTCGAGCGGAGAAAGGGAGGTAAGGGGGGTCGATGGATTGAGGAGGATGTACTGGTACAAGGCGTTTAGGAGGGTACTTTATATTTATACCGAGTTTTATGTTTGAAAAGATGTGTTTCTTGTTCAATTTCTTGTTGTATTTAATAGATGATATAACGAGGGAAGATATGATAGCTCAAGCGATCTCTGATTCTGGGAATATACAACCCCCGAATCAGTAACACACCTCCGATGGCGAGAAGCAAAGGGACAAGCACAATGGGTATCAAAAACAACATCTTCATTTCATCATCAATCAGAATTTTCAGTGTATGAATGATCATACCCAGGAGTTCAAGTGTATAACAACCCGGTTCAATATTCAAAGAAAGATCATCATTTAGACGATGAAAAAGAAGTATTTCAGTATTCCGTGGGCCACCGAGCATAGAGAAAACAAAAGCAAGTGACTGGGTGGAGTACACATCGAACAACACCCACGTCCAATGGCAGCTTGATGGTGCTGGGAGCTGGGTGCTGGGGGAATTTGGTTAGTAACGTCTCAAGCCAACGAGGCTATCCTTCTTTCAAAAGATAAGCATGATCAACAGTTTTGTCCATGTCCATTGCAAATAATTGAGATCCAAACATTAAGATCCCATGTTGCGTGGAGGTGATGGGAGATGTAGAAAGGGGAAGAAAAAGTCGAGCGAAGAAAATTGTGGATGAGGAGGAGATCACGTGAGAATGTCTGTGTTATTGTGGGGCGGTCAGGCGAGATCTCGGGGCGGGTCCAGCGAGTTCGATTTCACTCGGGTGAAATGGGAGATATAGAGAATATTGAAATCTAGAAGGATAAGTGTAGAGAATTATTGTGTCTAAGCTCTAGGTGTCGACTATATAAATTTTGTCGGAATTGTAGGCAAGTGAACCATTTCGGCAGGATGAGGTTGTGGCGAGCTGTCTTGCCCTAGATAATTCGAAGGTCTCTACCTTCGAGTCAAGCCTATAATCGGACCATTACGAAATACTGATCCTCAAATAAAATGCAATCAAGAGAAGAGAGATACTTGGTTCCCAAGCATAGATTCACGTAAAGAAAAAACGAGACAGCGTGATCTGGTAATGTATGTACAAAGACAGGACATGCGAGATACAAGAAACGAGATCAAAAACAAACACGCTGAAACAATTACAGAGATCTTCCGACGTCTTCTATCCTCAATGAGAGAAAAGAGAAAAAAATGTACGTCAAAATCCCCTGGCATGTGATTCGAGGTATCGGCCGCGGAGGCTTCACATGCAAAAGCCTTCCAGCAAAGAAGACTGACTGCCATCTAATGAATTGCTGAGAACCCTCAGACCAAAATACAAAAAGAAAGATTTTGGAAATGCTATGGGGAAAAAGAAGCCCATTCGCTGAAGAAAGCCACCAACTGGAAGCGTTGTACCATGCATCCAGGTCTATACAAGCCGGTTAGAACAAAGAAGGGGTTGGATGGGGCGGGAGTAATGAGGGCACTATGTCCAAGTGCGAGCGTGAGGTATGAGATTTGTAGGAGACAGGTCGGGGGGATATTTTCTAGAAAAGGTGTGAGACGGGTCGTGATCGTCAAAATCATATCGGTTCGCCCTCGGACTGAGCTTCGGCTTGCTTGAGCTTCAACTCGCCTTCATGCTGATAATCGTGAATTAGCTTGCGAAGGAACTCGTAGGTAAGCATGGTCGTCATGGCAGACGGGACGGCCCGGAACAGGTTGGTGCCAATCCCGGAGTAGAATGCACGCCAGCCCTCTTCTCGGAGGATGGTCTGGCATGTGCGGATGACTCCATTGTAACGGGGGCGATTGGGCATGCCATCAGAGGAAGACACACTTGGTGGCCGACCACGGTCATGAGGGTGTTTCAAGCCACCTCTGAAGGAAATCTCTTCTGGTGATGGCGCTGGTGATGTGCGCTGCTGTGTCTGTAGGCGTGTGCGCAGGACCTCGTGAGGATACGTGACGGTGCTCGCGCAAATCTTGCTCAGGAAAGTGGCAAGAGAAATGCCGACCCAGTGAGAAGAGCCGGTGTCCGGATGCTCTCCAATTCCGTAACCGGTGATTGCCGTCTTTAGATATTCATAGAGAGGGAATTGAATGGCGACATGGGTCAATCCCAATAGAGCCGGGGTGAGGCCGGAATAGAAAGAACGAATGCCTTCAATCTTATACATCTTGCGGGCAGCATCCCATGTGCCGGAGTACTGCCATGGGGCCCGAACGCCTTCACTGTTTTGCTTGAGGCTTTGCGACATGAGTCTCGTCTTGATAACCCAGATGGGGTTGGTGGCAATCGTTGAGCAGGCACCGGCGGCGATCGAGGCGTAAGCGCGGGAAAGCAGCCAGCTGTCTGTAGTCGGGGTTAGCACTGTAGATCGGTTCTCACATAGACCCCAAGACACCACGAACCGGTATGTTCATAGAAATATTCGCGGGAGCGGTCATACACCGCTAGATAAACCGCCCAAGTGGGAAGATAGCCCAGCAACATAGGACCCAGTCCCTGATACAGTCCACGAATGCCATCCTCACGGAAGATCGTTTTACCTGTACCTAGCATCCCCCGGTACAGCACCTTTGTCTCCATATTCTGTCCTCCCCGTCGGGCAAAGCCACCCTGGGCCTGCAGCTTGGTCTTGATAACATCGAGCGGGCAGGTCACGATGCCCGAGGCAACACCAGCACTAGCTCCACAGAATGGAGCAATGTACCAGTTAGGGATCTTGGTCGAGAGTATCTGTAGACGACTGGTGAAATCGGAAGTCGGCGCATCGGCGAGAGGCATGTGGGAAACGGACGGGGCAGCGTTTAGATGAAAGCCTTGAGGCTGCTCGGCGGTCGTACTGGCAGCTCCATTGCTGCCGTTGCCGTCGGAGCGCATTGTTGGGTTGGCAGGCGCTCACGCTTGTCTGTCCGTCTTGTTCACCGAGGGCTCCGGGACCCGAGCATATCGTGCGCTTGATCCGGAACCCAAGAACCCGAGTTCAAATCCTGGGGAAGTGGAAAGTGAAGCGTAGGTGGGAACCGTCGAGGCTGAGTATTTGGAAAAAGAGAGGTGACTGAGAAAGTAGAGGTCGAAGTGAGGGTACTTTTCTCAGAGCCGATTGTTGCCGAGCCCGTCTGGGTTGAATGCGATGGAGAGGTGCCTCTTAACTGTGCAGCACGGACTGCGGACGGAGTGGGGGTCGTTTTCCGGACGAGCAAGCTCCCCTGTCAGGCACAAGGATCAAATAGCGCCTCCAAAAACACCAAGCCCCATATTCCAAAAAGGTTCCAAAGGAGGGTTCGGAAGGAGGAAGACGGGAAATGAGGATTGATTATGACATGGGGAATTGTCGGGAGTGGTGCGAGGTGGAGTCGGTGATTGTCATTCCCCTCGGCCTGAGGCAGGATTCGGGACCGTCACGTGTACGTGAGGAGATGTGCTGCCTCAGGCATTAAGGTATACACCCCGTTTCGGGACTAGCGCAGCAAGCTCCGTTTTGCACAACCTCGCAACATCGGGTCATCTCGTGTTCAGCCGGACCGCCCTTTCCTTCTCCCCCGACCAGAACTTCCTCCTGTCAATTGGACAACCCGGGAATTCAAGATGTCTGCCCCTTCGATCACCAACTACATTGTCAAGCGCCCATGGCTCAAGCGCTGGATGACCCCCATCGCCCAGTGGTACGCCGATGCCGCCGGCTACAGACGCCTCGGACTGAAGTAATTATCGCCCTCCCCTCTATGCCGCCAATTCCTGCCCACCGCGAGGGATCAACAACTGGCCTGTGTGCATGCGTCGTGTGCGATTCCAAGGCATTGCCTCCTCCAACAATTGCCATTGGCGCCCTTGTCGCATTCGCCCGCCCGCGGTCACTCCGGAATTCTCCTATGCTTCATCTGCCTCCAATCAGAGTCACTAACCCGGTCGTTATAGGTTCGATGACCTGATCCCCGAGGAGAGCGAGACCGTCCAGAAGGCCATCAAGCGTCTGTCTTCCAAGGAGGCCTACGACCGTGTGTTCCGTATCCGCCGTGCCGTCCAGGTTCGCACCGACCCGACCTCCTCCTCTCCCTTCCCAGTTTCTGGCCTTGGAAACGCTAATCCTCGTCTCAATTGCAGTGCTCTATCTCTCACACCCTCCTCCCCCCTCATGAGCAGACCAAGCCCGAGGAGGTGAGTTCTCCCTATCCCAAATCGCCCTCCCCGCAATCATCCCGGTCTCGGCCAATCCCGTTGCGAGGATTTGTCACTTTGGACCCTTGACGTCGACCACGCCCAAACACATGCCAATCAACATAATACTGATCATATGAACTTTCTAGGACGTCGAGTACCTCAGCCCCATCATCCGCGAGATCGAGAAGGAGGCCAAGGAGCGTGCGGACCTCGACAACCTCGTTGTCCGCAAGTAAATGCTTCCGGGCAGAGACTTGCAATTGACTGCGCAAAACTATAAGATTTTCAGGGCGAAAGGGCTGTCTGCATGAAATAGACGTCGGGTTTTATTTGGCGATGGATACGCACCCGCCGTTGATGGGGGTGTCTGGTTAATCCAATGCGTGTGTACTGATACTGTACAAATCGATTCTTCTTTGTTCAACCAATTGATATGCCTGCGTACACAAGTATGGCGTGGCCATTGTGCTGTTTGTGCTATGATTTCCTGGGCTTGTGATGGCTCAATCGCTTCATGGTCGAGTAGTATGCCCAACACCCAGTCCGTTCCCCGCAACTGCAGGTATGAGCTCTGTATGTTCCCTACCAATCGTGCCTTTAGGGGCTACCCGAGTCGTAATTGCAATTGCCCATACGTAAATTACACTATCTATTTGTATAACTGCCTCCACCCCGCTTGCGGTCATCTCCCACGAGATAAAAAGGTACAAGTACTTGATATGCTGTTTGTTCATCCAGTAAGGACTGCTACATCAACATTCTCAATCCGCCACATATACCACATAAAGAGACTCCTATAAACTCCATAGTCAGCTGAAACGGTTCAGGTGAATTAGAATAACCAAGGGAAAGCATACCTATACGGCGCAAACTTCGCAGCCAACTCTAGCATGTCCTTCTCCGACATATACTTGAACTTACCACCTCCCTTACCCTTTAACTTATTTACATCACGCCCAACAAAGGCAGCACACCCTCGCCTAGCAAAAAGTTAGCCTCGTGCTAGAGTCTCGCATCACAGGATCTTTCTCGCCATGATCCAGCAAAGCCAGTCACCCAACAGAAAGAAAAACACTTACTGTACACCCAAATCCCCCGTCGAAAAGACATCAATCCGCTTAAGCGCAAAACAAGCGAACATCTCAACAGACCACCTCCCCAACCCACGCACAGCTGTAAGCCTCTCAACCAGCTCCTCATCACTAGCCCTCGCCAACATCTGCGCACTCAACTCCCCACTAGCAAACTTCTCCGCCAACCCCTGAATATACTCCGCCTTCCGCTGCGACAGACCCGCCGTCCTTAACGCGGGTATATCACACCGCGCAACCTCCTGCGGAGTCGGGAACCTCGAATGCGGCACCGAGCCAGTATCACCGTCCCCAGAACCCGCGAGCTCGAACAAAGCCACAAATTTATTCCGAATAGACTTTGCCGCTGCGCCGGATACTTGTTGTCCGATGATACTGCTGACCAAGCTATTAAACGGATCGATTTGCTCTGCCAGGCCGGCGGGCGAGAATAACGGACACGGATGTTGTTCGATGACAATTCGCAGACGGGAATCCGTCGCGATCAAGTGCGCGATTGCCTTTTCGAGGAGCGTCCCCGTTGTAGCCGTTGGTCTGGGCAGGCCCGTTTTCGAAGGTGATGCATCTTCGAGGTTAATCGGGTAGGCGTTTACTGAGGAGCCGTGGGGTGTGAGGAGGGTTGCGTTTGTACGGTGCGGATCGACGGGTCGATTGAGCGGGGAGGGGGTGGAGAGTCTGTTGTTAGTATGAGGGGCGTGTTGCTTTTCTGGATCTTGGGTCGTGTCTGTCACAGCTGGGGGTTCGGGGGACCAGTAGGATGGTGTAGAGGTTGTTGGGGTTTGAGTGGTAGATGTCTTCTTGGGCTTGGAGGTCTTGCGTGGTTTTGCGACTCCGCTGTGGTGGACGAGGGGGGTTTTTGGTAGGAGGGGTTTTACTGGGAGGGCGCCCAGTCGCGCAGAACGTCGGAGAGACATGGTTAATTGTATTGTTGTAGAATCTGTGCAGATTGGATCCCCGAGGTACCAAGGTATGTTCGTGTCAGGTTTGTAATCACATCCCATGCGGAGTCCCTTGGCGGCTCTGCGGAGTCCGAGCGGGGGAAAGCCGAGTTCTCCAGTCCATACCATGATAGGCAGCTTCAGAACAATGCAACATCTTTAAGCCTGTGTGAATATGAGACAAAGTTTTAATGATAAATCAGACTCGGAAGCTTAGTTTTCGTTTTACCTGTGATAGTCAAAAAACGGCCCTTCCCGAGGCCGTACAACACTGTTAGAATCAAGGTATAGAAGCTAGGTTGCAGTATCTAGATCTGATACAAGTAGAAATTTCCAAGACCAGCTCAATGTAAGCAAATTGTTGTACCTTCCAAGGAAAGCTTCATCTAGCAATGTTGCATTTTCCTTTTGTCAAGTTGACCTAACAAACAATGGCTTGGTATACTTACAAGGAGAATGCGCGTCGAATCGCAGTATGAAGCGGATATGTGCATCTACCTAACTACCTAGGTAGCTGGTAAATACCGAATTTCTTTGTTAGATAAGCAATTGCTATCCCAGTCGGATTTCTGACATGTACATTAGTTGAACTTTCTTCGCTGTCTCTGCTATTTCTTTTCTGAGTACACCACAATATATATCCACGCAACCCAAGCAGAAATATATATAGGTATTCTCCAGTCGAATACCGACACTTATCACCTCACCAATCAACCTTGCAAGTGGTATGTACTCGAGACCCGGCAGGAGACAAGTGACCTGACTGACAGACCCAACGAATTCACAGTCAAACCTTCCATCGTCTACCTAGGTAGACCACGGATGTTCGCTCGAAGCATCGCCTAGGTCTGGCTTCAGTATGCACAAACCCCCACTTGGCAGAGCGAATCAAACATTGAGTCCATGAGCAGACATGAACGGGCGAAATTACTCCCAAAACACTCAATGAAGCTCGCCGCAAAGGGAGAGTTATCTACGGATGGTCAAAGGCCCGGAAGTGCCTCTGGGAAAATATGGGACCCGATACAATTTTGATCGGGCATGCCCTATCCAAGGATCTTAAAGTCCTGGGAATATACCATCAGAGGATCATCTATCCATCAATCGTGACCAGCAAGGCAGTGTTTAATGGTAGAAAGCTGCCACGTACCTGGTCGACTAGTTATAGAACGTATCGCTTACCCTCGTGCGCCCCGGATACGACGACACGCGCTTTATCGGCGGTGATCCTTCCATACACCCCAAGGCAGCGAGCTGGTCTGCGACTTTGGGAACTTTGTTAGATTTCCTCAGAGCGCTCAGTATCTTACCTGATCTTGTGTGCGTCGGCTGTCTGTAATGGTTTCTTAGTCTCCTCAAACACGCAGTATGCGCCTCCTGTGCCCTGCGAGAGCTGTACGAGCACTCGTGCCTGTGTACGCTTTGTTAATTAGTTTTTTTTTCACTACCCAACAATTGGCCCGTAAGGACCCCTCCCCTGATTATCATGAAGTCTTCACTAATATCTCACACCAATGGGAAAGTCAGCTTCAGCTGCCCCAAGAGGTTCACATCCACAAAACCCGAGGGTCTTCCACGTCGCCTGATGTCTCCACGACGCGGACATACAATACTCTAACTACACAGCTTTCCGCGAAAGAAAGTTGAGAAAGCATGATTCGCGAGGTACTTCTCGACACAACTCTACTTTGGCCACTTCACGGGCTATATTTATATACCTAGAATGCCGGAGTTCGCCCATTCCAGTTGCTTCTCAACCCACGGTGCCATCGGTGGTTCTTCTGTTATGAACCGATTCGGATTTGGAGAGGCAATGTCGGGGAGAAGTGAAAACTGGTGAACAGATCTGCTGTCTGCGTGGAAGCTTCCGAGTGCGAGCTTCCACCACGGAAGCACTTGATAATGATAGGAATTTCTCTTCTCCTCTTCCTCCCCTTCCAGATTAGACTGCTTCGTCAGACGTACTCAGTGAAAGTCATTCTGTCTGGCTCGTCACATTCACGGTCTTGTCGTGATGGCCTGTCACCCTGCCGTTCGTCTTCGTATCGCATAAGAGGCGAAGGGAGAGACCCTGACCCTCAACCACGTGTCTTTCCAACAGTGTCCACACACCCGGATCCAGGGCCAATGATGCACATCTACGAATGTCGTCGTGGGAACACCATACTGCTGGGCGAAAACTCACTATACTTCATATGCAAGCCAGTCGTTATGCTTGTCGAGCAGACCACGGGTATCGAGATGACACTTCTTTGGCTTCCCACGCCTTAGCATCACGCACCCAATAACGGCACCTTCGCCAGGATATACCACCACCATCGAACCGTGCCTGTAATATTGTGCTCACGCAAAAACCTGGGATTCATGTTCTCCGGTTTCAATCTACTGACTCGGATGACTCCCAAATCCCTGCTGTAATACCTGCTAGGACTTGGAGAGAATGCGATTATCCAGCAAAACTAACAAAACTAAAGCATTCGAAACCTCGGCTGTTCCCACCAAGCACTCTCTCACATATGAAGCAATTTCGGCAAACATTGTCCCGATTGCAACATGGAGGGAGCGGAGAGGGTTTCTCCCAAAGCAGAATTGATCAGCACGAGCAGCTACGAGAGCTCATACAAACCAGTACACAGCCGTTACCCTCCAGTCCATTTCGCAGCTATCTTTACAAATTGAGCACAAAATCACGCCCTCTGCCTCTCTGTTCCTCCTTGGCCGCCCGGATTACGTACAGCAACGTATACGGTCCGTTGGGAGGTTTGATTTCGTTAAGCATTTGATTCGTGTCCTCGGGATTCCACTTCCCCGTGGTCTATGATGATCTTTGCATGTTTAGGACACCGTAAGGAAGTGATCCTGATTTACAGGCCCTCCGGAATACGCAGGATAACATCATCACGTCGAACTTCGAGAACCACCCCAAGGCGCCACGAAGCGTGCACTTCCCCAAGAATGCCAAAAGTTTTATCATGCCCATGCGAACAGGACAAACGCCGCGTGGCTGGTAACGATATATTAGTTTAGAGGATACTCAGGCTATCCAAGATCTGTGACAGTTGTTCGTGCAGAACTTGGCCATCAGGAGAAAAGGGGAAGTCAAAGTTGACGCCGTCCCAATTGCACACATCAGCGGATAGCACGGACGCCAGGATCCTTCTATGTTAAAGCGTTCGCTGGGAGGATATAATGGAAGTCCCTTGGGGATAGTCAGGGTGGCCTTACGAATGGTTGATCGACCCGAGAGTCAGGTTCACGACTGTCGATGACGCAGCAAGGGAACCTCTAACATGTACGACTTGTTCTGGGCATTCCTATGGTGCCGGTGAAAGCATATAGGTGTCCCTGTTTTGGGAGAATGATACACTAGCAGCAACGACTGAAGACCAGTCTACCCAGTGCATTGGACTCCTCGTTGTTCAGGCCATCCAGGGATCTTGGCTATTCGACGAAATGTTTGATTCCCACGCTGCTCGGGATTTTGTTTCTTGTCAAGGCTTTCTAACCGCTGGCTCTAGTTGATCTGACTCGTCCTTTACGTGTATTTCTGGTTCTCTCTTGGTGACCGACGTCTTGGAATTCTACGTTAATTTAGCTGTGGAGATACTATGCAGTAGAAGGCCTATACATGTCAGCCATTATATCAATCGTCTTGTTCCATTGGCTTTATTTGTGTTGCCTCTATGTAGATGCCAAATCACGAGTACTGCCTCCTCCAAGATTAAAAGGAAACATCGAGCCATGTCCAACTAGACACACACCAAATATCATATCATCCAAAAGGGGAATGACCCCTCCATGAATCGAACCCTCAACCTTCGCATTCCCTATATACTTCGCCAAAATGCTCCATCGCGATCCCACGATGCCGAAGTACATACCCTCCGGGACTAAACCCACCAAACAATCTGCCTCTACAGCACTATAATATCTTTAAAATATCTTATTTAGATATAGAAAAAAAGATATAGAAGAGATCTATCTACTAAATATAAAAATAAAATAAAAGAAGAAATCGGCGAGCGAGGGGGATTAGCTCGCTTGCCCACTCTCCCCCTTAGGGTGTGCCCGGTCATCCGTGGAGTTATTCTCAACATCGGATACCAGTCAACCGTATTTTCCCCTTAATTTTCCTTCACAGGGGCACACCCTTGGCCAACCAGGTGGCGACAAACCTGGCTGACCAACTAGGCCATATGAGGGGGGAGAGTACCTGGAATAACTGGAAGTTGGTGATAACTCTGGTGTTTGATACCGACTTACCCCTTTGGTGCTTATCCCCCAAATCTCAATATTGTAAGCAGTGACCCCTCATCATCGTTATCCACGCCTTAGCCAACATCTGTATACCTTCTGCTTGCTCATTGTGATGCTCCTGTCTCAAAAATATCCTTGTTCTGCTTCATCTTGACAAGATTTGCATTCATCATGGATCATGCATCCACGAGGGAGCGGAGAGAGATGAGCAGGGCTGTGTTCATGGGCATGGAAACTAGAAGCTCAAGGATCCCGAGATTAAACTGTTGTATCTGAATGATGGAGATTTAAGAGCTCTAGCTCTACATGACTACATTTGAACTTGTTTTGTGAATGAGATGTGCCTGTATTGTATTCTCATACTCGCGCTAGACCATTCTCAAATCCTACACAAAAGTATCCCCCTGGAACGGGATATACCTCGCAGTCTGATGATTATACGTCGACGTCGTATTATAATCCCACCAGAACGAAAGATGCTGCGGCATGGTACTATTAATCTTGCACTCCGACACAAAGTCAGGAAGCATCTCATTGACCATGTCAGTGTAGTTGGCCAGCGAGCACGAGAACCCAGGTCCCTCCTGGCAAGAATTGAATGGGACTACCGCTTCGTTTAGGATAACGCGGACGTAGACCCCTTTCTCTGTCGCTGCGGTTGCATTGCAGCTCATTCTTTCGAGTGTTAGATGTCCGCCCATTGGCATGATGTTTCCGATCTCGTAGGATGATGGGAATGGGATTTTGTCGAGGGGGAGGTCCTTTTCTGGGGAGGCGATACCCAAGGCTGCTAGGATGGGGGTGATGTTGGTGTCGTGGGCACTGGGGTCTGGTATCAGTATCTTGCCTTGGTGGTGCACAGGGTACAGCAGTCAACTCACAAGTTGAAATACATGGTGCCCGCTTTCTCAGGTCCTTGATTCAGTAGAGTCAATGATGCATTGGCATATACAGCGCCCACGGCTTTGGAATATGGATCACCGGGTCTGTAAAGCGACAAGTCAGCTATCTGCTTTCGAATGGAAAGAAAGAAATCGGTACTTACCCAGCACAGTAATAGAAACTCAGATCCTGCGTATATCCAAACCACTTCCACTCATCCATAGTGAAAGCATCCGTCCAATCAGAGTAGCCACGAACATTAAGCTCAAAGACCGACATAACTGTAGATGGACAGCATTAGCGATGCAAGTCATAAACGAGGCTCATGTTCATCATATAGCATACACATTAACTGGTAGACATCCGTCGAATTCAGATCGAGTCCTGGATTCTGCTTATTGAGCCGATCGGCAGCAACACGGAATGCAGGCAAGTCTGAGCTGAGACTCTCGCATTTTTCAAGGTCGTCTACTGGGCACACAGGCGTGAGGCTGTTGGCGCCCATGTCCTCGCTCTCGGAGATGACATTTAGAGAGACGGAGTCAGTATAGTTCCATCCGAAGAAGCCCTCGCCTGATTTGTACAGAAATTTAATGGTTAGAAAAGCACATTGTACTGGAAGGGTAGCTTCTCACATACCAAATTTGCGAGCGGTCTGCACCACCCGCTCAAACTCACTGGTCCACACCGGAACAGTCTTATTATGACTCTGATCCCATAAATGGCCATACCGAACCCGATACTCAGCACCATGCTTATACGTTGTCAGCAGCCCATTATAAGGACCAGTGGCAGTCTCCAGTCCGTAAAGACCCTCACTATCCACATAATACTCCCAAGACTTCAAGAATGTAAGGTCACCCTTCCACTCCGTAATCTTCGAGCTGTAGAGCTTGTCAAGTGCGGCTTCGATCTTCACTCCGTCGCTACCCTGTGGGTAGCGCTCACCATGGCGTCTGATCATGATGACTTGGTCAACGGTGCAGACGTCGGGGGGATCTCGACCGATACCGTAGGACATGCGGTTGCTATACGGTCCAAGGCCTCCGATATGTTTCAAGATCGAGTACCCCTCCAGAAAGGACTGGTCATAGGGAGCAGCGAACGTGAACCGACTGGCATAGTCGGGCCTGTTGCTGTAAGAGGCGGTAGCGACAGCGGCTACGCCTAAGAGCCCACAGAGCTGCCCGATAGAACCCATTATGGAAGCCAGTAAGATCAAAACAATAAAGGATTAGAGAGAGTGAATTATAGAGGTCAAGAATCAATACGGTCGCGTTCTAGGATCAAGACCAGGGATGCCGACGCAAGGGCAGATAGTGATGGGAATTTCCATCACTTGGGCACGCGACCTCTTGCCTTTATAGGTACTGCACCGAGCAATCTGCAGAAGATCTCCACTTCCCCCGCATCACAGATTGCGACGTCAAGCCACTTAGGCATAGCCAGATAATCAAATCTAATCGAAAGGATTTGTTCGGGAGGGGCTATTGGGCAGGTTATCCGAAGGATCGCCTTCTCCATTTGCTTGAACGAGGTTATAGCGGCTAACTGATCCGGTCCGTGGGAGTACATGGATGTTGGTTTCCCCGCACGTAGCGAATTGGTACAACGACAGCAGGCTGTAGGGCGGATGGATACGAACGAACAAGGTTACCGATGTTTTGCCGACGTTCAGCCATGCCGGGTATCCGAAGGGTGCCTCCTTTCAGTTATACGAGCACTGTGGTTGATGTCTACTTGTGTTTGGAAAACCAGCAGGGGATCACGCAAGCGAGATGAGAAGCTCTCTTTGCACACACCAAGGCTTGGATTTGACTTTCAGTGAAAGTAGACACGAATGATCCGCTCAAGTCAAGAACCCCAGGATTGCTCGAGGGCGCATGTTGTTCGGAATACTACATAACAAGCGGTAAAACCCGGTCAATCACCCGGTCAATCCCGGTCAATCCACGGAGGGAGTTATATCAGGCTCCTTGAAGGAATTGTAATCAACAAATTTAAACAAAAAAATTATTATTCCACAGGAAACAGGTCATGGAACCCGTGTGTTGGGCACCACTTTATGGGTTCCCAAGTACTTCCACGATTGTATACTATGCTCCTAATGCCAGATGCATATGCCAAACCTTAGTATACTTGCCCTGTCCACGCACATACGGATACTTATCATGATCTGGCACTTCGATACAAATTCCAACCAAGTAAAAGGGCCAAAATGAGCTTTCTTTAGTTCCTTAACACGAGACCGCAACATAGTGAACCGCGCCTTGTGATCTTCACCATGGTGAACCGCAATTGCATAACTCTGCCAAGACCTTCCCTTTTCGGCTGCATAAATTGATAATTCATCCCTTTTGTTTACTGTTACTTAAAAAGTTAGGGTGTCCTTACCACTCCCAAGACTGCCTTAGATATTACGGGATCACAGCTAGCTAAACATCTAATTCGATGGAAATCGAGTAACCCACACTTTACACTGGCGTCACCTACGTGAAATGAGATGTTTGAAAGGTATTTATCCAATACCAGGCAGGAGATGTATTTGAGGCTGAGCTGCATACAACGTACATAGCGACTCCTTGCTTCCTGTATGCCTCGGGTAAGGCGCCCAGCTTCGCCCTTAGAATCTGCAGGGCCTATATCTATACATTAATTGTACCTTCTTTTCAGCGTGGTACTCTTGCGAATCCCTGATTCAGCCCATCTCGCTCTTTGTTCGATATGGCAGACAAATCAGTACCCCCAAGTCAACTCGAAGAGCAAATTACTACTGGAAAACGAAGAGACCAGCTTCTCAAACAATGGGGCAAAGAAGCTTGGCGATACACAGTTGCAAGCGGTGCCCTCGCAGCCATGCTAATTCTAATCGTCAACGTCATTACTCTTGCCGTTATGTACACCAAATACTCACCAGACGGCGATAAAATCACCTTCTACATGGGTAGTTGTCGAACAGCCAAAGTTCTGACATCCAGTAGTCACCTCATCGTGAACGTTCTAAGTACTGTGCTCCTAGCGTCCAGCAATTTCAGCATGCAGTGCCTAAATTCGCCCACAAGAAGAGAGATCAATATCGCGCATGCCCAGCACAAAGCCCTGGATATTGGTATACCAAGCATTCGCAATTTGTTCTTTGTGTCGAGGTGGAAGGTGTTGACTTGGATTGTCCTTGCTACGAGTTCGTTTCCTTTGCATATGGTTTGGAACTCGGTTGTTTTTCAGTCGAGGATTATTAAGGAATTTGCTGCTGTGACGATTTTTGAGAATTTTACGACGGGTGCGGAGTGGTCACTTCCTCCTGTTAGTTCTATTGGTGGTGATGCATATCGTGAGGGTTACTTTAATATTGTGAATGAGTTACAGCAGCAAGTGCAAGACGGTGCTCTTGAAACTCTGAGTGTGGAAGATTGCTATCATGAGTATATGGAAGCTGGACACGTGCGGAATGTTCTCTGGGTGATTGACCCGGAGGACTATATCCCTAAAGATCCTGCTATCCTTGATGATCCATCGTTCCTCAACAGTCATTCTTCCGTGTTGGCAGCCTACGACTTGACCTCGATGGCTGGTGTTGAGGGGTTTTGCGGTCCAAAGGGGGAATGTGGCGACGAGGACCATTGGAGCCCTTCTGAAGCTGATCTAGGAGATCAAGGTGGTGCTCCGATTCAGGTCTGCTACACGTCTCCGGCTTCCAAAGATTGCAAGACCAGTATTGCTCCATTGTTTTTGATCTTGGTCATTGTTTGCGTTAGCATCAAGGCTGTCTGCTTCCTCCTCACACTCCATCTTACCAAAAGAGATACTCCTCTCTGCACAATTGGGGATGCAATTCAGTCCTTCATCAACAAACCAGATATTCATACACGCTATGCATGTCTTGCTTCGAAAGCAGAGTATGAGATCTTCTCGCGCCGGCGCTCTCCCAGGTGGTCAGGCCGTTTGACATTCGACTCATCAGATACATGGCATTGTAGACGCCAACGCTGGATCGCCGCCGTCGATAAGCGACAATGGTGGATTTTCACACTCTCTTGGGCATCAGGGATGACTCTGATTGCCTTTCTTGTGAGTGGGAAGATAACTCCACGAAATACCACACTCTTCTCTTCGCCAATCGACCTCTCCCTTCCAAATCACAGCCACACTCTTCCCTCAATGCTAATCGCCAATATGCCCCAACTTCTCATGTCATATGTCTACCTCGGACTAAACAATATCATGAGTACTATCCTAGCTATGAACGAGTGGTGTGGATACTCGGCCGAATCGGGAAAACCTCCCAAGGGTCTCAGAGTAACATCTCCAGCACCAGGTACAGAACAACGATCAACTTATTTCCTATCTGTGCCGTATAAATGGGGTGTTCCGACTATGATTGCTATGACAATTTCACATTGGTTGGTATCGGAAATGATTATTTTTGGTCAGAGTGAATTCTGGACGAAATATCTACGAAATTCAGCCCCGAGGCAAAATATGGAATTTCTGTATGGGCATGTTCCTGAAATGGCTCGTGCTGTTCCTGTGAATGGGGCTATTTGCTTGATTCTTGTCATGGTTTGTTTGTTGATGAAGTTTCCCGGGGGAATTCCGTTGGCCGGATGCTGCAGTGCTAGTATAGCTGCTGCTTGCCAGCCTTTGGATCTCCGAGAAGGGTTTGCTCGGGATCTTGCGCAAAAGAAGTTGAAATGGGGAGTTGTCTTGCGTCCTGATGAGACTGATCCAGCTATTGGACATGCAACTTTTACTGCTGACGAGGTTTCACTCTTGGAATCAGAAAATATTTATGCATAGAGTGAGTTCTTTCTCCTGAACATATTCTTCGGGCCTATCCCCCAAGAGGAGAGGGGAGAGGTTGGCAACCATGAAAGGAGGACATCTAAGTTCTGATTTTGATTCATTCCGAAATTCATATGGACTGCACGGGATGTCAAGACTTTATAGCATCAGCTCCTTGAAACCTCCATTCGGTACAGTCGACAATATCAATTCCATAAGGAATGCGCCAAGTTATTAACAGAATCAGTTAGATAATAACCAGTAGCGGAAGAGGGTGCTTTTCAAGCAGACAGTACTACAGCCAGTAGAGTCGGATGAAACCACATGTTATGATCTATATGCCAAACGAAGGAAGTAGCCCAGCTGAAGTAGGCTGGATTGAGTATGTCCATTGATAGAGCACAGCATCAAAACTAGAAGCAATCTAGCAAGGTAACAAGAGCAAGGAATCGTCTAGACAATGAAATTGAACTCGCTTTTCCCTCTGATACCTAACAGTTCCACACCAATATCATTCCAGAAAGAACGCGCCAAGTCACTGCCTAAACCAACGCCATTCACTGTAAGATCCAGGAACGCCGAACCAGATCAAAGCACCCATCTATGGCTACGATTCAACCCGATCCAACCAACATCAATAAACGGTGTTCATCACGATTGGCCGATATCTACTCCGCTATCTCCTGGTACCAAGGTTCCACCAAAAACGCGAGATACAAATCGGATCCACGGAAACCCACAAAAACCTACACTAGAACCGAACACCCAGCCCATTCAATATTACATACACTCACATCTGATTGAACTTGAGAACAAAGAATCAGCGCTTCAGCCGAGTTAAATTCCATGGAAGAATCTAAATTTAAGCCTGTCTGTCTGTACAGGGCGGAATCATAACTCCGCCGACGCTAGGCGAGCTTGCGTCAGCGGCATACGCTAAGTTAACAGCTTGCCAAGTTCCCCGAGAAGAAAAAAAATTCATCGCTGAGTGGGGTGTGGAAAGTGACACTTCCAAGGCATAGCTTTGTTGATCCGCCAGTCAGAGGGGGGTATCATATTCGTGACTGGGGAATTGGAATAAGACTGGGTAGATCCTCAGAGAGGTTGTGCATCAACCAGGTTCAATTCAAGTTTGGGCTACACTAGTAGAGTAAGTACTGTAGTACGGAGTACTCCGTACAAATCACTGAGTAACGGTCCTTGCTCGTGCGACTCGACGCTAGCACAAGCTCAAGGACTACAAACACACCGACTACAAATTAACTTGATTGAAAAAGCTTCGCATCAACTCTGGTCTACGAGTCTAACCAGAATCAGGTTTTTTATCAACACCATTCCAAACCCGTTCAATTCCCAGGGCGAACCCATTAAATCTCTCGTACTTTGTACATTACTCACCCTGGTAGAGTAGAAAGAAACTCTTCAATTCTCGCGCATACATACAACCAGTATGTATTCCAAAGGTCTGGAAGGGGGTCTCGTGCCCCCTAAGAATGCTCCAACCCCCCGTCTCCCTTGATTACGATACGTTCCCGATTCCGACTCCTCGCCTTGTTATGCTCCAGGTGTTCCGCGCATTCCTAGTGACAAAAAACAAACGGTCCGACCGATAGGTTCTCTGGAATGTTCAGGTAAATGCCATGCGGTGGCTAGTGGTGATCACCCTGTACCGTAAATGAGCTCTCCAGCTCGCCTGGGCTAGACTGGAACTTGGCTTTTGCAAGCCGCGCGGTATCCATCATGACCCATATTTGTGGCGTTCAAAGTAACAGGGCAAGGCCGAGAAGCTAGCTGGTGGGAGCATCTACTTCGGCATTGCCGTTGGGGGATGTATAAGCCTCTTATTGTATGCTATTGCGCACAATGGTAAATAAGGACAAGTCAATTCCTGGTAATGAGTAGATTGGTGATGGACTGTTTATTGACTCGGCTGCTCCAAACTGGACAAGCGACCGGTGGATCAATGCCATGATGGACTGACAGAGTGGAGTGATGCGCCAGGCCCGAGACCACCAAAGCGGAGCAAGTCTGACTCCGCCTAGCGATCTGAAACAAGTTTACCGTTACGTACGGCCAGTAATACCGAGTTACATACGAATTTCGTTATTTGAATGGTAATTTTGGAAATGCGCGATGTGACCACACCTCCAGCCGAGAAGGTTTATGGCCAATTGAAGTATAACCGGGGAAGAGCGAGAGCATAATGACAGGAGTCAGCATTGAGGTAGTGTTCTACTTATGCTGACGTTAACGGCCACAATTCGCAAGTCCCATGGTTAACTCCTTTAATCGGCGGAAAAGATCATAACAGAGGAGACGTAATGTACTGGAGCCAGATCAGCGCCGCCGAAGCTCTAGACGAACGATCGTCGCCATTATTCAAGTGACAGGAGCGCCCGGCGGATCTGAGCTCAATTAATAGTTTTGGAACTTGCCAGGATTCGGTTGTCACCTACGAGTGTGACCTGGAGCTACCAGCCCGTTGTAAGCTAATTTTACGTATGATTCATTAATCGGCACTGCCCTCGGGGGCCGGGCCAAAATGATAATCCTTGTCAGGTTCTAGCAGGTCAAAGCAAAAGCGTTCACAAGAAAAACCGTATTACCTCCAGTTACTCTGGTCGGTATAAGACGTAGACTCATAAGCTACCTACTGTATAAAGCGCAACTCGACGATCCCATTTTGCCACCTCACGCTATCAATTCTAATCTGTGCAGCGAACGAGCTAGTCCAAGTAGTGTCGTGGTCGTTGCTCAGGGGATATCGGAAAAGAAGAAAATATCCATATCTCATCGCCACATCATCAGTATAGTACAAATTTTTTTTTCTTGTACCTGACAGTAGTGCAGGTCCTATGAATGACATGTCATGCCTCAGATAGAACGACAGCATGACGGAAGTCCACGAAGAAGGACATTAATCGAGGGAGAATCATTCCAGCGTGCCAATCAGAGGCCGGACATACCGGCCGTCGACGATAGCGGCAGGGGGGCGAGCGGGTCCCGTGCAAAAGGCTTGAATTCCTGCAAATTTAGAAAGGCCATCCAAGCGCAAAGTCAGTGATGAGGAATTAATTCCCTGTTTTGGGGGGATGCGACCGGGCAAGTTAGTAGTAGTGATAACCGGGTGAGTATATTTGGTGTTGTTCAAGGTAGAAAGCGGGTTTCCGATCGGCTTTTTTAATTGAAGACGCGAGGCGATATCAGTTTAACAGTTAACTAGGTGTGTTGATCAGGGGTAAATCAGCAATATCATGATAGACGAAATGATAGGGTTAATAATCATCTCGACGTTGGGGGCATGGATGACGACAACTGGTAGATACGCGAAAAATACAGTACGTGGATGGGGCGATGAATCGTCCGGGCAACTTGACTCGTAAGTATAAATACAGGAAGTATTTGTATGGTGTGCATACATAAATGCACTAATAATGTATGGTGATGTATACATAGAGATAGTAACTGTGGGAAGGTATTGCGAGTACAAAGGCCATTGTATCTTCAATTCCAAGGCAAGAGAGTTTTGATAGAAGGAAACCCACTGAATGATTGGTCCTGATTCACCAAACCAGAATCCATATTCCGTACCATAGTCAGTACACACTGGGTAAAGGAAAAACCAACCGCAGTAAGGATGAGTTGTACAAAAGCCATCGATAAATCATAGCAATCGTATGCAACGACGTGTCTGCGGGCCCAAATCAATATCCTGCAGACTTTAATTAGGAATTCTACTCGTCTAGAATCAATTTAAGCCTAACCTATGGCTGATAACAGCGAGTTCTAGAATCCCTCAGCAATAAATATAGGAGATCAGGATCAATGACGAGTATAGTTATTTCTAGCTCGAAGCCCCAAAAATAATTCTCAAACAGGACTTCCCCTCCAATCAGAAAATTTTCAATGGAGGGTGGAGGAGCCATGGAAAGCCAATAACAGGAACAACACGTGTGGAAGGAAAATGATACCAGTTGAAGAGTGGACTCCACTTGGGAAGAATAAAATGGAGAAAGGGGGGGCGTACGGGCGAATCGGCCATTGGCAAAGTGTTACGGAAACAGCCAAAGCAGGAATTGGGTTGAAACCAGACTCGTTAGTCCTTTACCAGGTCCATACCAGCCAGAGACATGCCAGATAGTGAATGATATAGCATAATACCACTAGAATACCATAATTTACCATTAAATACCAGTCAGGTATGCCGTTCACAAACCAGACTGCACCGGATTCGGTATTATGTGTACTCTCCCCCCTTGGTAAATAATGGTATTTATAGTATTTATAGTATGGTACTTATACGTACGGTCATACCCGATATGCAAAACCCAAAATACCCAAAACACAGAAATCTCCACTGCAGCGCCTCCTTTCCTCCAACTCCCCCAAACTTCTTATTCCTTCTTCCTCTTCTCCCTCAACCCGTCCACTCGTTCTTTCCCTTGATTCTTCCTCCCCTTCGTTGAGGAGACTCTTTTACTTCTTTCCACTCGTTCTCTCCCTTCTTTCCCTCTGGTACGTGAATCCCAGCGCTACTCTGCTTTTCCGACGCGACAACACTCTTATCTCGCCCTTCCCCCTGGACTACGCAGAATCATCATCCATCAAACAACCATCAATTAACCATCGCACCCATTATCAGCAGATTAAAATGTCTTTCGCCAAGTACATCCTGCCCGCGCTGGCTGCCAGCCAGGTGGCTTTCGCCGCTAGCTGTAAGTCGAATCATCCGAGAATCTTCGTCATATTGCCAAGCAACATGATCAAAAACGAACCGGAATAAAAACTGACCCCATTGTGCTTCACTCTCTCAGGCGGTGACACCACCATCTCCTCCCAGTCCGATGCCGACGGTATCGCCACTTGCACCAAGATCAAGGGTGACGTGACCATCTCCAAGTCCTTCTCCGGCTCCCTCTCCATCTCCGGTGTCGAGTCCATTACCGGTTCCATCATCTGCAATGGTGGTGAGAACGTTACCGACATCACCGCCGCTTCCCTGACTTCCATCGGCGATGCTTTCGACCTGGAGGGTCTTACCCGCCTCACTCAGCTCGCTTTCGCCGAGCTGACCACCGTCGGCTCCATCAAGTGGAACGCCCTCCCCAAGCTCCAGTCCCTCAACTTCGACACTGGTGTCACCGAGGCTGGTGATGTTATCATCCAGAACACCGGTCTGACCTCCCTCGACGGTATCTCCCTGAAGACTGTCAACCAGTTCGAGATTGAGAACAACCTTGATCTCCAGACGATCAACATCAACAACCTGCAGAACGCTACCGATCTGATCAGCTTCTCCGGTAACTACGATGCCCTCAAGATTGAGCTGCCCAACCTCGGCACCGGTACCAACATGACCTTCCGCAACATCTCCAGCATCTCCGTTCCCTCTCTGGAGAAGCTGACCGGTCAGCTCGGCTTCTGGGGTACTGAGTTCACTACCTTCTCTGCTCCCAACTTGACCACCACCGGTGACCTCGTTTTCAACGACAACTCCAAGCTTTCCAACATCTCCATGCCCGTCCTGAAGACCGTTAACGGTGGTTTCCTCATTGCCCGTAACGACAAGCTCTCCACCATTGACCTGCCCAAGTTGGAGAAGGTTACCGGTGCCATTGACTTCAGCGGCAAGTTCAACACGTAAGTGCTTCATCCGTGGCTTTTCCCTTTGTTGGACGGTGCACTAACCCCCCCTCCCTTTTTTTCCAGTGTCGACCTTGCCAGCTTGACCGATGTCGAGGGTGGCTTCAACCTGCAGAGCACTGACGGTACCTTCAACTGCACCCACTTCGCCAGCATCCGCAAGACCGTTATCAAGGGTACCTACCACTGTGATGCCAAGACCAGCGACCCTACCACCTCCACCGGCAAGTCCGGCACCTCCTCCAGCTCTGGCAGCTCCAGCTCTGCCACCAGCTCCGGTGCTGCTGTCGCCAACGGTGCCAGCATTGCCGTTGGTGGTGTTGCCGCCTTCTTCTACGCCGTTGCTCAGCTCCTGTAAATGGAGTCTTTGATTCATGTCTGAAGAGGAAGGAAAGGAGTGTTCTATTTTTTTGTGTTGGAAAGATTGTAGATGCAGAGTCCCACCAAGCAACGGTTCCATTTTCGTCTTTACACTGCCTGTTTTTCTCATGATAATAATTCCGTCTCCCTTATGAGGAAAAATTCACAATATGGATTTCTGTCCTCGGAAGACCCTCGTCCCCGTCCCATCGGAAAGGAGTTTCTCTATTTTTTTTATCCTATCTTATTACCCCCACCCGTGTCCTTTACTTGTCTCGATATATGTTTAGCTGCGAGCACGTTTGTGCTAATGTATTCGGTTTGCAGTTTGTATTTGGCAAGACTAGCGTAGGGTTGTAGGTATATACCTGGGGGTGGAAGTAGTTTCTCTTGAGTATGGTCTTGCTTCAAATGTTGGGGAATATATCTATTCCCTCGGACGATGGAAGCGTATGGTATTCCCTTTCCTTTGTAGTTGATGGTGTCGTTCCGATTGTATGTTTTTGGTCATGTTCATTTAGATATGTTTATGCGATGTCGACACTCAATGCTCTGCAGCTTTGTTTCTTGGATAGTTGGGTAATGTGCTTGTCAAAGTTTGTACTTGGATGAATGGTTGTCGGGGCAGGAATTGTATTTTGTTGTATACCCATGGATATTTTGCAGTTGTACGTTCTATAGATGGTAGCTTGAAGAAATCACGTTATCTTGGATAATTGGGTCTCGACTTTGACTATTCACGTTATGATTGCGATATATATCCCTGTATTCGGGTACAATAGATACTACACGCTCTATGGAAGCCATTCCATTCGTTACCCAATGTTGATGGGCTTTTAGGATTGATTAGGTTATAAACCTAGGTAGCCGGTTCAGGTTCTGATGTTACAAAGTGAATATGTATTTGTTTACCAGCATCTAACCATCCATCCAAATCCCCGACCTGCTTGCTGGCCGTCGAGCCCAATTCCTTCTCGAGAAACCACCACAAATAAAATCTACAGAACATCGTTATCAGGATATACCATATCTACAAATCCGAATAGGTAATATCCCCCCGGGGTGATGTTAACATCATCCATCCATCCATCATCTGGACATCCACCCAGCCACATCTCGCACCTCACCGACCATCTCCAGTGACCAGTGCCACAAAAGACCTCCACTAAAAATTGGAAACGCCACACCTCCGATTCTCGATTCAAAAAGTCTACGTATCCAGGTATTCAGAATCATGACAGGAGCCCCATTTCAAAGCCCGAGGATGAGAGGGGTAAGTAAGTACGAAGTACTACATACCAAGTACCATGCAGTAGGCTAGGTAGATCTCGAGAGGAGAACGAGAATCCAGGAATCCACTCATGCGTGTGGCTAGATGAGTTTCACATTTTTAGTTTGCGATGGAATACGTTTCGGTGGTCGCCGATGAATAGAGGTGTTCAGTGCAGAAGTACCGTACAGGATCAGCGAGTCTGGTACCTGCGGGATTCCGGATGTGGATCTAGCTGTGGATGTGGTTTTGCGTTTAGAGTAAGTTATATGTGAGATTGAGGGCTGAAACGAGTGAGTGTTGAATGTATCGAGTTTTTTGTGCATGAGGTAGCGTGGAAGAATCCGAGACGAACATGCTATAGCCGCTATAGCCCGGTACCTAGAGTTAGGTGCATTACTATCGCTATCGGCGGAATCTAGAGTCCACGCCATATTGAGTGAATTGGAGCTCATAGTTACTTATCCGGTTTAATCTGCGACTTATCCTGAACATACGCCACACCGCACACCGTACTAATGTAGACCCCGAAACCTATCCCGAAAAAAACCTAACACTAAAATATAGACACCGAACGAACACCGAACGAACATAAGACCAGAAAGCTAATCGTAAACTAAGAAGGTTCGTCCTGCAGAGGCGGAGTGGAGTATGTAGAGCGGTGGAGGCACGGACGGGTTCATCGGGAAGACGAGAGTGCTCTGAAGTAAAAGTAAAAAGTAAAAGTTAGATATACGGAGTACGGAGTAGAATAAGTCCTCGGAGTCGGAGTTGGATGTGGAATAAAACAGAAATAGACTCGGTGTTGGGCATGGAAACTCTGGGAGAAGTTGCCGACCATAGAGGATGTTAGATCGAGTGGATTACAGTAGTACAGAGGCGATGAGGGAGACGACGGGAGCGATACTTAGTCTGAACTCATAAAAGTGTGACGTGGTTAGGGGAGATCGAAGGCTCTAGCCACAGCCTTACCGCACTACCTACTAACAGTTTTAGTGTAGTCGAGCAACTACCCAACCCACCCTCGAAACTCCATGAAGCCTCTCACCACGATAACCAAAAGTCCCAAACGCCTCTGGATGTATAAACCTTCCCCGCTCCCGATTCTCAGGATCCGTTCGTTTTCAGCCATGTGCGTCTCAGATTATGCTGTCTTGCATCTACGAAACGAACATCGCGTGGCCCCGTTCGCGTTTTCGCGCAGTGCCCACCTTCCCATTCTCAAAAAGTCGATGTATCGAATTGTGCTGTTGGTATCTTACGTGCTTCCGATTCGAGGATCAGATGGATTGTGAAGAGGGGGCGATGATGGACCGGGGTTTAGGAGATGCCTAAGCGCGAAAGATGGAGTATTTTGTATGGAGTATGGCATTCTCAAAACTATTCTAGTTATGGTAGAGTGCTGGAGTTACATATCCAGTTGTTCATGATTGCTGGTCGGGGGCCTTTGTTCCTACTGTAGCAAGGCGGAGGGGGCGGGGAGGCTGCTGGGAAGTGGCTCATCGCTCCACGGGCAAAGTTTGGATAAAGGTGCATTGATTTCCAGGTTAAAGATCCAATTAGAAACTATTATAGTGAAAAATCGGACTACCCGGTTTCTTAGTCGGTGGGCACTTTGCGATCGCCGTGGAATCGAATCGACTCCATTGATGATCGATAGGTGGCTGGGGCGAAGTACGAACTACATCGAGTTGAGAAAACCTAAAGAGTACTAGATTCATAGCGTAGTGATTGAGGGAGGCAAAGTTAAGGAAGAAAGTACATTATGACGATATAAACGTTCACATAGAGAGAGGGGAGTGTGCGATCAATATGATCTTATCTTGCATGTTGCATGTGCGAGAAGCAGGAACGGGCGCTGCGCAGTTAAGGAACGAAGGGCCTTACCGAGCGATGGGCGACGAGATTCGTGGGTGGGGGAGAAGAGAGCAGATCGGGCTTGGGCTTGGGCTTGGCTCTTCTGGCCTTCTGTGGGCTGCTGCTTTGTTTAGTGCGCGGGTCTAAATTCTAAATTCTAACCAGCTCTAGTGCGCTCGAGAACAGCGGCCCTGTTAGCCCAATCGATTGAAGTTAAGTTGGCTAACTCAATCATCCTGGCGCGAACGAGATCCAGGAATGGAAAAGTGCATGGTCCTCTCTGCCCGAGAACGCACGTACGTGGCTCCTTGCACGAGCCAAACGTAATGCCAGGGACGAACCTGGTACAAGGTTAGCGACAGATCGAACATGCGCTTATCCTCAATCTTTACCTTCTAACTCTTAGGCTGGAACTAAGTTATCCTTGGGAGCAAACCTCGAACACATCCCGAACTACTCCGTCCAAGCCACAGAATGTCCTTCGTAGGCACGGTCCGCCGATGACAGAGAGTTGTAAGGCTCTTGCGATAATTTCTTCAACTCGACGAATGAAAAAATTAGCAAAGGGATGTTGATCTCCTTTCGTCGTCATAGCTGAGCTTCTTCCCATATCCCTGGGACCCATCTAGGGTCCAGCCTCGTCTCCGCCGCGCGGGGAACCGATTAAACTTTGCTGGCCCTTTGCCCTGTGGCCCCTGTCAACTGGGGAGACTGAACGGCACTGGCTCGGCGCGGGTGATTGGCCGGGATTCTCGGGAAGGACTGATCGCCATCTGGAGTAGTCAGTGGTCAGTGCTAGAATAATCGATTGAGAGGGGAGATGGAAAGTTTGGCTCATCTTGATAGTTAGAGGCGGGGGAAATGGTTAAAGGGGTTGATGTGCCGAAAGTATCTCTTTTGTGAGGATTCCTGAGGTTTAGCGGCGATGTGCAGTGGACTTCGTAGGAAGTGGACATATGTGTTAGTGGGTTATGTAGTGGGTTTGTGAGGGCCTTGGGTTGTGGACTCAATGCACAGTCTTTCTTGCAGTAGTTTTCTCATCCAGTAACCACACTGGCACGAAGCAATCCTGCCACTTCCTGTATCCCTCTCGCGGAGAGGGCGGGAGAGCATTGCGTATTCCCATCCTCTCGTGGACAAAGTACACGATACGCAGGGGCAAGACGAAATGATTAACAGCAGTGGCAAGGGATACACCACCGTTGTACAGTACTCCGTGTACCTCCCGATTTACCTTTTGCAGCTTGCACTCCCGCTTCCCCATCGATCCCGCTGCATACTGTATGAGGAAGGGTATTAGGGTGGGAACTAGATGCGACTGTACATAACACCAGCCTACCGGATTCACGATCCCCTCTATAGACCCATTAAGATACATTCGCCTTGCATTGGAGGCAACCAGTGATCCAGGTACTGGGGAAAGGAAAACCAGGATAACACGAACTAGGATCCCGAGATGCAGTACTCCGTAGTTGATGCCCCGAGCGACGGGACGAACCCGCGAGCGCACATACACATGCACTTACGCATAGATCTCGCACTTATGCAAATGGACGTAGTACAATGTAGGAACCCATAAACTCTCAGTACGAACCTGCGCGAACTCCACGGGCGTTGAGCTGGCTTTTGGTTTCGTGGTTCTTGCCGGGGGACGTGTAAGTGTTGGCCACCTTCACATACCCTGCAACGAAGACATGTCAGATGCGGCGAATTTGAGTTCCGAATATAGTATCTTCCCAGAATAGACCTTCTACTATGTGGCTCAGGCGCTAATAGATCTGTATGGTACCCTGTAGTCCTTGCAGCAGGTCTGGTGGCGGTGGCCAGTCGGGGAATTTATTGAGATTTTGGATTCCTCTTTTGGGAAGTCTTTTTGGCAAGCATAATCGCGTGTTTCCTCCTCCCCGGTATCTATAATCCCGCACGTAACCACGGTTCGTTCTAAGGCATAGCGTACACTGTGTAACACTGATTACTTTTTATTGAGATGGAAGGCATTTCGGACGTCTTTTGCGTAGGGCTTTGACAGTATGTGTCATGAAGTTTGGTCCACTCTATTGATGATCCTCGAATTATGGGGTCGGTGGCCCTTGCTGCATCTCTACCAATAGATAATATACATGGTTACAGTTATTTGTTCATTTGCATTATGTATTACGTCATATTCTGGGGGAAATAGTAGGGTGTTTAGGGTTTATTCTGGTCTAGATAACCACCGGCCATGGATAACAGCACACTTACATGATGAGATTATTGACCTCGTATCACCATTGAACGAGGATGCTCATCCCTTCCACCAGGAGCCATGCATCTCAACATGCTATGTATCTAGCACGAGCATGCAAAGTCTGCAGAGTCTGCAGAGTCTGCGTCAATGCTTGCCACTAGATTGTGGAGGCGGATCTGATTTCCAGTTCCAGCCAGATCCCAGCAACACGTACAGTAGTCTCCTGTACCTACATGATCCCGAGAGAACGCGAAACAAAGCGAGAGAAGACATATCTCCAAGCTAAAAAAAACAAAACAAGGATCTAAATGCCGTTTAGAGTGAATCGGTATCTGACTGCATGACTAGATCGCTACACATACTGATTTTAGTCTGCCCTAAGCTGGGGGTCCTCCTTGGCATCGTACTTGCTTCACTTTACATCGGAAAATGAGTTCGGAAAATGAGTTGCGTGGAGTGGGGAGCACGTAGATCTGTAGCGTGCGGTACTCAAAGTACAAGTACATTGGTATCTACTGTACAGTGGCAGATCCCAGTCGGAGGTACAGCGAGATCTCGCAGCAGTGGATCATACAACGCATGAACGGGTACTTTTGCAACTTCTGTACATGTACATCGGGATTTGTAAAGCAGGTCACAGGTAATATTCTATGTGAAGTGGAGCATAACCCACCGTAGTAGAAGAGCAAGTGGATTCCGTAGGGTAAGAGATCTGATATTGACTGAAGATGAAGAATCGAAGGACTAGACTTGCTAGATCCAGACGCAGTAATAGTAGATTCTCCCTCCCTCCATAGTGAGACACGACATTGCCCCCGCCATGTCATCCCGGACAATTGAGACTTGACAGGTCAAAGGCGGGTCACTGTCAGCATCCTAGTCCACTACAGGCCACTATTGAGGAAGATAGAAATCAATTGGTGTGAGGATGACCCCTAACTAGAGCAATGATTGGCGCCTGCAGACTCTTCCAATCGTGGAGGCGATGCTGATACCCCTGGCCCGTGGAGGCGAAATCCTCGCGAGCAGGGCTGTTCCTTGTACCTGGAGCCGCACGGGTTCAAGATCCCGACCGCATGCTGTATGTACAAGGGGTTGATAGTTTTGAAATTGGACGGTTCCAACCCAGGGGGAAAACAGGGGGTAAGAAAGTACGATAAAAAAATAGGTAGTTCGTCTAGTCTATCAAGGGTCTATCAAAATGGAATTGTCAAGCGAAGAAAGCACGCACTGCACTGCACGATGAATATCTCTCCGTTTCCTAGTCTATCCTGGGACTCGGGATTCCAAAGAAAAGGAATTTGAATGCAAAAAAGATACCACGCACAAAAAAAGAAATCAATTATGTCTACCAAAACCTACAGTAGCTACGCTCAGACTCCGATCCAGTTTCCCAGGGATCAGGTTCCCAGAGTTCTGATCTCTGATCTATGAACTCAAAATACTCCCAGAATCACCGATGTGCCTGTCAGATTACCCGGAATGCATCTCTAGAAGAGAGGGGTGGGCACTGGCACTGGCTGCACGTCACTCGAAATGGTAGGCTGGAAGTCATAACCAGTTGGCGATCGTTGGCCTTTTGAGGGGGGTCTCGATGGGTCCGGGGAAGGCTCCGGAAGAGCAGAAAAATGAGTTTGTCTATTCCATAGGGACTATGGGTGAGGATGTAGGTACAGATTGTGAATGGTTCGTGGGTGGTAGTTCTAAGTTTTGCTAAATTTTGGTTCCGTTCCCCTCGAGAGGTGCTGCAGGTTGTGGGCTGCGTGCGAGCTGCAAACTGGTCTTAGGCGCAGGCACCGGGGTTTCGAGGAGAGGAGCCGTATGCAAGAATACCAATTTGGGGTTGGGAATGGGTTATTGAGTGTTATTGGGGAGAAGTGAGGCAGATACATGTTGTACAGTAGAGAGAAGCTGTGAGGTTATACTACATAGTTCAGTACAACTGGTTATCTGTCAATCTTTAATTAACGTCGTGCTGGCAATATTACGGTCAGCAATTAGCAAAACTACCTGGGTCAATATTAGAACTTGAAAAAAACTCTTCAAATCTCACCAAAAGGTCCAGCGAGAACGTGGGAACGAGCTGGTTAGTGCGCCCCTTCGATGGGGGGGGCGGCAAGGCGAAATATGACAGCTCCGATCCTCCTGTGATCGCAGGGCCCACCCAGTTTTAGCGAGGATTTAATTAATTTCTAGAGACATCATAGGTGAAGAAATGTTTAGGCAAGACTAAGAGACTGTGATTCCGTTATTAGGACCGTCATTGAGTCTCCAATAAATCCCCATCCTCTCATAGCGATGCGTTGAAAGGGTCCATGGAACGTGCAACTATTTAGGGCTCGGCCCCCCCCAGTAACAATGTACTACTCCATAGTCGATCCAGCTCCATGACTCGTCCACATCCGATAAACTAACGAACGCCAAACGTCCGTGTGTCACTTTCCACTTGAATTCCAAATCACTCTCTGCCATCTGATTCGACAACTGACAGGCATCGTATCCCGGTCGCTGGGTCCTGGGTCGTCCCAGCTCGGTGGTACTCCTCGAGCGATCATCTCGCTTCGGGGTCATTTGCTCTGCCGGAAGAGGGGGGATTCGCTGGCCCTACAGTAGTATTGTTACACCGCACCGCACAGCATAGTTAGTACTTCCCCCCGTTTACTAACGTTTTTTGGTCGTTGAAAAATATAGTCATAATTACGCATTGGCTGGGGGGTCCCTGTAGATCCGCCCGTGTTCGGTGGAGGTGCGAGCGAGAGGAGATTTAATTTTTTTTTTGGAGATTAATTCGAGATATGGAGCATTCGATTAGCTATTGGAGTTATCTCCTGATGAAGTGATTTGATTTGATTTGCCGGAACTTTGTAGATGATAATCTAGCGAAATGGTAGTCTCCTTCACTAAGATTCATTAAATGCTATTCCTTCCCCAGATGACCTCCTCGCATAGTTTCAAGATGAGACTTTTCGGACATCCTTGCTTTATTATATTTGATTATAAGTGGAGGCAATGATCAATGATGATGTTGTTATGAGTAGTAATAGAATAGATCGACGGGATTACCCCTTAGTCTGAATGAACCTTTCGCTATGACGGTCGGTTCTCCTGAACATCGATGCATGTGATCGGGGCTTTAATTTTCTCCCAGGAACCCGTTCAAGAGGAGCATCTATCTTGCAATGAGTAGTGTTTCAAGATAGTTCATGATGTGTCGAGATTGGAATTGGGGAATTGTTCTTTTGTGTTTTCTTTTCTATTTTGATTGATTTGTTTTTTTGATCTGGAAACATGCAAGTCAAATATCACGAAACCGTTTTTGAAATTTGTTTTTTAAAATAAATAATTATTGCCTCTGGAAGCCTTACGACGTGGATAATAATCTATAGCGAAAAAAAAAGATCATTTTCCCTCTTTAAGCTATCGCCGAGTCTAGACAGACCAAGACAGACCAGACAGACCAGACCTAATATCCACTAGACTACTAATATACTTCCCGTGAATTGTCGACACAATTGTCAAGAGTCACACCCCACATGGGACACCGGAGGATTTTCAAGAGGGGGCTTGACGGTGAGCTATTGATGCACGGGTCAGTGGCCTCCGTAGAATAATATGATGCGAATAATCCCAGTAGTACTGGTCTCTACTCCATACTGTAGAATCTTCTTACTGATTAACCTTAGGAACTTTCTTCCGAAATAACCGAATATCATTCAAGGACCTCCATGGGGAAGACTATACTACTATCATACTCGACTATTGATGCAAGGGCCAACTATCCTCCAAAAGTCCTTCCCCGTGACGATCTCAACACCAACTGGTCGGTGACAAATCAAAGCCTCTGTAGATCCTCGCCCCCTCCCGAACCTCTCTCTCGGGCACCATCGCGCTTCTCTCATTCGTCGATCTGCAAGATGGCGACGACCCCGTTCGTCCGTGCAGGATGTGACAGATACGCTTGCTACAGTGATCCTCGATCGACCTTCCCTGTCTCCAAGGGCCCAGTCCCGGCGGATGGTCTACGTCGCTTCCCCGGCGTGACCGTGGGTCTTCTTCCAACCCGCCATGCGCCATGCGCCATGCATCATGCACAGTATCTGTCTGTATGACATCCCGGTCTTGCGCGCTTGATGGATTGGATGATCGGCCCTAATCGTTCATGGGTTCCTCTCTCCTGCATCCCGGAGAAGAGACGAGTCCCGAGCCCATCGTTGGCTTGATACATGGCGTTTGGATCGAGCTGGATCAGAAGTACCTCCCGAGAGGTATTCGATGCCTCTAGTCTCTCCCTTTCCCCTGTTTGCCCTTTCTCGTCATCGACATATAAACATGCATCCCAGCCCCCGTATCCCGAATACCTGGATTTGTCTCATTATCTTCGCCTTCACACTCTCGCGTGGATCTTGAATCCTAGCTTCAGCATTGTTCATACATCTCGCCCCTCTCTTTGTTTTATCTCCAGGTTTTCGTGCATATACATTGCCATTGTTGATCCGTGACGATCTTTTGCAACATCTATCCATCTCTACTACCAGATTGACTATCCCTATCTTCAAAATTCGTCAATACCCTCGTCAAGGACAACCGAACTCGTCCCGTTGCTTGTTTTCGTACATAGACTCGTGTGGCTTTTTTGATCTTGATTGCACCCAATTCCCGACTACCTGCACAAATCTACACCCTCACGCCTGTTATTTGACGAATATACACGATGTATGAAGAAATGGGTTCTATGACTGACGACATTCCGCGACGTTGCTCGCTCCCGTGAGTCGCACCTGTACCTGCCTGCAAGGAACCATCCTAACATCACCATCTAGTTCTTTGCAATCAACCGCCATGACCAACACCAACCTGGGCGATGACCGCCGCCTGCCTCCCCTCCCACGGATGGACCCTCTGCCCCGTGGTCCCTTCAATCCTTTCCAGCACAAGGATGCCTTTGCTCCCAGCACCCCGGGAGCTCAAGAGTCGGTCCAATTCAAGTCTCCCTGGTCGAGCAATGACCAGCTCATCGCCCCTCCCTCGCCGGCCAACTCTGCCGAAAGCTCCTGGCAGGAGTCCTTTGCAGCTCAAAAGGCTGCTTCTTCCGAATGGCCCACCGATCTCTCCCAGCCCGAGATCATGGCGTTGATCGCACCCCAGAACATCAACCGCAAGGCGCCTCTCCAGCAGCTATGCGGACGTAAACGCAAGGGAAGTACCATCTCGCCCGACCCGGATGACCAGCGCGAGAAGCACCGCATTGCCGAGGGCAACCGTCGCAAGAACCTGAGCCAGCTCCACCGCGAGCTGGACAGCCGCATTCATGACTTCTTCTTGGAGCGCGCTGGCTGGAACCCATCCAAGAGCCTGCCGCAATCCAAGGAACACATCGTTCAGGGTGCTGTCTACCTGATCGACTTCATGCTGGCCATCATCGTCCACCTGATCCGCCAGGAACAAGTCTCCCCCCAACTCTCCGAAAAGCTCCAGCCCCAGGTCCGCTGCATGCAGCTGCAGCAACTAGTAACCTCCCTCCAACAACAAAACCAAACCACACAACAGCAACTGCGTGCTGCCAAGGCCGAAAACGACCTCCTGGCTGATCGCAACCGCGCCCTCGAGTTCCAACTCAAATCCTACGAGCAAATGTTCCGCTCCCCAAAGCCCGAAGTCACTACCCCTTCATTGATCGAGGTTCCCGAGCACAAGCGCCAGAAGAAGGCCCTCCCCGGCTTGCGTGTCTTCTGCGATGAGATCGGCGCTAGCAGGGCCTCCGACGCCAACCCCATGCAGTCATATCAGCATCACGACGCCCTGCCCAGCGCCACCTCGCAGTCCTTCGGTAGTTCGTACCTCAGTTCCACGCCACCCATCACCGGCCCTTCCTCCCCTGCCTTCCCTTCATCACAAACCTCCTCATTCGCCTTTTCGGCTTCTCGCCGTCCCTCTCTGCTTGGTTCACCATAAGCCAATAACGCGGTGGCAATGATCCATGCTCGAATGTCTTGATCCTGATGTGTCCACGACTACTTTCTATCTCCCGTGTCCGTTGTTTACCTTTCTCCCGTCCGCGCCTTCACTCTTCACCCCCCTTGCAGACGGCGGTGTTGATGGTGCGCCACCTCTCAACTTTATTTCCCCCTGCGTCGCGGGCCTTGAACTTGATGAGCTTTGCTCATATGAATGCCTGGTTCAAATCATCGAATCATCGAATCACCTCACATGTCTGCTTTTTACTTCACTACTTTGTGACCTTCTCCCCCTTAGCGTCTCCATTGTAACACTATTTGAATTTTCGATTTGCCCTTTGCCTATACAACCATCCACCTTCCAACCCGGGAAAGACGCGACGTCTTCTCCCTCCATCCCTGCTCGGTGTTCATTTATTTTTCGTTGGTGCGGATCCCGTCTATTTTCCTTCTTCTTTTTTATCTTTGATATTTTCATTTGTTCCACAAAAAATGGGTGGCTCGTTTATTTCCTCATTTTCTCTGTTCCTTTTGTTCATTCTTGGCGCTGTGACGATATGGATATACGATCTGGTGGTTTATGTCTCTTCTTTGTCTATACTTTTGATACTTTTTTTTTGTTTCCTTTGTGGGTTTCTTGTCTATAGTTGACTTTCAATTGGATATGATGAAACGGAAATATCTTGCTTCTGAGTAGTTTTGTAGTTTCGAGCTAGTAGCTATGATTTTCCCGTAATTCGAAGTTGCTAGATCTTGCCACGTAAACTGTTCCATGGAAAGTCTTCTAGGGGTTCAGACCGGAAGTCATGCAGTGTTACCTGCACGTCCGGTGGGTCGTGCGACAAACACACTCGTTTCATGTTTAGGTAGTCAGTGTGATATATCATTACTGATTGGATTAAGCATGACTTGGCATATAAAATGAGTTTTATTCACTTGTTCAAGCTCCTAAATGATAGTTTGCTAGCTTTGTATATGCTAGTATAACTGGCATCGTTGTAACTAGATGAAAAGTAATATTTAAGATAATATAAGGTTTCACGGGTATATTACATTGGCTTAAATGATATCTTCTCTTCATAGTTAGTGAGTAAATAAGTTCTTCATAGGGCCTCTTCGTGGGCTTTTTATGTGTGTCTTTATATCGCATCATGCTCAGTTTAGATTGCTGGAATGATAACTGATGTATGATATAACGTAGCTCTTGTAGTTGTATGCTTAATTAGGAAGGTTTTGCCTACTCATGACTTTGCACTAGAAACCATATAGACTTTGATAATATCTGCTCAATGAATTCAATTCGTGCTCTATAACTAGAATGAATGACGGTACATGAACCCTGGTATATGGATTGGGGCTTGTTTCTATGCGTGTAAATACGAATAGATAGTATATCGATCGTGTTCGAGTTAGGGCTAGCCTCTACGAGTGTGAATGCGACTGAATATCTCAACCTCGAGTATATACACTCGATCAAAATCATGATTCCGCCTACATGTTCTTAGTGAGGCTATTCAACCCGACATAATATCTTGTCGTTCAAGTGGCACGGGCGGTCAGGGAGATATCAAGTAGCCCAAAACAGGTCTTATCGCGTGCCTGCCTAATCCTATAGATTTGATGCTATTCGCGTTCGTAAACACCGAGGACGCGATCCTCTAGCGTGATTCTATAACGCGTCGAGCAGCTTCATCTCTCACTCGATACCCAGCGTCTACCTTTTTTCTTCACCCTCTCTACTCCTCTGCAGACAAAGCCTTCTCGTCACCGTCTCTATCATCCTCATCCTGTTCTATCAATATCGTCGTCTTGCATCAATAACCTCATCATCATCGTCTAAATCTTCTATCCTCATCACCGTCCTCGTCTGAAACTTCACATTACTACCACCGCCACGCTCTTCAACCGCCGCCGCGCACTTCCATCTTCGACCGCATCTTCGATTTCCGCCCAATCAGGCGAGTGCTCGCGGAACGTCGACAAGATGCCCCGCAAGGCTAAGACTGCCCCGCCGCCGGCCATGACCCGCCAGCAGATGTACAACACGCTTGGCATCTCGAACAGTCCAGAAGATCAAGCCCACACTCGCGAGTTTCTGAACGAACTCATGATCGAGTTGGATATCCAGTCTTTCAACCCTGCCAAGAATCGAGACGACTTCAAAGCCGCATTGATCGGAGATATCACTGCCCCGGATGGTAAACTTTGTCCTTCTATTCGGACTGCCTACGCCAGCAAATCGGATGAGTGTCTCCACGCGCTGTACAAACTTGCTCAACTGGTTAAGAAGTCCTGGGTTGATTACAACAAGAACCATCCTACGCCTCCCCCACAAGACGACTCCGACTCCGACTTCGACTTCGACTGGGCACTTGCACTTGCTCAAGCTACGACCCAGGCTGCCAACCCTGGTGCTACCCCTGCTGCTACTGACACAACCACTACCGCGGCAGCAGCAGGGGCAGCAGCAAATGTCCAACCCCCCGCCGGCCCAGACAACCAGGAGAGAAACTGGATCCCAGATCTGCAGTTCTACCTCCGGGAAGTCAACACCGACCCGGCGCTTCCACACGCTGAGTTCAACCTCAGCAACCTCCTCTCCAACCCTGCAGGACAGACAGCAAACCTCCTGCACACGGCCTGGGTTGACGGTGCCGGACTGCAGTTTGTCCGGTTCGTTGACGCCCTCAGCCAGGGGCTCGGTGGGATCACCTTGTCCGATCTCACCGGGAGGGACCTCTGGCTGCGTGTCGTTCATCCGACCACCCAGGCTGCTTTCGAGCTGGTGATTGGTTCGGATGACGGGGAGTTGGGGAGGATGGAGGAAGCGTTTGGTACGATCATGGAGGAGGCCATGACGTACTCGTGGTACGGTGTGCTTCCGTTGTCTGGTGCCTCGGGGGCGTACGAGCTCATGCGGGCCATCTTCCTGGCGGAGTGAGTTGTGGGTTGTGGGTTTGTGAATGATTCTGCGGTGACTTAGCGATCGGTTTTGGCGTTTTTGCGTTTCATGTGTGATTAGCGAGGTGGAGCGGATTTGTCGGTGTTTGAGTTGAGAGATGCGGATAGTATCTCTCTTTTTGTCAGTGTCTTATTCCTAGGGTTGGATCTCAATCTTAGGTATTATCATGAAGTGTACGATTATGATGTCTTCTATGAGCTATGCAAAGAAATACGAGCAAGTGGAAACTTCCACAATTTAGTTACAAAGTAGGATATCCCTATCGGTCTGTATTATGTTTGCTTGTCTATCTTGGTTAGTATTCTCCAATAAACTCCATTCTAGTGATTTATAACAAAGGAGTTGATATTAAGCCATTCATAAACTAGTATTGTCATCTACAGGACGTTGAGTACCGGCTGAATGATCGTATACTTAATAGGGCCATCTATATCTAGCAGAAGAAAATGATATCTATAAGAATGGATTTCTTGGCATATATATATAGCGATTTAAAGTTTTAATAAAGAGCAAGAACATCGGTATAATTAACTAGGGTTAATATGGGGAGACCATAGTCGATCTGACCAGGGTACTTATACCTCTGCCGGATGTCTGTGTTCAGTGTGATGAACTTTGAATTAGGCAAGCCTGATTGGTTCTATGGAATAAATACAAAGTGGCAGTATCACCACCAGTAATTTAAATGGCAATTATTCTGTTTATAGAGGTCTTTCAGTTTAAAAGCTTGATGTATGTTGGTGAAAAAAGGTGGGAGAAAAAACGCCACAGCCGGCCGAAATGAGCAGCGCAGCGATGCGTCAGTGACACGCAAGTCGAAATTAAAAGGGACGATCGAGAAAGATACGTGGTATTACGAGTGTCAGGGGTATTTAGGAATTCCAAGTATACTAAACACTTATTAGGGTTGTATACAGCACTATCGCTGGCACAGTTCCATATATAAGGTGGCCGTCAATTTGGTATGCTATAAATAAGTATCAGGGTCTATGGATGTCAAAAAGGATCGATTGAAGGCAAGAAAAGTGACGATCGCTACTCCAGTGTTATCGGAATACTGTATGGGGGCAGCGTTGTGTATAGTGCATGTGAATAGACCGCAATAGGTTCATGGCTTCTATTAAAGTCATGATATAGACTATATTGAGCCCTCCTAATCAAAACCTTACTAGTCTAATTAGTCTTCTATTAGCATGTTCTGGACCGGTGTGCTGTCTCGTCGTGCTGATTTTAGCCCGTTCCCGCTTGGCAGGGCCTCCAATTCCACTGACCCCCGACGATCCCGTCCTCCTCTTTTCTCTCCTCTCTAACCTCCCTATCTCCGCCACTCCTTCTACCTCTCCCCCCCATCAACATTTTCCCATCTGGCCATCCGCGCGTCCTCCAAGGCCTCATTCGTTCGGTCGGTAAGGGGCTTTCGACGGGCGTGCCTCCAGTGAACCCAGAATCTCAACTCCCCGGATCCCCGTTTTACACAAGGCTCCTGAAAGTTGAATCCACCCAACAACAAACTCTCCACCACGTCCTTTTTCCGAATCACCTCACTTCATTCCCAAATCATGCTGTTGCCAAAGGGCGGAGTTAATTGGAAGTCCGCCAGGGCTGGGTTGCCCCCATGGAGGGCCATCCTCGTTCTCCTGACGCGGACTCGCTTTTTGGTCTCCGTGGCCGTGACGGGCCTAGTTATCCTACTGTGGCGCGGTGTTAGCAGGTCTGCATCTGAGATGCAAAAGTATGGCGCGATCCTCCACCCTTGCCTGCTGTCTTCCTATAACTAACCACTCCCGATGGATCCAGTTTCTACTGCTACGGCTCCTCCAAATCCCCGATGGAAATGTCCCTCAACGAGATGGTTGAGTGGAATGCTCACGCCCAGACCCCCGTCCTCTTCAACCACCACGAACCCTACGAAGTCAACAGCACCTCCATCGCCGAAGTCGATCTCAACCCTATCAAGTCCACCACCCAGGCCTTCCTCAACCGCGAGCGCGTCCTCATCCTGACCCCTCTGCGCGACGCCGCCCCCTACCTCGAGAAATATTTCGACCTCCTGTACAAGTTGACCTATCCCCACGACCTGATTGATCTGGCCTTCCTCGTTGGTGACTCCAAGGATGATACCCTGGCGAACCTGGCCTCCGAGCTCGATCGCATCCAAAATCACGCCGATGAAAAAATCCGTTTCCGCAGCGCCACCGTGGTCAAGAAGGACTTTGGTGCCGAGACGGAGATGAGCGTCGAGGAGCGACACTCCTTTGCTGCTCAGGGTCCTCGTCGCAAGGCCATCGGTCGTGCCCGTAACTACCTGCTTTACTCGGCGCTCAAGCCCGATCACTCTTGGGTCTACTGGCGTGACGTGGACATTACTGACTGCCCCGAGCGCATTCTGGAGGACTTTATGGCCCACGATAAGGATATTCTCGTGCCCAGTATGTTGATTCCAGCCGAAGAGGTGTTTTACGCATGAGTGGATTACGCTAACGAGTATTTGACAGACATTTGGTTCCACCGCTACCGCGACGGTCGTGACGTTGAAGGTCGCTGTATGTTTCCTCTCTCTAGAAGTGTCTAGTCGCGGTGTGCATTTTACTAACCATTTCATCTCTTCTAGTCGACTACAACTCCTGGATCGAATCTGACAAGGCCCGCCGCCTGCGCGAGACCCTGGACCCCGATACCATCTTGGCTGAAGGCTACAAGGAGTACGACACTGGCCGTACCTACCTGGTCAGCATGGGTGACTGGCGAAAGAACAAGGACGAGGAGGTTGAGCTTGACGGCATTGGTGGTGTCAACATCCTCGTCAAGGCTGACGTTCACCGTTCCGGTACGTGATGACTGCTCATCGGAATTTTTTTTTTGGTTCGGTTCTAACCACTATGGTGTTTTTAGGTATCAACTTCCCCGCATACTCCTTCGAGAACCAGGCCGAAACCGAGGGCTTCGCCAAGATGGCGAAGCGTGCTGGCTACCAGGTCGTTGGTCTGCCCAACTACGTGGTCTGGCACATTGACACAGACGAGAAGCCCGGCAACCTGGGAGATCGCAAGGCTTATTAAACGAAAAAACAATTTGCATCTCACATAAACCAGTGAGCCACATCGCTCCGCGGGGTCCAAAGTTGATCTTTGCTCCCTTCGATCCGTTCTCCCCAATCATCCCCTCCGCTTTTCCCTCTATCCTCATCGACCCGACCGGAGCCACACGATAGGTTCTGGTATATACTCGGTCGTCATGTCCTACAGACACGGTGGTCTTTCCAACCGTGACTGTAACACCACCCAGCTCTGTTTTTTCTCCATCTACTCTCGGAGGGGATGTTTTCGCGCGACGGAAGCCTAATGATTTCCCATAATCCACCCTATCTTCGTTGTCGCGTTCTAGGGAGTGTGTGTATGTGTTGTGTGTCTTTGTTTTACCTTGGCGCTACGGGGGAAAATGTTGTTTGGCAGGATTGCAGGGTCTATAGAGTTGGCCGGTTCTCCAGACCTTCCTTTTTTTGATATACTGAATTTGTTGTTGTTACCCGGGGGGTTGCCAGTGTTTCTCTAGCCAGTGTCTTGTGTTTTGGATCTTGACCATGCTTCAGGTATTGCTGGGTCCATAGACCAGGACTGGCTTGAGTTGATCTGAGTGGATTCCCCATATCATCGTCATATTTTCTTCTTGCAAACATTCCTCTGGGGATCGAGAACCGGACCGTTACTATCATTGTCATGTCATTTGTTTTCAATCATTTCGTTTTCTTTTCGTTTTTTTTTTCTTCAATCCTGCCTCGAGTCTAACATGGGATCTGTCCAATTGCTGGTCCCTCTTTCTTTTCTCTCTATGCTTGTTGAATCGGCGTGTCTTAGCCAGCCCTTTGGACGATGAGTGTGGAGGGATCGGTGGCATGATATAGTTTCTTTAGACCTAGAGGATATGGCCTAGTACTCTGAGTCTGGGGTATGCAGAACCGGACGGAGGTACTATCGGATACTCCTGGGACGGACTCACATAGTTTCATGTACATAATAAACCGCTCATCATTGACTTTTTCACGAGATGTAATTTTTCCGTCGTACTCTACTGATGTGATAACCCCACACATATCTCGGCATCAGCCCGAGTCAAAGATCCGAGCTGACAGTCAAACCTCAGGCTCTCCTTCCTCCCTTCCACCCCCCATTGGCCTATTTCCAATCCTCTTTCTCAAACCCACTTCTCACATCATACAGTTCTACTACTCACTACTACCGAGTACTTACACACGTCAGCCCACTCTCTAAACTCATAAAATGCCCCTCAAACTCTCCTCCCTCCCCGCTTCTCCCCTTTCCACCCCCCACACTCGGCAATACTTCCTCCGCGCCCCGTCCAGAATAATTCCGTCTTATCGTGCTTCCTCCCTACTTTCTCTCCCTTCTCGCTTTACCTCCCCCTCCAATTCTCCTCCTAGATTTTATTCCTCTTTGAACGCTTCCCTGCCGCTACGCAATTGCCACCGCCAGCCTCACACCTTCAACGTCCGCACTATGTCTTCCGGCGCCCCCGCTAAGAAGGAGTTCCTTTGCATTTTGCCGGATTTCCCCGGTGCCCAGGCTAAGCGTCTGGAGGTTCGACCGTGAGTTTATCGTTTATATCTGGAGTTAGCATTATGGATGCAGATGAGGGGTTTACTGCGTATTCTGGTTAGGATGTTGGCTGATGCTGTTTACTAGCTCCCACCTTGAAGGTGTTAAGCCCCTCGTTGCGGCGGGGACTATCGTTGCCGGTGGTACGTTTCTTCTCGTGTTTGCTATCACTGCTACTATCACAATTCCTATTCTTATCCCCTTCTACTTTCCGAGTCCCAATTCTTGTGAAACACATCATCCCACTAAAAACCCAGCACCCTACACCAATCCACAAAACATCCATCCTTCCAAAACACCAGAACAAGCACTCCCCCCACCAATAATCTAACTAACCCATTCTCCCTTGTTGCAGGCGCAATGCTCGAATCCCACCCCGCCGAAGGCGAAATCCCCGCCTTTAAGGGAAGCATGATGCTCGCCCTCGCCGAGAACGAAGCCGAAGTGCGCGCTATCCTGGAAAACGATATCTACGCTCACTCCGGTGTGTGGGATTTGGCTAATGCCCAGATTATCCCGGTACGTTACGCGCTACTTCATCTTTGATGAATCCCTAGAAAAAAATGGGGTGTCCAGGCACAGCCGGATATACGGGTGCGGGTTCCTGTTTACTGAGCGGTTACTAATTGCTTGTTTCTCGGGTTTAGTTCAAGTCTGCTGTGCGCAAAGAGCTGTAGGATAGATTGAATTGGAGATTTTTGGTTGCATTGCGCTGCATTTTAAGACTTCATTGTATGATGACCCTGCGGGGAGGGGAGGGAGGGGTGTAGAGACGTGGGGGCGGATCATCGGTTAGCGTCGGTAGATCGAATTAGAGTAAGCATGATATGCATGGATGTCCATTGATGAAGATTGAGTGAGGGTTTTGTATTAGACTGAAGATATTGTAGGGGCTTAGCGTATCTTGGGAGATTGCTAATAAAGTACTGTTGATGTCGAGTTCAATTGGGCAATTCTGCAATGATTCCGAAGACAATGGTCGCGGGTATACGGCCGGAAAGAGGTCCCAGTGTAGGTCTACATAGCAGATGTTATATCTGTTAAGAACGGAGACTGAGAAACTTTGAGATAAGGAGCATCGGCACTGATTCTAGAACACCTTGTGCGGGTTTCTGTATTGAATTATGGTTGATGAGCTCGGACGGGCGTTAGGGGGTATCTATAGTGTGCACCACTCTCTCCAAATTTGGCCTTGAGAGCCGTCCGCGATGGGAATACATAGTAATTTTGAGTGGCGCCTACAGCATTGATCCTTGACGAGCTGGATATTTAGCCTGTCAGCCCTAGGTAGTTTGTCATGAAATCACCGAGTTCGATGAATGAGTATCTCTGGGCATTTCTGACACATAGGCAATTTCTTCGAAACCAGTGACATATTAACCAATTGGTGAAGTAGTACAAAGCTGAAAAAAATAGAATTATAGTCTCGGTGGTGAAGATATCTACTTAAATACTACAACTAGGATCGACGTCCGATGTTCCCTCCACATTCCGAAAATCCTCGGAACATCCGCTTCCTCTAAGCGAGCTTCTCTATGGGGTATCAATTTGTGGGGGTGGGGTAAATGAAGTTAATATCATCGCTAACGCTAAGGGGTAAGGGTCCACTAGGAATGGGGTTTTTAGGAGCTCTAGATTCTGGATTTTAGATTAATTCATTGGTGATAAATTGTTATTTGTCCAGCGGAGGTCTAGTTCAAGTTCAACGGCCTCGAGTTGTGTAATTAACCTGCAAGAGAGATGTGCGCTGGGGTGCAGACTCACTAGCGATGTGAAGTCCATACGTTTCCAAGCGTATATGGAGCGAATTTCTACATAGGACTTGATTAAATGACTCGGAAATATCTGAGCCAAAACCATTTCCTCGATCTTGGCAGATGAACGCGTGCCCCAGCCAGACATGGTATAGATTAATCTATTACAGACTCCAGTCCGAGCTCGGAGATCATCAAGCCCACAGTAATCAGTGAGAACCCGATTTATAAAGATTATTATAAACGTAGACAGTTCTAGCGCCCACGCGAGGGTCCTCACGGGCTCGAGCGCATTTTAGCCGCTCGACAAACGTGGTGAAGCTACACGGTATACCCGAGAGGGAAGCTCCGCATGTACTCGGACATCCCGAGGGCCCCTCGGGACTTGTAAAAGAACTGTGGCTAAATGAAGTTAGGTCTATGGCTGAGGGGAAAAGGTTAACGAAGGATGGGTTTTCCGGGGAGACTGGATCGTAGAGATAAAAGCTTGACCCCAGCCTGATAGATTTTATGGCCGTCGTTTCTACCATACAGAATGCCACGCTCAATAGCATCGCTCTTTCTGACTCTCGGTCTATTTCTGGCCAATGCCGGCGCTTCAGGCGCTCAGGGAGCAGCCCATGCCCCCGGACACAGTCAGGAGTCCAAGCGGCCCAATTTTGTCTTCATCTTGACGGATGATCAGGACCTGCATCTAAACTCGCTTGATTATATGCCAAATCTGCAGCGACTGATTGGAGATGAAGGCACAGTCTTTGAGCGACATTTTTGTACCATTGCTGTTTGCTGTCCGTCAAGAGTCAGTTTGATGACAGGCAAGCTGGCACACAACACCAATGTCACCGATGTAACTCCTCCCTATGGTATGGCACACAGTCCTTTCCTCTTGTCGACTAAAAAGGCTAACTTTTACAAGGTGGATATCCGAAATTTGTGTCAGAAGGCCATAACGACAACTACTTGCCCATCTGGCTTCAGGATGCGGGTTACAACACCTATTATACCGGCAAATTCCTGAATTCGCACTCTACTTCCAACTATAACAATCCATACCCCAAGGGCTGGAATGGGACAGACTGTATGTTTTGTCTACCCTTTTGAGGAATAAGGGGCCTGCGATTGACCCTAGCTTGCAGTTTTGATGGACCCGTCTACATACAGCTACTGGAACTCCACCTTCCAGAGCAACCACGATGCCCCCGTAGTGTCGGACGGATACTCAACCGACTTAATCTCTAATTACGCCCTGAACTTCATTGAGAAAGCACAGGGATCTGATAAGCCATTCTTCATCGGGATCGCTCCTATCGCGCCGCATGCGCAGACGGCTGCAGTCGAGGGCTCGTCTATTCCAGCATTCACCGACCCGGTCCCTGCCGCGCGACACGCAAATAAATTCCCCAATGCAAAGGTTCCTCGAGGCGAAAACTTTAATCCAGATACGGTATGTGTGCACCTGCGACTTTAAACGAGTTAAATGCTGACTCTGTATCCTCCAGCCGAGCGGAGCCAGCTGGGTCTTGGATCTGCCCCAGTTAAATTCTAGCGAAGTCACCTACCTGGACGAGTATTACCGCAGGCGACTCCAGTCCCTCCAAGCAGTCGACGAGCTGGTAGAGGGCGTAGTGACGAAACTCGAGCATTACGGGCTACTGGACAATACCTATATCTTCTACACCTCCGACAACGGATATCACGTCGGACAGCATCGCATGGTCCCCGGCAAGGGATGTCCATACGAAGAAGACATCAATGTGCCCATGATGGTCCGTGGTCCTCGAGTGCCCAAGGGCCGGACAGTGGACTTTGTCACCTCGCATACAGACATCGCTGCGACTCTATTCGATCTGGCCGGTATTCCCTTGCGAGAGGACTTTGACGGTCTCCCGATGCCATTGACCAGTTCGGAGATGCAAGATGCCAAAGATGACCCGCGCCGGGAGCATGTCTCCGTCGAATACTGGGGTACGAACCTTCAGGAAGGTAGTATCGGGCGTACTTCACCTACGGGGCCTGGAGTTGTCTATGGTAACAACACTTATAAGGCTATGCGGGTTATTGGTGACTCGTACAACCTGTTTTACTCGGTGTGGTGTACTAACGAGCACGAACTTTACGATTTGACGGTCAGTAATCATCAAGCATATCTCCCGTGAAATCAAACAACTGACACTCGCTGCAGAATGACCCCTACCAAATGCGAAATCTTTTCACCAAGTCAAAGAGCAAGCTACTTGGACGGGATATCAAGCAGGTCATCTCCCGGCTAGATGCTCTCTTGTTGGTGCTTAAGAGCTGCAAAAGCTCCGAATGCACGCTTCCCTGGCAGGTGCTTCATCCGGATAAGAAGGTCACTAGTCTTTCCGAAGCACTGAATCCCAAGTATGACGCTTTCTATGCTGCGCAGCCCGATATTAGTTTCTCAGCTTGTGAGTTGGGATACTTCCCGGAGTCTGAGGGGCCGCAGGAGGGGTATGCGTATCGACAGAATGGGGATTGGAGTTACTGGGCGTAGAGAGCGCTGATGAGGGAGTTAATATGGGTATTGGGAAGGTATGCCTTGCCCACTAAATATTGAGTGGAAGAGATTAGGAGTCAAGCAAGCATGACCGACTTCCTGTTATCTGATAAATAGTTATTGTAGATAACTTACCGGAGGTAGTGGGTTGAATACATAGCCCCGGATAGAGGATACTTGTCCACCTTGCTGCCAGCCTATTTTTTCTTCTTACTTTATGCTGAAGGTAAGTAAACCATCAAGTATCATCGTATCTTTCCTTTGGACGGTTTTATTAGCAGACGTGACGCCTGAGTTTCCCTTACAAGATAACGTGATCGTTACCTTATTGAGCGATATACTACCACAACCTTTAGCTACTTTCGTAAACAACGCTTTCTTATTACGCATACTCTTTCACAATATTTACATCATTTTGCGCCGTCTTGTTCCGCGATGCTGACATAGCTCCGCCCTAAGCCTGTATGTGAAGATTGAAACCAAAAAGTCACAGGAACTTACGTGATATTCATTGATCAAAGGCGCCCTCAGACTAGACAGATGATGGAACCTACTACCCAGTGTAGAAGAGCGTGGTCGACAAAGTTAAGCCCGTACTATATAGCTTTTCAGATTCTATGAACGCTAAACACTCTATACAGAGGAATACTAAAGAGTGCAATAACAGTAGAATTGAAAGACAACCCTAGAAGTGAAAGCATAAGAGAAAGCACTGATAATCAAAGAGTTAAATAATGCCTGGCTTCTGATCTCAACAGGGTCAACAGTGCTGGCAACAGTCACAATCGTTGATGTCGCCGTGACTTCTGCTAACGTGAACGGTTTGGATATGGGCCTTCAGTTTATCCTTCCGATTAAACTTTCTCGCGCAGTGAGGGCACCTGAACCAGCCCGGACAGATGTGAATGCTCTTCACGTGTCTGAAAAGACATGAAGGACGTTTGAAACCCTCGGTGTTGGTGCAGCCTACCCAGCCACACTTGTAAAGAGGATCAGTTTCGTTGCTGTAGAGCGTCAGTACAGATCCAAAGCAGAGTGATACACATAACAGGGTTAAGACCTATGAATACGAACCTCAGCTGCACTTCTTGACTCTCTCGGTGCGCCTGGTTAGCGGGACAGACATGACCGCGGGGCAGTCCACTTGGGAACCCATTTTCTAGAGTATTCTCGAAGGCAGAGGCTTGTGATGGATTTCCTTGCGATGGGTGAGCAGAGCTTCGGATATGCTCTGCAGTGACACTCGAGCCTTGATAGCCATTCACATTGGATGGGAAGGCGATTGGGTGAAATAGGAGGGGAGGGGGGGTAATCCCCATCAAGGAGTTGGAGGATGTCACATTAGGGTTCAGGTCGACGTTCATGGTTATGTTGGAATGACGGTGGGGAAAATGCGGGTTTCGATAGATATGTTGATATGCAGGTCTTGAATTTGATCAAAGTGTAGATCGTAGAAAGATAATCAAAACCCAGCGACTCGGTTCTGTGAAAGCAATCCCGGTTGATTCTGAAGACATCTTTTGAACATAAGTCGGGGAGCCGAGGTTTTTTATAACAGGAAATCGAAAGGAGGAAATCGAAAGGGGGTGCAAAGAAGCCGGGGGGGGCGAAGTATAAGATGCCAAGAATATTATCTGAGATAAAGCTTAGCACATCCAGCAGATCAACGGCAGCTTCCACGCGGGAGATACATACAGCATACTTCTCCATATGAGATTCTATCCGCTGTGTTTTGAGTCCCTTGACGTACCCTAATTATTTGAGGCTTGCCACCGCAGGTTCGCGGGTGGAGATGCAAAATATTGCTGCGCCTCAACGGCAGTCCAATGACATACCGGAGACGACTCTCCTGAGCGGCCGAGTACGGCCTAGGCAGGGGAACATCAGTGCCCAACAAAGCCTCAGGAGAAGCGTATGCTCATGGGAGAATAATGAGGCTGACAGTCTGACTTGGGGGGGGGGGGGGGGGGGCATTACGGAGTTCTTAGTCTCAACTTTTATTGGACCGAAAGGCAGGACGGTCGGTCGGTCAGCGAATCATCCATCGCAAAAGCATCGGGGAGCGACATCCATCCATCGCTGGCCAACTGGAGGGTTCAATCGGGGGTTTTCATTCGGGCTTTTATAGCCTAATTTACTAAGGCTATTCGAGTCGCTGATAAATATTGAAAGATAACTCGGGCGGGCCCCTTGGCAGCTACTTTGAACTTGCAGGGTTGAGGTGGACAAGTAGTGAAGCTCTAGGTATATTCCTTAGGCAGCCACCTTCAAAGTATACAGAGTAGTGGCCAAAGTTTCCTGGAAAGGTAATCAAAGAGGGGCATTTCCACATGGCTATAAATTACATGAAGAAGTAGAACCTTTCCACGAATTTTAAAGAGTCTCTACCTCATAACGAGTGGTCTCGGCCACGGGTTCAGATAAAATGACGTTAAATTGACCAGCCCACTGCAAGACCCAAGAATCCAACGACATTGTCTTTGTATCCTTTCTACCTCACTAAACTTTCTCGCGGCGAGTCTCCACAAGATGTGGATTTATCTTCTGGTCTTCGGTTTCCTCGCCTGCGCGTTGATATATGCGACCATATCTTCGGCTGGAGCATCAACCGGGTTATCCGGTGATCGGCGAGAGATCCAGTTTCCTATCGAGGGTGAGAAAACAACAGAGGAGATTGTCCTTGAAAAAAGGGGGATCGTTGTGACCCAGATCATATTACAAAAATTCTATCTTTTCTATGCATCGTTTGAACCTGTTGCCTTCTTTCCCTTGACAGAGATCCACTCCAGACTGAGAACACCTATAATCCCCAAACAAGCCAAAGCAACACCAACATAAAAAGTTTGATCCAAGGCCTTGTTGTAGGCAAAGAGAACCGCCTGATAAAGCTTCTCTGGCACCTGTGTTTGGAGCTCTGTAGCACCAGCAGACACAATAGCACCGTAATCAACAGCAGTCGCATACTCGCCCAAATTAGTCTTCAACTGATTGGTAAAGACATTTTGTGCCACGGAAACCATAATCGCACTCGTAAGGTTCTCCACGAACATTACAATGGCAGTCCCGACGGGTATATCCTCAAGAGGCAAGGCAGTTTGAGGGGCAGAAAAGGCAGTCTGCATACCGCAGCCAATGCCTGCACCGAAGAGAACCTGGTATCCAATCCACTCGGCGTGACTGGAATCGACTTTGAGTGTAGTGAGAAGACCTGTACCGACTGCCGCGAGGATAACGGTCAGGTAGGCCCATTGTACGTAGTAACCAAGCACTGAAGTAAGGCTTCCGGTTCCGAAGGAGAAGATAACATAGCTCACGACAAGTGGGAGAGTCATGACTCCGGACTTGATTGGGGTGGCGCCCTTGATGGCTTGAAACCAGATGGGAATCTGAAGAAGGAACGTTAGACCTCGAGGAACGTAAACGAGAAGTAGACAGAAACATACATAGTATAGCATGGTGAAGAAGCTGGCAACAACGGAAGAGCCAAAGATCGAGGATCCCCAGATATTGCGGTTCTTCAGTACACGGAAGGGGAGTGTTGCACGTTCTCCGCTACGATACTCGACAAAGACGAACACAGACAGCAGCACAACGGCAAGCACCAAGAGCGCAATTATGCGTCCATTGTCCCAGGGGTATTTGGTTCCACCCCACTGTAGAGCGAGGAGGAGGCAGATAATTGCGGGTAGAAGGATGAGCGTCCCAGGGATGTCCATTTGCTTCACCTGCTCTTTTAAACCGACCTTACTAGTCTTGCCCCCAGAGAACGAAGACATGAAGAAAACGACAATGAGCGCACAGACAAACCCCAACGGGAGATTGATATAGAAGCAAAATCTCCAGGTCAACTTCGCGCTGCTAGTGAAAACACCGCCAAGAAGCGGTCCAGCAATGGCAGCAAGACCGTACATAGCACCCATCATTCCAATCAAGGTTGGTCGCTGACGAGGTGGTGCCGAGTAAGCAACCAGCAAAAAGCAACCATTACTGACGCCACCAGTTCCAACTCCTGCAATAGCACGGCCGATAACAAGAACCGTCGACGAAGGAGCAACGGCGCAAATCAGCGAACCGACCTCAAAGATGAACATTGCCACCAACCAGGTCCACTTGACAATGTAGAAGGTGAAAAGCTTGCCCCACATCAATTGGAACGAGCATGTTGTGAGCATATAGGCACTGGCATACCATCCCACGTCGCTGAGGGCATGGAATTCGTCTGTGATTTTGGGGATGGCGCTTGAGATGATGGTATTGTCGAGACCCACAAGGAAGAGGGCCATGTTCAGACTTAGGATTATGAAGAAGAGGTTTAGTTTGTTGGGGTACTGAGGCTCATTATCATATCCATTGGAGTCTGGTACTGAGTGAGTGTCGACAGTCTTGTCATCAAGATTCTCAATGGCATTGCGGTCGAAATCGGAGTCCGAGCTTTCCCCGCTGGGTGGTGGTTGGTTGCAAGAAAGGAGGTCCCTGAGAGCCATCGTGGGAGTGATACTCCACTGAACGAAACGTTTTGGTTTGGAATGAGGAGAATAAAGACATTTTCGATGGACTAATCGACATCTTAAATAGAAACACCTCCCTGTCGAGAATGTATTCAATATTTTCGAGGTCCTCTCGATCCAGCCTCGTTGGATTGGTGCTCGGGCTGAGCCGAAGCCCAGTGGATCTGCAAAGTGGACCCGATGGCTGATGCCAAGACGTGAGTCATGGTCACTCATGATGAGGCTAGTAGGTTAATTATGACGGTGTATGGCAGGGTTGAAAAATGAAAATATTAGAAGCGGTGGCTCTTATTTGTGGTCCGATGAGTGTGGCTATGATTCTTAGCCTCTTTTTACAAACAACCACATTTGAGGCCCACGGCCGTCGCCTAGTTAGATACACCTTTTATATATGATCTGCATACAAAATATACATCCATCACCTACATGGTTATAGACGCACTCAGGGTAACTGGCGAGGGGAAATCGGCTAGAAATTGAGTCAGCTCCTTACTCTAGAGTAACTAAATCATTACGTCACTTACGAGGAACTTATTGCTTCAGATATTTCTACCGAAACCCCATTATAAAACTTGGTTATCCAAAAGCCAACAGGGGACAACTCACGATTTCGATCCCTAATATATTTGAAGTCATCCATCAAAGATCCTACGCCGCCTAGATTAACGTTAGTTTCCTAGTCTCTAATTTAATCGGGAAAAGATACTTCCTTAAGATCAATAACTATAACCTTACCATCGTTATAGTTATAGAACATAAAATTGTCTAACTTCTGATCCTAATGTTTAGCGCTATGCTCATATAGGCTTCTAAGTGATTCCGTAAGCGTTTTTTTCTAAAAGCTAGAATATTATCTATTAGAATTCGGTCCTTTTATGTGTAAGATCATGTAGAGTGGTCTGTCGAGTACTGGGCTTTATAAACTTGTCTACTTACTTTGAATATGGTATGGGGATAAAGTAGATTTAATTCAACGCTATTATTAAATAGCTATATCTTTTCTAGCTACTTATATTCTAGCAATCCTTCTCGGGAGTTCTTGTTATTATAGCAAAATAGCCTACTCACGTAGTCTATCCCACCCCGATTAAGGGTTCAAGGTCGAGTAGTTCGCCGATCCAGAGCTTGCAGTGTCAGCGTCTGTCGAATCGGAGCTTATTGACTTGGAATTTTCTGAGCCGGGGCTTTCTGAGCGGGAGCTTTCTGAATTGCAGATGCCTGAATGGCAGATTTCTGAATTGGAACTTGTCGAATTGGAGCTTATTGACTCGGAGCTTGTTGATCTAGATGTTGACTCAACATGTTAATTCAAATTATGATCGGGACTTCATAGGCCTATATTTTACTAACCTCGAATCTGCCAAAGCAGGTCCCAAGAAATAAGCGTCGGCTATCTTTAATAAAAATGCCGGATTCTTACTCTGAAGAAGACGACGAAGGCGCGGAATTTGGTCTTTCTCCTTGGACAAAAGTTCCACTTCTCGGTAGATTGAACAGCAGGAGCATTCCTCGGTGCAGTGCCCAATGCCTTTCTTTCGCTCTGAATCCAGATGACGTCGGCCACAACATCCACATCCTCGACTACAGCAGCCCCCACGAGATACACAGTCTTCGATGAGTTCTTTTCGCATGTACCATGTCCTGCATTGCCTCAAAGAATCATATTTCTCTTTTAATGGCCGGGCAGGGATCATCAGCTCCTTTTCGTAGAGATCCAATTCTTGTATTCTGCACTGTCGCCGAAGCTTCTCTAACTTTGTATCCAAGTCGCTAAGCTGACCCTTTTTCTCCTCGATATTTGCCACGTCCTGTAGAGCGTGAATATTCTTCCGTGTCGTCTCTAACTTTTGGACAGTGGCCCGGAGACCATACTCAGCGCAAAAAACATCAATAAAGAAGTCGCGATGGTACTTGAGAATACCGTATTGAATTCGGTAATAGTCCTCAGCGTCACAGAAATGTGTACGCATCTCTGGGCGTCCATAGTTGGTAACTGGCGCGAATCCTTGATCAGACCTTTCGAACATCTCGTGGGCCGGCATTGGCAAACAGACGTATAGAAGTAAATGGGCTGTCAACGCAGGTCGGTCTGCCGCGGTAGAAAGGATGTTCCAAAAGTCGTAAAAGGTGTATTGAGAAAAAACTCCTAAAAGTAAGAGATGACGATGATGATGACAGAGATATGACTCCTTGAGGTGCGACTCCCGTCCCGAAGCCGCCGCCCAAGATGACAAACGCGACGACACAATCGATACTCTATGACATATGCAATCCCTTCAAAAAATCGTTCTAACCTCCTAGGTGTAATATATACGCGCGTCATTGATTGTTTGAGATAGATTGCTTGATTTTTTCGAGAAATTTAATCAGATAGATGAGGTTATTAGGAGTAGGGCCTGCAATATACTTCGCAGGGCTTGAGGCGAGGGTGCCGTGGAGATCTGGAGGCCTCGGAGATATGTGTAGAAAGAAAAGATGCGTACAAAGCAAGACCGAGAAGTGCGCAGAGGATACTACTGGACTCAGGTCAGGCAGTAGTGGGCGAGCGGGCCCATAACCTATTCCGAGAGTGAATGAGTGTGTTGATTAATGAAGCAATATGGAAATCCAACTAGTGAGCGAGGAAGAGACTCAGAGATCACCTGACCTCTTAACAAGTGGTAGAAGCTGAGCTTCCCTGCGACGGTGCCGGCGAGGCAACGATGAATTGTAGTTAGACGCTGTGTGTAACATCCCGACAGAGATCTACAGGGCTCGTTCCCCACGGCTCGCTTTTGATCTCGCGCTAGTTAGATGAAGAGTTGAAAGGAGTTTCCGAGGAGAATATTATATGAAAGTATAGTTTATCTGCTGTACTTTGCGTACTGCGAAACTCTAATCTCATACTAATATGATGATGGCCTTCCGTAGTTGCCACTGAATCTAATGTGTCACCCTAATAACCACAACCCCATTTAGTGACCTCACCATTCTCCAAAGCCATTTTCACACCACCAAACTTCAACTAGAATTAAAGATCGAAGAAATCACGGAACAGCTTGGATGAAATCGAGGCCCAGGCGAGATCGCCCATCAAAAGTATACCTCGCCGCTTCTGATTGGGCGGCCAGGATGACTATTCGAGATTCCGTTATCCGATTGGTCGAAAGCCCGAACTATACTACAACATCAACTTCCTTCCCTTTTCATCCTTACTTCCTTCTCAAATTCACCCGAAATTACTGCCATGGCTCACTCATTTTATACTCATAGTTTGATTACAGCAAATCTATCTTCAAATTCATACAATATTAAATCTACAGAAACTGAGAGGATGATCCCTCAATTAACCTGAAATTAAAGGGATTCGAAACGTGCCAGCTAACTCTAGAATCTCTCCGACCAAAATCCATCTAGTATAGCGAAATTTACTGATCGAGTATGGAATTGAAATAGAGAGATACAGACTGTAGAACTAAGGGAAAGTACGAGTCTGCGATGGCAGGAGGAACTGGGTGGGATGGGAGTAAACAATCCCGCCCTCTGCCCCCCGAGTACAGTAGTTCTTCAACATCTTACAACAGAACAGACTGAATGGATACACCAGCAACTTTGTTTACAATGCCATCAATTGATGCTCGTGATGTTTCTGAGACTGCTACGGCGACCTCTGCCTCTGCCTCTGCCTCCTCCGTCTCCCCCGCCCGCCCCAGAATCGCCGACCTCTCTGGCCTCTTGAAAGCCTTGGACGACAAGTCCATCGGTGATGTCTGGAGTATAGTGTATCTCTTGGCGTTCGTTTGGGTTTTGTCCACCTTGTAAGTCTCTCCACTCGCGGGGAGGTGTTGGCGTAAAAGCCGCATGACTTTGGGACACCGTAGGGTGTAATGGTGTCTGCTGCTTAGATGCAGCGTTCTGTCGTGGTGTAGATATTGCTTGTCATTCCAATGCTAATACAAAGTCAATGTACAGTCTCAATTGCTTGTTCAAGTTCTTCGAGAGCCGTCATGCCTTACAGGCCAAGGAAATGGACAAGGAGGCTAGAATCGAAGTGGCCAAAGCGGAAAATGACGCACGAATTGTCATTGCCACCTGTGAAGGAGACACCAGAATACAGGAGGCAAAGTGGAAAGCCATGGCCGCCGCCTCGCAGTCTGTGCAACGCACAATGAACCTGCGTTATCTTCAGAGCAGAGGTAAACTCTCTGGACAATGTAATTCTTGTGGGTTTGCAGATCATATACTAACCAGACGATTCATATAGACACCGATCTCAAGACTCTTTGGGAGAGGGACAATGCGGGGAGAGCACTTGGAGTGGAATCTGCTCGCTCAGAAGTCTCCGGCGTGGAGTTCATTTTGGCCCCAAGTGGCTGGAGAATGCCTCCCCCGCCAGCCCCTGCTGATGACTCCGAGTGATGTTCTCGAATTCTGCCAAGCTCGATGTCGGATTCGGCTTAGTACTGCGTGTAGCACTTTCTATATGAGATAGACTCTTGTCGTCAAAATTTTCCAAATCAATATCCTTTTATCACAACAGAAACTAAGATTCAGGTGGAATCATCATGTGAACGTCCTTCGATCCGGGAGGAATGCTCTTCCAGCTCCAATTCTACTTTTTCAAAGGATGGCAATTTTCACGCGTGGTAGGCGTGGTTGTTTGCTATTGCGCTGACAAGCGGTGTTAAATATATCAGGTTGCTAGATAAAGAGATAGTATAGGTACACTTGATTGTTGTGATTGCTATCACAGTATCCAGATATGCTGGTATTGGCTGGCGTCATGGGTGGATAGAGTCTTAGTCAAACACCTTGCCAAACTCATCGCCAACTTCTTTGTCTATATCTCGATAGAGTCAAAGATCACGAGCAGGTCCCAAAGTCAAGATGCGCGGTCCCAATCTGAGTATCTAAAACACAGTTAGTATCTCATTCTCCATCTTCGCAAGTACTATACTTACTTCCGCTATCGTAAAGGTAGGTCTTGAAGTTGTTGGTCTTAAGATAGACGTCTAAGAATATATCAGTATAGATCATAGACATATTGGAATAGAGAGATAGAGAGAGGGCATCATAGTAACATACCGCCATAGCCAGATGGCCAAGAAAAGGCCGCTGAATTCTGCGTTTGGCAAGAGACGTCCTCAATCCAGAAGAAGCCCCACCCGCCACTAAGTGTAACGGAGCCTCCGTTGTTCAAGTAGTGGTCTTTACCCTTGTTGTCCTGGATCCAGCCAGGGTTACCGGATTGGTTGTGGACCGTAGTCGCGGTGGCAGCCAGAGCTGTGGCGAGAATGACCAGAGTCTTAGGAACGATCATATTGACTTTAGCCAAGGATTGGTGTCTGAACAGATAAAAGAAAATCTTAGGAATTATGATATAGGACTTTCACTGGTGCTTTTAGGGAGGTTTCAAAATAACAGGAAAGTAGGAGACCTATATAGTTTTTAATCTGTATATGATCGGTTATTACTTTATTACTTTTTCTTTTATAGTTTGCGAGGATAAGTCGATCGGGATTATGGACTTCATCCTTCAGAATCCTTCAGAGCGATACAAAGTCCTAAATCAGTAATACCCCTTTAAAGTTTTACCCTACAGTGACTACGCAAAAGCTTTAACAACACCTAGAGGACCCACTTCCCTACCGCCCACGCTAGCAGATGCACAACGCGATATTGTAGCGATTCAACCGCGACACACCTGTTTCTATCGATCCTATCTCTATCAATTAGCTATATCTACTACAGACACCACTATTGAATACGATGGGTCACTCAAAGGAGGTTACACCGGCGCTTCGAGAGCGTATCTATAAGCTATATGCTATTAAATAGGGATATAGATGCATTCATAAGTGCTACCCCTTTCAACTATCCGATATACTATCAAAAAAGAATCGGAGGGCCAGATGGATGTTTCAAAGCCTCGCTCTCACCGCTCACTAAGCCACTAAGCCTATCCCATTATTCTCCTTTACCCCAGCCAGCGATCATCATCATTCTTCTTCTTCTAGGGATAGCGCGGCTCAGGAATCAGCCACCACGGCTGAGTTAGTGAGTCCCCCTTAAATCTTACCTAAAAAGGAATCTGTAGGGTAGCCGAGCTGAAAGCATTCCTCAATACTAAAATTGCTACCGTTTGCAAAAGAATATGCTATTAACCAAGTAACCTAATATTATTATCTAACAGGATAACTAACTAATAGTTAATGCACTAAGTAGCTAACGTAATTCCCGGCCGATCCAGACACCCGGCCACCGTCCTGGACACCTAAAACACTATAGTAAAAGCGATACTTTATAACTTGATATTTCGACCGTCAAGGTTTAGCCCATTGATGGAAAGCTAAACTGTTAACACCTAAGATTGGGCATTGTCCGGTTATCCCCGGATTTCTGCAAAGCGGCCGGACAAACTGCAAACCAATCAAACAGGACCTGGCCCTGCTTATCGTCGCCTACATCATTGTCCTTCTCAACACAACTCGCCATCGCAAACCGTTTCAATCAGCCCACCATGGCTCACGAATCTACCTCGTCCAAAGCCGGGGGAATGATGTCGCTCTATGCGAATCTACTCGACCCTTCAGCCGAGTCAACGCCTGGAACGATATCCCGCGCGCCCGTCGTCTTTAAACAGAGCTCCGACACCGACGCGCAACCTGACGAGTCCGCTGCGAAAAAGCAGCAGCTCAATGCTGGTACTTTTAAATTTCTTTTATAACTGCACCGAGGCAATAGTGGCTCACCTACTCTCCACCGGACAGCTTCACTTCGATTTCAGCCCACCAAGAGGCCGCAACTGAACCAGAAACCCAAACCCAAGCCAACACTACCCAAAGCAGGGCTACCAGCTAGCGCGATCCAAGCTGCGCCTTCAGCTGCAGCACCCACGAAGAGCAAGCTTGCCGACTGGGCTGCGACAGAAGAGGATGATTTTGATTACTATGTGGGCGAGAAGCGGCAACGAGGCGGGAGGAAGAAGCGCAAGAAGAACCAAGAGCCGCAGATGGTCATGCAGAACTGGGATGACATTTATGATCCATCCCGTCCGAACAATTACGAGGAATATCGACACAGCGACGAGAAGATCCTCGAGGTCCGCGAATGGAAGGATCGCTTGTATGCGCACCGGATGAAGCGCTCACCAACGCCAGACTCGGATAGCGATTACGACCGACCAATGAATCGTATGTTCAGTTTGGGCGCCCCGAAGAAAATGCTGTATCGGATACTAATTAGCGCTTTGCAGCTCGATTTGCGCCTCCCGGAAGCTTTGCGCCGCCCCCGAACCTCAACGATATTCCACCTCCACCAGCTGAGATTCCCGATGACCCCTCGGGAGAAGACGCATTCGCACGCCGGGCTCGCATGAGTCAAACTCTGAACAATGACATCGCTCCACCGCCTCCACCTGAGGAACCCCCAGCTCCTCCTCCTAATGATGCCTCCGGCGAAGACGCATATTTACGCCGACTTGAGCAATCCCAAAACCAACCGCCATCAGCACACACACCAGTTCCCCCGCCACCGCATCCCCTTGATGCTTTCCAACCTAGCTCCGCAACCATCTCCCGCGCCCCAGTCCGTTACACACTGCCACCGCCGCCCGAAGATATTCCTGCATCGGAAGCGGAGTTGGAAGAAATTTTCGCAAAGGAGCAACAGGCCGCGCCAGAAGAAGACGAAGATGCGCCTCGCTCACGGCTTCCCGGTCAAAAAGGCTTTGCAGAACGACAACTTGCCAAATATGGCTGGACTAAGGGCTCTGGACTTGGTGCTACGGGCTCGGGTATCGTCAACCCGCTCCAAGTAAAGGTCGAGAAGCGGAAGAAGCGACCCGACTCCGAGGGTGGAGGCTTCGTGACACCTGGCGGCCGGGGTAAGATTATCGGCGGCAAGAAGAAGAATGAGGACACGGGTAAGTTCGGGGCGATGAGTCCCGTAGTTATTCTCCGTGGGATGCTGGATGGTATGGATCTGGAGGAGGAATTACACCGCGAGGGAGGTGGCTTGATGCAAGAGATTGGAGAAGAGTGCAATGAGAAGGTATGTCACGGAGTGCCCTGATACTCACGACAGACCGTACTGATGACATCTAGTACGGGCGAGTGGAGCGAGTGTTCATCGCTCAGAATGTGGGCACGCCCATACCGGTTTTCGTTAAATTTACGAATGAGCTATCCGCACTACGGGTGAGTTCTCCAATTTTCTTTTGAGTCTATAATCCATGGTTCTCTTGCTGATTTTTGGGGGTTATTAGGCGGTAAATGCTCTCGAAGGGCGAATCTTTAACGGCAATACCATCCTCGCTCAGTTCTACGACCCTGAGAAATTCGAGCAGGGAGTATATGCTGAATAATGTACATAATGATATCCATTTTGGCTTCACATGCCTCGTTTAGTGTCAGGAGGCAGAGTCGATGTCAAATAACAACTTGCATTACCCATCTAATAACGAGTACACTACCTCGAAATACTTTTTGTAGACTGCAGCAATCTGCGCCAGCCTATTGTACCTACTAAACGTGCCACATGATCCCGTTCAGCAGTCGCGTCTAGGCTCCCTGGCTTCTTCAAAAACCCCTGGAATCACATTTTCTATTAGTTTACAGGAAGTAACTACGCAATGAAGACTACGAAGCCATTAACTACTCGTTTTCCTAGCTTGCTTCGCAAGAAACCATTTCCCATACCTTCCCAGGGCCACCCTTACCGCCTGGCATACTCATTGATGAAGAGATATCGCCAGTCTACGATTCCAAGCGCTTTTATCCAGCGAGACCTGGAGAGGTACTCGCCGATCGTTATCAAAACTTGGTCAAGGTCGGTTGGGGCGTGTCTTCAACAGTATGGCTCGCGCGGGATTTGTATTGGTAGCGTTGGATAACTGCCCCTTGAAGCTATACGTATCTCTAACAAAAGCACAGACACGTCGAAGAGTCAGAGAGCGTCATGGCACTGAAAATTCTCAATAATAATTCCAGTCCTGCTCAGTGCGAAGTTGAAGAGCATATCTCTACGGCAGACCCGTCATCGCGGTCGCTCGCTTATACGGACATTGCTAGACTCTTTTCAAGTCGAAGGCCCAGAAGGTTATCACTCATGCTTGATGTATCCACCTATGAGAAAGCCGTTGTTGATGTATCAGCGGCGCTTCAAAGACAGAAAGATGCCACTGCCGCCTATTAAAACATACATTCGTGCTCTTCTAACGGGGCTTGATTATCTACATAAAGAATGTAGGACAGTTCATACAGGTAGGTCCCTCTAATGCTTTGATTCTTCTTTGCAATGCTAAACCCAAGTGCCCCTAGATCTAAAGCTTGAGAATATCATGGTCTCATTCGAGGATCCAACTGTGCTTACTGATTTCATGGATTCTCAGCTTAAGAAACCGATGGCTTTCAAGATTGATTCAACTGGACGACCAGTATATCAATCTCGTAACGACTTCGGCCCACTCAAAAGCCTAAGAAGTATACCACAGCTCGTCGACTTTGGTTTGACAACTAGACTCGAGGAAGACGATGACTGGGGCGTTTGGCCTATTCAGCCAGACCACTATCGAGCGCCAGAGGTCATACCGGGCAGTGGATGGCAAATGCCTGCAGATATTTGGAACCTTGGTGTTCTGGTGCGTTCCGTTATTCTCCACCTAACATTTATTGTAGTTACTAATGCTAGATCAGTTACGGGATATGATCGAAGGCAAAGAACTATTTCAGCATATCCATGATAAAGAAGGTCGCTACGATGCTAAACTACACATTGCCGAAATGATAGCCTTACTCGGTCCACCTCCTCCAGAGATCATACAAAGGTATCAATATATGCTAGAGTGCTCATGGCCGGAACCTGTCAGACGCGAAGATGGCAGAGTTTGCGGGGCCGCAGAGCAGTACTTTAATGGGCCATTCTTTGACGAAAAAGGTATCACTAAGTTTCTTATCTCAAACAAAACATTCTCGAACTAACGAGATGATATATCTTAGGCCGCTTCCTCTACGAGAACTTGATCCCCAATCGCAAACTAAGACATGCAGCTTCATTCCTTAAAGGAGAGGAAAAGGAAGCTTTTTTGGACCTCGCCAGGGGAATGCTTATCTAGCACCCAGATTTGAGAAAGACGGCAGGCGAATTGGCTGGGCACCCTTTCCTGAAGCCAAAGTAAATAAGCGCATGATTTCTGTGAGCGTTTTCTAGCGGATTGACTTGGTTGGTGCCGATGCCAATTTAGCCAAGCCATAAGATTACTGGCTGAATGACTTTGCTCTTAAGAAAGAACGAAGAGTTATGTCATCACCCATGACAAAGTGTTAACGAGGTACTAGCCCTTCATGAAAGAAACCTTGTTTCTACGTCCTCCAGGGAACCCCTGGATAGATTCAAATGCTTGAAAGAAAGCGAGCTTCCTATCTCTTTTGATTCCATCTGCTATATATCACACTTTACATCGTTGCCAGCATTTTCAGGCTTGTAACTACGGGAACATATTTTGGGAGACCCGGGTTCTAACCAGCATATGCATAGAATTTCAAAAGCACAGTCTTCACACTGTCGGACGGGAGAAACATTTAATGCTTTTGTACTGGCCATATTGATGCAATAGTGCACCCCTTCGGTCCACGGCATTTATGTAGGGTGGACTTATATGCTGTGTGTACCCGATCTACTAGAATCATTCTAGCTAGCACGGTGCCCTGATCCAACCTATCACTCATAAAGAGATGTAGTCTTCAGAGAACATTTTTCAGGATTTAATTTTGTAGAATTAAAGTCAGGATAGTGATACTGTAAGCTATTATGACTGGGGTAGTTATACAAACAGCTTACCTAAGCTTTATTGGCGGGGCCGCCAGTCGGAATCTCGTCGATTGATGCGATTGACCTGCGCCAAGCAGTTGCGCTTTTTGCGTTCCTTTACCACCTTCTCCCTCTGTCTCACTCCTTCTTTTCCCTCTTAATACTCCCCCTCATTCCTGCTTCCGCACCATTTACTCTTCACCCCACTCGATCTCTATCTCAGACCTCGTTTTCATATCAGCGTACCACGCCCTACCATCATGACTCTCTGTTTGAACCGTCTTCAGGAAGAGCGGTATGTCATACCTCCCAGCGAAAGACCAAGCTTGTGTTATGTCATTCCAGAATATGCGCTAATCTTTGATGAATCATATAGGAAGCAGTGGCGCCGTGACCACCCCTTCGGCTTCGTCGCGAAGCCCCAACGCACCCCGCAGGCTACTCTGGACTTGAAGCGCTGGGAGTGCGCTATCCCTGGAAAGAAGGACACTCTTTGGGAGGGATGTGTGCTGAAGCTGGAGCTTATCTTCCCCGACGGTGAGTAGCGTTGCACATTCCTCGCGATCGACGATCCGCATACTGATCGCTAATAATTCGTTGCGCTTCCAGAATACCCAACAAAACCTCCCAAGTGTACGTATTAGTACCATTGCCATCGAGCAACACTCTTCAAACCCTTTATCGTGCGGGGTCTCCGACTATTTGGCCGCATGACCTTGGCTGCGACAACAATTCTCCACTGCTTTCGCCTTTCTCAACTACGAATACGGACTGACGTGATGGTTTCTTTTTGCAGGTAAATTCACTCCCCCGCTTTTCCACCCTAATGTCTACCCATCCGGCACGGTCTGCCTCTCAATCTTGAACGAGGAGGAAGCATGGAGACCCGCAATCACGATCAAGCAGATTCTCCTGGGTATTCAGGATCTGCTTAACGACCCGAACCCTGAATCACCCGCGCAGGCCGATGCATACAATCTATTCAAGAAGGATCGTCCTGCATATGAGCGTCGTGTGCGCCAGGTTGTCAGGGAAAACCCGCCGATGTAAGCGCGGCAGGCGATTTCTCAAAAGCATGAGCGACGACGGCGCCAGATTAATGTTCTCTCTTTTTTTCTCTACTTAATTTTCTTTTGTCATGAGGTTTCGGTGAGCGAGAGAAGGACTGAACTGCATGGTTACTTATCTCGGCGAAGAGAGCATCTCCAGCTCTTCTGAGCAACCGATCACGAGCGCGGCGTTGACCCAATGGAAGGCGTTTATTTCAGAGTGAACAGCTGGCATTTCCAAGTTGTATGGACTCGGTGTGATTGTACTCATTTTGTGTAGGCGCCGTAGCCGTCATGAATGTAGGTGATAATAAGCATCGACTTATGGTAGATACTGGACTACGGAGTACACCGTATCCAATGAGCAGAGGTATAAAAAGACTAAGAATGCCGACTAATCAAACGTGCCAAGAAGTTATCTTATCGGTGACTCAAAGACTGTCCGGAAAGCCGACATCGCCCCCCGCCCCGCTGTGGAAAAAAAAAGCCCTTTGCCCTTGACCCGGATCCTCCCCCAGAACCAGCGATTAGTCAATCTTTCTTTCTTCTTACATCCTCTTCAATTGATCTCCTTCTACTCAGTTTTTGAGTACTCTCACGCCCATCATGTGTGGAATTTTCGCGTGTCACCAGTGCGTTGCACCCTGAATCCTTCAACAATCTCCCACCCTTGCCCCGCCATGGCTCCATTCCCCGGACGCGCACTTTTGGCGAGGGGTGGGATGGTTGACTCAATGCTAACCCAACGACTCCAATAGTCACCCCGATGTGCAGAAGTTCAAGCCCACGGCTCTGCGCATGGCTAAGGCGTAAGTATTTCTCTATATTCTGCGCAATTGTCTCTTGCTTGAACTATAGAATTTGTCGCTAACCCTACCCCTCGTTATATAGCATCCGTCACCGTGGTCCCGATTGGAGTGAGTCACAACTGGAAGCGCAAGAGGCGATATGATCAATTGGCAGCTAGGAGGTTAACAACAACACTTTCCAACAGGCGGAAACTTCATTGGCGATTCTACTAGTGAGTTCGACCGAGTAATTAAGGTTGTCGCGTGTCCTCATACTAACCCCTGTCGTCTTGCAGTCCTCGCCCACGAGCGTCTGAGCATTGTCGGTGTCGGTATGTCTATCGCCCCAACAAGAACGATAATTGCACCTCAATACCAGTCGCTAAAGATTATTTTCCCATCCAGACTCCGGTGCCCAGCCCCTGGTCAACGATGACGAGACCCTTGCCCTCGCCGTCAACGGCGAGATCTACAACCACCGTATCCTGCGGAAAGCCCTGAAGACCAAGTACAACTTCAAGACCCACTCTGACTGTGAGGTCATCATTCCTTTGGTATGTGGCTATGGGGGATATGGGATATCTGCATTCATCGGTGCGCAATTGCTGATTCATTTCTCACTAGTATATGGAGCACGGCCTCGATGCCCCTAAGCACTTGGACGGCATGTTCTCCTGGGTCCTCTGGGACAAGAAGCAGGACCGTGTCGTTGCTGCCCGTGACCCCATCGGTATCACCAGCTTCTACCTTGGTCGCTCCTCCGAGACTCCCGGTGCTGTCTACTTCGCCTCCGAGCTCAAGTCCCTGCACCCCGTCTGCGACGACATCATTGCCTTCCCTCCCGGTCACATCTACGATTCCAAGACCGACAAGCTGACCCGCTACTACGAGCCCAAGTGGTGGGACGCCGCCAAGATCCCCTCCACCCCCGTTGACTACAAGCTGCTCCGTCACTCCCTGGAGAAGTCTGTCCGCAAGCGTCTGATGGCCGAGGTTCCCTACGGTGTTCTGCTTTCTGGTGGTCTGGACTCCAGTCTGGTGGCTTCCATCGCTCAGCGCGAGACTCTGCGTATGCAGGAGGCTGCCCACGCCGCCGCTAAGAACGGTGTCGATAACTCCGACCTCGTCGGTATCGACGAGGAGAACGATCTCTCTACTGTCACCACTTTCCAGCAGCTGCACTCCTTCTCTATCGGTCTGCCCGGTGCTCCCGACACCGAGGCCGCCAAGGAGGTCGCCAAGTTCCTGGGCACCAAGCACCACGCTTTCACCTTCACCGTCGAGGACGGCCTGAACGCCCTCTCCGACGTCATCTACCACCTCGAGACCTACGATGTCACCACCATCCGTGCCTCCACCCCCATGTACCTGCTGTCCCGCAAGATCAAGGCCATGGGTGTCAAGATGGTTCTGAGTGGTGAGGGTAGCGACGAGATCTTCGGTGGTTACCTGTACTTCCACGCCGCCCCCGACAAGGAGGAGTTCCACAAGGAGACCGTTCGCCGTGTGAAGAACCTGCACCTGGCTGACTGCCTGCGTGCCAACAAGTCCACTTCCGCCTGGGGTCTTGAGGCCCGTGTTCCCTTCCTGGACAAGGAGTTCCTCGAGGTTTCCATGGCCGTTGACCCCCAGGAGAAGATGATCACCAAGGAGCGCATTGAGAAGTACATCATCCGCAAGGCTTTCGACACCACCGACGAGCCCGAGACCACCCCTTACCTGCCCGAGAAGATTCTGTGGCGCCAGAAGGAGCAGTTCAGCGACGGTGTTGGCTACAGCTGGATTGATGGTCTGAAGGAGCACGCCGAGCAGCAGATTACCGATGAGCAGATGAAGAACCCCAAGCCCGAGTGGGGCTCTGATATTCCCGATACCAAGGAGGCGTACGTTTTATATTCCCAGGGCATGAAATTGGCAACTTTAATACTGACTGATCTTTTCTTTAGTTACTGGTACCGCTTGATGTTCGATGAGCACTTCCCCCCTACTTGTGCCGGTACCGTCGAGCGCTGGACCCCTACCTGGTCCAAGCAGAGCGATCCCAGTGGCCGGTAAGTCTTGTCCCGGTTTGCTTTTTGTGACAACAACCAATGCTAACATACATGTACAGTGCCATTGCCATTCACAACGCCAAGTATGATACCGTCTAAATCCACCTTCATATGAAATATAAAAAAGGGAAGGTTGTTTGTTCTTAGATCAGTTCACGTTGGGCATGATAGAGCTCTGGAAAAGAATGCAAAGAAGTGTATATACCCAGCGGTGGTTTCTCTGTAAAAATAAGTCAAAATATTGTGCTAGTATACTTAAACCCACAAATATAGCTCTTCACATACTCCACTATCTGCATCCAAGTCGTCATTCACTCGAATACTACGACATTCCTCGGGTAAACTCGAGTCTTCACCTCATTCCCGCCGATCGGGGCTTACCTAATATCCTTTTACCGGCGGGCTTTCCCGGCAACCGAGCAACGACCAATCACGAGGCTTTGAACGGCCCGTGGCTGGAGCCCCTTCCCACCTCTCCCCAACATCATCGCACTCCTTCTCCTTCTTTCTTCTCCTCATCCACGAGTATCCCTGTCTCTATACATTCACCATGTCTGCTCCTGCTGCTTTCTCCGACATCGCCAAGGCGGCCAATGACGTACGTATAGCTCTATGATGCTGGATGCTACAGATTTCACCGCCAAAAAGGAATTCTCGAAGCTAATGGCCCCCGACAGCTCCTGAACAAGGACTTCTACCACGCCAGCCCGGGTATGTCTAGCTGCCCCCTACTCTCTTGAAAGCTCTGCTAATTCATCTGCAGCGTCCCTTGAGGTGAAGTCCAAGGCCCCCAACGGTGTTACCTTCACCGTCAAGGGCAAGTCCGCCCACGAGGGTTCCATTGCTGGCCAGGTGAGTTTTCTCGAGGACGCCCCTCCTCAGTCCCTAGCCCGCGTGGCGGGACTAGCAACCCCGTTTCATACTGACTCCAATTCTTCCTATCACAGCTCGAGGCCAAGTACGTTGATGCGCCCACCGGTAAGGGCCCCATCCAGCGCAAACCACCCGATCCCGGCGCGTCCAAGGCTCGGCCCATGACGTTTTTTCTGTCGTGCGGCCACCTCGTGTCGCGCCAGGTGACCCTTTTTGTATTTTCAAACACTACCACGCATTCAATTAAGCTAATGCTTCGTCCCCGCCCAGGCCTTACCCTGACCCAGGCTTGGACCACCGCCAACGCCCTCGACACCAAGCTCGAGCTGGACAACAACATTGCCAAGGGCCTCAAGGCTGAGATCCTTACCCAGTACCAGCCCGCCAAGCAGTCCAAGGGTGCCAAGCTCAACCTGTACTTCAAGCAGCCCAACCTGCACGCCCGTGCCTTCTTCGACCTCCTGAACGGCCCTACCGCCAACCTCGACGCCGTCCTCGGCCACGAGGGCTTCCTGGTCGGTGCTGAGGGTGGCTACGACGTCAACAAGGCTGCCATCACCAAGTACTCCGCTGCCGTCGGTTACTCCGTTCCCCAGTACTCTGCTGCCATCACTGCCAGCAACAACCTGTCCCTCTTCTCCGCCTCTTACTACCACCGCGTCAACGCTCAGGTCGAGGCCGGTGCTAAGGCTTCCTGGGACTCCAACTCCGGTAACGCCGTCGGCCTCGAGGTCGCCAGCAAGTACCGCCTGGACCCCTCTTCCTTCGCCAAGGTGAGTACACCCAGAAGTTTGGATTGAGACTAGCCGTTTGAGACCCAACTAACTTTTATCTCTTTTCTTCCCATCAGGCCAAGATCAACGACCGCGGTGTCGCCGCTCTGGCCTACAACGTTCTCCTCCGCCCTGGTGTCACCCTCGGCCTGGGTGCCTCTTTCGATACCCAGAACCTGAACCAGGCCGCCCACAAGGTTGGCGCCAGCTTCACCTTCGAGGCTTAAGTGCCTTCCCCTCGCCAACTCCTTGGTAACTCGAGAGTCCTCGTATGAGGATTCTTGGGGAAGTTTGTAATTCTTCATTGCTGCGCCGATCCTCCCAGTACTTTTTGGCCAGAATGGCGTTTTCAGTGAAGGTTTATCTACACTCCGTTCTCAGATAATCTTGTGCGTGTCGTAGTTTTTTAACCGCGAGCGCGCTTTGTATATCAAATCTAAAGCTTTTCCTTTGTTTGACAAAGAATTATTTATTTGTAATAATCACCCAATGATTCTTCACGTCAAGGGTCAGCCAGCTACCTGAGCATGGCATACAAAACCAACAATAGGAGTATCGTACACGACAGTAAACCACCAAGCATGTCCCTCCTCCCATATTCTCAAGAAGAACTAACTCCGTCCTTCCTCTTCTTCCCACTCTTCCCATCCTCCCCACTGCTCGTAACAGGTATCTGAAATAACCCCGTCATAGCACCAGCAGCGACTAATATCCCACAAACAACCACAAACCGAAACAATCCAAAATCCCCACTCCCAATAAACGAATCCGCCGTCTCCCTCGCCGCAGATCGAGCCTTGGATATGCGTTCCCGCCGTCTCGCATCCTCCGCTTTTTGGGTGCGGAAGTGTCCGCGCGCATTGAAGTGGCCCAGCGGATTGCGGTCGATGAAACCCATTGGGTCTTCGGGGTCAGCTTGTTTGCCGGTCCCAGCCGTCCCTCCAGATCCAGATCCAGCCGATGAAGTACTTCCAAACCCACCACCAGCACCAGCACTCGGCCCAGCCTTCCCAGCTGCATACCCATCCCCCCTCCTCCCCGTCTCCCCATAGCCCCCCTGCGCGTAAAAACTGGGCGGCGGCCCCCGAAACGTTCCCCGCCGATTACTCAATCCACTCGCCGGTCTGGACCCCGCATACCCTCCTCCCCCGTGGCTGCCTTTATGTAGATTCGCCGAGTGACTGCTGTGCGAGCCTTGTGGGTAGGGGGAGTGTGGATTGTGCACGTGTGCGCGGTGAAACCCGTTATCCCGGTCGTAGGTTGATCGCTTTTGTGGGTTCGACAGGATCGAGTAGGCGGAGGAGATTTTTGCGAAGCGTTGGCTGGCGGTTGGGTCTGTGCGGTTGCGGTCTGGGTGGTGGCGTAGGGAGAGGGAGTAGAATTTTCTGGGACGGTATTTAGATATCTGCTTTGCTATGGAGCGAGGAGGAGCGAGGAGATGGTGAGGGGGAGGGGGAGGGTGGTGGTGTAGACGGACTTTTTAATTTCAGCCGGGGTCGCTGTTATCGGGACGTCTAGGATTTCATAGTGATTTTGTTCTTTGCGTAGAGAGACGCTCGTTGAGAAGGACTTGGACTGCGCGTGTAGTAGGGAAGGGTGTGTTGTATGGTGGTGTTGTGTTCTCGTTGGTCGCGTGGACGTGCGATGATAACGGGTGAGAGTGCGCCGATTCCCGTGGATAACGCGCGGAGACGAGGGTAGACTCGTTGGTTGTGGGCATTGGAGGAGGAAGAGAGGGTTTGTGCGGGGTGGAGGCATTGCCTAGGTTCTAGTGTTGGTTTTGGCGCATGAAGGGAGCGGAGAGGAGGGAGGGAGAGGGGAGCTGTGTGAGGAGGAGTTGGAGTTGGCGGGAGATCAGAGACCCGGTTGATCGATCGGAGTGGCGTCATCGGCGAGTTTGGGGTGTGGGTTAGGAGTGCCTCAGTTTGGGAGTTTAGTCAAGAAACATTTGATTTAAAATTCAGATAGTATTTTCTACTATATAGCTTAGTTTTTGGTGATTTTTTGTGAATTAATTAAAGTCATTCCCTTAGTGTTGTGTAAAGTGTACCCTTGAGCCAGCTGATGATCAGATTAGATAACGTAGTTTGCTTTGTGGATTCCTGAGGATTCTACTAGGACTAGCAGCTATATAAAGCTCCGTTGGCAAAGAAAATGTGGGCTGGCTTTCTCTCGCTTTCAACATCATCCATATATATTATTATAAAGCGCTCTTTCCCTATTCACTATTGCTGTTTACATCATCTTCTCCTGTCGGCTTCAGTATTTACGAAGGCCAGAAGCCTTCCGCCATTCCAACTCTCGATCTTTCAATCGACCTGCACAATGAAAGTATTTGAAGCTACCTGAGATTCTGCAAAATGAATATTTTGTAAGTTTCCCCGTTATATCAGACACGAGAGTTAACCTTGAAACACTGACACAGCCAGATATAGCTATTCCCCATTAAACCGTCATCTTCAGGGTGTATATCCAGCATCCCGATATCATGACGGAACACAGGCTGGAATATTCCATGGTCCCAGTGAACAGTTGGACTAGTGATCTATTACTTCAGAAAACCCCGGCAGTTAATGCAGTAGCTGAACGCAATGGGACAGAATTACCCGACCAACGTGCAGCTTTGGCTCTGGCGCAAGGTTGAACTCGCTCGTCGCCTCCTTGCCCCTCTTGTTCTGGGAAGTTCCTTCGTTTCATTATACCTGAGTGGAACAAGCAAGATTTTGGGCCATGGTTTGACTCGACCTTATGCACCCACCATTCCAGTTGTGATGTAATTTTATTTTCCGATTTTGGATCTGCTATTCTATTTTCATGGTCGTTTATTTATCGCTCGAGCTTTTTATCACCCCCCTCACGACTTCGGGACAACCAACTCACGAAAGCAATTCTCTATTGGTCGATGACAACAGGATACCATACAGTTAGATACTCGCTTATCGACGGTGATCCTATCCTAACGAATATCTCACTTTTTCAACACCCCTGTCTCACTCTTCCGCTATCTATCCTTCTCCAGATTATCTGTTTTCCAAAATGAACCCACCTCAGTCTCCTCGGCCCATTCTACACGCCACCCTTGTGTTCGGCGTCATCCAACTCCTGCCTGAACGTCCTCGAGACTTTTGAAGGAAACACCGAAAAGATGGATATTTGCAGTACATTAAGCTCACATCCAACAAGCCCTGGTATCTACCGGATCCTAGACATGCGGCCCAGTCCGGTAAATCCCACTGAGGGCCACGATATCCAGACGCCCATGCCCGCCCTAACGGGATGGGAAGATGATATTTCTATCAAGGGTAGCCCTGCCACTGCTAATGGGCAAAAGGATACCAGCCAACCAGACTGGCCGGAGTTGCCTAACGATGGCTACTGGAACGAAATGGCGGCTCACGAAACGACAGAAAAGACCGAGAAAAGGAAAGAGAACGCCTGCGAAAGCAAAAGGGCAAGTACGTAACCTGTTATGTACAATCAAATTGACACACATCCTTCTCGCTTCCTTAAGTTTGGAACACGCTATGCCGCCATGCACTATGCCAGTTGATTGACTGATCGACTTGTATACTGTGAAACTTTTAAGCCATGATTGCTACCTACGTGGGTTTCTCGCTTATCCACGGAACAAGATACTCGTCATTGAAGACACAAGAAGTGGATGGAAGATATGCAAGCAGACTTTGATCACCAGGGAGAAACTTGGTGATTACGAACGCCCTACCCACAAGCGATCCTCCGTGTAACTGGTAAGCCCTGGTTTCCAGGGTACTACCTTGGCTGTTCCCATTATCAGCCGCCTCCGATGCAGAGGAAGACAAATGCGCGACCACCCGAGACCAAGGCCGTTAGACAGCGTCTACTGTCCAGATTATATAATGACTAGAGGCCCGGTCTCCTCTATTATGCGGGAGCCTGTCGCCCAAGATAACATCTGACGCCTCGTCGACTGGTCATACACACCGACCTCATACCTTTCTACAAAGCTCGGGGAGAGACAGAAATACTTGCCCTCTCGATCCCGCCCCCAATTTCCATGAACGAACCAGTGATGAGAAATCCCACTTCCTGCCAGGGGCCTTTCCTCACGGCCCTGACGATAACTTAGTCCAATCGCGGAAACATGGATCACACCTCACAAGGCTGTGAGCATGGATGACTTCACCCTGGTAGCACCGAACGTCTATTCTGGACACGCGTGGACTCGGGTCAATATGCAGTGGCTAAAATCCTCTGAAACGATAGGGCATTCTGTTTTAGCGACCTACAGGTTTTCGATCTAAAGTGTCTTTTGAAGTATAGAGACCACTATATATTCCACTTTATATTCCATTCCGTAGATAAGGTAACGATAGCGGGAAACTGTACAGCAATCTCAGCCTGGAGTTTTCTGAACTGTACCTTACTTATCATTCGATGTTTGAGTTGAAGTTCTTTTATAATATTCGTCTCGTACACTAGTTAGTCCATCCAGCTGACCACTGACTAATCCTTTGAAGCGGGACCGATGGTGGCGGCTCCTGCCCCGCAAAGTGGATTGCCGTCTCAAGGACCCAAAGCTACTGTACTACACACCTTCAACGACGAGACCTTATTAACCATGAGCCATGCCCTTCTCCAATCTCCCGCCGGAGCTTCTTCTTCTCATTGGGGAACATCTAGAATGGGAGGAAGACCTTCACAATTTCTGCTTGGTTAACAGGCGTTGTTCCGCCGCTATCAATGACCTGCTCTATCGACGCGTAGTGGATAACCTTCATCGAGGTATCAAATCCTCAGCGCTAGAATGGGCAGCAACACACGGAAAGATCGATTGTGTGCGGGAGCTCCTCAAAGCTGGTGTTCCTCCAAGCACTGTCTGCCATCAACCCTGGCATCCGATCATTCTTGCGGCGAAAAATGGACACCGTGATGTTCTCCAGTTATTTTTGGACGCGGGGGTGGATCCCAATCCACCCACGGGTTTCTATCTAGAGCCAGGAATACCTCACAGATGGGAGCTAGAGGAGGAGGAGGAGGAAGAAGATCAAGAAGCACAAGGAGAAGCGGAAGCTGAAGCAGTGGACCGGGAATTCGCTAGGATGCAACAAGCAACAGAAGAGCAAGTACAAGAACTGCAGTGGCAAGAGGTACAAGAGGAACAGGAAGAAGACGACAGTGAAGAGGAACACGACCAATGGGTTCTAGGCAAAACGGGCAACCCACTAACATTCGCCATCGCGAATGGACACGACGAGATTGTCCACCTCTTAATCAATCGTGGGGTTGAAGTGGAATATCCGGCTGATACTGACGAATTTACACAACCTTTGGCGGTCGCGGCTCAAAAGGGCAACTTGCCATTAATTCAATTTCTGCTCGAAAAAGGATGCAGTCCCTATATCTGTGACGATCGCAATAGGAGCGCATTTGCGTATGCTGCTGCTCATCACGGCACCGAGCTACTCCAAGCATTCATCGATGCAGGAGCGGACCCCAGAATCAATGAAACTACGTACACTGTGCTGTACGCTGCAGTTGAAGGGGGAAATACAGCAGGATTCGAATACCTCATCGAACATGGAGTCGATCCTGATGGCCCCCAGGAGAAAGGGCTTCAAGAATATCTTTTCAGAGCGACAGTTAAAAGACATTTTGAGGTAGCCCGGATCATTCTCTCGATGATTGACATCGACGACTTCATCTGTGGTGCAGAGCGCATGAAATTCCACGTGTTCTTCCTTTCCGTCGTAAGTTGTGGCTTCATGGATGTGGTGGAGCGTTGTCTTGAGAAACGTACCGTTTCGGATCGTGATTTCTGGACAACCACGGTGGGTATGGCACTTCAATCCTCGGCTCGAGACGGAGACACAAAAATGTCAGAGCTACTATTAAACTATGGGGTGGATGTCAATGGTCCAGAAGGTGGTCTAGACACACCACTCTACTACGTTGTTCACTCAAGAAGGGTTCGGCCAAATTTTATCGACATGGTCAAACTCTTGTTAGATCGAGGGGCTAGCATGTACAACATGGGTGTGACACATTCCTTGTTCATAACTGCTCTTATTTTGGGCAAGGTTGAGATTGCACGGGAACTACTGCGACGGCTTGATCAATCGCAGATTGACGTTGACATGAGGAGTACGGGCCTTATTCAATTCGCTGTGGCTGGGGGCGTACCCGGACTGCAGCTAGTGCTTGAACATGGCTTAAAATTGAACCCGAATAACTCGTCGCATCAAAGTGGAATGTAGCGAGCAGCCCGATCAGCAAATGTCGAGCTTTTGAAAATCTTCCTTGATGCAGGATTCGATGCGAATTCCATCGATCCAACGCCAGGCCATGGCAGCATGCACGTCTTAACGACGGTCCTGACATGTTCTCGCCAGGACGATGCAGAGGCAGCGGCTGAGCTGCTATTGGAACGAGGCGCCGATATCGAGGCTCGAAATGAATTGACCGACGAGACACCCCTGTTGTTCATGGCAGGGAGAACGGGGAGTCCACCAAGATGTCGAATTCAGGAGCGCGCGGCTCGTTTTCTATTGAAGAACGGTGCCAACATGTTCTTCGTCAATAACCGTGGACAGAGTCCTTTGGCCAAGGCTGCTTGCAAAGGCAATATCGGCATTGTCAAGATCCTTTTGGAGCACTTGAGCACCATCCCCCTCGCTTCAAAGGATTGGGGCGATACTTTCGTTGGTGCATATCACACCGAATACCGAGACATCAGAAGAGTCCTATCTCGGTGGTTTTCGCGGCAGTTATACCCTCCCTTGCCCTAGAATACTGATCGACTCGAGTATAGAAGATCATAGTATTTAACGCTGTACATGCTGGGGAAGCCTGCAAAAGAAGTCTGTATCTGTAGATATGAACCTACATGGTAATATCGCATCTTCGAAGACTTATCGGAACACGGTTACTCTGTAGATTGAGGATTCAAAATATAGGGAGTTTGAAGACTTTGGAAATAATATGCCCTCTTTTGGAGGAATACATCAAGCCTATTTCCACGTAATTTCATGTTTCTATACTGAGTCTGCTACATTTCCCAGTGCAAACTTGAAGAAAAAAACATGTAATTAAAGTCCTGCCGTGACTTTGGTATGTGTCTAAGATTGAAAACGGTCACTTTTAGTGCTAAAAAGGTCTCCTCAAACGATAGAAGTATAGACTGAAGTATTTAGCTGGCTTGCTTAGTTGGAGAATGCTCCGTCATTAAGCGGGTCGTATCTTATCGCCTGCGAAAATCTTTCCCCGACATCCGAGTTGCCTCCCCTCTTCCTCCTCCACTCCACTGCAAGTCCTCCATACTACACAATGGCAGCCCAGGCGACCGAGAAGCTGGAGCAGCTGGATCGTGAGTCTCGCCAATAATTATCTCGCCCTATGTACGGTACTCATCAGGCTTTCTAGTGAACGGCCAGAACGGCGCCCAGGCCGACGCCGCCGCTGCTGGCCAGGCGGTCCCCGGCGAGGCAGAGGACGATTCTGACGACGACCAAGAAGATGGAGAAGGCGCACCGGATGCTGGCGCAGCTGGTGGTATGTGTTTTTATCTACAATTTGATACTTTTACGACCCCGCTTTCCGGACCCCGCACCCGCAAGGTTTCAAAATGAGGCTAACGATAGTGTCGCACGACAGCCGCCAAAAAGAAGAAGAAGCGCAAGTCCAAGAAGAAGAAGAAGGGCGGCGCCAAGGTCCAGAGCTCCCCGCCACGAGTCCCCGTCTCCAACCTTTTCCCCAACAACGTATACCCCGAGGGCGAGATTGTCGAGTACAAGAACGACAATGCTTACCGTACAACCAACGAGGAGAAGCGCTACCTCGATCGCATGAACAATGATTTCCTTCAGGAGTATCGCCAGGGTGCTGAAGTCCACCGTCAAGTCCGCCAGTATGCACAGAAGAACATTAAGCCCGGCCAGACTCTGACGGAGATCGCGGAGGGTATTGAGGACTCTGTTCGTGCCTTGACTGGCCACTCGGGTCTGGAGGAGGGCGACAACCTCAAGGGTGGTATGGGTTTCCCTTGCGGTCTGAGCATCAACCACTGTGCGGCACACTATACTCCCAATGCCGGCAACAAGATGGTCTTAAACCAAGGTGATGTGATGAAGGTTGATTTTGGTGCGCACATCAACGGTCGCATTGTGGACAGTGCCTTTACCATGAGCTTCGACCCTGTTTATGATCCGCTTCTGGAAGCGGTCAAGGATGCCACCAACACTGGTATTCGGGTATGTTCACCCCTGGGGAAATGACTTGTGGAATCGGTCTAACATGTCTATAGGAAGCTGGAATTGACGTCCGTATGAGTGATATCGGTGCCGCCATCCAGGAGGCCATGGAGAGCTACGAAGTCGAGCTTAACGGAACTATGTACCCCGTCAAGTGCATCCGTAACCTGAACGGTCACAACATCGAGCAGCACGTTATTCACGGTGGTAAGAGCGTGCCTATTGTCAAGGGCTCCGACCAAACGAAGATGGAGGAGGGTGAAGTCTTCGCCATCGAAACCTTCGGAAGTACCGGCAAGGGTTACGTCCGGGAAGATGTTAGTCCCCTAACTATACGGCGCGATTGATCGGGTACTAACCTTGTATTAGATGGAATGCTCTCACTACGCCCTTGCTGCGGATGCGCCCAACGTTCCTCTCCGCCTTTCGTCTGCTAAGAACCTCTTGAACGTTATCCACAAGAACTTCGGCACCCTGCCTTTCTGCCGTCGCTATCTTGACCGATTGGGCCAGGATAAGTACCTCCTCGGGGTATGTTATATCAAGCAACTCTCTTTGAGAAAATGCACTAATTCAAATGTAGTTGAACAACCTGGTCTCCTCTGGTATTGTCCAGGATTACCCTCCCCTTTGCGATATCAAGGGCTCTTACACTGCTCAATATGAACACGTATGTCCTTATCGTACAGTCCCTGTTGACTTTGATTGATTGCTAACCCAACCTGCAGACCATCCTCCTTCGTCCTAACGTAAAGGAAGTGATTAGTCGCGGCGACGACTACTAGGATGTTCAAGGGCACATGAACTAGTTTAGAAACCATAAACGACATCTACCACGAAATAGTAGCGATGATCTTTCATTTGTCTATCTCGTATATCATACCTGTAATATTGAGAACTTATGATAAACGTAAACGATTAGTCTCTGCCCAGAGCTCGCGGAGCCTTGCGGGAAGGGAAAGAGGCGCTTTCCATAGGTCAAGCTGTGATTCTAAGCCCCTTTCCCCACGGTCCACTGGTTTATCCTTCGGGCGTCCCACTTATGGGGGCGCTTTTTGTCTTATCTACGGGTGATGGTATTGGCTTATTAGTATTGCCAGGCCTTTGAATGGACCTTCAATACTGTGGCATATGCACTAGGCCTAATGTAGGCACATCGGGCCATACTAGTACATCGAGCGTCCTTGATTATTGGCTGGAAGACAAGGCGGTCTATCCTCCAGATCCTGCGCTGCAGTTTGGACGTGTGTAAGATGCTGACGTGTATGAGCGAATAATTTAGCCTCTTTGGAGAATCTAAAATATAAAAGGACGTCGCTGGAACTTTTCATGTATGCTCACCCGAACACGAGCTCCATCGATCCGTGGTCCTTTTTTAAGCCAATGGCCTTCACACCTCTTCAGCCACCAGTCTCTCAGAGACCGACATTTGTATCTCCCAGCGCGATAAAACACAATGTTAGTAAATTATCTCCTTGAAGCTCCAGGGAATTGATAAGACCGCATGCTCAAAAAGATGAAGATCATTCGAGATCAGTTCACAATCACTACCTGGCTCCTCATCGGAGCAGTCCTACACGGTGTCCTCAGCTATATTCTACCAACCCACTACGCGCTTCTTCCCGCAGTACTTACTTTGTCCCTCCGATCCATCCATACATTACTTCAGCATTATGGTTTAATAAATAACCGTGCGGCCGAAGGCGTTGTGAGAGGGAAATTTAGTGCCCAAATTCCCGATCGCGAGGGAAATACACCTTCGCAACCCGCCGAGCATGAAGTCGTGGTTCTACATTTGGCGACGCGATCAAATCAGTATGGATTCTTGAATTTTGATCGACTATTACGGATTATAGCTGACACAGATATACAGCCCTCTGGGGCTATGGGCTCCTGGTTACCAACAGGTTTCCAAGTACATGCAAGGACTCCTCGCCGATCTGAGTCAGAACTCACACGAGAATGGCTGTAAGTGTTTTCTTTCTGTTGACTATGTCGAATATCAAACTAAAATGATAAAGTCCTCGGATCAACAAGTTGGATGCCCGTCTCAGAGCGCAAAACCTCGAACCAGCTCATGGTCGCCGTCTACTTCCGTACTTATAAGGATGTTTATACTTGGGCACACAGCCCTATGCATCTCAAGGTGTGGAAATGGTTCAACAATGTTTCACGTCAGCATCCACACTTGAGCATTATGCACGAGACGTATATAGCTCCAAGGGGTCACTCGGAGAATATTTATGTCAACTTTCATCGGACTGGTTTGGGTATGTTTCTGGCTCCTTTTTACCCTGACATAGTCACCAGAACTAATTTATTTAGCTGCTACAAATACGAAGGTCAAGGTGGACGAATCTGCTGAAAAGGACAGTTTCCAATGGATTAGCCCTCTGGTCGATGCTAGCAGGGGTGCATTGAGATCGTCTCGTGGTAGACTGGGCACGGCTGATGGGGCTGATAATGATCAGTATAAACTAGTGGATTACTGAGTCTTGCTGAGAGTTTGGTAGGTGCAAAGATGCAAGTTGTAATCGGAAGAGGGTGATTTTATCGCAGAAGAGATGAAAAGCCAAGACATTTCTACGGCTCTGGGCCATGGAAATTAGCTTGGGGCCGTGATCTAGTCGCAAAATCTGACTCTACCCAATTTAGGCTCGTCATGCCTAGGCTAAGCATCCTTTTATCTACACAGTGCGATTGTGTCAATTAATAGTAGACTTAATAAACTTTGTTCGGGTGGGGGCCAAAATTGGCGTCAGCACTAAATATGCGGAACGGCGACCAAGCATGAGCTGCCTATGAGCATGCATGGTTTACTATTCTGAAATTCTATAAATCATGCGCTCCCGACCTTGCATGCTATCTGCCACCGTTTTTCTCATCATCTGCCAAGCATGGAGCTTCCGATCCAAATGGCCGTCCTGAAACGGATCCTCAGTCTGGTCCTCGTCATCCTCCTGGGGAGATTCTTCTATAGGCTGATCCGAGTACGCATGCAGGTGCGCCGTTTCATGAATAATAGCGGGCTGGTAAGAAAGGATAGGCCTTTTCTTTTGGATATAATGCCGGTTTGGCAAACTGGCAACTGTAATATTATCTGACCGTCAATAAGAAATCTCCGCCGCATTCCTTCTTACTAGGGCACCTTCCAGCATTCGCCAAGCTCATGACTAAATATCCTCGAGATACAGCGGGGCAAATCATTCCAATACTACTGGTCAATGAGTACCCGGAGCTTGAAGCCCAAGGACTAGTTTGTATGGACGCTTGGCCTATCACCAGCCCCATGCTAGCAGTATTCCAACCAGATATGGTTGCGCAGTTCTGCCAGGCTCCCTCAATGCCTAAGAGTGATCTTCTGCATTCGATATTCAAGGATTTCACCCACTGTCAAGACATTTTGTGTTCAGAAGGGGATCATTGGAAGCGGTGGCGCTCTATTTTCAACCCGGGCTTTTCTAGCAAGAATATTCTTTCCTTTATCCCAGCTTTGATCGAGGAGATTCAAGTGTTCAAAGATAATCTCCTGAAGAATGCAGGGTCGGCTATTGTTTTCCCGCTGATAACCCCGGCGACCAAGGCTACGTTTGATATTATCGGGCGGGTGGTGTTGTGAGTGAGAATTTTGATGTCCTTCCTAGAGAGGTCCGAATTGCACAGCCTAAGAAGAGCTAACCAGATTGCATGGCCAGAGGAACAAAGTTAGGTGCACAAACATCAGATAGTCGCTTGTATAAAGCCTTGAAGGACCAGCTTGGGTGGATATCAATCGCAGACGGTCCCAATCCATTCCACCGACAGAACCACCCTTTGCGCCGCCTCGCCCTCTGGAGAAATAATTGGATCCTACGTAATGAGATCATTCCAATCTTGAAAAGACAGATGGTTGAGACAGCCCACGCTGGAAGTCCCCAGACAATGAGCCGACTCGCCATTGAGGCCCATTTGAAAGAAACAGGGCGTACCGTGGACTCTGCATCTATAGACCAGGCCGTTGACGAAGAATTCCTTTCTGTTACCCTTGCACATATCGAAATCTTCCTCATTGCAGGCCACGACACTACAGCGAGTACACTGTGTTATGCATACTACTGCCTCCACGGCAATCCAGACGTAGCCAACCGTGTACGCAAGGAACACGATCAATTGCTCGGCGCTGACCCAACTGAAGCCGCTGCCATGATCTCCAGGGACCCATCCGTACTTCACAGACTGCCATACACAGCTGCGGTCATCAAGGAGGTCCTCCGACTCTACCCGCCCCTTGCGTCCACCCGCTCTGGATCTCGCAATCTGCACTTAGTGCATCCCGAGACTGGTCAGCGGTTCGCGACTGAAGGATTCATTCTCCTGTCCACATCCAATGCGTCGCAGAGACTTCCACAATATTGGGATCGACCAAACGACTTCCTCCCTGACCGGTGGCTAGTCGAGGACGATAGCAGCGTCAACAATAGGAAGCTGGCGTGGAGGCCATTCGAGCAGGGACCGAGAAATTGTATCGGACAGGAGTTAGCCCTGCTCGAGCTTAGGCTTATGCTGGTGTTGACGCTGAGGGAGTTGGACATTGAACCTGCCTATGCGGCGGATGCGACCCGGCTTTTCGGCGAGCCGGCGTACCAGGCAGTGACCACAAATGAGTTGACAAATCATCCAAAGGATGGTATGCCTGTTCGTGTGAAAAGGAGGGGTCCCACTGCAGATATAGCGGCGTAGTCTGTTAACCAGTCATGCTCTATTGAATAAAGAATGTTGCTGGGAAACGTTATTTGGTGCCACGGGCATTCGAGACAAAGATCTTGATCTGTCTATGTGTTACTTGTAGCTCAAGCAGCACGCTGTGAATATTTTGTTCTCCTTGTATCAAATTGATACGAGCCCAAGATTGAATTCTTGTCATTATCACGACTGGTCTCTGCCCTCCCACCCAGCTGGATATGCCGAAGATGATATACCAGAGATAATAGATCCTAGTGGCTCTTTCTTGACTCTCAAGAGGATGCATAACCTACTCAATCCATCAGTCAAATCCGGTGTATTGGTAGAACACAACTATAACTAGCTGCCCTCGTCAACCTTATCGAATCTCAATCTATTTGGAGATAATGAATCATTCGCCACAATTAAGTATTAAATTACTGTGCAATTCGGAGCTAAATTTTCAGTACATTCCACAAGCACTCAGATAATACATGTTAGCCTCGAGATAAAACACGGACAATAATCAACATTCAATTCAGTCACACAAAATTCTAACTGCTCTTGTTCTTCAATCAAACTCCATCAAAAACCAGAAGACTCCTAATATTGACCGCGCCAAACCCACGCTCGTACAACAGTTCCCGACCACGATGAGCAGGGAACTCAGCAACAACCAAAACGACGGTATCCTGCGGGCGAATGCCAGCATTGCTCAAGAGCTCCAGCACCGCGCAAAGAGTATGGCCTGTCGCAAGCACATCATCCACAACCACCACCAAAGAACCTCTAGGAATTGAGTACATTTCCATTTCGATAACTTTATCCTTTGAACTGCTAGACGTTGAAGCTGAGATATGCGATGTAGACTTGGTGACGGAAATCGTTGGCGGGGGAAGCTTGCCAGCTTCACGAATGAAAGCAATTGGCTTTTTAACCTTCTCTGCTAATGGCGAGGCAAATGTAAAGCCCCCAGTCTCGCAACACGCTATGGCACTGACAGTAATCCAGCCACCAATTAGGAGGCTTGCTAGTAAGCGTGTACACACTTCCAAGCCCTGCGGGTGCTTTGCAATGCCGAGCACATGTTGGAAGGTCATATGGGGACGTGGAAAGTCTGGGACGGGGCGCACCATTTTAGCCAGACGCTGGATGTCCTCACTAACGAGGGGAAGCAAATAGCACACTCCAAAGTGTCGCACCGGCTCAATGCCGGGCGCTTCATTTTTGAAGACAATGGTTGGGCAATATCCGGACGTGGCTTGCTTGTCGTTGTCACGACCATCAGCACCGTAATAGTCTCGACGAGCCCGTAAGGTCTGTGGGCTTGCCTGAACGCGAACCTCGATGAGTCTGTGCTCAGGGACTAGATGAGAATAGGTCACGAGGGGCCCCTTCTCTCTCATTCCTGTAATAAACAGGACATCCACAGACATAGCTTCGCGTACCACCGCCAGGAAATGTTCTTCAAGCATGCGAGGTCGACAGGCCACCTGAGCGTCGAAAAATGCCGTCATCGCCGGCCGATGTTGCTCTTTGTAATCACGATCATGAAGCAGACGTGCCAGATTGACATCGGGGTGCATTGCTGCGTATTCTCTCTTAGTCACATCGCTGATGCAGACTGTGCGGGCAACGACGTGGTTTCCATAGTTTGTATTAAAAACTGAGGCCCAGGTATTTGCGCAATAATCTTTGCCAACACCATTTTCACCGGTCACCAGGATTATGAGCTTCTGCGTTGCTGGGATTTGTCGAAGGGGACAGGCATCAGCGAGCACATTATGCGGATCGAAGATTTGTTTGAGCTGGACTAGGCGTGGGTAGTTAGGGCCGAAAGCCCGAGACGCCAACGCTGCGTCTCGAGGCCCAGGCCCGAGGTCTGCGCTGTAGATTCCCCAGCTGAATGGTAACAACTCCTCGGCGACCTTGTACACCCACTCCTTCACATTATGAGCGAGTTCAGTTCCATCTTCACCGCGGGGCCAGATTCCAGTGATCACACAAGCAAATTCCCATTGTCGGTAGCCAAAAGCATTGGCATCAGCTGCTACATTGCGTACTGCTCCACCGCCGTGGAGGAGATGTAGATAGCAGAGTGATGTGGGCCGAGTTTTCATGGTCTTGATCAGCAAATTAACGACTGGTGAATAGCCGATATCTTTCAAGAAGATACATCTTTTGAACGAGGACATCTTGTTTCCACCGTGTCCACCATGCATCTCGGACATGTACATATCGGTCTCGAACAAACCCATATCATCCACAGCCTTGAAACTCCTTTCGGATCCCAAGACTGTACGTATGGTAGCGGTCATTGGGTTAACCTCTGCCGTGGGATTCTCGAACAATGTAACCCCCAATCTCATCTGGTCTTCTTCCTGGTAGATAAACATGTCCACAGAGCAATTCGCAGGGAGTCGCTGGGCGGCGTAGAGGTCATAGTAGTTGATCTTGAAACGTGCATCATTATCATTCATTAGCGGGATGACCCAGTTGCGTACTCCGTGGGTGGTAGCTGGGTACGCTTTAAACACAACGCTGACGACGATACCAAAGTTGGTTCCGGCACCTTTGATGGCCCATAGCAGGTCGGCTTCGTATTCGGGACACATGGCTCCCGCCGGCCTGTGCTGGGCTGGTACATGGCCAACACACAGGAGTCGGCCATTTTTGACGCTGACGATAATGGCACCGACAATGGCATCACAGGAGAGTCCGTAAAGCCTGGCCAGATGCCCGATGCCACCTTGTAGCCATAGGCCTGCACCGACGCTGGGGCGGGACCCTAGAGGCACTGTAAACCCTGCTGCCATTGATTCGCGGACAATACCCCCGGCCTTACAGCCGGCCTCGGCGATGACCAAGGGACCCAACTTAGAGGTGGGATCTTTTTTGTCATCTCCGGCTGCGACAATGTGAACTTTGTCAAAGGCACTCATGTCGACCGCAACGACGTTGGGCTGCCTGCAGTGTCCGCTATGGCCTCCGCCAATGACGGTCAAGCCAACGTGGTTCATGAGAGCCCATAGAACGCACTGCTGAATATGTTGAATCTTCGTCGGTCTGACAATACAGGCAGGACGGTGAGAAAGAGCCTCGCGGTTTTTAACAACCAGCTCCCCTTTCAGTAACGGCACCTGTGCCGCCAAATCTGGCAATGAAGTGGAGTATCTGGTGAACACTGTCATGATATCAGGAGATCCAAAGAAGAGGTGACCCAGGTAGGCTTCGTCACGTCGACCGAGGGTACGGCACACCTTTCGCCATGCGAATCGAAGATTCTCGTACTTGCAGATATCCTGTAGCGTGAACCCAGCCACGAAAGGAGCGAAGCGGTCCAATTCAAGGTCATCATCGGCCACGCAGACAGCTCCAGTTGAGAAAGAAGCTGTTAGATAGCAGGCAAGTCCGTCAAATTTCAGTGAAATATCGCGGTGAAAAACCACGACTATTCCGTATTCTGGCCGCTGAACGAGCATTTCGAGTGCACGTTCAATGACCTTGGCCTTTGAATTCATGCCATACATGCTATGGCAGAACAGGATGACATCGAATTTCTCGGCATGAGACTCACTCTCGTGCAGATTGAACGGTCTTTGATGAATGATAGGCGGGATCTCGAGGCAGGGCAGCGGAGACTCCATACCCGAGGATGAGGAAAGACTTTCTTTCATTCTTGTAGCAAAGAGCGCGTTGGGTTCGTAAGCAGCATATTTTCCGACTGTCCGTCTCAGAACGAGAGGAAGTTGTCCAAGGACGCTCCTTGGGCCAGGTCCGATTTCCAGCACTGAGATCCGAGTATGCGATGTCAAGATGGGGGTCAACAGTTGAGTGAGATGGGGTACGACGAAGTCTCGATACGTGATCCATCCTGAGTCTCGCAGCAAGATTTCGAAGCCGATACTGTACTCCTCGTCGGTGAGAGGTTCTCTTATGGAGGAGACCGTTTCGATTCTCTCGGCCTCCTGTCTCAGGGCCTGCTTGAGGGACTGGAGGGTGGTCATGTTGATTTGATATGGTGGTTGAGTGATGGGGAATAGATTCAGATGAGGGAGTCAACCGGCGAATGAAATGTGTCGACAAGAGAAGTGGGAGGTGAGGATGGTATTCTGATGCAAGTTTGACAGGGCTTCATAACATGATATGTTGGGAAGTTCCGTCTGCGGAAAGTCCCGATAGGAAAGGTAAAGATTCGAGTATCATAGAACCTTTTATACAATCAATTAAACAAACAAACATTACCTGTGTTGGTGTAGAGATTGTATTTACTCGAAGTTTGATTCTATCGCGTCTCTCTGTATTTTTGCCATCATTCGTCAATTCCAGAACTTACCTCCTCCCTTTGACGTCTCTCGTAGTAGTTTCTGGAAGTCCGATCTTCTGTCTAGGCCTAGCTTGAATGCACAGCAATTATCATTCTGATTGTCCAGGCAGACAAAGACTGATTTTTTCTTCATGTTCATCATGTACATAAAGCACCTTTTTTCTTCTCCTATTCTCATTTTGTGGCCTTCTCATCCTGCTCATTAAAACCGCCAGGTACCAGGCTACTTGAAAAAAGATCCTTGATTTCCTGTCTCAATTGATCCTGGTACATTATCATCATCTACTGCCTTCCCATATCTCCAAATCATGAGCATGAGTCGGCTTACCTCGAGTGCACCAGATGACTCTGGGGATCATGTTCATCCAACAACCATTCCAACTTCTAGCCTCCTCGCTACTCCCAGTACCCAAACATCGCCAGTTGACCTTGACAGTCTCAGTCGGCCATGTAAGATACCCAGAATGTTTCTTAAGTGCAGAGTCTCCATACTAAACTGTACGTACTAGGTTCCGGTACACAAAAGCGGTTAGAATCAATCCCGGAAGAACACACAGATCGAATGCAGAAGCTCAAAGGAGCCGTGCGAACTATTCTTGAGTGTATTGGTGAAGATCCAAATCGAGAAGGACTCCTTCAGACTCCGGAGCGATACGCCAAGGCTATGCTCTTTTTTACCAAGGGTTACCAGGAGAATCTCCAAGACCTGCTCAATGGAGCTGTTTTCCATGAGAATTACGATGAATTGGTCATTGTGAAAGACATCGATGTTTCTTCCCTTTGTGAGCATCACATGGTCCCTTTCACTGGAAAAGTACAGTCTTTTCTATGCATCTTTGCTGCACTATATTGACGAGATGAGGTAGATACATATCGGTTACATTCCTAATGGCCGGGTAATTGGTCTTTCCAAACTTGCCCGACTAGCCGAGGTATTCTCACGCAGACTCCAGGTCCAAGAGCGCCTGACCAAGCAGATTGCTCTTTCGATCTCCGAGGTACTGAAACCGCAGGGCGTTGGGGTTGTTATGGAGTCCTCGCATCTTTGCATGGTTATGCGCGGGGTAGAGAAGGTTACCAGCACGACAACCACCAGTTGTATGCTTGGATGCATGCGATCTGATGCACGGACCAGAGAAGAGTTTTTGACTCTTCTGAACCGGGGGTAAAGCATTCCTTTACGTCTGCCGTAGACGGTGCCAATGACCAGCTTCGCATTTGGGGTTTCGGAGGTCGATCCGTCTATGTTACCTTTCATTCTACGACCTTTTTGAGCTTCTCCAAAGCACTAGGCAGTTGATAGACTAGATACTAGACCCAGGTCAAATCATGAAGTTACAATTTTCAAATGAGCTCTTGATCATTATCTACTCCGTTTAATCTTTGTCGTACCGATATCGTCAGCTGTTCTCATTTCGATTGCCAGCAGACATAAAAACGATGCTAATTAGGATTTAGAGTGAGGGCTCATTTGGTTTGTGTTACTTAGAATGAAAAATATCAAGACGGAGGATATAGATGGAGATTGTGGTGGTGATGTATATCGTCCGAACTTGTATGCGCTCGTTATCGATAACACTTAACCTTGTAGTTCAGTCCCATTTACTAGATTTTAGTTTGTGAGCAGAAATTGTACAATCTAATTCACGTCTCTCTACCATTAATTCACTAAGTTTTCCTTTCCAGATGCTACCATGTCCTACAATGGCACAGTAACCCTTATCGCCCCTGGAGTGTATGATAACTAAGCCAAGCCCATCGGACCATCCAACTCTCCCGTGTCGCCCCACGTGGAGTGTCTTCCGCCTTTTCTAGGCCGCGCATTTCCTCCATGTCGACACTCCTCGTCCATCACTCTCGTTAGTCCTTCGTTAACACTAGTTAACCATGCCTTCGGTCGTCGAAACCGCCTCGCCGCATCTCCGGGTGTCCGCAGCCAAGGCGTCGTCCGCTGCGGCCACGGAAGCCCCCTCCGCCAGAATCACGCCGCCGGAGACCTCCTCGGTCGAAGACCACTTCTTTTGGACATACACAGAGGAGCCACACCGCTCCAGGCGACAAGCAATTATCAAGGCTCATCCAGAGGTATGTCGGTATCTATCAAGATCGTTTGAGACCCCCTAACCCCTGGCTTGGGAGTCTTCCAGCCCGCGGTTGCGGAGGTAGCACCATTGTTTCCCTGGTACCTTACCACCGTTCCTGAACCGCAATTGCTAACCTCTATTTTTGACTTTCAGGTCACCAAACTCTGTGGTCCAGAGCCCCTGACAAAATGGGTCGTTCTCCTCGTCGTGTCTATTCAATTGACTTGCGCGTATCTCCTCCGCAATACCTCCATCCTTGACTGGCGCTTCCTGGCTACGGCATACGTGGTTGGAGCTACGGCGAACCAGAACCTATTCCTCGCTATCCATGAGATCTCCCACAATTTGGCCTTCCGGTCCCCCCTGGCCAACCGTGTGCTAGCCATCTTCGCAAACCTCCCTATCGGACTGCCATACAGTGCTGCTTTCCGGGTGAGCACTCAATCTCCTTACTCCGGGGACATCCACAACTCAACAGATATACTAACATACAACCCTACAACAGCCCTACCACCTCACCCACCACAAATCCCTCGGCGTAACCGGTCTAGACACCGACCTCCCAACCGCCTTAGAAGCCTTCTTCCTAAACTCCCTCCTTGGCAAAACATTCTTCTGCACCTTCCAAATCCTCTTTTACGCCGTCCGCCCAATGTTCATCTACAGCCCACCCTTCACCTCAATCCACCTCCTAAACCTAACAGTCCAACTATCTTTCGACTACGCCCTAACCCGCTTCACGGGCTCGCTCCAACCATTCTACTACTTCATCGCAAGCTCCTTCCTCGCCGGATCCCTACACCCCTGCGCAGGCCACTTCATCGCCGAGCACTACTTCTTCTCGAACGTGAAAACCGGCGGCACCGAGTCCCTCGCGCAACTTAAGCAAAAGCCTGGTGCTAAGATCGATGCGTCGCATCCTCTGAGCGGTCTCGCTCCGCCGGAGACGTACTCGTATTACGGCCCGTTGAATATCCTCACGTATAACGTGGGCTTGCACAATGAGCATCATGATTTCCCTGCTATCCCCTGGACGAAGTTGCATAAGTTGCACGAGATTGCGAAGGAGTTCTATGAGCCGTTGCCTTGCCATCGGAGCTGGGTGTGGGTTATTTGGACATTTATCCTGGATAAGGATGTTGGCCCGTGGTGTCGGGTGAAGCGTGCTCAGGGTGGACGTGTTGTTGGCGGTGGGGGTTCTGGGAAGACCTCGAATGGACGTGGTGGTGAGGGTATCTCGGCTGAGTCGGCGGGTCCGGCTGGTGAGGAGGGTGATGGGTGGAAGGAGAGTGAGATTCAGTGTTAACTGGATGCGTGTATTTCACGGGTCTCAAGCTGAGATTTTATGACAGTAGACTCGAATCAAAATGTTTTTTTTATTTCCAAGTTACGATTGCCCTGTTGGAGCTTTGTTGAGTTTATATAGTCCGCGGTGAATTACCGAGCCAGAACGCTTGATATTCGACAGAGGCAGAACGTCGCGGTAGATCTATATCAAAGTAACCAGTCTAGAAGCATAACAGAAGTATAGCCTTCATCAGCCCGGCATCCTTCTATGCGAAGACAACTACAGTGCAAGTACATATGGAAGCAAAGGTATGGATTATCTTCCAAGGTTCGACTATCGTTTATGACACGAGAGAGAATCGAAGCACTTAGTCCGTTCATCATAAGATATTAGACAAGAGAGGAAATGTAAGGAAAAAGTCAGGGGGCAGAACCGAATGGGACCAAGGGGCTTCGAACTCGTCGAGAGCCACACACGAGACCGGGTAAAAGAACAAGAGAGGTATGGATACCATGTGAGAGAAAAGGAAAAGGGGACAAGGAAAAAGGAGGACAAAGGACAAGAAGGCTGATGCTAGAATCAAAACGGCAGACTCTTCGAGAGACACGGGAAAAGAGATGAGGCTCGGAGGGGATTGAGAAGCGGGAGAAAGGCGTTGAGACGTGATCGGGTTCGTAAACACAATGGAAACCACGCAGGCATGGTCCATCCACGCAACGAGTCTAAAAGAAGAAGTAGGCGATCAAGAAGCTGATTAGGCACAGCCCAGCAACGGCTTGAACGGAGACTCCAGACTCGGTCTGTCCGTGTGACTGCTGCATCGTTGCAGGGGCGGCCGGCGCCTCGCCGCCAGTCTTCCGCTGGCGCAAACCCTGATCTGCGAGTCGGTCCTTGAGCCGTTGGATCTGTGCGTTGGCGTCGGCGAGCTGGCTCTTCAATTCATCGCTGGAGGGGAAGGCGCTGGTCACGGCGGCTTTGGCGTTGGCAAAGGAGGAGCTAGACTCGGTGGGCTGGGGGGACTCGGGCTGGATGGACTTCTCGGAGAAGTCGGGGGCGGGGATTGGAGATGGCTGCTCGACAGGGCTCTTTTTCGCAAGACCGACGGCGGGGGTCTCGTAGTTACCACCGGGGGAAGTGTATGCAGGGGGTTCATCCTCCAATACCTAGATGATTGTTAGAGGGAGCGCGCGAGGCATGGGAAGTATGCGAAGCTACTTACCGAGTCGTTGGCCTGGGACTGTTGCGACGCAGCAGAATCAGCTGGTAGCCAGGTCACGCGGATCTTGCGCTCAATAACTGCAGACTTGGACGCCTTCTCGAACTGTTGTTTTCCATCCGATTAGTCAAATTCCTGTGTTTCCCGGTTGCGAAGATAACGTACGATGGAGGTAACGTTCGAATATTCCATATCACCACCGGTGACCGCAACAGACTGGACCAGGAACTTGTCCTTGCACTTCTGATCGGCAGCGGGCTCCTCCTTCATAGCTTGCAGCAGGACTATTTATTCCATCAAGTCAATTTCGCAGCTCTTGGCGCTTATCGGAGGCGGATCTCGAACCTTGGACATCAACTTGCTTGCCGGGCTCGATACGGCCGGAGTTGGGGCGGACACAGTAGCTAGCGCATGTCAGTAATCGGGATGCTCGCAGAATTGCATACGGGAGGTAGCGAATAGCACATACTGCTTCGGGGCAGTAGTCTTGACCTGTCGCACAACAAAAGAGATCCGTGTTAGCCGCGGGCCGTGCCTGACCAATACTCGACAAAAGTGACTCGGCGTACCTTGAAGACCATAGGCTCCTGGGTGGGATTGCGCAGGTGAAGAATCTGGCATACTTCCTGGTTGAAAGGCCCTATACATCTCAGAAAATCAGTCAGTGTCTTGCGCCGGACTAGGTTGCCAAGTTCCGGGCACTCACGCTTGAAGCCCAGCTCGGGGGGATCGAGTTCGATAGACATGGTGATCGTAAGGGCGTGGAGAAGGGGAAGAAAAGTCAAGCTGAGTATTCCACGGGATCAGAGGTTGCCGCGACGAGGTTGCGATTGCGGTCTCGAAAAAGTGAGGGGAGGTTATCTTGTCAAGGGAGTCTGCGCCTCAGGAGTTGATTATTGTCCAGTTTGGGGATATCGCTGACTCAGCAGTCAGGTGATGTCACCATATCTTAACAAGAAGACGTTTATTTCGATCTACAGAGTCTCGATCCTTTCCTAGTGGGGAAATCTAAAAAAATTGGCTACAATATACTGTATTCTGGCATATGTGGTACTGCCTCGGTGTGCAGAACTCTCTATCCTCGGGATGCAAGGAAGCTAATCCAATGTGATCACTGCATGTGATGTTGTCTGTTGTGGGGACGTGCCGATTAACAATCACGAGGAGTTCCCACACGATTAATCTAGATCAAATGGTATGCCAGGAAACTAGACGATATTGAGCAGAATCAAATCTTTCTTCCAAGCATTGGCCACCGTTAAAGCTCAAGCTTTATATATCGAGGAGGGCCCAGTACGGCTACTAAGTCGTACTGTCTTGTTTAACTAGTTACTAGTATCGGGGTAGCACATGCTGCTGACAGAGGCTCACTACTGCCCGCATGAACCTTCTCCATGCCCCGGTTTTATTAGTAGCAGGTTAAATGTGAAGGATGGACCCTGTTTATACTCAACGCTTGGCAGGGCAAACATCACAGCCTGGTGCTAGATCCAAATGTTAAAGCGCACAGAAACATATCGTCACCGACAACTTGCATAAAGTTAAATATAGATACATGGGAAGATTGACCGGTATATATATTCATATTTCAAAAGATGTATAGATTTAATTACATTGATCTTTGGCAGTTGGGTCTATGATATCGCTCTATAGGTATATTACTGGCAGTTGCCCAGGAACGCTTTAAAGGTGGGGAGCAGGCCCGCACTTATCGCTCGCCGCCTTCGCGATACGTCACCCAGAAGCTCCAGCTCGTACCCACCACCATCTCTCATCCACCATTGCCGGGTTTGAACACCACTTTTTCTTTCTCTTTATCACCGAAACCATCGTCCCTCTTGGTATATCCAAATATTGGTGCTATATCCAGAGCTTCAGAGCAACCACTCCTCAATCACACCATCCTTCCCCGCGCCGTTGTCATCAGCACCACAAACCATGGCTTCCGATCTGGATCAGCTCATCGAGATGGGCTTTGACAAGGAGAGGGCACAACTGGCAGTCAAAAGCACTGGTGGTCGTAAGTTTTCATCCCTCATGGTCTTTCCTTACGTCGCTCCTAACAACGTGGATAGTGCAAGGGGCGCTCGAGTGGCTGGAGGAGAACCAGGACAAGTCCCTGGAGGAGATTCAGGAATCACAACAAGCCGAGGATGAGGAGGCACCTGCTCTGAAACCTGGCGAGGAAGCCCGCAGCTTGGTCTGCAACGAGTGTGGCAAGAAATTCCGAAGCCAGGCGCAGGCCGAGTTCCACGCCTCCAAGACCGAGCACACCGACTTCTCCGAGTCTACCGAAGAGCTTGCACCCTTGACCGAAGAACAGAAGAAGGAACGGTTGGAGGAGTTGAGACAGAAGCTCGCCGCTAAGCGGGCTGCCCAAGCTGAACAGGACAAGATTGAGCAGCGACAGAATGAGGTAGGTGTTACACTGGAGGATTAGTGGGCATTGGCTGATCTATTGGTAGAACATCCGTCGCAAGAACACACAGGAGAATCAGGATGTGAAGGAAGCATTGGAGAAGAAGCAGAGGCAGAAGGAGGAAGCGAAGAAGAGACAGGAGAAATTGGACGACAGGGCACACCTGTTGCGCGTCAAGGCCCAGATCGAAGCCGACAAGGAAGAACGCCGCCGGAAGGCTGAGCGCGAACGTGCTGAACGTGCAGGTGTAGCCGTTCCTCAAGCTCCTGTTGCTGCTGCGCCCGCTGCTCCTGGCCCTGCTACATCCAAGCCTGCCTCTGCATATACCGAGACTCGTCTGCGCTTCCAGACTCCCAAGGGCAATATCATGAAGACACTGCCCGTTACCACGACTCTGTTCGAGGTTGTTGCGGCCCTTAAGCAAGATGACGGCCTCGAGGTTCAAAGCTTCACCCAAAACTTCCCCAGGAAGGTTTTCGATGCCGAGTTCTTTGGGGAGACGTTGAAGGAGCTTGGTCTGGTGCCTAGCGCTAGTCTCGTTGTCCAATAGCGTGCTCGCAGTTCTATTGAGGACCTTGGCGCAGATATCACTTGCCAGGAATGAATTATGAGGTAGCGGAGCGTGTTAAGCATTAAATGCGAATATAAAGCGAGCCAAGTCTTGCTAAAGAATATGAGAAACTACGCTTCCTGATAGACCCAGCAACAAGAATCAGTAAAATCCATCAAATTCAGTAAAATAACCACAACCAACTCGTATGAGGCTCTGCTGTTGCCAGCCGGCTGCCTAGCTTATCAGTCACTATCAGCACGTGATATCGCGATCGATCGCGCGAGGAGTAAGACGCGCCAGACACGCTTTCATCACCACCATCCAAACACACAACAACACCCACAAAATATGCCAGCGTGAGTATCCAGCCGCCAATCATCAAAATCAATGATACCATGGAATCGCTAACTGATCGCGCATCTCCCAGTGTCGGCGATCAACATCGCGGCGGACCCACTGCCATTAACATGCCCAATGGAGCAGGTCCCGTCATTACGAACCCCTTCGAGGAACCCGAACGCCGGATGAGCGAGTACACTGCCATGCAAATTGCCACCCTCCAAGCACGACTGGATAGGAAACTTGGACCCGAATACATCTCCGCGCGACCTGGTGCCGCGGGCCAGAAAGTGCATTATCTGTCGGCGGATAAATGCATTAACCTTGCAAACGAAGTGTTTGGGTTTAATGGCTGGTCGAGCTCGATTCAGAGGGTTGATATTGATTTTGTGAGTTGTATTGTGGTTGAATGTCGTTAACGGATTAACGGCTAACGTCTGTCGATTAGGTTGACGAGAATGAAAACACGGGGAAGGTTAATCTTGGTTTATCAGTTATTGTGAGGGTTACGCTCAAAGATGGGTCTTTTCACGAGGTAAGAAACCCCAATTTTTATACAAAGATACTCGGAAACACCGGCTGACGGGTTGTTTGCCAGGATATTGGCTACGGTCATATCGAGAATTGCAAGGGCAAAGCAGCCGCATTCGAGAAATCCAAGAAAGAGGGGACGACAGATGCCTTGAAACGTGCCCTGAGGAACTTTGGAAATGTTTTGGGAAATTGTGTTTATGACAAAGATTACCTTTCCAAGGTCACCAAGATAAAGACTGCGCCTGTGAGTGTTTCACCCGTCGTCCCGAAGAAGTGTCGTCCCTGCTAAACCCTGGACAGGCCAGATGGGATGTTAATGACCTCCATCGACATCCGGATTTCGCACCAATCAAAAAAGAACAAGCCCCGAATAACAGAGTAATGGAGGATGATGACTTGCCTCTTCCACGCCCCGCTGAGCCTGCGAGAAGCAGTGCTCCTAGTCATACTACTGCATTTGATGGCGATGGTGAATTTGGCAGTACGTGTGGCCGATCGATTTCCCTTGAGCATTTCTGACCAAAGACAGGCGATCTTTTTGACGAAGCCGACTTCGTGGTGACGAATACGGGCAATCCCGATGAGATTGTGATAGAAACAGATCAGCAACCACCAACTCCCATGAACCGTCCATTCCCTCAACGAGCACCACCCCCGGGCCGATTTGACTCCAATGCCGTGACCCCTTCAAAACCTGAGAGATGGAGCGGCACAAATAATCCCGCCGCAAGGCAATCGTTACCTCCAAACGCGCGACAGAACCTATCATCTATGGCCGATCAAAGACGACCGATGGCTGCTCCAGGTCAGCCACATAACATGCTCAGTGCCAGACCGACGGGTCCACCTCAACCTCAACCGAATGCCAACGCACAACCTCCGATCAAAAGAGAGCCCGGCCCAGCCTTCAATCAAGACAACTCGAACCAGCCTCCACCCCCTCAAACAGTGGGATTTTTCTCCGCCCGAGCGGCCGATCAGCTGCGTGATAATCCCAACGCAGCGCCAGTACCCGGATCACAATTTGACCCTCACGCAGAGAGCCCATCTATTCGAAAAACCGCAGGAATCGATCACACAAAGACAGTCGCGGTAATGAGAAGTGGAAACGGCGTCTCACCCGCCCCAGAGAAAGGACGTTCTCGCGACTTTACCAACCCTGCAACGAGTCTGCAGCACCGAGTTGGCGGCGCAGGAGCATCACCAGGCGGATTCGGCAGCCCATTATCTCGAGGCCCGTCCGTTTCGTCCTTTAAACCTTTGACCCGGCCAAGTATCGATCCGAAGAACGCCACCCACTCAGGCCCAGTGACCCGAGGGGCCAGCGTCCCGCCGCAAAATCTGAACGGCAAGCGTCCGCCTTTGAGCGACGTTACCAATGCCAATACTTCACCTGGCACGAATCCCACCACTGCACCTCCACCTGCTGGTCCGAATGACCCGAAGCGGCCTCGAATGGCAGATGGTGCACCAGGTCAGCCACAGCCACAGCAGCAACCTCCTCGAGCTCCTCAGCAATAAGTATATCTCTCTTCTGCTTTTTGAAAAGCTACGAGTTGATGCATCGTTATGCAATTAGCGGGTATTTTGTTATTATCGGTATCTCGGCCTGGCGTTACTTTTGCGTAAGGCGTCATCGTCATTGCATGTCTAGCATGCTGGAATGGAAGAAGGCGTTGCGGTATACGAGTTCATTTGAACGTGGGACTTGAGAAATGGATGCTTCTCACGATGTTTGGGGGAGGAATATCAACTTTGGATAGAACATTTTGTTAGTCTCAAGGTAGACCTAGATTTCGGAACTTGATTTACCCAAACTCCTTGTGGTTTCAAAGGAAGATGTGTAGTAAGGAGATATTCACTAGTAATAGGATGTAGGACTGAAAGTAGTCTCCCAGAGGTTCGCACCGAATATCCTCTATACAGATGCTCCGCATATGCGGCGACAACGCAGCCTTCGTACACTCCCTTGAAAATGATCACGTCTTGATAACGTCTCACGGCATTACTCCCTGGTAATCTCCGCAAATGGTGGAAACCTAAGAAACAAATATAGTATAACGATGGAGAACAGAAAAAGTCAGAACAAATTAAAGGCTGGTATGGGGAATAATGGGGCCGGAAGGGGAACGCTAAGTTACAACAAGCGCCGAACACCGTGTACAGCCCCTACAGTTCCTACGCTTACCATGTAGAATACGTACCACGGAGCCGCTTATTCTCGAGTTTACGGAGTGCAGGGGTCAGTCAGAGTTTTCTGTTGTTTTCTTTTCGGGGTTGGTTAGCCTCGTCGGGGCCACACCCTCTTACCCTCTTACCTCTTTCGGCAGTGAACTCGATATGCCGGGCGAGCAGGGTTAATTCCCACCTGAGAAGGGAAGAGATGGGGACTGACTCCTGACGAAAAGGACAAAGGATGAAACAAGGCAATTCAATACAAGATACCACGATTCATCCACCAGTCTGCCAGCATTGCCAAGGTTAGGGCTTTGCCACACTAATCTCGTCAGCTGGACTAAATGGCGCTGGAGTCTAAGCCATTAGGGTCTCCACTAGAGAAAATCTCCCGGACGAGTGGGCAACCATGAAAATCCTAATCTATGATATCCGGGGAACCTGATAGAAAGTCTTGGAAACACAGCACAGACATGCCGGGTCATCTGAGATACATCCTAAACGCCTTGGAAGCCAGGCATCGATATTGGAAGGCCAGCATTGCGATACCGAGTTACAACGCTCCCCCTTTTCTTTGATGTGATGCTAGCCCCTCCGAACGAAAAGGAAAGGAGTAGCTCGCCTCGCATGAGGATAAAATAACCCAGTGGGTACGAATCTGCAGATAGGGCTTGGACCCGGTCCTCCGTACTGGGCCTTAGCGCACCTCCACGGGGAGAAGAGGACTATAAATGATCGACACGTAACGGAGTAGATGCCCCCAATGGGAGCGCTCAGAAATCTAGCTCGAAATGGTGGGCATGTACCTGAACTCCCATAGGAATCCCAATTATTATGATAAAAGACTCTAGTTATGCAATTCGCCCAGCCACCGGGGGGCTTCTGGGATCCAATCAAGAGTATTCGAAATATAATTTTATCTATGATAGATGTATCTGCCCTGCTCTGATGGATAACTCCCTCGTGGCCGTTTCAGCACCAGTGTGTGCCCTCGTAGGACTACGCTAGCCCAGAAGTGGTGAATGGTTACTGGATATCAATTCGATGACTGTTTAGTCTGTGTGCAAAGGGGTGTTTTTGCACTGCCGCCAAAGAAGAGGCCACATAGTGACCTGTCTGCATAGAGTTATTACAGTTCAGGTCATGCTTGAAGTAGTTAGCCAAGTCGACCAGGGAGCTTTAAAAAGCTCGACTCCCCAAGAACGAGCTCCTTTGCCTGTTACACATTTTTTGTTCTCTCAATCATAAGGTTCGCGACAAAATAAACCATTCTGTTACAATGGCCAGTTCATCTGACAAGCTTTGCCCTGCGTGTCTCAAAATATTTGAATCTGGGAAGGCCAATGCTGTGATTAGCTCCCAGGAAGGTGACCCAGCGTCTGGTCTGGAGCAGACGGGCACTCAAGAGCAGTCTGGGGAGGATAGTGACTGGCGTCGGGCTCCAGGTGAATATTTCCTCTTTACACAATGTCCATCCCCCATACCGCCAGTCTATCGTGCTACCGTACTGACTACAAATTCTTGACCTACCCTAGTCCACGAAGCCATCACAAGTTCCCGTGAGAAGAAGCCCGAGCGATGTGAGCTTCGGAAGCGAGTTCCATATGCTGCAGATTGTGATCACTACCCCGACCGTGAATGGTGCTTAGAATCAACAGCGCTGACTACTACATAGTGGATGCTTGACATGGGATTTGAGGTGGAATCGATGTTTCACCGCTAAAAGCCATAGATGATTATAAAAAAGCGGGTGAAACGGGTTACAAAGTATTTACGGTGTTTCATGAAAAGGGGTTTTTATTGAAAAGTGAAAAGTGAACTTCGGAATCATGTTACTTATGCATAGTCTCGTCAAAAAGGTCAGGGTGTTTCTACTTCTAGCATAGGTACGGTTTAAGCTCAAGGGTAGCTTTGTAATTTTGGACCGGAGAGATATGAGCGGGACGGGACGAGACGGGACTGACTCGCAGATGGGGGCGGAAATCCATTGTATACGAAGTACACCCGTACGGAGCTTGAGGGTTAAGGGGCAATGGTAGGCAGGCGACAGTTGATGGAGAGCATGATCGACGTGCTGGCGATGGTGGTGTGGAGCATCTGATACCGCTAAAATAGATTGATTGACTTGTCGACGGGCCTTCAGGGCGGGAAACGGTCTGATGGGCCACCACGGAGGCTAGCGGGTCATCTTTCGTTCTGGAATGATTTCCAGTCTGATTTATTTGAATCCTATTAAATGAACGGGCTATGGTATGCTGCAAGAAGGAAGTATCAGGAAATAGGCTCCGCCGGAAGTAGATCCGCCATGCGCCTAAAGAACTACGTGGCCGTGGCGGTGAGAACGGCGACTTCACTCATGGAATTTCGTAAAAAGAAAAAGAAAATTGATATATAGGATAATAAGATCTTTGAAAGAGGAAGGGTTGACAAACGTACTTGGCTGGACTAACCACGTTTTGGCCTTCTAGTCTGTCGTAGTTATGCTTACCTAGGTGGGACCACCCATGTGCCCGGTATGGAAACCGGATCATCCTATCATGACTTACCCAGAGGCTAACTATTCAAACCGAGCTGCAGCTCAAGTTTCTGCTGCGTAAGGCGCCCCGACCAAAGACATTACTACGCTCGGTCCCCTGTCACATCGAGGCGATTCACCGATCCTCGTGACCCTTCACCGCATGGGGTCCATGGGTCCACTTTTCGAACCCAACGTACCGAAGGATCGGTCGAAAAGAAGCGCTGTTCGACAAGGACACTGGGTTTCCCTGTCCTCGCTGGGAACGATATGAGGATAGCTGGCGGGTTAAGCGCAAGAGCGGCCTTACGACCAGTGGGGACAGGGACGCTCATGCAGGCGAAGCCGACGCTCTGGCACCCGGGTGGAATTTTGACTTACCACTTGATAGATCACATTCCGATTTTTCACAGCAATATCCCCTGTGCGTCAGCACAATGATCTGAGGAAATATAATTGTCGTTTTTGATTATACGGAATATTTAGGTGCAGATGGACTTAAAAAGGGCAGTGGGAACGAAGGAACTGTACATAAACGAGCAGTCACCCTGAAAGGTGTACTTCGACTCAATCGGAGATGTTGGGCTACCAGTAGCCTCTCGTTAGTGCCCACCCTTCATTTCCACCGAAGTCATGACCCACCGACATGGACCTAGAGCCGCATTGAATCTCCATAGTGTTGGGGACGAGCAGGATTGTAGTTTCTAAGCGGGTATGCATAATAAAATTATTTGTGAGGACATACGCAAATGCAAGCTTATAGGGGCACTTTTACGGGGAATCAACTCCAAGGTACCCGATTCGATAAGATAGGGGGTTGTAAGTTGGAAATCGGTTCCTGAGATGACGTGGAAGCGAAGGAAGATAGACTTTTCGTCGAACCTAATGTGCCTTGCAAAAGAGGCACGTTCGGAGTTTTTATTGAGTAAATTGTGACGAATATAAGTATTTGGAATGAGCAGGAGGGGTGGAAGGGGGTGAGGCTCTTCGGAAACGAAGGTACGTGGCGAATTGAATAAAAAGAATTGATTTTCTGTACGTTCGTACTTTTGAACCTGGACTCTGCAATTTCATTTTTTTCCTTTTTGACCTACTCTCTATGTATATCATCCTAAAGTTGAGAGAATGAGTTTGGGGTAACGGTAGAGGAATGACTGGACAGACGTATCGATCGATGACTCGACACTCGACACTATACTCGATCGCTCGACCACGTGGACAATTAGACAAGTGAACAAAGGGATAAGTGAATAAGTGAATACGTAAATAATTAATAACGGACCAATCGACACGCGTTTATTCACTTCTTGAAAGTGGGAAATAATACCGTACTTTTCACCAGATACCATGTAATAAACATAGTACCTACTAATAGTTGCTTTTCAAAAGTCTGCAAATGATATACAGAAGCGCAGATCATATCTGTGACAGCCATCCTTTAATGGAACCTTTATCCAAGGCCTGGATATGTACTTCTGAATCGCCTTTGTTCCACCGCACCGCGTTGTAGGGACATTTGTCCTGTCCTGCGTATACCAGTACCTTAGTCTCCATTTTATCTTATTTTTTTCCATTTTATTCAATTTAGGAAGGAGCTGCCCAGGTGGTTCACCTGACACGTTCGACAGATCCTCCGTCCGGAAAACAATCAACTTTCCCAGTAGCCGAGTCCAGATTGCCCCAAAAATTGCCTGGGAGGATAACCCACAGGATCTAGCAAAAGGTGATGGTCACATCCCCTATCACAGTACTTGCGCATGAGAAAGTGTTCTAGATCGATGAATGGTACTTTTTCAACCAGACGTAAGTCGTCTTTCCCCGGAGCCGATTAGATTAATCACCGCTCACACGGCGTTCTCAACGGCTAGCCCGTGGCCCCCGATTGCGATCGTCTCGATCACCTGCTCCCTAGTGTTTCAGCCCAGCCGGTGCCCGGTAGCTCAATATTGTGGTGGATCCACGCAAACCGTTGTTCGTTGGTTGCTCTGCCCGAAAAGAGGAAGGATCCCCACCGGAAGGCGGAGAAGCAATCCGGCATTTGATCATCTGTGGTGATATACTGGGTGGTCAACATAGGCTACTATGTTGTAGGGATTCAGTAGGATGCATCGGCTTTGTCTTTGCATTTCCCCGTTCCCACAACAGAATAACCTTTTCTAAAAGGGGTTAACTATACGCACAGGATCGCCCAAGCGGGTTTGAGACCCGATGATGATAATTGGCTCCGTTGGAAACCCTTGAGATCTTCCCGGATTCCACAATATCGCTGCAAGTGTGGCTCTTAGGGCCTGGGATAGGTTGGCGCCATAGCGACAGGCTCATCACCGGGCCGGAGATAAATGGTTATTTTCGGTCAAATTATGGACGGGTGTTCCTGCAGGTATGATAGTGACATGATTTCAGAAAAGGGAAGCCTGCTAGTCTTCGAAGCCAGAAATCTGTCCTGCTCTCAGAACGTCGCCGCCTACAACTTCACCGCTCCTTAAGGCCTTCTAGTAACTACTCATAATTGCTGAATAATCTTTCTAATGGACAACTGTCCGTCCTGTTCGGTCCCTGGAAGCATGAATAGCCTTACTCCGTGTACATTGTTGGAAGATATCTGACAAGCCATGGTGACTTCGGCGGTTCTTATGTCGCCTTCCAGACGGGTGACATATCAATATGGTGAACGCTTGAGCGACCAACCCATACCCAACTTAGCCATCTCCTCCCTGTATGGCCTATAGTGGGAATGAGGTTTCTTCTCTCGGCTTTAAAATTATAGTCTAAATTAGGTATGCGAAAGCTTTGGCTTTTATCCTTCTAGTTTGTCTTCTATATTCGATATCGGTGAAGCTAGATGTCTTACGGAGCGTATAGTAACGAGAAACGGGCCCGGGCGAGACTGTGTCTTGCTTTCGTCTCACATAGCCGCCATCTGGTTACCAAACGACAAAGTCTGAATATCTGGCCCCCATCAGAACCTTTTGCCTGGGAGTAGACATTATCTGTCACCTCCACTCCCAGGAAGGGCGTGATGCGAAAGACACCCATCGGCAATCCAGACTGGTGGATATGACCGAGAAAAAATTCAAGCGAGAAGGCGTATTCTTTAATACGCTCATGTCAATATTTAAGTGCACTGGGCTGATGAAATTCTAGAAGGTAACGTTTTCCTTGGAGTTGTGGTACCGAGGTCGAATACAGATAAGCTTAAGCTAAGCGTGGAGTAAACCACCTCAGAAAGTCCAGTCGCTTATTGGAAATTCGAAGACAAACTGCAAGTCTCTGCTTCATTCTCGGTTAACCAAATTATCTCCCACCTTATTACAAAGCTTTTACGCAAAGATCTTGCTCCGGTGTTATCCCTAACATGCTCTACTGGACTGTTCACCACGCAATCGGCGCAGCGATGTCGTGATTACCTCCACCACCCGCACCACCACCAAAATCCCACTAGAACCGAATTGATCAACGTTTCAACCCACTTAACCTTTCCTGCCAAAATGCCGAAAGAATATATTTCTCCCTTCTTCTTTATAGGTCCGATGGTCTAGCAAAGCCGTAAAGCCCCCCGCTCGCTTGTGTATCTAATCCAATCACGCCGCTCACCTGCCGCCCAAGACTCGACGTCAATACGCCTCCCCTCCCGTCTCTTCACGTTGTCTTGTCTCTCCCCTGATATGTCTTGTGGGGTCAATGGCGTGCATTCCTTGTGCTCCACATGGCGTGGGACTCTGAAGATGTTGGTATTTTTTCCCTATAAGAACTGGTTGCAGTCAGCCCGACCCTCGTCTGTGCAACACTCGAAAAAAGTCCACCAGGCGTTAAGAAAGGAGTTTCACCAGTCCCCTCTTGATTTCCCTGAAATCCTCCGATAATGGTGGATTACGAGAAGGAAGTTGAGGCCGGGGCCTCGCCAGTCCTCTCGTCGACGGCATCGTCGGACCGTGATGAAAATTATGACTTTTATCACCAGAATCGCGGACTCGAGTATACCCCAGAGGAAGCGAAGAAGACTTTGAGGAAAATTGACAAACGACTGATTCCGTTGTTATTCATAATTTACATGATTCAGGTATGAACTAGCTGTGACGTTTGGAGTGCTTTGGTCTTTGCGGATTCTTATTGCATGCAGTACCTGGACAAAAACAGTATCAACTTCGCCTCTGTCTATGGCCTCAAACAAGGAACCCATCTCAAAGGGCAGGATTACTCGTGGCTGAGTATGGTCTCCATCCTGATATCCGATATCGAGCAATGCTGACATTATCAGGTTCAATCTTTTATTTCGGTTATTTGATCGCCCAGTGGCCAGCTGGATTGGCTTTCCAAAAGCTTCCAGTCGGAAAGTTTCTGGGCAGCACAACTATAGGTACGATTCTAAAACATTGGAGAGTAGGGGAACTTTTCTAACGTACAGACACAGTTTGGGGTGGCCTGCTCATGACAACACCGGCTTGCCATAACTTCGCGGGCATCGCCATCAACCGCTTTCTCCTCGGCCTTGTCGAAGCCGTCGTCAACCCGGGCTTTGTCCTTATGATGAGTATGTGGTATACGACTCGTGAGCAGCCATTGCGCTTGGAATCCTACTACTGCACTAATGGTATTGCGACGATGTTCGGAGGGTAAGTACATGCTTAAATACATACCTTCCTGCCTGGGAGAAATGAAACTGACCCACCATGATAGACTTATTGGCTATGCTGTTGGCCATATTAACACTGGTCTGCCAAAATGGATGTATGTATTCCTCATTTTTGGGGCTTTCTCTGTCGTCATCGGTATCTTTGCGTTGTGGCTTCTTCCCGACTTGCCATCAACTGCAAAGTTCCTATCCGAGCGTGAACGTGCCATCGCCGTCGACCGCGTTGCTATCAACCGACAGGGTGTCAAGAGCCACAAGTTTAAGTGGTACCAAGTCTGGCAAGCCGCGCGAGATCCCAAGACATGGCTACTTTTCATCATGGCTATAGGCGCACAGGTGCCTAATTCAGCATTGACAAGCGTACGTTCTACGTTCCTACACACTAGATGTTCTGTTCTCTTGCTTCTTATGAGACTAACCGATATGAACCCCAGTTTACCTCCATTATTGTCGCCACCTTTGGCTTCGATACCCTCGGCACACAGTACCTCCAGATCCCCGGCGGCGCAGTCAACTTCCTTACTCTGATAATTGGTGGGTGGATCGCAACCAAATATGCAGACAGATTCCATTCGCGAAGTGCATGCATGATTGTCGCAAATTTGACTTGCATCCTTGGCTCGGGGTTGCTAGTCGGGCTGCCAGACTCGAATAAATGGGGTCGCCTGGTAGCACTTTGGCTGTGCTACTTCCAGGGTTTGGGCTTCAGCATGAGTCTGACGATCGTCAGCTCCAACATTGCCGGCTATACAAAGAAGCAGGTTACTGGTGCGTTGCTGTTTACTGGATACTGTGTCGGCAATATCATTGGGCCTCAGACGTTTAAGGAAAGCGAGGCGCCGGGATATCACAGTGCTTATATTGCGTGAGTATTTGGTGATCGCAATTTCCACGATGTATAACCTGGCTGACTTTTCTTAGAATGCTTGCTGGATATGCGGTCAAGACTGTGTCTATCGTGGCGCTGTACTTGTACATGTACCTCGAGAACAAGAGACGTGATCGCGCGGCGCTTGAAAGCCAGGAGGTGGAGGGCGATGGTGTTGAGAATGGAATGCTGGTAAGTCTACCTCGCCGTATATGGCTCGCGTAACCCGGGACTGACCATTTATCCAGGATCAAACTGAGATTGATAACAAAGCCTTCCGTTATGTTTTGTAAATAATCAGGGATATCATGTAATGCCGTACGATAATCAACGACGGTCAGAGGTCATGATATTGCCCAGATACTTAATAACCTAGTTCTCCATGCCTAGCTATTCTCTATAACACCCTTATCAGCATACTCCTGCTAGAAGCTTTCACATGTTACTCATTCTCTCCTCGTGCGGCATATGAATTCTTGCTTTGGAGCAAAATCCGTAGAGTTCTAGAAGCTAGCAGAGAGAGATAAGCGTATGCAGTGTCGAGGCAGTCAGACACAAGTATCCGTCCAACTGACGACTATGTGGAATTTCGAAACAAATACAAGAAAATTATACAGACACATCCTCGAAATACGCACACAATCAAGGCGTTAATTGTACACACAAGTCTTCCGGCAATTAAATGATATAGATTGCGCGCCCCCGCTGCGGCGATCTAAGAACTGTTGATAATCGCATCCGAGATCTTCTCGGCAAGCATATCTGCGTACTGGTTAGAAAGCTAGGAGTCACAGTCTGGACGATGGAACTTACAAACGGTCGACTGGGGATGACCAGGCGGGAGGAATGGGAATGCGCTTGCGTCCACAACACGGAGTCCCTGTACGCCGTATACGCGTGCCTGAGCGTCCACCACAGCCATGTCATCGTCAGACTTGCCCATCTTGCAGGTACAAGCCGGGTGCCAAAGCGTCATTACGTTGTTTTTGATGAACTGCAGGATATCACTATCACTTTGGACTTTGACGCCGGGGTAGTATTCTTCTCCGATGATCACAGGTGCCATTGCATCACTTTGGAAGGCCGCGCGCATTCTCTTGAATATGGCGATGGCGACTTCCTGGTCAGCTGGATCATCGAGCCAGTTAGGGTTAATGATAGGCAGGTCATCAGTGCTGGAAGATTTGATGGTGATATTGCCTCGCGATAAGGGCGCGACCAGAACGCCCAAGATGGAGGCGTACTGGTATCCGTCCTTTGGCTGGTCAGAGAGCAAATTGGAGACATTGCCGATATAACCCGCGCCAGAGATGTACTCAACTTCGGGCCAGTCCGATGGGAAATTAGATAAAGCCTTTTGAGAGCCCTGAGTGAACTTGGAGCGTAGGGCCTGTGGGATCTTCTCCCAGGCTAGATAATCGGCGACCGGGTTTGTCAAGGGGCCAGACTTCTCTGCTACCCCGTTCAAAAGCTGGCCGGCCGCGTATATGAGGTTTCTCGTGATTTTAGTAACGGTGTCGACCTGCACCCGATATGAAGGCGCGAAAAATGGATGGTCCCACATGTTTTGCCCGACACCAGGCCGGTCGGCAACTACAGCAATGTCGTACTGTTTCAGCTCATCTGCGGGACCGACACCGGATACCATCAGTAGTTGCGGAGACTGGAATGCACCAGCAGAGACTATAACCTCCTTCGAGGCTGAAAGAGTGAAGGTATTGCCGAAGATGCCCTTAACTTGCACGCCTGTGGCTCTATCCTGTTCATTGAACACGATCTTCTTCGCGAGTGTTTGTGAGTACGTCTTGAGGGTCAAAGGCTTGATAGCTGTCAGAAAGGACGCCTGGGAGCTACTGCGAAGCTCACTTGATGGATCGATTGTAGACGAGCAATACTGTCCTCCCATTAAAGAACCCGAGTTGAAGTCCTGTGTCTCGTTGATGCCAATTGCCTGCATGCCGAGGTTCATCCAGGACGAGAAGGGTTGGGCATAGTTCGAGTATGATACCTGGAGAGGGCCGCCGTTGGAGTCGAATGCATCGGCATTGTATTCCGTCGTGGCGTTGGAAGCTCGAAGCTTGGTATTTGGGGCTGTGAAGTGTGTGCTACGTTTGTAGAAGGGAAGAACGTTGTCGAAGGTGTAGCTTTGATCGTTGACAGCGTCTGCCCATTCTTGCATTGAATCTCGAGTCGGTCTATGGGATTGAGAATGAGTTTATGGTCGATTGAAAAGTTTTGTGTGGAATTACTGACCGTTGATAAATCATAAAGTTCAAAGCAGAACTGTGAGGTAGTGTCAGAGTGGCCTGAGCCATAATCTAGGAAGGCGATCACTCACGATCCTCCTAAACATTTGCCTCGAGCAAAATGTATCGCCCGCCCATTTGCACCAGGTTGCCCCCTCGTCACGAATCCCCAGTCCACTGCGGCCTGTGTATTGGGATCCGATCCCACGGGAAGCACATCGGCTGCAGGGACAGCCGCCAGAGACTCGAACTCGTACAAGCCTCCAGCTTCGATCAATGCGACCCTGAAAGAATGTTGTGCGAGACGTGTCGCAATGACGCTGCCGCCGGTACCTCCACCAACAACGACATAGTCGAAAGTCTCATCTCCGATCGCAAATGAATGGACAGCACTTGCCTGGAGTGCCAGGAGTGCATACGCTACCTTGAGCAGCATTGAAGAGGTGATAAGGCACTCAATAGACCTAGGAGTCAAGCTGGGTGGGGGCAAAAGCGGTTCTTGGGGTATGAAGAGATGTCACGGACAACCTGCATAGATCTACCGATCTATCGAGGGCCTGCAGTCAATATTTGAACATTGCTTTTTTTTTAAAGTAAGCCCCTTCTCGCCCTCAATATCCGGATTCAAGCCTCATCGTTCAGAGCTCTATTAGCTTCTGTTTCATCTGTCTATAAATTGGGCCTTTTAATCGCGCACTGACCAGCAAACAAGTGTTACGCATGTCTCACTCAATCTTGGGACATCTGCTCCAAAATTAAGCATGGCCGGCTCCACTTTTTAGTCCCGCCGGGTTGCGGCTCTCCACGAGTGAGCGAAATCGTGGTTCTTTCAAGGGCTGGTGAGGTCCTGGGCCGAGGTATGTGAGCTTGCGACGGCTAGCCTTATAATTCCTCAACTTTGAGGATTCTACAATTTCCTGGATTATTTTAATAGATAGGTGGCTTACAGAAAAAGCCCGTAGCCGAGAACTACATAAACATGTCCTCATTACCAAGGGAGGAAACAACATTCTTGCCCATCCTGTATTAATTGGAACAAAGCGCCAAAGAAAAGATATATGAGAGGGGCCGTATAAGTTGGCTTGTAGATAGGGAAAATGGCTGTGGATAGTGAACTCTGGTAGCTGAAAAATTTATTGTCGTGGTACGGAGTGCTCACAATGTATTTTTAATGACCATTTCTTATCTGAGGTTTCCTAGGGCTCGTGGCGCCTTAGGGAGGGTTTTCCTTCGGCGGGATTTCCACCACTGTAGTATGCTTTTCTGCAGATGCTTGGTTCATCTATAGGACAGATAACTGGATGGATCGTTTGGGCGCTCCCCCTCTTCTGCTTCCTATGCACGACGTAGATACATGTAGTCAAAATTTATTACGTAGATAGATGTTAGGGAGACCTTTCACGATACATCCCGAAAGGTCACTTCAAAAAGAATAGATTTAAAACGTGTCTGGCTAGACCAGTTCACTATGTTGGAGGGGCAAAAATCCCTGAGAAACCGAAACGTACATAATATCACATAAATTCCTCCCCACAATTAGGGTGTCTCCCGTCAATTCAGAATAAGTAATCGTTCCGCTTATTATTATACTGTTAGCTCGCTCTACCTCTAACTAATTACTGACAGCATCACTTCCAATGTTGACTGCAAAATCAGCTATCCGATACAAGTCCGATACTCTGATTATTACCGGTTTTGTATCGGACTAAACTCACGTGACAACGGTTTGACATCCAGAACTCTTTCTCGATAGCTTCTCATTACTAAATATCCCAAAGAGAAAAAAAAGCAAAACTAGGTGTCAGAACCTAATCTAACTACGAAGAGTACCAGTATGCTACTGAGTGAATGAGAAAAGCAAGATCGACGAAGCTGCAAACTCCCAACCGTGTGGGTCCGTCTATGTGACGCGGAGGTACGGACGACGTCACCCGGTCTCCTTACATTTTGGTCATGTCAGCGCCCATAACCAGACGCAATCGTGCCTTAGCTTCCTGTGAGCCTTGCCGGGAGAGAAAGACTAGATGCGATCATAAGAAACCAGTTTGTGCTGCCTGCGAGCGTCGTGGGCTCGACTCTCGATGCTATTACCATCCTGCACCTCTCTCCAAAAACCCGATAGGGCAGAGGCCGATCGTGCCTACGCTACCCCGACCAAGCCATGCTACACCACCTTGGATTAGGAACACTTCGAAGGGCCGTCAAGGCCATCTTGGACGTCCTACAGCTGGGCCCCACAAATTCCACACATGGCCTTTCATGTCGACCGTCTGCAAAGACACGCTGCCACAGACCCCCACGCCAGGGTCTCAGAACAGCAAAGTTTATAATGCTCACTTAGCCACCATGAAGGAGATTGTATCTCAATTGAAATATCTCCCAATCATTGAGAAGTATCTCCACCAGTACTATTCTTTCAAGCAGAATGTACTTGTACCGAAGGCAGTTGTTATGCACCTCGTGGAAACCCTCCGCAAGGATTTGGTGTCTTCAGGCCATATCCTTGGAGAAATGGACGAGCGGGTCGAGATTGGTAATGTATCTGAGATCTCAGAAGCCGTGCTGCGTTCTTCCTCCACGGAAGTAGTCATAGCACCATCGTTGGATCTGCACGGTTTCTTGGCATTATTCTGCGGCATGAATCTGCGAGTTGAGACGATCGGTCTGTTTTACGCCATGGCGGCACGCGCGTCACTCTTTTTTGTTGACCGCGACGACAAAGATAAGGACGATGGATTTCTTCAAGACATGGTTTGGTATAGCACTTTGAGCCTACGACTAGCTCGTGACCTTGCGCCTCAGTCAACAGACGTCATTATATGGTTAGCGAATGAAAATGTGCAGCTACTGTCATTTCTTGAAGGAGATGCCAGTAAGTCACATTATTCCAATATTTTTGACAGACAAAAGCTAATTATCTTCAGGCTTAAGTGTCTGGCGCTTGGTGGGTGATCTCACGACAGATCTATTGGCTCTGGGATTACATCGAGAAGCAACGTATTCTCCTGAAAGAGCGCCATTTTTTCTTGCGGAGTGCCGACGAAGATTGTTCGTTACCGAATATTATCTGGAGAAGATGTTTGGATTGGTATTTAACCTTCCCCCGCGGATTACGGCCCAATACGTCGACGTCAGGCTTCCTCTGGATCTATCAGACGATGAGCTGCTTGCTCACACACCCGATGAATTGGAGGAAGCAAAAAGCCGGCTAACTGAAGATGGCTGGAATACGGATGGAAAACATAGGGCAGCAACTTGGGCTCGACTACGTTACATCTTGAGTCAATTTCGGGAGGCAGTAGTTGAATATCAATTTCAGCCATCACAAACGGTTGACCCTTCCAAGCTGAGGTATGAACGACTGCTTTGAGAAATGTTGCATCTGTACTAACAATGCTTAGGGATTTATCATTCCGGTGCCGTCAGACTTGGGATAACTTGCTTCCCCACCTAAGATATAGCCACGACTGTTGGAAGTCCGACATGCCTCTTACCGTTTGTTACATGCATGCAAAGGTTCACCTGGCCTATCTACAAATACATTTCCAAATATACCACACTCTTGGGGAAGATAGCTCTTCACCGCTTCCGGAGATCCTTGAAGTGGCTGCAAATATACTGGAGACAGTCGTGCAAATGGGAAATTCCCGCAGCAAAGGTGCTTTCGCCTTTAATGATCTACCTGAAATCGTAGGTCCCTTTCCCTCAGAAATAACCCCACCTCTACATGAGCTGACGAAATGAAGCTTCTTTCTTGTGGCTTGTCCTCGGCCGCAGTCCTTTTGACTGCATTGGAGAATACGACCCAAGACCATTCGAGAAGTCTTCCGCCCGGCATCAAGACGTCGGCACTTATTCGGAACTTGTCCGTACTGGCTTCCCTACTTGAAAGTGTACCCAGCCCCCGAGAAAGAAATCAAACTTTCTGCTTGCAGGCTGCCAAGGCCATCACGGAAAAATTGGATAAGACTTTGGACAAGCTCGCCACGTTTAATTCTCTCGCAACCCCAGATATCGTAACCAGCAATGACGTGAGCCCGATATCAATTTTGACTTCCAATGCTGGCAGCTCCCTCTCCGATGGATATGGAGAGATCGATGCTATTAACCTGGATGATTATGAAAATTTTGATCTCATGTCTTGGGCAATTAATGTGGATCTTGGAAATCCACCCAGCAACTGGACCATGATTTAAAATCAGAGTCATCGCTGGTTTGGGGGTTGCGCACAAGTTGCTTCACAAAATATACATGAAAAGTATACAACCCGTTTGAGCGAATTTCTATAGACATGCTTGAAGAGCCAAGTCAGCAAGAGAGAGGAAATATGGAGAATGGCTCTTCAATGTATAAATTTGGTTCTAATAATGCAGTCTTGGGAATGAAAGTTTCCTTGAGCCTCATGACCTTTTAGCTAGCGAAACACTCACCCTACTTTAATGCGAAGGCGACTTGCTCCATATTCCAATCCATCCACGAGGCACCCAACGGAGGGTGGTAGATGCAACCAGTGAGTAGATCTTCGGGGCAATCAAGAGAACTCCAAATGGTAGGAAGCGATACCAGGTGGCGAGACCGGCCGTCTTTTGAACCTCCTTGGTTGATATCATGTCGTCCTTTTGCCGTTTGTGTCCCTGAATCGTAAACTTGATGACATGTCCGTCTTCCCGCTCCGAAGGTTTGAAGTACCGGGCGCCACAGTAACTAAAAAGGGGCTTAGCTGAGATCGGGGGAATAAAACACAGATTGATGTTACCTCCAATGAGCAAGACCCATTGCTGTATCAAAGCAGCCTTGAACGAACGCCGTCGAGATCTTAGGTGATACCTGCTGAGGGCTGTCAGACAGGTTTGACTCCGCGCGTTGGAGACCCTTTGCTGTAGCATGGAGTAGCTCGTAGCTCTGTTGCATTGCAGTGTTGCAGTCAATTCCACGGTTCAACATCAGCACGGGGACCAGGTTCTCGATTTGATCATCTGCCTATGACCTGTTAGCTTGTAGTGTATTAAGACCCATAGTGAGGATTCATACCAGTTCTTTTCGCAGAGAGAACATATCATTTGATCTGTAACTTGATCAGAGAGAATTTTCATGGCTTGGCAGATATTTCCACTTACATATGAACAAAATAAGAGGTGTGCTTCCATAGATCTCGCATAGCTGGAATATTGACATCGGATTTTTGAATGTCGACTCCGTAAATGAAGCTGAGGCTCATTAGCAGCGTATATTTAAAGCCGAGTAAAATGCATACGGAACGGTTGCAACCACGCAATAAACGGCAGCAGTGGCCTCACGCCGGCTCCAATATTCTTCAACTGAAGGCATTTCGTTTTCTCTGAAAATGCTGTCGATATTGTTCAGGCTCCCCACATATCTGAGCATCTCGTCACACAGCACTTCGCGCGTCTCTATTAATCTTGTCAGTCACGATCTGGTTTCCTGATACCAGTCCCAGATATAGGTTCAAGGATAACAAGATACCTTCGGAACAGACTTCACGTATATGCTCTCCGACCTCATCCCAGCAATGCAAAGCCTTCTGAAGCTCATCGTCGAACTGTGAAAGGTCTGGCTGATCGCCCTTTCCGAGCAAGGTGAAGTTGAAATATTGAAGACTCGCTTGCCTATAGGTCTCGGCAGCCTGCTGATCATGTTTCAATGAACCGCAGTCAAAAACTAGAAGTGAAGTTCAAAGCAATGATGTTAGAATTGACAAGAATATCTCTCTCACGTCTCGTTAATGGGGTTCGTACTGTCGTCATATACAAAATACTATTGGATCATTAACAAAGAATATCAGCTTAGGAAAGAAAGTACGAACCCAAGCAAAATACTTCGCAGCAGTGCAAAGAACCCGATAAGGCTGACAGCCTGGCACCCAAACCCCAGCAAAACGACCAAAGTCGGCCGCACAAAGGGATCGAGCCGTCCGCTCATCTGGCACCCATCTAGCACGATGATTAACTAAAAGTAGCGCGGGATAATTAAAGCAACAGATAGACATTACCTCCGAATCCAAGGATCAAGCTCTTCCTCACGTGCCCGCTCATAGTCTTCATGAAGATTTGGCTGCCATTCGGGAAGTAGTTTGTAGATGCTAGGAATAGTGACAATCTGACCTTCCAAAGATTCTCGGAAGGCTTGATGGGGTGTATCGGCCGACTGTTCAGTCATGACTAACGCTTGATAATTTACCTTGGTTGACTAAATTTTCGGAGAGTTTCTCTACTGCCATACATAGCTCTAGTTATAGATCCTATTTATTGTTAAGCGACGGCGGGTCCTTTACTAACTGAACCTTCGTGGCTCAGCTGAAGACAGCGAAGATATCTTATCAACTGTCACCGCTACTTAGCAGGAGTATATGTATGTAGCTGAGACGTCGTGTTAGACCTGCAGTTTGATCCACAAGGCCCATTGATTTAGCTTCTAGCCGAGGACTGAGAGGCAAAATAACCGACAGCTGTCCTGCAATGTGTTGTCCTTTGCCATAGAGCAATAATTAGAGGCAAGGCCTCTCAGGGAGGCTTAGCTGAAATATTGACTGAACATCAGTTTCTGGGCCCCTGGCAGCAAGACTGTGCATTGATGAACGTGTCAATCAACTTTTTCAGCACAGTCTTGGCATGCATAGAAGATCGAAGAAATCCGCGATCACGGAAATATTTAGATTTGACAAAACCATATTGGGACTAGAACTGCCACGTACGTATTTTTTGTTTTGTTCCACAACAGCTAGCGATCTTACAGAAGCAGCATGTACATAAAAGTGTTTCAACGCATTGTTAGGCCGAATCTTGTGGCTACCTGACCCAGTGTGGTGGAATCGAATTGCGTCAATTCTCTCCAGTAGCAGACGAAATATGAGTATCAGTTGAATTTGTAACAGTGAATCTAAATGGCTCTGTATGTCTGTTTCTATTTTCCTAGTTGAGTTGAGCTAGTATAATAACAGCGGGCATTGGATCTGATTTTTGTCCTGTTGGAAATTCAAGCCAAGATTGTATCGGGCGGTGACTGATACCTACTACCTGCTTAGTATAAGACTTAAATCACTTTTATGATCCGACTTTCTGGGTTTCTAGTTCTTCTCATATATTATATCATATAGTGTAGATATAACACTACTCCTGCAGTGGCCGCGGCCCTCAGTATTGTACGTACGTTCTAATAGCAAGACCGAGAGATTCTCGTGACACCGACTGCAGGGATGAACCCATGCCTAATACTATATGACAAGTCCCATTGAACCTAATTCAATTCAACCTTCTTGTTCTCGTTACGGCTCCTGCCCCGAGACTGGTTAAACGGGCCTGAAGACTAAATATGACAGAAACGATGTTCTTTTATGCAAAGGACATGTAACTATATATGATAGATATATAGTCACCCAGCTGCCTGCCTTGTTTTAGAACTAACGGTGAGCCGTGACAACCTACAATAACAGAGGCAGACACTAGAATGACCCGCTTTTACGCATGATCGACACAATTAAACAAAACTTAGTCTGAGTTTCTGGGAGAAAAGGAGAAGAAAACAGTGAAACCATACAGATTATGGTAATAGTCTTAATACAGGGATTTTCTCAAGATCCCTGGAGAGATCATCGACACTCAGCATATGCAGATCCCACCCAAAGCGATGAAACAGCGAGTCTTTGTGGTATAGACCTATCCTAGTTCTCTTTAGGGGGTAAGGCGCCTGATAAAGTGGCCATAAATGCCGCAGAATTGTATTTGATCTTCAACCTACCCCTTCATTCACGAATTTGGGTATGGACTTGATCCTTTACATCGGATAAGGCAAAATAACCTTATTATGAATATGGCCGCTCTACCAGCTTTTAAGCCTTATGTTCTCACGCCACTCGATCATTCCATTTTTCCTGTTTATCTTTATCCGTCATTTGCTTTCCACATCGAAAGCCCAGGCTTGGCCATTCCGATTCTCGAACTCGCCGTTTCACGGCTTGTGTATCTTCTGCCATTCCTGACTGGGAATATAACTGCTTCAACTCAATTAAAAGGAAAGGAGAATGTGTTAGAGGTGCAGCCCCCAACGCAGAGATTTCTGATGGACCACCCGATGCTGAAGATCAAGCATCACCGCCAATGCATATCTCCTATGACCTCAGGCTCAAATATCAAAACGGACCAATTGCTCAATGAAAGCCTTGTTCCGATTCCCTTCGAAATGGCCGCGGAGGCCATAAGTCCTATCTTCAGGATTCAAGCCAATATTATGAGCAATGGATTGATTCTTTGCCTAGCTTTCCACCATATGGCAATGGATGGAGTCGGCTTGTTGAATGTCGCCACAGCGCTTGCGACTTGCTGCCGTGATTCTCGGGCTGAGATCGAAACTCTGCCCACTGACCCACAACGGGAAGAACACAGTCGCCAATTGATTCTCGAAAATGGACATGTTGCTAAGAGGACCGACAAATTTGAAGCTGAGTATGGAGAGTATTCGTGGGATCTTAGTTCCAGCCCTGAATGCGATGAGCCGACCAGCAAGATCTTTAAGCTAGATGCCAGCAAAATCGAACGCATCAAAACTGAGTGCCAGCTCATGGTTGAAAAGCACCCCAATATGCCGAACCCACAATTGACAAGCAACACTGTTGTAACTGCCATACTGTGGCTGTGTTGGATCCGTGCCAAGCATCATGGTTTAGATTCAACAGAAACGCCGAACAACGCTGAATCGAGTATCCTCACAGCAGCAGACATTCGTGGAAAGATCGAGCCATGCCTACCTAGTAGTTACTTAGGTAACGCAATCATGACAGTCGAGACATCAGCCCGTATTCAAGATCTCTGGTCTACGAAAGATGTTCATCGCGAATCCTACCGCTCAGGACATGTCGACTCTCTTGAGATTAAGCACATCTCGAGACTCGCAGGATCTCTTCAAATTTCCGCCGAATCAATTGACAGTCAATACATCAGCAATGTTATATCCCATATCGTTTCTAATGACAACTGGGCAGCAACTCCACGCCCAGCCGAATTCCTGGTCAGCAGTATCCGGGCTTTTAAGCTCTACGATCTCGATTTCGGGCCGACCCTAGGCCCACTGCGAGATTTTGGCTTGGACCATAATCGCATTCCGGGTTTTTGCTGGATCAAGCCGGCCCGATACAATACGACGTTGGCGCCTTGGGAGTTAATCATCATGTTGGAGCCAAAATTCATGAGAAACCTTGAGCGGGACGGGTTGATCAACTGGCTTATCTTGAAAGATGGCCCAAGGTTGTGACTCGTCGGCTTCTTCTGGGCTATCTGCAACCGAGGTTTTTTCAACAACCCACTTAATGGACCGGTCAAGCGAATAATAGGCGTGATGAGTGGTGCGATTCTGCAAGAGTCTCCACTGCGGGTCAATAGTCCTTTTACTAAACGAAGTTACGGGAGAGGGTCATTATTGAGTGCGATGTGGGATCCGGTGAGAGCTAGCTTAAGCATGCATGCAATATTAGGTTACATTACACGGATCGCACATCATGAAAAACAGGTTTCCGTTTGGCAATGGGGTAAATACATAATGCTATGAGCACTAAACCAACTGAAACTGTCCTGGTTTCCTACTGAAAATATGACACTTAATTCTTCGTACGATACAGTAAATATCCATTCGTGGCGAAACGTTACCTGGTAGTAATCGCCTATACAGCATGATAAAACAAGTTGCTCTTATAACGGCAGCGAATAGGTTACAAACTTTATCATTAACAAAGGTAAATTGAAAACAGCCACCAGCATGGGATAGGGGCAGCCAAAATACTAAGGTAGCAAGCCCAGGCATCGTCAGAAGAATTAGACGCGGTTATTGAATCTACTCAGTCCATTAGAAAGAAGCCCTCGGTAAGAGACATTCGTGTCTACTATTTATCCAGGTTTAAGACGGCCCTCCTCACCGATGACCTACGGTTACCTTTTCCTAATAAGGTGCTAATTGCTTTGGAACTTCTTTCCAGAAACTAGATGACTGATGCGATATTCGTGAGCACGAACTATCCATCTGGGCCTATCTTAACTCCCGCTTTCACTGGGGCAACCCCAGGTCAGGTCAAGCTTCCGCTTGTCCCAATCCAGTTAGCCGCATCTCCAGTGAAGCCTTCTCTCGTCTTCGAAACGATCATGCCCGAAGTTCCTTCTACACCCCTTATCGGACGACTTGGGAATCTCCATCAGTTGTGAACAGAACCAGGGCCTTCCCATCTACACAATACTCTTTGATTTAATGATCGCATCCTTCATTTTCAAAGCGACATTCGAGCCATGCCACGTTCCGTCCAACACTGGCCAGGGGGAATTCCCAGTTTCATCCGACCACATCCAAAGACAGATTTATCTCTGGAACAGATCAAAGAAGAAGTCAAGGGCTGGCTACTCTTTGTAAAGGCATGGATCTTGTGTTTTCCAGCCAGCCACGCATACAGTGAGTACTAACTTACTGTCAGGAAAATTGGGTTCCTGCAGCCAACACTACTGCTTCTAACGACGGAGAATATGAGCTGCATCAAAGGCACCGCCTCATTGAAAAATGGGCATCAGCCACACAGGAACTTCGTGATGTGCAGCCCCTGTCAAATCCCTTAGATGTAGCGCATCAACTAATTCATTTATTCAGTCATACCAATCGCGTGCGCCCATGCCTGAAGGCCCTCAGTATCCAGCCGAAGCATTGGCACATATCTACGATACTCTTCAGCCAGGCCATACCAACGGTCTAGTTTCTATTGTCCCTGTCCACGAGGCCCATACTGCTAATCGGGCACGATGGGTTAAATTCGCGATTCTATTGTATAATTATGATATTGAGACCGGGCACTGTCTCCTCAATAGACACATGTCAGAGGCTATATTAAACCCAGAGACCACCACCATCACTAATCCTTCGATTGAAGATTTTTCTGATCTGGCAGGATTTGGAGACTGCAAACTTCATTGATATCTATCTCACACATACTGGCACCGTACTCAACTACGGGTATTGAGGCCCATATATGCTGGTTGATGAAGAGGGTCTGAGAACTGGTCGTTTGACAATGGTCGAGTATGAAATGGATAGGACTGTAAAGGATACTCTTCGTATCCGCCCATTCAATATGCGAATGCCATCTATATACGCTTCGGTCCTTGGGAAGGGTCTGGATGACATCTGTCATGTTCAGGGTGGCTATAGACACCAAAATCTCCCGTGAGTATTCTTACGAGTACCAATCATGTTCACATCCCCAGCAATCCATAGCAGATGTTCTGGAAAATCGATCGATACCTTTATCATCGCGACTCGTAGTACAGCGTGTTTTTGGCAAACCTTTACAGCTGATTCATGTACATCTGGCCTAAGAGTCTCAGGTTTGATTTCTGCACCTGTCGGGCAGAGCCCGAGTTAATCTAATCCTTATATTCTCTATATTCAAGGCCGGAACAGTGTTCGATGCAAACGTAATCTTTGATCTATTTCACAATTCGGTTCCAGACCAACTAATAGCAGGGTTTTAGGGGGTAACCTTGTTAACTGTAAGTGGTTTAATTTATACTGTCGGCCATTCGGTGGAATGCTGCTGGTGCAAACACGCTTCAGCTCCGTGGTAGCCCTTGGGCCACTTACTTGTGGGATATTTACAGCTTCGAAAAGTCTGCTTCGCTTATTCCTAAGCTCAAACTCTCAATCAGCGGGGCATTATAAAGGATACACGGTGCGTTTCGCGAGGGCAAGGGGGGTAAATTTACCTTAGTTTCGCACATAAGTATCATCATGCTATGGGCGCTGCAATCGAGGGCTCGTTTGATTTTGATCATTCGTAGATCCGAGGCTAGAATGCGAACAGTCAGAGATACCCCAGCAGAGGAGATAGCTCCAACTTGCAAGTACATATCCTTGCCATCGATATTTCCCTGTTTGCAGTCGACTAGACCCTAATATGTGAAGGAAATTAGCCTTTATCACAATAAGTCATACACTTGGTGGCTTGCTTCTTCACCTAGCGGGTACCACTGTTCGCGCTAATGAGTAGCCCGGGAATTCTAGCTAAGCTGACCGAGGGGCCGTTTCATGCCGCTACGCTTTCGAGTGAGTTCTGCAGCCGAGTCTTGTCACTGGTTGAAACGTCTGGAGAGGAAATTGATAATGCCATGATGATTCTGAAGACGAAGAAGATCGAATGTTGGTAAAGTGGTCAAATCGTGCAAGAAATATCTAGTATAACATCCGAGCTACCATTTCATTGACCGCCCTCTTTATTGAAAATAGACGAGGGCACCAGAAGCGAATTCTGTGTAGTAGGATTGAATGTACATTGTTTCTTTACCCAGTCTGTCCTGTATGCCCTGCGTATCGGGACCTTCTTCGTCGGCACGGGACTAGATTTGGGCTCCGAAGTACGCAGCTCCGAATGTTAATTTTCGGGATCTTTTGGGATCGCTCCGACGGATCCATCTGACTAGAGCTCATTGGCTCAACAAAGTGGGCACCTCGGACAACTGCCATCTCCTAAAGATCTATAACCCTGTCGCGATCTTCCCCTCCGTTGTCGCAGCTCAATTTCTCCAAGCAGGAGGCGATCCATCATGGGCAACACACTTTCAGCCTACAAGGAAACTCCCCACGAGATCGACCTGGGGTCCAAGGGGAAGATCAGAGGCATCCAGTATGACAACAAAGCCCGAAGATATGCCGGAGTTCCCTATGCGCTGCCTCCCGTCGGCGCTCATCGCTGGCGCAAGCCCCGCCCATTACCCGCAAGACACAGCTATTCTCAACCCGACGGCACTGCTTTCGACGCGTCCTATTTCCGCCCAGTGTGCCCTCAAGTGGCATTCTCTCGAGGAGCCGAGAAAGATGTCGGCGTGGAAGCATATAGCGAAGACTGCTTACTATTGAACATCTGGACACCCGTTGAAGACCCTGGCGCCAAGTCCGACAAGAAATGGCCCGTCGTGTTGTGGCTCCATGGTGGCTGGTTCCAGCTTGGTGAACCCTTGCAAGAGGTTGGCATGAATCCAACCGAACTCATCTCCACGGGAAAACTGAACGCCATCGTGATTGGAATTGGATATCGACTGAATGTTTTTGGATTCCTCGCCGGAGAGGCCTTGCTGGAAGACAGTCATGGCGAGAGTGCGGGCAATTTTGGACTGTGGGACCAGCGGCTCGCGATGGAGTGGGTCTACGAGAACATCGCAGCTTTCAACGGAGATTTGAACAACATCACACTCGGTGGTCGCAGTGCCGGTGCATATGGAACACATGCGCAGGTGCTTTATGACTTCCGGCAAGAGTCTCAGCTATTCCACCGGTTTTACATGTACTCGAATGCGATTCCAGCTCAACCGAAAGCCCTTGCCGATGTCAATCCTCAGTTCGATGAGTTTTGTGAATACTTCAAGGTCCCCGGTGACCTTTCAGGGCCAGAGAAAGTGGACAAGCTGCGTGAAGTTGATTATAAAGACCTTGTCGCAGCCATGAGCCACCTTAAAAATCATACCTTCCGACCTGTTACGGACGATTTGTTCATCTTCCAGGGATTCACTCAGTATCATCACAGCGGTGCTTTTGCGGAAGAATTCAAACAGCGGCGTCTTCGCATTCTGATCGGTGAAGTTTTGAATGAGGAGACTCTTTACGCGACATACAACAGTCCCGAGCCCAACCTTGAGTCGCTGAGACTCCAGGTATCGAACTATTACGCCCCAGAGACTGCGGACCGGGTAATCAAGGAATACCAACTCCCTTCGACCGGTGACCCAAGTGAATGGAAGACGCTCTTTGGAAAGATCATCTCCGACGGCCAAGTCCGAGCACCTTCTCGATGGTTGATACACAATCTGAGTACTCATGGAGTCGCTCTGCGGGATATTTGGCGCTACAGAATTGCATACAGACTATCTTTCATCACAGAAAAGGTAGCACCTCTTTTCTTTGGTGTGGCCCATGCCATGGACAAGCCATTCTGGAAGTAAGTACCCTTAGAAGATGTGCAGGTGAATGTAGATAGAAAGTTACTAACGTGTCTGAATAGCTTCTCGATCTTGCATGGCCCGACTACGGCTGAGAGAAAATTAATGGAGGATTGGATTGAGCAATTTGTCGCCTTTGTGAATGACAATCAAGCGTATGAATTCGGTACGAGTGCGATCGATGAGATGAAGGTAGCCGCGCCTGATGGTACTATTGAGGTACAAAAGGACCGACGCTGGGAGAGCTTGGTCAAGTTAGGCGAGGTGTTCGCAAATGATGTTTGATACTTATGAAATCGAAGAGTCATGTATGGTATGACAAAACTGTCAAGCGAGATATACATTTCCAGTATGATGAAGGCCTGAAGAGACGTTGTAGAAAATATGAGTTACCATAAAACGATCATCCCTGACCCTTGCTGAGCTAGTCCCCGCCAACACTATCCTCTAGCAATACCTTCACCATCTTCTCCACGTAGTCCCATCCTTTGAACAAGCTAGGGACATCTTTGAGATAGGGACGGTCATGCACCCCCATACTCCTCAGGACTCGGGAAATCCCACATCATAGGTTTTTGGCATTGACTTATTCCAGGGTCATTTCAATGCCCTCGTCCATACCCGCCTGCTGGGCAAGTTAAACGGCCAGCCCGTTGGCCTCTATGGATTGACGGAGTGAGGCCAGGCCGGTAGCAGTCGAGCAATGCCCTGACCTTGAGTGCGTGGTGAGAAGAGAAGAGCCTTTGGAGGTTGTTATGAAGGTGGTGATGTATGGGGGAGATGTAGCCTTCGGGCTGCGCAATATGCTCCTTGTTGAGGTTGAGGAGGCAGGGCTTCGTCATTGTTCAAAATGAGAGGGTGTTGCCAAGGCTTGAAAGCAAGGGTCGGAGAAGACAGCGAGTGCCGTTGAAGTTTTTTGATCACTTATGTTAGAGTTTTTCCTTGCGAATTGAATGTTGGAGAGGTACCGGGGCAGCCTCTCAACTAACCCTACCCCGGCCGGGTATAACGGTCCTCAGAAAGTCTTCGTAGGTGAACAAGTTGTTCAGAGGCACTTGGGGGAAGTGGGGTAATACGGTACAAAGGCAGCGAAGCTTCAAGGCAACGAGCTTTTCTAGGTTGTGAGGATGCTATCATAAGAGCTAGGTAGGTTCTCTCGTCTTCTCTACGGATCCGGGTGACTCCCTTTTGAAAAAGTCTAGGTTTCACTTCCGTTAGTCTTTCAACTGGAAGTGAACAGTAAAATATTTTGTTTGACTTTCGTGATTCGTGATTATATGCTCAGGTAATGTACAACTTCAAAATTCCAACCTTTATAGCTTAGAGGATGTAGCCTTAGCAACCAAGTGCGCGTTGACAGGAGTAACAGCTTTACCCTTCTCGTAGAAAGAGATGATATTCTCCATACCGAGACGCTCAAAGCCAATGTGTGAGTCCAGAGAAGCACCGGCATTGTGCGAAAGGATCTCGACGTTCTTCATCTTACCCAGTTCATGGTTGACATGGGGCTCATTGTAGTGCACGTCCAAACCAGCAGCGGAGAGCTGACCCTTCTTCAGAGCATCGAGCAAGGCAGCCTCGTTGAGGAGCTTACCACGGGCAATGTTGACGAGCCGCGAGCCGCGCTTCATCTTCGACAGCAGAGAAGCATTGAGCAAGGTCTCGCCGCTGAAAGGTGTCGCCACCACGACGCAGTCAGACTCGGCGAGGAGGGTGTCCATGCTCTTGTGGTAAGTAGCCTGGGAGACCTTCTCCAGCTCGCGGGGCATCTGGACAATGTCGTGATACAGGATCTTCATGTTGAGAGCGAGGTACGCCTTTTCAGCAGTACGGCGGCCGATCTGACCAAATCCGATGATACCAAGAGTGTGACCCTTGGGGTTGAAAGAGACCGGCGCGAGATTGCGGTTCGCATCAACAAACTGATCAGGATCCAGAGAACGAGCAGCCATTCCCGACCAAGAGAATAAGCGGAAGGTGGAGATGATCAGCCAGAGGGCTGCATCGGCCACAGACTCGGTGCAAGCAGCAGCAGCATTGCAATACACAACTCCTAAATCGTTCATCAGTATCCGCCTCCTGGTGTATAAAATACCTCGAGTCCACCCAAAAGATTTGAGCTTACCCTTCCTCGCCAAGCAGGCAGTATCAACCCAATCGAAGCCAGCACCAGCACTAGCATACACCTTACATGAGTCAGGAAGCAGGGAGATTAATTCCTCATCCCAGTTACCCATCTCACCACCTGTGTTCCAGAAGGGCCGATACATAGCAGAGAAGTCGCCAAACTTCTTCTCCTTCAAAGCACAGATGAACTCCGGGCGCGACATGCTGTACGAGCGACGGATCTCAAACTGATCCTTGAACTTTGCGTACAATTCATGATTCCAGCGGATGTCATCACCTAATTGAAGGACGATTGGCTTGGCCATTTTGATTGTTTTCTTTGGGTGGATTTGGAGTTGGAGAGGCGGGTAAAACCACGGATAAAACGAACTCAGTAGAAAATTGTAGGATAGATCTAACCCGAGACAAGCGAATTTAAGAAATTAAGTATCGTGAGATCCATTTTTACAGCCTTTTGCAACGGTTATTGCCTTGCAATGCGGGCTCTGTCTTCGTCGGCTATTGACGATGTTCGGCTATAGAAATCCGATGCCTCACCGAGTGTGGGGTCTCCCCCCACGACTCGGATACATCTCCGCACGGTCCCCATGGAGAAAGATGATGAGAAGAGGTTTATGGGCGTCTATGGGGTATTTACCATGAGAATTAACTCCCGTTGATCATTGTCGCTTCTCCGCACTACAATAATACCGTGAGCCTAGACCTCCTCTCGTCTTGATGGCGGGTTCGCTGGGTTGTTAGACTTTCTGCAGATCCCCTGATTCGGAAGTGTATTCACAACGACACTTGCTGAAGTATGTGGAAACTTGATGCTTTTTATAGAATGAACTATCAGGAAGCCAGGTTCAGTTGACCGCCAGTTGACTTTGTTACCCTGACCTCTGGCTCCAGCGAGGCGGAAAGTGGCAGGCAACAGGCTGGATAACTGCAGATTCCTGTGATGATTGGCCCGGAGACTTGATTCTGTGTATGCTGTACCTAAGCTCTTGCCAGCTTGGTAATAAGGCTAACCAGTCATGGACATATAAGCATTTGCTAACTTTAATCAAATAGAATATCCCTAGGGAGGTTTGTTTAGACTATACGCCGCACTTCATGTGGAGGCGGGTAATAGATGATACTCTTAATCCAACGAAGAAGCTGCCCTCTTGATTTCATACGTTATATCCACAGTTCAGCTAAAGACAGTTTGCCCGACAAAGATAATATGATATCCACTCTCCTGTATCTATGATTTAGTGCTACAATTCGTTTAATTTCCCTAGCATCGTAGCCCCCTCGTATTGAAGGGCGCCGCAGAGGCATTTTACAAAGATTTAGTCTGCGGATTAGAAGAATCTGATTCAAAGACTTTTTGGGTTATTTTATCCAACCTATCTCTGGGCTTCAGCAATGAGATAGATTATCATGTAACCGCCGCTAGAGACCTTCAGCACTATCTCTTTATGTTTCTCTTCCGAGCAACCTCGTTAAGAGAGCCTAGTCCGCCCAACAAGATCACTACTTCTCAATTCACCCAGAAACGGTTGTACATATCAATTAATATACTTCCTGACCGCCCCTCCCTCGCTGCTTACCATGCGTTGAGTTCTATAACTTCATTAAGAACGAGAGCTCTTCGCAAAAGAAACATCACAAAATAGTAAACATTCTCCGCTAGCTAAAGGTTAGTGTAAAGTTACCTTGAGTGTAACATATAGGGTTTTAGAAGTACCGAATGATCTACCGCTCTCGTTTCAAGCCCATTCTATTTATGTTGATACATTTTGGAGGCCTCTCCATGTGGTCACTTTCGCGGAAAGGGCGGTGGTAACCGTCCTCGAGATCGATGGCAACCTCATATTCATATCAACAGGCTGCTTAGTTGCTTCGCGGCCTAGCATTTGTGATTCTTCCGAACTCTCCTCTTTAACTTATTCAAGTTCAACTCCAACCATCCATCGTCAACTCCTGCACTCCTCGTTGCCTAAACACCGATCCTCAAGCGATTGATATCACACCTTCAACTCTCGCAGTCCACATTGCTCAACCCTCCTTCTTCAAGCGATTGATATCCTCTTCTCAAACCTACGATCCTCATCACATAAACACCCATCCTCAAGCGATTGATATCTTACCTTTGACTCTCAAAAATGCCTCCTTCAGTCCCGGACTTTCACGACGGCCGCAGTGGCACCCGAACTCCCGTGGAAGCCCTCGATATTGGGCGTATGAAAACATGGCAAATCTACCACATCGACCTACTACGTGCATGGGACCTCGCCAAGAAAGGATTCAAAGGCGTGCCAAAGAACATGCGTCTGAGCGATGAGGCCGCTTTTTCATTCTCTGTTTTCATGCCTCCGTCCATGCGTGCCAAATACTTCCCGTACGACTTCGACTCCCGCGGCGATCTTCGAGAATGTCGCATCGCCCAAGACCCGCCGATGATCATCAAGTGCCACGGCATCAACTGGTTCCCCACCTACCGCGGTGGGAACATCCTATGCGGTTCCTGGTGGAGAGCAATTGGCTGGCTTCGGAGCCTCGAGGTATCACCGGATTACGGCTACAAGATCGGTGAATTTGTCGCTCCCCCAGAAGCTGCCAAACTTTGCACGACCCCCCTTCAGCTGGATGGTCACCGGCTGCGTCCTTCTCCCTCCGGGATCAGCCCTTATAAGCTAGCCCTGGAGTTTGTTCCTCCGGTCTCCTTGGAGGATGCTATTGCCCGCCAGGGCATAGCTCTCGACATGGACGTGGCGTCCCACCAGGTCCTTGTCATCAAGGCCAAGGAGAAGTACGCCTTTCAATTCTTGCCGGAAGTTGAAGGCTTCCACTATCTTGCGGGCCCTCACTCTGATCCGAGAGATCCTGCTCAGAGAATCCTCCGGCACCCTGCCACAAAGGATGAGGATCTCAAGGAGAAGTATGGGGGCCCATACAAGAATAGTGGAGATTCGGAGGAGCTGTGAGGTGGAACGGCCCAATCAAGGGGCGTGGGCGTGTGGATTTGTTTTTTGTGCTTTTCAGTAGCCTAGTGCTACTGCAGTTTTCAATCAGTAAGCCCAAACAATGGGCTGTTTTTGCGTGAGACTTGCTTCCCTTTTAGCTCAAACAAACTGTAGAATCTGCGTGCTTTGTAAACAACATCCTTTGTAATCTGAATTCTCCTCACCTCTCTGATACCTCCATCACTATGCGTAGACTCAAAGACCAAGTTCTTATCGTGACTCTAGAGAGAGTATCTAGATGATCTTAACTTTGACTTTTCGCAAAAAAGTAACGTCATGTTTAATCACATTTCCTTGCCTTTTGTCGTTGCTAAGAGGCAATCTTCCCATTCGAACTATAAAATCGACAGCTCCATGGAAATAACGTCCAAGGTGTACGTGCGCATTACATAATGGTTATCAACTATGTAGCTAAGTCAACATAAATTACACTTAAGAGGTTGTTGCTCAGGCTAGCAAACAAGAGGTACGTGGGTGACGAGTTTAGAATAATGATATGACTAGCCCTGCGCAGGGATACTAAAGCCAGGTTATTATTCCGCTTAATAGCTACAAGCGACCGCTTAAACATCAATAATCGCAGGGAAACATCTCGCCATCTCACCATACATAAATTCTTTGCGACAATTCCTCCTTGCGAAGGACTATGGTCTCCCCGGATTCTCTTGCGGGGAAATGTACTAGAATTCCATACTCCTGCGCCTCTAGGATGAAAACAAACGCCACGGAAAGCATAACGATGGCGGGGCATGGAGTAATTTCGGCTCCCTAGAAGATTCTCGGAGGAATCAACCCATAAATTCCCGCATTCGATCCACCGGGATGCCGAATCGCGCCCGTATCTGGTCAATGAGGTGATTTCGGGGAAATACTGGAGTAATATGGGGAGATCTTCGGGCGGTTGCGTCATTTCTATTTGGCAGCTGCTGCATTCTTGGCAACCAAAACCCCGTGGGCTCATGGCCACCCCAGAAACTAGCAATCCAAAGGCTAATTTAGCGTCGATTGGCCGCCAATACCACATGTTGAGTTTCCTGTCGTGCACAGAGATCCGAAGATGTGGCGATTAAAATCCGGAGTTGTCACATCGCTTTCCCCAGTCTTCTATATAAAGGGCGGGGTCTTGACGCATAGAACTATCCCCAGATCTGCACATTCTTTCATTTGAGCTGTACAGCAATTATGAAGACAAACACACTTGCTACAGCGGTAACACTAGGCGCGAGTACCTCGCCAGTATGGGGTCAATCTCTTACGGTCGAGATGATTGACAAAATGGCCAATAACACACTCTTCACGAGATGGAGGCCGACTTCGCATTTCCTTGCCCCTGCAGGATGGATGAATGTATAACCCCGTCCTAATTCAAGGAGATCGAGACGTTGAATGTGCATAGCTAACACATTTCTGCTGATCAGGACCCTTGTGGACCGATGTATGACCCGGTTCAGAATCTCTATCACTTGCATTACCAATTCCACCCCAACCATGTAAACTGGGGTATGGACTCCTCCTTGCAACCTTTTGAAGCGGGGTACTGATCATTGTTCCAGGTAATATCTCCTGGGGACACGCAACATCCCCCGATCTCATTACCTGGACGGATGTTGGCCATCTCCCCAACGATGGAGTCCCTGCCTGGAAGGACGACCAAGCACAATCAATCGGCACAACCAATATCACCAGCAAGCACAACCCATCTCTATACAACCACCTGGGTATCTTCTCAGGAACCAGTCACTCTGTCAACCTTACTGGCGGCGTCGACGGCACTATTCTGACCTTCTACACGGCTGTGTCACGTCTCCCTACATCATGGAGTCAGCCATACCTCACTGGTACCGAAAGCCAAGGTCTTGCCTACTCTACCGATGGCGGAATTACCTGGGAGCAATACGAGAACAACCCTATCTTATCCGATCCTCCCGCCGACTGGAACATTACGGGCTGGCGTGATCCCTTCTTCGAGCCATGGCCACAAATGGACGCCTTCCTCAACCTGTCCGAGCCTCACTGGTATGCTGTCTTCGGCTCCGGTATCAAGGAGGTTGGTCCTCGGATGCCTCTATACCGTGCCCCGGCTTCGGACCTTACCAACTGGACTTTCTTGGGAGCGCTCTGGGAGCCGGAGAAGAATAGTACTCTTGGCTCACTGGAGGAAACTGGTACCTACGGGTTCAATTTCGAGCTTTCAAACTTCTTCTCGATTGGTGATCGGTACTTTGTCAGTATGGGCGTTGAAGGTGGCAATGTCAGTTTCCATCAGCAGAAGTGGTCTCTGTGGAATGAGGGAACGTTGTCCGTGAGGGCCAATGGCAGCGTTGCTTTCGAACCTATTGCTGGCGGTGCAAGTGATTGGGGTCTGCTGTACGCGGTAAGTACTAATCTCTTGAAAGCTCATTGGGAGTTCCTCTTGAAAAAAAGATCCACTGACATGATACAAGTTGACTACTTTCAACGATACCAAGAACAACCGTCGAATCCAATGGGGCTGGGCTGAAGAGGACATGAACAACTATGCCATCACGCAGCAAGGCTATCAAGGATCACTCGCGCTGCCTCGGGAGATCTTCATCAAAGACACGCCCAACGTGATCCACGATCTTACCAACAGCACGTCTCCCGGTAACGCACGCTACTTTGCCAACTCAAACGGCACATGGACAGCCAGCACCCTCGGTGTCCGTCCAGCACCCGATGTTGTCAAGGGCCTCCGTCACGGATCCAACCATACCCGCTACCCATGCCACAAGGACAGCAAGAACATCAACCTACCCTCCAAGCTCTCGAACTCATACCAGCTAGATGTGGACATCAAACAAACCACCGGAATAGCAGGAGTCACCATCGCCGCCTCTCCCAACCGCGAAGAATACACAAACATCTTCTTCAACCCATCCAACAACAGCATCGCCGTTGACCGCAGCCACTCCTCGCTGATCACCGAGTTCGCCAACTCCACGCACGAAGGCTACTTCAAGCTGTACACACTGCGAGGCAAGAACGGGAAGAACACCACCGAGTCCATCCAGATGAGCATCTTCGTTGACGGCTCCCTGGTCGAGGTATACGTTAACGAGCGCTTCGCTCTGACGACTCGCATCTACCCCAGTCGTGAAGATAGTACCGGGATCGCGCTGTACTCTGCTCCGGATGCGAAGGTGGAATACTCCAAGATCGAGCTCTGGGATGGTCTGTTGAATGTTTGGCCTGGAAGGCCGGAGAATAGCAGCTCGCTTCTTGTATGGGATACCGCGGCTGAGACGGGGGATTATGTCTGGTGGACGGGGAACTGAGGCCGTGACGTGCCAGGAACAGCGATGACTTTGTGTAAATTGTTTGTTGATAGATCTGGGATAGAAAAGCTCTAGGATTCTAGAACAGTGTTCAAGAATAAAATAATCCCGCCTCCATGGATTGAACCCTCAACCTCTGGCTACCATACCAACTCATCGCGAGCCCAACAGTGACCTCCTTCAAACGCTGACCTTCAACAGATCCCCCAACATATCCAACCACCAACGCTCTTAAAAGCTAATTTAAACCTACAAAACAATTCTATTCATTTTCTTGATAATATTGATATCAAATTCTTATACAAAAATCAGAAATTGTCGTTGTGGCGGGGTAATATAAGGTTCCATAAACAAAAATGATGCACCCCCGCGCTGAACCTTCCGGGGCAAGATACAGTCGAGCTGTCTTACACCCAGATTATGGAATCAGGCTGGTTAATTCCAAGCCCTGACCACTAGGCCAAGCGCGGGGGTTACCAATTTTGGGGAGGAAGTTAATGATAACCCTTCCTGCCAACATATTCTGGGTAACATTTCTCCTTGTAATTCCTTGTCCCCGGGATTCGACTTAATGCCAAGGATGAAGATGTACGTCTTACTAATTCCTCCACCAAGAATGACGAAGTAATTTATTCTGTTAACATTTCGTTCGCCATAAGAGTAGACAGGGAATCCCGCGAGGTTACTTAGGGAAAACAAAGTGAAGCCGAGTGCTGCATACGCGGTACAAGATACAGAGATAATAAAACACGCCACCGCGGGCAGTCATATTCAGTCATTAGACACACAGTAGTGAAACTAGTATACGAAATTCAACACGATGGACCAGGAGAAATGAACATCCACATAAAATCTGGAATGGATTATCAAAAGAACAAAAGAAACTAAAAAGTCCGCACAAGACAAGCAAGTAGGCCATAGCCAGATCAAAGAGAAAAAAAAGGCCCATGCAAGCAGGCAATCAGAATGAAAATATCATCAATGACTCAAAAAGAAAACACCCATAGAACTCCAACCAAACCTAACTAATGAAAAACGCCTGCAAAAGCAAGGGGTAGATATATAAAACTCCGAATTTCCAGACCCAATTCCTAGAATGATATCCTGAATAAACCCATCGCGATGACAAAAAAGGACCAGTAAAAAGGGAAATGAAAGAAAGTATGGAGGAGACAAAAACCAACTTCCGACCACAATCACAATCAGCCACGTCTTCGCCTTAGACCGAACTCCTCTTCTTGAAGCTCGCGAATCAAACGGAGACTCTCGGCATCGGCGTCATCTTCAATGCGATGCTTGGCATGTTTGGATTGGTGGGGAGATAAGGAAGTGGTGGCATGCCGTTCAAAGCGTTTCTCGACCATTGGAGAGCTCTTCTTGGCATGGGATGAGGAAGGGCGGGAGGACGGTTTCCTAGCCGAAGATGAGGGGCCGGGAGTAGTCCGGCGAGCGGTTGACGACAAGGCAGGTTTCGAAGGGCGAGGGGCGGTAGCTTCTGGCATGAAACGCTCGACATATCGAGGTTGACGGGATGAATGGCGGGAGCTGGAATTTGGTGTGTGAAGGGCAGTAGTTGCCTCGCCCTCCACGGATGCGAGCGGTTCGCCATCCTGTACCACGTCCATTTCGTCGGCCAGCGACGTGGGTGGTGACACCAAGGACGTGGTCGGTTTGGAAGAGACGGACAAGGAATTTGCATCCTTGAGGTCTACCGAATCGACGTGGAGAACTGGAGGCGATGCATACAATGCTTGGCCGACGGTCACCACCTCAGTCACTTTGCTTGGCTGGGGTTCGAGGTGGTCAACAGCATCGTATGCGGCAACACTAGCACCAGATACATCATGCGAGGCGACTGCTGCAGCGGCGTACCCCTCGAAATTCATAGGATGCGTGATTGGGGATGTGCTCTCTTGCTTGGTCTTCTTGGCTGGCGCAGGAGCAGCTTCGTCCTCGTTGGGTCGAGGTCGCTTGGAAGAGGCCGTTCCACGAGGCTTGGAGCGTTCTTGGGCCTTGATTGGATCGACTCTACCGTACTCGTCATGAATGCAACGGCGCTGTAAGAAAGGTTAGTATAAACATCGTAAAAACGCAACAGTTCAGCAAAGGTACTAACCTTGCTCTTCCGACAATCGTCACAGGCCTTGCTTCGTCCCTTCTTCCCACCGTTGACCCCATCGGGGCTCAAGTCGCTGAGGCGATTGGCAGCAGCCGTTGACGTACCCATGACTGCCGAGTGGAACTTGCCCGAGCCATCGAATCGGTCAAAGCCAACCACACCGTTGCTCTGGAACCCAGCCTGAGAAGCAATCGCTGCCAATGAGTTCAATGCAGAAACGGCGTCCTGCGCGAGAGATGAGGGAGTGCTTAGCCCTGACGCAGGACCAAAGCCATTCATGCCCAACTGTCCACCCAGCATGCCCAAGTCATTCGGCTCGTCCTTGTGGCGGCAACGAATACGGCGTCGGCGACATGCATCACAAGCCACGCGCTTGGGCCCCAAGCCAGATCCGCGCGGAGCAGGTCGTGGCTTCGACGCGGATGTCGACTCTCGAGCGACAAACTCAGGAAGGAAAGCGGCCGGTACCGGTGTGGCACTCTCGGTTGGCGGGTAAACGGGTGGGTTGTTGTTGACTGCAGGAGCAGGTGGGGTAACAGCTTCATCCGATGGGCGCTGTACTGCTTGTCTTTCTGCATATGTGCGCTGGCTGTCGACATTACGTTCGGACCGTCGGCTCGGACGCCCAGCAGACTTCTTCTCATTAAGAGAAACCTTGGGATTCGATTCAATGACACCCGGGTGAGTCCATTGTGGTGCCTTCTCGTTGCCGCGCTTCCAAGCAACCCAAATGCCAAACTTCCTGATCATGTCCACGGGATCACCAACGCCTTTCGGGATGGACCGTCGGACCGCATTGCGAGTATCCACGGTGACGCCCTCCACATTATACGAGCTGGCGATGAGTGCTGTCCTCAAGAGATACTTAGTCAATTCAGGCAGTCCCTCCAGCTCAGCTTGAGAGTAGAATCGAGCGTTGAAGTATGGTGATCCCGCAGGCTCTTGATTGGCAAGTTCCCCAAACTCATAGTAAATAGGGTAATGCCGGTGGAATCGATAGCTGTCGTCCTGTGCGAATGCATCCATGACCTTCTCGGGAATGGGATCATCCTCCAAATAACGCAAAGCCGTATACCATTGAATCTTTTGGAAAAAAGGATAGCGGAACTTCTTGGGCACTTTGGTGTCCTTCTCAATGTTGAGCACCTTTATTTGCATGCCATAGTTGAGTCTGGTCAAGAAATTGCCACCAATCACCAGACTGTTCTCCGGGGTCCAGACGGCATGGATCCAGCCCGAAGGGATCAACATAGTATCTCCCTCTGACAGATCCACGCGATAGCATTCCTTTGTCTGGTTCCCAAGGAAAATTGAATCCTGCGCAGGGGAGTTGCACCACTCCTCATACTTCTTGAGATGCTTGTCTTTTGGAGGGATGAAAAAGAATGTCTTCTTCCCCTTGAGGATGTGGTAGTACACCGAAGAGCCACCAAAGTCGATGTGGAAATCGGTATAACAGTCGGCAACGGACATCAGGCAATAGAACTGAACCTTGGGGTAATCGCCAATGGCCTTGAGCTCCTCGGGCCAAACTGCGTCCTGAAGGTCGAGGTCGCGCACGACCTTGGGTCGCTTGATGAGTCTGCCTAGTTTGCTTTGTGAGACCTCGAGACTGATGACATTCCGCACTGGCTTGTCAGGCTCGTTGCTCTCGTAGTAATCGGCCCACTTCTGCATGTTCCACCTCTTGTCCTCTCCTTGTTGTGATTTGACATCGATTACTTCAACTCGTTCTTCGGGACCATATAGTTCAGCCACGGCACGAACGGTCAGCCCCTGCGGAATAACCATATCCAACTGATCCTGTCCACAGTCAATTGTTTCCCGAAGACGCGTCGCATGTTCGTCGAGGTTCTCAAGCAAATCGTCGAACATTTCCTGAGTGGAGGCCTCTTGTACAAGAGACTCAAAGTCCTCGTCCACCTCCGGAACAGGTTCCCGAGTATTCCAAGCAGCAGGTATCACGACTGGTTCCGTCCACCCATTTCCCCGTTCGAAGTATTCGGCCGTGACCAACTCCGGCTTCATCCTAGGGAAGTTCTCGGGCAGGAATCGAATTTTGCCTTGACGGATAGGCTCCAGGTAATGGTGCTCCATCGTATCCGAAGCCGCTTTCACCACGCCTTGGTTGAGACCAGCATAGTCGATTGCGGTCCGAGCCCGGGAGGATTTGCGTACGAAAGTCGTTTGGCCATGGATGGATCGGCAGTTGCGACAAATAAACTTATCAACGGTGCGGACTTCTCGATCGTTCTTGAACCCGGCACAGACGATATGGAACCAGCGCTTGCACCCATCGCAGCCAATCCACGTATCTTCTTCTTGCTGTTCTTCCGGTTCCATTGGTATCCGCACCATGTGACAAGCAGCACAGCTTGCCTGGTTCGTATCACTCGGGTCGTCCTCTTCTTCAACCTTGGGTGTCACGTCCATTGTTTGATGGGGACTATGGGGCTCCTGCTGAGGGCTGAAGGATTTGTACTCCGCGTACCCGGCGTAACGGGACACCTCCGTCGTTGAAGTGCCGTCCTCATTGTCTTCTTCCCAAACGATGGAAGGGAGCGTACCGGCGCTCGTGGTGGGCCGCACGCCACGAATAATCGGGCGCGACATAAATGCCGATCCATCGGAACGCGACCTCATACGTGACTGCGGAATGTGATCCTCCGTGGGGTGATATGCAACCTTTGTATCCTCGGAGGGGCCACCGTGCTCGAGATAGGGAAAACCGACTCGATTGTGTCGAATCGAGTCACCTCCGTAGAGATTGTTGTGGTGGTGATAGGTTTCATCGATGCTGACTCTTTTCGTGTGGAGGCCGCTAGGCTGGAAGTTCGTGGGTCGGGCAAAGTTGAGCAAGAGCTCTGCATCCGTTTTCATGCTATCCAAAATCGACGGCTGAGGATTGTTGGTCGGTGGCATCGCTCGAGAGGAAGAGGAGGAAGAACGGTATGGTGATGGATCCCGCTCTGATCGGGGCCGTTTCGCAGGTCGTTCGGCATTTTGAGGCTCGGGAGGAAATAAGGGGACAGCGGATCGAGAATTGGGGGAGGATGGGCGAGGTGGGAGGGGCGCAAAGGTAGGGCTTGTTGCGAGGGCAATCGTCGCAAGCGTGTCGATAGTCGAATTTGACCGGCCATGACCCGACCGGTGATGTGATCCAGCATCCGCGGGGGGAATCCGGGCATGGTTTGACGGACGTTGATCACGATCAAGGCTAGCAGCCCGAGCGAAACTGCGCTCGGCCCAGGATGTTCGAAAATCAGCGGTCGACGGTGTGATGGGCTCAACGGCGCGTCGCGGAGGCGACGGAGTTCGGTATTGCGGTGGACGCTCGCCCAGAGGCATCATAAAAGATGCCGCGCTCATCATCTTTGGCAGATTCCGACGAGCGTCGGGCGCGGAAATGGGTTGGTGGGAAAAGGTCGAAGGTGCGACGACGAAATGCGACTTTGCGGCGGAGTGGGTGCAAAGCGGGGATGTTGGACCACACGGACTAGCGAGAGGCCGTCGCAGAGGAAAGGAGTGTCATTCCTGGTGGCAGGACGTGCGCACGCAGGGCCGTGAGATGAACAGCGATGCTCGAGGGACGATTGAAGACGGGTGGAGGAGATGGCCGACGAGGGAGGCGAGGTCAGTCGCGGCGGAGTGAGTTGAGGGGGTTTTGAGCGTCGAGGCGGCGGGTCGACAAAGGCGCCGAGGGAGTCGCGCCGCAACCCGCGGGGAGGGGAGGAAGGAGACCGGATCGAATTCAATCCAGTCAGCAGGAGTCGATTCCTGCAAACTGGATGACGAACGGGGGGTATCCGAATGGATGGAAGCGTCTCCGGGTGGTTTTGGGAGGAGCGAGGAGGGGAGGACGGAGCGCGGTAGGCGAAGGAGGAGGGTAGGTCGGTCGAGAGCCTGTTCGCAAGGTATGTACTCGGAACCAGCTGTTGCAGCCGGAGGGAGTATCCTGATGCCGTTGGCCCCCTTTCAAATCGATATGAATTCCGGTACGAGAGTGAACTGCGTCTCGCGACTGGATTGTGTCTGAAGAGAGAGAAGAGAGCCCGTCGGCGGCCCCGAGCTTCGACTTGCGACGAGAGCGTCTTCGCCGAGCTGCCTGGCTGATACCGTTTAATACCAATTGTAACCGCAAGATCAAGAAAGTTGCCTTGGATCTGGTGGCTTGAAGTGGCGGCACGTGCTGTATTGTTGTCACGTATGGTCATCGCCAGGATTGCGCTTACCTCATGCGCCTAGCCTGAGGCAGACGCTAAGCCACAAAGGGAAATGCCAAGCCCACCTTGTGCTTCTCTCTGCGTGTCTCTCTTCGTCTTGCGCTGCTCGTCTTTTGAAACCACCACTCGCCCTCGATACCCCAGGTATCTAACCACTTTTCTTCAACACTTCATTCAACCGTTTACTGGACCTCCTTTGTCCTAAGAATGAGCCGGAAGCTCGCCCCCGAAGCAAATCGGTACGTGCCTATGTCTTCCTCGTGCCCCTCCCGCAGTCCGTCTCCGCGCCCATCGATCATCGCCCATCGCCAACAGGGGAGATGATGACTCTCTTGCCTCGCTTATGCCTTTATGTTTCACTTGTAAAGCTAATATGTTGGTCCTCCTATAGGATTCTCTTCGTCAAGAACCTCAGGTACGCATACCCGTCCTCCGCGCTCCCGCCGTCAATCGGAACTTTCGCCCACATCTCTCCCGCAACCACAATCCCACGATCACTGCAAAACCGACAAGTGAAATGCTAATATCTTCTCCAACAGCTACAACGTAACAGCGGAGCAACTTTTTGACCTGTTCGGCAAATTTGGGCCTATCCGGTGAGCTTTCCTGCTCCCTACATTGCGGTACTCCGTTCCTCTGCTAACTTGTCGCTTCTTTTCCTCCTTCGCAGCCAAATCCGTCAAGGCATTGCCAACAACTCCAAGGGGACAGCATTTGTGGTCTACGAGGACGTACACGACGCCAAGCAGGCATGCGATAAGCTCAATGGCTTCAACTTCCAGAGCAGATACTTGGTCGGTACGTGTGACCCCCCGGATCAGCGGCAACGCGCGCATCACCCACGATGGGAAAACACCCAAAACTGACACCTCTCGTTTAGTATTATACCACCAGCCAGAAAAGATGGTCCGCTCAAAGGAGGATATCCAAGAAAGACAGGAAAATCTGGAACGACTTAAACAGCAGCATGGGATAGAGTGAGGTGGGTGGAATGTTTCGACTCTAATGATGCCCTCTGCAAGCATTTAGCTGCGCATGGTGTTGCAACGGATCTCCTGTTATGTTGATTCTGGGATGGCTTGAGGGGTTAGCGGCGTTATTGTTTTTCTTTTTAATCCTTCGGGATATGCTGTTTTCTTGACGACTCCTTTCGGAAGGGTGGAACGGTTCGATGGGTTGAATCTCAGTATCGATTACCGGTATGGGGAAACTTTCGCTTGAAGCATATGCCGAGCGGAAGATTTTATCTTTTCATGTTTATGTTTTGATTCTCTTCTACTTCGTGATCAATACGAAACCCCACTTTGCTCAGCAAACTTTTGTTGTAGAGGATCTACCTTGACTACTTTTGTAGAACAGGTCTAGCCCTAGGTACTGGCCACGATTCGAGCAGTATCAGTTCAACGCCGCCGCCTAGCTACCGGATATTCGCATTTCAAGTTGTTGTTTCAGCATGTAGAACCAAGGTGTGTACGCCTAGTGACGCTTAAGTAGTCGTGTTCCAGATATATATTTCTTGCCTCGACATGGATGGATATCTTCCCTAAGGAGTCGCAAGCAGCCAGTTCCAATATCCACTCAACGATCCACGAAGCAAAACAGGAGTAACTATATACCTACCGGAATCTATGGTTATATCTCCAATACAACCTGGAAAAACAGGGTCTCACCCATAAGGCTGAGACTGCGTCACTGAAGGAGCAGGTCCCCACTCAGCTGCAAAGGGACGGGTCTCTGGTCTTGGCAGGCTACCAATGTCCTTCCAAATACGTAGGACATAAATAAGAAACAAATTGATGGATAATACAGGTAGAAGATGGCTAATAGTATATTTCTAACACTTGAAACTCTCTACGATAGTTCTGTACCCTATATCTATCCCTTCTTGACAGCCAAAGCCAAGCAGAGCCAAGAATTATTAGCCGCGCCGATCCCCTTTGCGGTATTTGCGGGGAGGACAAGTTCGGCCCGACACCGCCTTTAGGCAGAGCTCACTTCCAAGGTTTCGGCGTCACTAACGTCGCTGCAGTCTTCTTCTATCCGCGCTGGTCGTGTTCTAAGCTTTGTTTCCTTCCAATATCGGGTACCTGCGACGAATACGAAATACTTTGTTCTTGTCACCTGCCCATGACGCCCTGTCTCGGCACTGAATAGGCCCGTCCGGCCCCCCGCGTCATTCCAGCCTCCGAACGTTACACTGCCACGACCCCATCACAGCGCGGGTCGCTTCTCGTCTTTTCCAAGGCGAAATCAGATATTCAGCTGGCCTGGCTTCTTCTCAAGTAGCTATGGATGCTGCTACCACTCTGTCGCTGGCCGCAACCGCGGCCTCTACTTTAATCGCTGCGACTTCACCGCCCAGTCCAGTATCATATCTAGGCACCTCCACATCACCGTCGCCCTCTTCACACATGCTGTACTACCATGGGGCTCCTCCACCGGGTCAGGATCCAAACGGCCAGGATGATGGGGAGTGTAGACTCCTTGGACCTTTCTCTCTGCTCGTCCAGGCCGCTCTGGGAGCACTGGCGCTGCTATCATTGGTATTCAAGCGATGGAGGGAACGACCTCAGCGGCCACTGAAAGTGTGGGCATTCGATGCGTCGAAACAAGTCTTTGGATCGGGGATGCTTCATTTAGCGAATCTCTTGATGTCCATGTTCTCGGCGGGTCAATTTGAGATTCGAACAACTTTCAGGCCGAACCCTTGCTCTTTCTACTTGCTGAATTTGGGAATCGATGTAAGTGATCTAAACCATGCCCCTACACTTCGATAACGATGCTTACAAAGTATTTTGAAAAGACAACTCTCGGCATCCCCATTCTGATCTTAATCCTCCGCATCCTGAACTACCTCGCCTCCTACACACCCCTCGCCAACCCACCCGAATCCATCGAATCAGGAAACTACGGTCAACCACCCCGAGCCCTATGGTGGCTCAAGCAGTCAATGATATACTTCATCGGACTTCTCGGCATGAAAGTCTGCGTGTTCATCGTGATCTCGATATTCCCCTTCATCGTCAAGGTCGGCGACTGGGCCCTGGGCTGGACAGAAGGAAACACCGCCTACCAGATCGCCTTCGTCATGCTCCTCTTCCCCGTCATCATGAACGCCATCCAATACTACATAATCGATCATTTCATCAAGAAACCCCTCTCATACGACATTTACACCGCACCTGACACCATCGAGGACGACGAGGATATCCACCGGCGAGAAGCTCTGTTGGACGGGCTGGACGAAGCTTACTCCACTGACTCTGACGACGAAACAAATGGAAAACCGTCAGTCACAGTGTCTCAACCAAAGGCTACTGCAAATGCCCTCCACGAATCAGAGGATGTCCTCACGGACGAATTCTCACCGGTTCCGCCCTACGAGCCGCCGAGCTCGAGCTCTAGTAGCAGCCGCAACGAACGTGATCGTGAACCGAAACAGGATTTGTGAACTCTTGTAAGGGGGAAATTGCAATAGGATACGACTGGAAATACGAGCAAAGTCATGATTATGGGCGTTGGAGATTGGTTTCTTTACTTGCATTGTTGCTTTGGGCTTTCCTTATGATCTATGTGTACACGAATATATGCTACCAACAAATATGGGTTCTCCTCTTTTAAAGGTTTCATAACTATGCTATACTATAAGCACCTGACGGGTCCTTTCCACATCTCACCATCATATTTCACGGCCCCAAATCTAAAATAGAATAAGAAGTATCCGGATTCCCAATCTGATCCACAATCGCCAAAAACTCCGCCGACGAAATCCCAATATCATCCAAAAGCTCCGCACTCGGCATCATCATACCCGAATGATACGGTGCATGCCCATACCCAGTATTAGGCAAATCAACATGAACAAACTGTTCCGCAAACTCTGACCCCCTATTCAAAGACCCATTGTGCCCTTCAGCACTGTTCGCACTACCACTACCCTGATCAGCAGGCACGTGCCTTTCTTCCACGTTAACAGCCGTAGATAGCGTTAGAGGTTGGAGGCCGTTCATTTCCGCGCGGGCGGCGACCTCTAAGAATAATCCCTCGACGTGAACGAGTTCTTCTTTCCGGACTTTCGCGACTTTGTTGCCGTTGACGATCATCTGGTCTAGGATGGAGTGGGCTTCTTGTGCGGAGGCGGGGCCGTCGACTGCGTCGGGGAAGAGGGCGTTGGCCATTGCTAGGTGGATTGCGGCTGCGTAGGTGAATTCGAGGTTGTAGAGTAGGAAGACTTCTGTAGTTTTGTTAGATGGATGGTGTTTCCCGGGGGTGTTGAGTGAGGGATAAATTACCCAGGAGACTGTCGCTGTTAGATATTATTTGGAGGGTTTTAGAAGCTGACTTGATTCCGGCGGTTATTAGGGTCTTTGTAAGGTCTAATGAGCTCTCGACTTCTCCGGTGTTGCTGTCGATTGTGGAGAGTCGTTCCATGAGAGCGGAAAGAAGGAGGGGGCGTGTAGCGACGATGACACACTGTAGACAGCGTCTTAGAACACTCGTTGTATCTGGGTGGGCTTGGGGCTCAATACAAACCTGATGGTATAACAAGGTGATATGTCTTGTTCCCCTAGGCATCGAATCGACTGAATTTCGGAACGTGGCATGGATAATCTTTTCGACCTCCTGGGCATGTCCAGCGAGTGTCTGGAGGATTGATTTCGTAGTGTCCAGGAAGACATTCCATTGAGTCTTCTCTGTCTTGTAAACAGCTGCAGGGGAATTTAGCAGGCAGGTCACTTGTGCGATTTCCCAAAGGAGACTCACTGGTTAAGATGGATGACAATAAATGTGACAGCTTAGCCTGGAGACTGAGGGCGACGTCTCGATGGGAGATTGTGGAAGGTTCAATTGGGGTACTGATATCGCTATCTTGTGTGGACATTGGAAGTCCGACTGAGTATGAGAAATGTCGATCCATGATGTACAGTGTCCACCAGAGGTTATGACATCGTGCCACCACATCTGCACCTAGCTGTTCTTCTGATAGTTGAGTGTGCAGGCCTTCATACTGCGCTATCCGTATTGCTTGACCAAGCTAGAGGGCTGTATTAGTAACTTCATATATCAAGAGATTCCTGCGCAACTCACGTAAATGTACGCAGACTCTCTCTGATCAATCGAATACAGATACAGTCCGGCCATGGCTAGAACTTCAATTGCCAACAGGCTATCTTTCCATAAATGCGCATGATTCGGCATCAGGGACATGGCACGGACGAAGAAGTTCGATCCGGGCGGTTCATCACTTTTCGTACGCGAGAGAAACGCCGTTCCGAATGAAAGGACCAGCAGGTATTGTACGAACCAAAGTCGATGTTCACTCGCCATTTTCACCGGATCCCCGTGGTAGAACTCGTGTATATTCTTGGTAAAAAGCTCTTCATCGAAAAATCGATAGTTCTGGCCTAAATGGAACTTGACAGTGTCGAAAAGGTAGAGCGCGTAGTCGAGTGATGGTAGACCACTGATATCGGGCCGTTCATTGCTTGCACAAGAGTCCCATCGCAATGGATAGACTTCCTTCTCTACTAGAGAAGGAGCGCTATCAGGATATTTGGAGTGAAGTTTCTCCGTCATGAGGATCGTCAATCGAGTGGTGAAGGACCACATGGAGGAGGGGGCAAGCCAGACTATACACTAATTCAGCATGCGAAAACAGAGCGAAGGGCTTGATCACTCACTCCAGCTGCGCTTGTTTCCCTTTGTATTTTTTATAGTTGTCGAGGGTAGAGTGAATGGACTTGTCCAAACGCTAGGAGCATCACTTGTCGTCGGCACAGGCGAGGGCCCGACACTTGAGACACCTGGGCTTCCTGGAAATTGGACAGGGGGCTCGGAGGCAAATACCGTTGTATCCCCCGCATTTGATTGCTGTGGGGTGTCTGGGGAGCGTTGGGTGGTGCCATATCCTTGCTGTTCTCGGACTTGTGCCTCTAGTTGTCGCAAATATCTGAAGAATGCCTGATGTCAGCGTAAAGACTCCTTGGATAATCTATGGCAGTCAAACCTCTCTGAAACCACAACCCGATTGACACCCTCTGTAAATTCACATCTGATATCTCGCCGCTGACAATTGTTACAGGGCTCCTCGCCTGAGCACTTGATTTTGCTATGGCGACACGCGATACACCTATTGAACTGGTTAGCGCTGATTCACATGCAACCACTGGATGGATTTACGCGTTCGCGGTCCGTCTTGTTCTGCGAGTCTGTCCTTGCATGATCATTGCATGATCGGTTATTCTTGACAAGGAAGAAAGAACATCGACAGGATGGAAGAAAAAGTGTATTTGAAACGCTCGACGTGTGTTTCCAGTATGTACCCCGCTCTCCGCACCCCGCATGTCAACGAGGGCCTGTACGGTAATAAATGGTAATTTATGAACGACCCACTGTTTGCCACCATAACAAACTGCCTTTGGTCTGGTGCCCCTTTAGTACTCATTTCAGTATTATAGACACTGGTAAAATCACCATTGCTTTTGTACAGGGCTCTGAAACTGAGAGAGCTTTTGTCAATTCTTTTGTAATAAGTGCCTGATGGTTATACTAACAAGCCCCAACGAGACCTTACACTCTCGGGACCGTCAACCGAGATAGCGACCTTATCTCGGCTGTTCTCGGCTTACCGGCCTCCAAACTCAAAGATATTGAGATATCCAGAAGAGCGAGTTGCGTGAACAACCTTGTCATCCACTTTATATCGATTGGTCTATCTAATGGGGTAAACACTGCCTAATCAATCTCCAAAATGAAAGAAAAGAGACACTATTGTAAGAGTAAATCCCGGCGACTTTTCCCTGTCTACCCATCTCTATAGCTCAATATCGGTCTCCGAGCCCTGTCCCTGCTTTGAGCCCTTCTTCCACCGAACCATGTCAAGTAGTTCCCTCCAGAAATTGCTTGGTGGTTCCTCCAGTGCATCCTCATACGCATCGATCGCAGGTCTTTCCCAAATCAGATCGGCATCCATAGGCTTGACCACCTTGGTACGCTTGAAGATCTTCCAGTAAAGGTAGAACACAAGTGCTACGATGACCATCGCGTAGTGCGTGAAGAAGTTGGTCACGTCCCACGGTGTGAAGCTGGAATATCCATAGAAGACGAGAATGAAGCATTCGCCAATAAGACCGATCCAAGTAGTGTATGGTTGGAAGCGTCCATAGTACGGGAAAGACTTTCGATCGACACCTTGTGCTTTGCAGGCCCGGTAGAAGAAGAGATATGTCACGCAAATGACAATGTAATCAATCAAAGCGCCGGCAGTAATGAGACTCGTCAGCCAAGTCAATGCCACGGAAGACCCGTTGCTGAGAGAGAGTAGCGAGAGTAGGGGGAACAGCATCACCACAAAGACGCAGTAGATTGGCACTCCCTTCTTGGTGCATTTCTGAAGAACTGCCGGTGCTCTTCCATCTAGAGCCAGGCCGTATAGACTGCGACTGGAACAGTACATATAGGTATTGCCAGCTGAGAAGATTGTTGTCACCAGTAGAGCGTTGATTAGGTGTGGCAAAGCCTCGACTTTCATATTCTGCATTGCGATGATGAATGGCGTTGCCGCTGCCGTGCTGACACTTTCTCCCGTGATAAACACGGAAATTAGGGTTGGGTCATTGTAGGCGACAAGAACGCCGACACAGACAGCGCCAACCATGTAGAAGAAAATGAATCGCCAGTAAACAACCTTGAAAGCCGTCTTGATATAGACCCGGGGGCGTTTCGCTTCGGCTGCAATCAGATTCACATACTCTGGCCCAGCGATTGTAAAGCTAGCGGTCCAAAGCGCAGATAGAAGGCCTTCAAACCTCCCCAAAGATCCGGTGTGTAGATATTCGGCCATAGGTCCAGGATTATTCCAGTACTGGAATCCGTAGGCATTGTGCTGGGGATTGCCACCGATCATGGTGATGAAAGTAAAAGTGAAAAGCAAAGTGATCAAGATCACCTTGCCACCAGAGCCCCAGAACTCAGCCTCTCCATAGATCTTGACCGCAAAAATGCTCAGTGCGCTAAGGAGAATAGCCGGGTCAGTAGTGCTTCCTAAAGACAAGAGGAAGGAAAAGGCCAGAAACTCACGCATATGCGGCAATGCATGCACAACAAACAGCTACTGCTGGGATATCATCTCTCCAGAATCGAAGTACCATTATGAGGGCGGTAATCTCGAACGGCACAGAAAGTGCTTCATAAAAGAAGAAGTTCCATCCAGCCATGAACCCAAAGGCATCGTCAACCCATTTTCCGGCCAGTCGAATGAATCCACCAGGGACGGGGTACAGAATAGTCATCTCAGCCAATCCATTGCTAACACAAGCAAGAATAGCAGAGTAAATAGCGTATCCAAGAAGCAGACTGAGAGGGCCACTCCTGGCAAGACCACCACCGATACTGACAAACAGAGCAGTTCCGATAGAGCCACCAACGGCCATAATCTGGATTTGGCGATTGTCGAGACGACGAAGTAGTTGGGGAGGAGGATGGTCAGTGACCTCAGCTTTCATGATATCTTGACCACCAGGGCTTCCTTCAAGGCTGACATCCTCGATAGTCTCCCCAGATGCTCCATCTTTTGCAGCCATGATTTCAGAATAGAACAAGAAGAATAAGTGTTCACAAGGAACATAGTTGTGATATTATCAGGATTACTCCAGCTATATACGGCCCCGGATTTCCACAACTCGGTAGAGGCTGCATCATTAAGCCCTAACAATCCCGTACCCCAGAGCCAAGGTAATTCCCCACAAAATGAGGGAATTCCAACATTTGGATTGAAATTTTGAGGGTCCTGATTGGATGATGAGCGCCGGGGGCTGAAGGACTCTCTCCGTGCAACAATTTGTTGAGTGTGGTAATGCGTTGTTCATAGCTGAATCCATTCTCCAGATGATCCATTCCGCCTATACGAAACAGGTTTAAGGTTTTTGTGTGTTAGTTACTGCTGAAGCTTATTTACCAAGATTGAGCCGAGAACCCGATGAATCCGAAGGACCCGATCTGGGTCCCAGTAACAAAACAACAAGGGCTTCGGAAAGGTGATGCCGCCGAGAACCCGAAGAATTCCAAGCTATCCCATAAAGGTAACACAATGTAGCCATCGGATGATAGCAAATATGAGTTGCACAGCATGTGGAATTCTTGCGACACTCCTCTCGGGAGCTTCATCCGATCTCTGGTCTCCACCTCCACAACTTCCAAGTCCGGGGTTTAGTTCTAATCAAGAAACATCATGTGGCTCTTATTAAATGTCATGAGAAACTTTGATATTTAATTACCACCAAGTAAACCTCGTCAATCATCTTCGAATTCAAAAGTGCCATAACAAGCATTTCCATTCTCAAAAGTCCTCCTTCTGAGAAAATGTCTGCTACTCAAGTGATCACCCCAACGGCCGCACCCAAGGTGCAACATGTTGGCCAGGTGACATGGCGTGCAACTCGTCCAACCGAGCCGATTCCTCAGTTCCTGATTGATGAGGCCAAAGTTGAAACCAAGCAGTCTTTTGATGCGAAGCAACACTTGCGCTATGAGCCTCCCAGCAAGATCTACACCATGAAGGAGATCGGCCTTGAGGGTCAGGGTATCTCTCCCGTTGCTGTCACTGCGCCCTTCCAGCTCTTCACCGAGGAGGCTATCAAGCAGATGAGAGCTGAGATCTTCAGCAAGCCTGTACTGGATAACTGCCTCTACATGTCTGAGTTTGTCAAGAGCACTGTCCGTGGAATGGGATCTGCGTAAGTTGCCCCAAATATTTACTGTTGCATGAACACTTTCTGATCTCCCATAATAGACGAGCTCCTTTCACTTGCGACGCCTGGAACAGCCCTGAAGTTCTGGCTAAGGTTTCCGAAGTCGCTGGCATTGAGCTGGTCCCTGCCATGGACTATGAAATTGCTGCTATCAATATTTCGGTCAACGACCAGACCATTCCCATCTTCAATGCTCCCAAGCCAGATGAGGATGAGTTCCCTGCTTTCGCATGGCACCGTGACAGCTACCCATTTGTCTGCGTCACCATGCTCTCCGATTGCGTCGGTATGACTGGAGGAGAGACTGCCCTGAAGACTGCCTGGGGTGAGATCATGAAAGTCCGCGGCCCTGCTATGGTATGGTATCCCGTCACACGAGTATCAAATAACTCCTACTAATCGTCTTTCACAGGGAACCGCGGTGGTGATGCAGGGAAGATACATTGAGCACCAGGCTCTCAAGGCCTTTGGAGGTCGTGAACGTATCAGCATGGTTACCTCGTTCCGGGCAAAGTCTCCTCATGTCATCGATGAGTGCGTTCTGACTGGCGTGCGCCCTATCAGCAACCTGTCCGAGCTATACAGCCAATACACTCAGTACAGGCTGGAGGTGCTCGAGGAGAGAATTCGTGATCGCCTGAAGAAGGAGCAGCGAAGCGCACTTGCGAAGCGCGATTTCGATATTGCTGGCGCGAGGGCCTTTTTGACTCAACAGAAGGAGTTCATCGAGTCGATGATTGAGGAGCTCATTGAGTAATGGTTGTATGTTTGATTTAATTGTGTTATTAGCCTTCTAGACTTCCTCAATTGAATGAATTATATGTTTACAATGCACTTCATACTGCGTAAGAAGTATTGATTACTATCTTAATACACCATATGATCCAAACTCTTGCCCATATAGTTAGCCTTTCCCTGTTCTCATAATTAACAAGGCAATCCTCGTTCGTATTCAGTATTGACTTTGAAGATGTGCCTGACCACTTTTCTATGAAGGTAGTTATTGCTGATATCACCATTCTAAGTGTCTACTATATCCATTAAAGTTCGCCAAGTCATGGCATCGCTTTCTCAACACACAACACCAAGAAAGCTGATCTATGGGGCAAAATAAGTGGCTTGCATTATTCAGATAGGAGCCGAACGAGCCAACAATACCATTTCCGTTAAAGTGGAATTTGCGGTTAATTCAGCGAGCCCAGCCCATGGGGTTCTCTCTCGACCGAGTTTAGCCCCGTACTTGATCCGATGCATGCCAAGTCGGCTTCCTCGGGGCTTATTGTTGACCACGGAAGATCCCCGGACTATACTGTCGCGTGAGTTGGGGGTACTTTGGGGTAAATTCATCTATAGGCCGAGTGATAGTGAGCTTAGTGTCAATGATATTTTGAGATTTGTGAAATATCTACAACTTCAAATTTTTTCATTGCCAAAAACTGCCTTCACATCTCCCAAATATCCCACCTTGCATCCCTCCCGCAGCACGAAACAAGTCGTGAAATTTGCCTTTCTTTCCTAAAACCAAACACACGATGCAAGCAGCCAACCGCCTTCAAAGGTCCCTCAAAGCAGGGCGCCCGTCCTATGGAGGATGGCAGATGCTTCCAGGGACGAACCTCACCCGAGTCATGTGTCGATCAGCAACAAATATGGACTGGCTTCTCGTCGACCTCGAGCATGGAAATATATCCGATCACTCTATGCACGAAATCGTCGCCGCAGCAGCCGCTTGTAGTGTTTCACCAATTGTGCGCGTCGCGGAGGGACGCCACTGGATGATCAAACGCGCATTGGACTCCGGAGCACACGGTATCCTCGTCCCAGTCCTGGAGACTGTGCAAGATGCGAAGGATGTGGTACAGGCGTCCAAGTTCCCTCCGATGGGCACGAGGGGCTTTGAGCCTCTTCTTGCGGTGGAGAAGTTTGTTGAGCAGCACCCTCATGGTGGTGGTGTTAGGGAACTCACTGGGCGGGAATACTTGGATCAAGCCAATGATTCGCTCGTCATCGCTGTTCAGATCGAGACAAAGTCTGCTCTAGATAATGTGAAGGAGATCGCCATGGTACCTGGCATTGACGTCCTATTTGTTGGACCCTTTGATCTGGGTGTTAGTATCGGTCATCCTATCACTGCTGGGAAAATGGACCAGGAGCTTGTTGAGGCTATTCAATTGGTGCAGGAAGCTGCGCAGGCTGCAGGTATTGCTGCAGGTATTTATTGCGACAGTGGCGAGGATGCAAAGGAGTGGGCTAGCAAAGGGTTCTTTATGAACAGTGTGATTACTGACATGATTGGGCTTCGGCAGGTGGTCAGTCAGACATTCAAGTCTGCCCAATAGCTCAATATGTCATCATAGCCAAAGATTCTATACAGATAAACGCGCACAGCAACTCTCTCCACGTCGTTGCAAATATTGCCAGTAGATAATTTTAATCGGCCCGCCAGTGGATGGTCCTGTAAACCTAACTTTGGTGTTCCCCTGCCGCGCGCTGTGTGTGGTATGAAGAATTCTTAGCCGAAGTAAAAAAAACAGAGAACCAGCCACCCTGCGCTCCTACATATCTTTGATCAACAACTGGAAACTAGGAAGCTCTTCTTCTCTGCTTACCAGGTAACCATCCGAAGTCTTAATGATACAAGATGGATATGGAAACCGAGGAATAACAACATAGCCCAACCCCGTAACATAGTCATCAAATATCCGATCACACCTCCTTCGATTTCGCTACACATAAACATGAAACTTAAAGACAAGACTGTCTAACCTGTACGATTGAAATTTGTTCTAACACTCTATTTAAATCTTCCCATCTCCCTCTATCGCTATTCATCGACCGTCCTTCAAACAACATCAAATTCGATAGTGCCCCAGCCCTCAAATTCACAAGACCAACGACCAGGCTTATCCATCGGGACAGCCTCCAAGCAACTTCCAGGCAAGATAATCTGGCCTGCCTGGAACTCAATGTCATAGGCAGAAAGGCGGTTCACCAACCAGGCAACACCCGCCAGAGGGTTTCCAAGCACATTGCGAGTGTTTCCCGTCATAACCTCGACACCGTTGAACCGCAAGATTCCCCTGGTGTTGCTGAGATTGAGGTCAAATAGCTTCTTGGGAGTTCCGCCCAGAATCACACCACCGTTTGAACCATTATCGGCCAATGTATCCGGAAGATCAATAGCCCAATTCTTCACACGGGAGTCGATGATTTCAATCGAGGGAACGACGTAGTCAACTGCACTGATCACGTCTGCAACAGTCACATTGGGTCCTTTGAGAGGGCTTTTCAGGACAAAGGCGGGCTCAAGTTCGACATATGGCTTGATGAACTGGTCCAGGTGGATAGGGGAGCCTTCATAATGGAATGTCTTTGCGTGCAGGAAGCCGTAGTCGGGGTGGTCAAGTCCAAAGGCGACTTGCATGACTCTGGCGATGTTTCCAAGCTTGTAACCGACAAGACGGTCTCCATTCTGGACTGCGAAATCAGAGTTGATTTTCTGAACCTGGAATGCGCCCTCTGCGTCAAGGGACGTCCATTTCTTTGTTGGTGCGTCGATGGGCTTGCACTCATCGCGTGCTGTGCGGAGCGCAGCTGCTATATCGCTCAAGTCAAGGGCTGACATGCCGTTGGTATTGTGAATTTTAGATTGGAAGTTCGAATGTGGTTCCTTAAAGTCGACTTGCAGGGTCAACTAAAGTACTGAAGAAGTAGGATATTCTGAGGAATCACACTTACTTCCCGCTATTTAAGCATCCTCTACATTATAGTCAGTCAACCACCCTTCAGATCCAGAGTCCGCATACATTTTGCTCAAAGTATCTCTACATTTGTCGTCCTCGGTAAGTGTTCAGTGGTTGCGCCCCGAGTATGCCGACGATGCTCCTGCAGTACTATCTCGGAAGAAGAACCCGAGCCCCATTCTCGCGAAGCCAAAGTGGGGAACCACCCGGCAGTTTTCCGATAAACCCTCCAGTACTCTCGACTTGATCGCTTTTACCGTCAAGTTGTCTCATGATTGGCACGCCCGATAACAGAGAAGTACTGACATGACTAACTCCAGTAACTATCCGTGTCTTTTTTCCCCGACCTGCTTCCCCGGACTAAGCCCCAACACCCCAGACGAAGACCGGTTGGCACTTGTTCGGGCCTCAAGACGGGCGCACACGATATGTACCGACTACCGAGAGCTTAGCATTGCCGATTTGGACTGTTACTTTGCGAGATCGGTGGATATCTCAGCATTCATTTGTTGTTGTCTAGCATCTTTGCCCAGATTATCTGAAATGACACGATAGCGAGATAGGGTTGCGTAATGAATGGTGACTCAGTGGATTTAGGGGAATTCTTCATAGTTCCTTATACTACATACTCGTTTCATAATAAAAAAAGGTAATATCTATTTTACTAGCAACGATAATCAACAGGAAGTACCGAAACTCGCCGTTTTCGTCCTCTCTCCATTCATTGACCTAAACGGGACTAGTGTATTCGAGCGATCTCATGCGGCTAAAGCAGCAAGAGCCTGACTATCTATGGATTCGATCTCGAGGCGCAGTATTCCCTTCAAGTTTCTTAGACCAAGACCTTTTGCTTCTCAGCCTTAGCTATGCATATCACTGCTCCCATGATCTATCTTGAGTTCATCAAATCGTTTAAATCTAAAGTAGTGAGAACCTTGTGCAGTCCAGTTCAATTTTCTGGCTGGTGACTATAAATTTATTTCCCTGCCGAATTCCGGAATGGAATTGATGCGCAGACGCAAGTCTGTGCAGCTGCAGTATAATTCAATGAGCGCTCAAATCCAATCATCTCAACTGTTAGTAGTTTTTCCGTAATTTAAGCAGACCGCTAAACGGATCAACAAGCCACAGCATTCGTCCAAAAAGGGTAAATATTTGGAGAGATACGGAGCAATCCAGAACTAGCGGATAATTCTATGACTCGCTGATGTATAAAGAGACCAAAAAGCAAATTAACGATGTTCAACCATTTTTCTTTAAATCCGCTTGCGCTGCTTTGAATATTGCTCTCGATACTATTGTGTTTTTCAAGGGCGTCACCGGAATCGCAATGGCGACATACGAAGACAGCAAATCCCCAGAGGGGCCCAGCTCCTATCCAATCTCCCATACTATCTCTGCATCGGACGAAAGCAACACAAACATGCCTTCTTGGGATAGTGATGATGATCCCAAAAATCCTTACAACTGGCCTACTTCGCGAAAATGGGCCCTGACTTGCCTCGCCGCTTTTGCCACGTTCCTCACGATGATGAACGGGACAATGGCTACTGTTGCGCACTTTGAGATCTCCGAGGTCTTCAACATAAGCGAAACATCGTTCCCCCATTCCTACTGGATTGTGACAACATGGGCCCTTGGTGGTGCATGCTCTGCTCTGTTTATCCTCCCCCTCGCTGAGGATTTCGGAACCAGACCAGTGTTTCTCTCGACCTACCTAGTATTTCTCTGTTTTCTTGTGCCACAAGCTGTCGCCCAAAACTATGCTACACTAGTGGTCACCCGCTTCTTTGCAGGTGGCTGTGCTGCCATTTTAGCCAACACGGCTGCTGGGGTAGCTGGAAATGTTTGGAGCACCGAGTGGTCAAGATCAGTCCCGGTCAGCCTGTACATATTGGGCTATATGGCTGGGAGCAGTATGGGCCCAGTAATGGGAGCTGCAATCTTCCAATCTTTGGGATGGAGATGGATAGGCTATATGCAGCTTATCTGGTTTGCAGCACTATTCCCCGTCTACTACTTCTTCTTCCATGAGACACGAGGAAGCGCAATCCTAACACAACAAGGGAAATCTAAGGATAAAGGAAATGACTCTGTCGGTTCAGAAAAGACGGCTACGACATCTACGTCGAGCTTAAGAAACCTCACTGCCAGTGCGACGAGGCCAATGATACTATTTTGCACCGAGCCAGTTCTATTCGTGTCGACGTTATGGTCTGCCTTCACAATTGGAACGCTATTTCTTTTCACTCAATCAGTTGAACAAGTATTCATGGAAATATACGACTGGAGTGTCACTCAGACCGGATTCGTCCAGTGCGCAATTGTGATCGGCGAGTGTATAGGATGGTCTCTGAATTTCCTATCTCGGAAGCTTTATCTTACGTCTACTTCACGAAATACTGAAGTTCCCGGAGCTCCAATTCCAGAGGCTAGACTCTACATGGCCGTTTTTGGAGGAGTCTTTGGTATCTCCGGTGGCATGTTTACCTACGCTTGGACTTCCTATCCTCATATCCCGTGGATCGCCCCCGCCATCAGTTTAACTATGGTCGGGGCTGGCAGTGTCCTCGTTGTCTCAGGAGTGACCGATTATGTGGTCGACGCATACAGTCACTACGCCGGGAGCGCAATGGGGGCCGTTGCCACCGGAGAGAATATCTTCTCTGCCTTCTTGCCCCTAGCAACATTCAGCATGTACAACAATTTGGGACTAAACTGGGCAAGCACAATGCTTGCTTTTATCTCTCTGGTGCTCTCGCTAGTTCCGACGCTTATGTTTGTTTGGGGGAAAGAGGTTCGGGCCCGAAGCACCTTCATGAACGAGATGACAGAAGATGGCTCTAAAAGGAGCGATGATATGGTTTAGAACAATTTGAAACTCGGATATTGAGCTCACGGTGACTGGATGGAACTACATATTTGATGAGAAAGTTTACATAGAATAGATGATGATAATAGAATAAGTCATTGGATGCTGGTACTAGAGATAATGCAATTTCTTCTGTGTAGGACACATGGGCAGGCATTATTTACTCCTCCATATACTATCTTTGCCATGAAAAGTAAACTATAACCGACCGAATCTACTAAGGTAGACCCAGAAGCAAAAGACACGAACTAAAATCGAGCTCTAGGCAATGGTCTCAGCCTGAATCGGGAGACTTTCAATACCCGGCTTGTTGATCCACTATGAAATGGCGATTTATTCTCTAGTTGTCTCTTTTGGGGCGACGGCAAAATCGTATTAAGCTTTCGGCATTTCTGGGGGACATCATGGATCTTTGTTATGGTAAGACATACCCCAATGCCCCGCTCAACTTCCCCCTCGGGTAGATCGGGTTCTCATCCGAGGGGTTCTCCACCGACATGGATATGGCCCGAGAACCCGAGAATGACGCTGGGCAGCTTCCTGGGAGAAGTGAGAAAGAACTATAAGGCTTGCATCGCGAGGAGAATTAAATCCTGTCCTCTACTTTCTGGAACTGTATTCAATTTCACTGATTCTATTTTCTTTGAACGATAATTCACATCCGAAGAAAGCTTCAAAATGGCATCATCGTTCTCGACTGGACTAAAGGACCCAAGTCTCTTCATCGAGAAATCATACATTGATGGCCAATGGGTCTCATCCAAGTCAAACGCAACCTTCAAAGTTTACAACCCCGCCACCGAAGAGGTTGTCGGCTCATGCCCCGAATCGAACACAGACGACATTAACGCCGCTATCCAGGCTGCATCAACAGCCTTCCCTTCATGGCGCGCTCAGTCAGGTCGGCAACGGGGACGCATTCTGCGCCGACTGTTTGAACTGCTAGTTGCGAACAAGGAAGACATTGGCAAGATCATCACAGCCGAGAATGGCAAGGCAAAGGGCGATGCCGAAGGAGAGGCTCTGTTCTCTGCCGGATTTTTTGAATGGTTCTCGGAGGAGGCACCGCGAATCTACGGTGATGTTATCCCACACAGCAACCCATCTTGCCGTACGCAGGTCCTAAAGGAGCCCATCGGTGTGTGTGGGTTGATCACTCCCTGGAACTTCCCGATGGCCATGGGAGCACGCAAGGTAAGTCCAAGAATTTATCAAATGGTAGTCTTCATAGGCTAACTCTAAATGCTTTTTCTCAGGTGGCTGCTGCCTTGGCGGCTGGATGTACTGTTGTCATGAAGTCAGACGGCCTGACTCCATTCTCTTCTAACGTGTTGGCTGTTCTTGCCGAGCGTGCTGGTGTTCCGAAGGGTGTGTTCAACGTTGTCACAGCATTGGATAACACACCTTCTCTCGGACTGGCACTTTGCGAATCGGATATTGTGAAGAAGATCTCATTCACCGGCTCGACCCGCGTTGGCAAGCTGCTCATGCAGCAGTCTAGCAGCACACTGAAGAAGCTGAGCCTCGAGCTTGGCGGAAACGCTCCATTCATTGTCTTTGACGACGCTGACGTGGAGACTGCCGTTTCAAGTGCCATTATCAGCAAGTTCAAGGTCACCGGACAGACTTGTGTGTGCGTAAACCGATTCTTTATCCAAGAGGGTATTTACGAGCAATTTAGCAAGCGCTTCGTGGAGGAAATGAAGAAATTCCAAGTTGGTAATGGCCATGATGCCGCCTCAACCCACGGTCCTCTCACCAACGGCGTGGCCAAGACACAAGAGCACATCAGCGATGCTCTGGGCAAGAACGCTACCGTACTTCTCGGCGGTAACCCTCTATTATCTATTGGAAAGAACTTCCACGAGCTCACTATCCTGGGCAATGTCGACGATTCGATGAAGATTGCGTACGAGGAGACTTTCGGCCCCGTCGCAGCGCTTGCCAAGTTCTCGACTGAAGATGAGGTCGTTCGCCGTGCAAACAACTGTGAGGTTGGTCTTGCATCTTACCTTATGACGAGCGACCTGGGTAAGGCACACCGAGTATCTGAGCGATTGGAATTCGGTATGGTTGCGATCAACACTGGAATCATTTCAGACTCTGCTGCGCCGTGAGTTTACCCATTACCCAGGGTTGATGCATAGATGTACTGACTGCTGGTAGATTTGGTGGTGTTAAACACTCCGGCATGGGTCGCGAGGGCAGCAAGTACGGCATTGACGACTATGTTAACATCAAGATGATTGTGACTGGTGGTATCAACACTGTGTACACATCTAGCTTGTAAATGTTGAATTCGACGGATAGAAGGATGGGCTAGTAGATTTCAGCACCCCAAAGAATGGAACTAAAGATTTTCCACGATGGTATAAGTCCAGGCGTTCCCAGCCATGCTTTATCAATGGAACCTCTGTCTACTTCGTGGTCATTCCACAATTGAATGCGACACACGAAAGGCTGTTAAATGGCAAAGGATTGTTCTCGAATTAGTTTTATATCTTGAAAATTCCTATTTCAGAAATGGGGATATTTTTTGAGCCACCGTGTCTATCATAACTGCGCAAAAGAGAAGTACCGACCTCGACAGAAGAGTACAGATAACCTAAACAAATACACCGCCAGGAATAAATTCGAAAAGTACGCCTTGGAATCATTTTCCAAACATTCACGGGTTAAAATTTTTAACATTAATGAGAAGGGACTAATAGACTTTGTCGTTACTATTTTGCTCTTTGATATGGCACTTCGTTGCAACAAGGGAGCTCAGAATTTCCCAAGTGGATAATCAACTATGTCTAGTTCTCCTAGCTTCTCCCTACGATAACCCGCACATCTTGATCCTATGAGCAGATCTTAACTACTTCCATTTCGGTGGTGCATATCGCTACTCATCTCGTTTCAGAGCACACGGCAAACACTACAGTGGAACACCTGTTCGTATATATACTGAGCAGAATAATATGGCCAAGATAATACCAAGACCCCTAGACCCTCAGTAGGACCGGCATGCCTCAGTAAGGTGGATAAGCCTCGTAAAACCGATCCACATCTCTTACGTAGAATAACTTAGCTTGGCCGAAACACGTTTCTATTTATATTATACGATTCGTATTTCACAGTAGAGCATGATATACAATCGCATGGAATTCAGACATGCGAAAGGCAATCAATGCAATGCGAGTCATTCTTCATTCACGAGGACGAGAACATGATGACGGCAAGAAGAAATAAAGCATGTGAAAGAAGTCAACGGGGAAACCGAAGGCCGAAGTTTCACGGAAAGCTTAATTGGGGGCGGGGTTTCAGAAAACCTTTCTAGAAGCACCCCATCACTGACGAGTAGTTCACTTGCTGCGATTACAAGAACATTAGGAAATAGCTAACATCAGTGGCTACACTACTAATTCTTATTTTGTATAGTATATGAGCAATGGTTGTCAAACCACTCTAAGATGCCGAGTCCCATCTCGGGTTCAGTTTCAACTGAGATATGCCATGCAGCTTTTGAACGAACTGCCAGGACCCCGTCGTTTAATGTGGAAAGGTCGCATAACAAGAAAACTGCCCATTGGACAGTATCTCGTTCGTCCGGCGAGTCCCCCGTAATCTGCCCAATAACCATGGTCATCTATAGTGGATCCGCCCCTTAGCGCACGTTTCCATGCCTCGGGTGACATTCGATGCTACCTTGCTGCCGTAGCTCCTGCAGTCTAGACAGGGGCGGTTTTGAAGATAGAAAACATTCCTCGCAGGCAGTGGGACACTGTCACGGCAATCCTCCCTTGTGGCGGGGCTCTAGAGATGTCCATTGGATGGTATCCTTGAAGCCCGATGGAGACGACCGGAGATCCAGCGGGATTGATGCCTAGCTAGGTGTCTCGAAGGTCTATTTCCTTGGGTTATTTATTCTCGTATCGAATTCGGTAGCTTAATCGATGAATGAGCGAATCATTCCAACAAGAGTATCTCCACTCTAGAAGGGCTCGTGTGTAGTCCGTCGCTTCGAATATTCCTAACTCCAAGGCCAAATCGCAAAATCTGAAACTTCCCCTCTCGAATTCTCCTCTCGAGTCTTGTTTCTTGGAAGGAGAACTCGCTTCTTTCTTGATGTTGCTAACTGTTACATTTATGTCGCAGAAGAAAGATGCGACATTAATAGCCAGCGATTAGTGACTCTTCGATCAGAGAGCTCACAGCAGCCATTACGATAAATCATTGAGACCTGAAAAGAGGAAAGGCAGACAGAGAGGCATCGCATCTTCAAAATGGGCTCAAAAATGCCTCTCGTTGGTCCCAGTTTAGCCATTTTCATCGTTTCGATTGTGATGATGGTTCTTTCGATCGTGGCCGTCTCTCTGAGGACTTTCGTACGACTCTATATCGTTCGAGCATTTGGTTGGGATGACGCTCTTATGCTGGCAGCGCTAGTAGGTTCTTTGAGAAATGTCAGCAGAATATCTTACTAATTATATGACAGGCATTATTCGTGATCTTGAACGCATGTAGCTTCATTGGGGCCATGAATGGGGCTGGCCGTACTAGCGCTGCTTTCAAAAATCACGAAGTCTATAGAACGGCGTTGCTGGTAAGAAAGTTTGCTTAGAACGCACATGATAACTTTCCATTCCATTCATTCATCCCACGTTGATCCAAGTTGATGAGCGCTAACCGAGATGACTGCTGCTAGTACTGGTGGCTCTGTCAGATCTTTTACACATGGGCATCCGCACTTGCCAAAGTATCTATCGCTGTCGCCCTCCTTCGATTAACGGTCAAAAGAATTCACCGAATCATCATCTGGGGCACTATCGGTCTTACGCTTGCCGTCAGCTTCATGTTTTGGCTGGTGCTACTTCTTGATTGCCACCCAATCTCATACTTTTGGGACTATGCAGATCCTTCAAAGTCAGGAAGCTGCATGTCCGCGAATAATTTGGTCAAAGTTGCATATGTTTACAGCTGTTTGACGATTATATGCGACTTGACACTCGGACTCCTGCCGATATTCCTCGTCTGGAAGCTGCAGATGAACTATCGGACGAAGATTGCGGTTGGCGGAATCCTCAGTATGGGCGCGATGTAAGTGAACAATTTTATGATATTGGTTGCCTGTGTTGAAGCATCTAACACTTATGGAATAGCGCAAGCGTCGCAGTCATTATCCGAATCCCGTTCCTCCATTTCTATGCTGACACAAATTTCCTCCGTAAGTCGGTGGTGGAAGATGCCGATCACTCCTACGGGCGTATTGTTTTTGAAACATGTTCTAATCTTCCTCAAGACTCTACCTATCAAATAGCCATCTGGTCAGTCGTCGAAACAGGCCTCGGAATCACAGCAAGCAGTCTCTTCACTCTCCGACCACTCTTTCGTTGGCTACTCGACGAAAAGTTGTCCTACGGTCGAAACACTCGCAGTCAAGGACGAGACTATAACAAATACGCGCTCTCCAGTTTCAACAACGACGGGTTGAGGGTAGGTAATAATTCGGGAAATCGGTCTTGCAATGACGGCAAGGTAGTCAATCAAGTCACAATTCCCCCACTCCGGGATTTTATGACTGGTAACAGCAGCGAAGAAGCTTTGTACCCTGAGCCAAATCCCATCACTTCGGGGAACTATGTCACGGTCTCAAGGACATTTGTACAGACTATTTCAGAAAGAACGAAATAGGTTTGCAGCTTGGCGTTACGGCCTGGTTGGCATGAATTCACTATCTAATTGTTTAGCAATGGTATATGATATATTGGCTGCACCTCTTGCACTGTTTCCTAGCCTATGTTTGTTTCAGCCGCTTACTAGTGTAGAATACTTTTAAGGTTACAGTACAGAGGGGGTTGACAAAGTACAGTCAGCGTTCATAAGTATTTGAAACATGGTACGTGCGCCACTTAGCATTTTACCCGTGGGCGGAAGTACTGTGTTCCAAATACTAATGAACGGCCACTGTAGGTAGAAGTTATTGAATAAGTGCCTATTTTATACTTTTTTATGCAGTTAGTATTTTTTCGATTAATAAAGATCTTTCTTATATACTAGTATCGAGGTAAAGTACTGTTACCACGGATCTTCGTTTAGATATAGAGAAAAGCCCACCTCTTCTGACACTTCTTAATGATTAATTTGTGTAGGAATGAAGAAAAAGGAGAAATTTGTCAAGTTCACTCACACTTACTCGTTAACCTTTAAAGAAAGCTGTACTGTAATAGTTACTGCTTAGGCATGCCCTCCATTGATACCTGAAGCGTAAGGTGTTTACCATCTATGCCTGAGGCGGCAACATATTTTGTCCGCCATTTCCACCGCCCTCTTCTGCCGGCGGTGCAAAAATCAAAGCGAAAAATATTCTGATCCCGCCGCAGAAAGCTCCCGACGCCGATCGCCGCGGAGGAATTAATCTGTGCAGCAATTTTTCAGATTGATTCTGATCTCACAGCACAGCGCCACCACCATGTCCAGCGCTGGACTCAAGACCAAGACCAAGCGGGTCTCCGCTCGGTCACCCTTCGAGAACACCACTGCTCAAATTCACGCGGACGAGGACATTGAGATGGATGATGAGACGAGCTCGGACGAGGAGAGTGTTCCTGAGAAGGGCGAGGATGAGCTGAAGCTCGAGCGTATGCTCTTTGGAGATGATGAGGGTTTCATGGGCGCATTGAAGGCTCAGCAGGAGCGGGAGGGTGGCATGCAGCTCACTTTGCACAGCGATGCGGAGAGCGCGAGCGGTGATGAAGAGGCGGATGATGAAAATGATTTGAACAATATGGCTGACGCCGATGTATGTGGCTTCTCGACTCCAACCTTCTTCTAGCAGTCAAACTAACTATTTCCCCTCCAATTAGCTCTTCTTCCTCGACTCCGGCGATGTGCAAACCACCGATCTCATTGAATCCCCCGAGACTCCCTCCGACGAGGAAGATGAAGAGGAATCTGCTCCCGCAGTTTGGCACGACAGTGACGACGAGCGCATCGCGGTCTCTCTGGTTAGCCAGTCTAAGCTGCGCAAACTGCGCAACACCGAATCCGAAGATATCATCAGTGGCACGGAGTACATTCGACGATTGCGCCGGCAATTCCAGCGCATGAATCCCACCCCCGAGTGGGCAGACCCCGAGCTCGCTTCCAAGCGCCGCAAGACCGATTCAGACGACTCGGATGTGGATAGAGATGAGGCGATGGACTCTGATGAGGATGAGGAATTGGCCGCGCAGCCGCTGGCCAAGCTCCTCCAAAATACTACCGAGCTCACTCGCATCGAGGACAATACCAAGACAGGTAGCAAGCGCAAGCTGCGCCAGGAAGTGGTTGACATTCAACGATTGAAGGACATCGGCAAGACGCAACCGGTAAGAACAGACACGACCTTTGACAAAATACATCACTCCGTTCTAACAAATCTATACAGTCCTCCATCGACTCCCTCATGTTCCACCCACACTACCCACTCCTCCTCTCTTCCGGCCCAGCCTCCACCCTCTTCCTGCACCACATCTCACCCTCTGCACCCTCGCCAAACCCCCTCCTCACCTCCCTGCACATCAAGCACACCCCCCCCCACACCTCAGCCTTCGCCCCTCCCACCGGAAACCGAATCTTCGCCTCCGGCCGCCGCCGCTACTTCCACATCTGGGACCTGGACACGGGCAAAGTGGACAAAGTCAACGGCCCCGCCGACCGCAAGGAAGAACAAAAGTCCATGGAGCGCTTCAAGGTATCCCCCTGCGGACGGTACGTCGGTCTGGTCGGTACATCGCGCAAGGGCGGTGGTATGATCAACGTCCTAGACTCAGGCACCGCCCAATGGATCGCGCAGGTGCGGGTTGACGGACGCGGAGGTGTGGCTGATTTCGCATGGTGGTCGGACGGCGAGGGTATGACCGTTGCCAGTAAGAACGGCGAGGTGTCCGAGTGGGATGGCCGACAGCGCCGTATTATCGCGCGCTGGCTGGATGCCGGTGCCGTGGGTAATACCGTGATTGCCCTTGGCGGACGCAGTGGTCGGGATCACCTTGGTGGAGACCGCTGGGTGGCTATTGGTAGCACCACTGGTATTGTGAATATCTACGATCGCCGTGAATGGGCTGCGGCTGCAGCCGCAGGTGCAAAGAGTAATGCCGACGACTCGACGCAGGCGGGTGTCCCGCGAAGCCCGACGCCAGCCCGTGTGTTTGACCAGCTTACCACGCCGATTAGTCATTTGGTGTTTGCACCGGATGGACAGATGATGGTGATGGCTAGTCGGTGGAAGCGTGATGCGCTGAGACTTGGTACGTATAGCACAACATCCTCGACTCTGCCTCGAGTCGATCCTTTTTGGTGAATACCTCGCTAATTATATAATAGTACACCTCCCCTCCTGCACCGTCTACCGCAACTGGCCCACCTCCAACACCCCACTTGGCCGTATCTCGTCCGTGGCCATCTCGCCCAATAACGAGCAGTTGGCCGTGGCCAATGAGCAGGGTCGTATCCGCCTGTTCGAGATTAGAGGGTAGATATCTCGTGGTTTTGTGGGTGATTCTGTCTTGAATATTTTATATCCGGCGTCATTGAGAGCATGCTCGAGTATTGTAAATAGCTTGAGTATATGGCATGGCCTGCATGAATGCACTATTTTCATCGCACTTCTTTGAAGGTTTAACAGTGACTATCAAATCAGGTAATATAGTAATGTTCTGATGGGATACGAGGCTGGAAATGAGCAAGTTAGGACTCAAATCGGTGTATTCACCATACCCAAGAACGTGACTGGACTAGAGTCCACTGCGAGAGCTATAACAACGCAGTATATCTTGAAACCAAGATACAAACTAATCCCAACAACGAAGTACAAAATACAAAAATAAACAAGATAATCAGTCTAAATCTTATATTTGTATCCAACCTCTTTTCCCCTCTCTCTCTCTCTCTCTCTCTCTCTCTCTGTAAAGAAAAAAAAATTCTAAAACGCAAATCCGAGTATCCAAATCACGCCAAACTCAACTAAATAAAAACAAAAACAAAAACATGAAAGTCCAACAAATCCAAGCGATAAGCCAATGCCTAAATCTTAAATGAATGAGTGAATGTGCGGATGAGTCGTGAGGGAATGTAGTCATCTCTAGCGCCGTGTCCAAGTAAAGCAAAGTAAATGAAAGTCGTGATCAAAGCCAAAAAAAGTCAGGTCATCATCTCTCGTGTCGCTGTAGGCCGAGACCAGGGCCGGGTAGTAAAGGAATGGAAACGCTTTCGTGGGCGCCAGGCCGGGGCATGTCTATACTCTTGGTTCCTTTGTGGGTAAGAGGAACTGTAACAAAAAGGAAAGGAAAGGAGAACAGAACAGAACAGAACAGAATAAACAGGGGGTATGGGGGGTATATATCGGATGAAAGAGCAAAGAAAACAGTATGGGGTATAGGTCAATAGTAATCCGAAAGGGTCCTCAAGACGGGACCGCAGGGATGCAAATCCTTGCAAATCCTCGATATCAAAGATGAGCGATCCCTGGTATAGGAATCGGCATCATGTCTGGTGTGCAACTCGGTATGTCGCAGGTGTAGGGGTATCATCACTCTCCAACCCCAACCTCAGCCCACCTAGGCGCCCTCTTCGCCTCACCAATGTAATCCCTAATAACACAAGCCTCGCGATCAGGTCCCTGACACACCTTCCGACGATTCAAATGCTTAAATCTCGGTCCAATAGGCCCATTAACATAATGGTACTGGCCCGCAAAGCGATACTGCCGAGAATCACCCAGCGGGTAAAATTTATCACCCCAGTGGCCCCGGAAATAGAACCACTCCGTCGGTGCGTCAGGTGTAAATGTTGATGAGCGGAGGTCGTCCGTGTCGTAGTCGTAGGTGTAGCCTTTGGCGTTTAGGACGGGATCCCAGAGGGGGCCGCGGTCTGTGATGTCGTGGAGGAGGCCCCAGGGGAGGATGTATTCGTGGACGCCGGCGTGAGCGTACATGGCGTGGCTTCCTTCGGCGGAGTAGATGACCGGCTTTGGTGTGTTAGTATTAGATTTGGGGAAGGGGATTTTGGTTGTGACTGCTACTCACCCGTCGTCCAATTTTCTCAACTGCTTCGTACCGATATGCCTCGCCGGCAGTGTGCGCGCTGAAGAAGAGGGCCTTCGGCTGGCCATTGTGGAATCGCATCAGACAGTGTTCCCAATCGCCAACGTGGTTCCCAAATCGCACGTTGACAACGGTATTCCCAAGGTTGAAGCTGTAAAAGTAGAACCAAAAGGCGTCCACAATTCCGTTTCCCTTGTCCATCACCAGCAAGACTGCAGGCGCATCACTGCGACCTCCAGCGCCCTGATTGCGACTCCCCTGAAGAGGTTCCTGAACAGGAGGATGCCCCCCGTATCGCTTCCTCAATTCCTGCTTGAAGCGGCGATGGGCTTCCTCTGATTCCCGCGCTAGCTGTTCCTGTTCTATGCGGTCCCGTCCTTCCTCGGTATATCGTCTCAAGTCGTCCCATTCGGCGCGATCGTCATCACTCTCATCTAGAATTTCACCGTCGACTCGGCCATCCCAATCGGCCCAAGACTCATCCAAGGCATTGCCATTGCCGTTGCCATCTTCATCTTCATCATTCCCTGGTATGCGGGGAATATTCTGCTCCCCTTCAAGCCACGGCGGGCGCGTAGTGGGGTCATCATCACTAGTCAAAAACACATGGCGACCACCCTCCCACTGATTCAACCCATTCAAATCTTCCAACGTAGGATGATCCCATTGGGCCTGAATCGGGGTATAATTGAGCATGGGCGTCGTATGATATAAATGCTCAGCGATATCCCCGGGCCAAAACTGCTCGCCGGAATAAAGATGGACGAGTGGGGCATAGTCGAAGACGTAGTCGGGGATCTCCCGTCGCGCCCGCTCATCGGCATCCCACTCGGACTGATTATCCTTATCGGCCCCGCTAGTCCACCACGTCCGCCACGGCTTCTTTGCCAAATTTTCGTCATTCAATTCGGACCAGCGCGTCGGATCACGATGTCCATAGTGTCGGGAGATCATGCGAAAGTGTGTTGCGCCGCAGACTCCGAGCCAGCGGCATGCCTTGCGGTCGAACCATGACCCCGAGGTGGCCAGCCAGCTCGGCTCTTCCTTATCCTCTTCGTACCAGACCCAGGCGTTGGGGCGGAGGGTCCGGGCTAGACTGTTGATGGAGACGTAGAGGATTAGAGAGGTGAGGGTTGCAATGGCCGCTTTGACCTTGCGCGTCATCTGCTGAAGCGACTCGGCAGCGACTGCCAATGTCGAGCTCGCCGAGTGGTCAGCGGGAGCGGGCTGCTGCTGTTCATAGACCGCAAGGGCGGCTGTCGCAAGGGATCCAGACGAAGCCGAATGGTCGTGGGGATCCGAGTCAATGCAATGGTGAGCGAGGGGTACTGCCGTGGTAGGCGAGCATGCCGTGGAGAAGGGATCACGGTGATCTATAGTGGGACGAGAAGCAACGAGAGAAAGTAGAGAACACAACAGTAGCAGTCGTAGTAGTAAGTACGGCAGGGGAGAGACTATAAAGACCGAGAGTCAGAGACACATTTGAATCAATGGCTCTTGTTAACCGGGACTTCCGAGTCCAGCGATCTCCCCCGTGAGCAGATGAGTCGAAAGGAATTAAGAAAAAATAATAGACCAAAAAAAAAATCAAACAGAAAGCGGCCAAAAGTCAAAAAATGGGGGAATCTCGAACAAGTCAGCGCGGGCGGCCGGGAACGTGCGGAAATGCATGGCAGCCAGAGCCAAGCCGGATGCGATCGCCCAGAGGGTCGATGATTATCACGGTACATCGAGTCATGTACAGGATGGTCCCCCTCCTGCAGGGGACCCGCGGCCTGACGCGATCAACGGAAGACTCGGATCACTTACCAATCCATGATGGTCGGGCCATGGTTGTGTCGGGTACTTTCGATGACGGCAGGAGGAGGGGGACAATACCTAATGCCTCCAGGATGAATAGGAAGTGGTGGAGTCGAGAAGAGGGGCAGGGAATTACTGTACAAAAAGGGCGTAAGGCTGAGAAAGCCGGTCTAGGGTGAACCCTGAAGTGAACCTTAAGAGATGTACAGTACATTGTAGACTACATGGTAGACAAGTAGAGTAAGAATGAATTTTTATTGACTGTACTTGAGTATTGTATACATGGAATAATTACAACGCATCTGTTGATCATATACCAAGGTCAGTGTCAACAAACAAAAGCAGGAAACCCGATGAAATCCCGAGTATACTCCATGATCCTCCTAGTAGTAGTAATACTACTACTACTAGTATCCTAGAATATTCTAGTAGTATACTAAGTACTCCGGAGTACTGAAGAATGGATACTCCGGCAGTTTGCCCCGCCGCTTTCGCCTTCCTCTCACCGCTCGGATGCCACCGCCTTTCTCACCGTCTCCATCTGCCGTCTATCTTATCGCAATCAAATCATCTCCCAATCATCATCCCTCGAAAAAAAAACATTCAAGATGGAACAACCCATGGATGCAGAAATGGATGAGTGGGAGTACGAGTATCACTACACCGAAACAGAGGTACACCATCTCATGCACTTCCCAGGTCATTCGCAAAGCTAACCACCCTCCCCCAGTCCTTCTATCTAAACCTAGACCTCTCCTCCGTCCACGGACCCATCCGCCCACCACGCCGACGCCAACAAGAAGACACCACCACCAACGCAGAAGAAGACGGATTATCACAATCAATCCCACCAGAACCCTCAATTGAAAACACCACAACCACCGAACTCTTCACGCCCCTCGAACCCACCGAACCAGAGGCTCTAGCCAACGAACGAATCCAGATCCTCGGTCTCCACACGTGCAACCCAATCGTCTCATACTGTGACCAACTCTTCAGCTGCACCTGGGCCGATCAAATAGGCACAGAACTGATCTTCGCCCACCCAGACGCTCACCCAGATACAAGCAATGGCACGGGCCAACCCCTCCCCGCCCCACTCCTGCAGGGTCCCTCCTTCGAGCTTCTCGCCGCCAACAGCGTGAAGATCCTCGGCCGCAAGGCCAACATTACCTCCAGCGCTAGCTCGGGATTGGTCGCTGAGACGCAGATAGGGACTAGCACGAGCGTTGCGACTCCTACCTCTGCAGATGAGACCCAGACTCCCGTGACCGCGAGTGTGCCCCGCCGCGCGATCCAGCCCTCGCATCAGGCGAATTTCCTGGCGCGTCTGCAGAGTATTAAGACGGCGAGGGGAGAGACGGATACAGTACGGACGACTTTTAACGCGAGGCGGAATGTGAATATTGCCGATCGGTTGGGTGCGTGGGCTCGTACGGAGGCCCAGTTGGCGGAGATTCATGCGTTGAATGATCGTGCACGGAAAGGGGATGCCGAGGCGATTGCGGCGTTGGAACATTTGATGTATGAGCTTGCGCAGCAACAGCAGCAGCGAGAGGAGGAGGAGGAGGAAGAGGAGCAGCCGTCATCGCTGCTCCCGATTGACCCCCAGCTCATGTGAGAACACGCAGCGACAAGCGACGGGACGAGCTTGACATCAGGTGGAGAGCGACGAGATCTCTAGCCGCGGAGAGCAAACCATACTGAAATTCGCACCACACTGCGACCCTGTTAGTCGGCCCGACACCAGCGATTTAGGACACCCGGAGATATTGTTCAGCTATCGGCACCTGTCAGCGTTGCTACAATGAGGCCGATGGTGCTCTCATCACGTGTGGTCACGGGCCGAAGAACCGAGCCATACCATACCGAAGCAAACAGTGGCCGACCCTACTTTATCGCAATTCCAGGGGTTCTTACATAGGTTGAGAAGCTGTTAGCTTGTGACTACGACTTTCCCTATGCTCAAGCTTAGCGTCAACGATTGACCCCGACACGCCAAGTACATGGAGATAGTTTCTCTGAGAAACTGCATCAAATTTTACGCACTCATACACCCGCTCTTCCGTGCTATCCAGGCCCCACACCCGGCAGCCCCGGACTGACTAGCCTCCTTAACGAGCCCAGAAGCTGGTGATCATCTACACCATTACGAGGATAACGTCATAGCCTATCCGACATGGGCCGAGCTGTCGCAATGATGCGACGATGACTAGGCTTTTATTCATCCACATCGAATCAAATATTGATACCCTGTCCTATCCTTTCCTGGACATCTAAATTCGAATCTCATGTGCTCGCCTTCCTTTAATTGTCCAAGCACATAACCTCCGAAACCCCGACCGTCGATCGACTACACTAGAAGTTTGTGGTAGGATGTGAATGTATTTCTGGGGCGAGGGGGGTGACGTCGTGATCTGCGGTGTGATGCTCAGTACAAACTTACGTTGGATGTACATCGGAAGACCAACTAACGCATTTCTATGTCTAACTGAATAACATAACCTTTTGACATTATCTTTCGAGAGTCTTAGATGTAAACATCGACAATTATCCCTTCCCAGACTCACAACGCTTGTAACCCTCAGTCTTATTCTGGCTTCCTTAACCCGTTCTATGCCCATCATACCCTCAACCCATAATTCAACTATCAACCATCAACCCCCTTCCTATCTTCCCAATACTCCCCCGAAACCCGAACACAAACATCCCAAATCCTCCTCCGATTAACCAACCCCAACCACCCACGGTTTTCAACCCCGAGCCCAAACTTCTGCTCAGTATTCCTTTCAAGACAAAAGAAGAGTTTCTTATAATTAACCCCAACCTTTCCTTTTCCCTGTTTCGTATCAACCACCTCTTTCTCACCATCACCATCAATATCCCTCCACACCTCCCAAGCCCAAGGAACTCTCTCCAAACAAAGAGCTTTCCAAAAAGACTCGTTCTTCGTAGCGTAATACGCCGTTACCGACGCTGCTAGGAAGTACTGTAGTGCGTCCGCGGGTAGATGTCCGCATATAAGATGCAGGATCTCGATGGGGAGGGAATTGAATGGATCGATTATCACCTTTTCTGTTTCTGTTCCTTTCGCTTTTGATCCGGTGGGTTGGCTGGGGTTTGCGGCGCTAGGCCATTTGTAGATGAAATCTAGTGCGTCGAGGGAGAATCGTAGGGGATCTATTACGGAGTACTAAAAGACATTATTAGTAGGAGAATCTAGTTGAGACATGTTAGAAACACTGGATAGGGGCCGGGTTTTCTACCTCTTCGCCCGGTATACATTCCCAGCATTGATCAACACCGGATATACCACCGTAGTCTAGATTCAGATTCGTGAGGCTGCCGATTCGTGTTGCGGTTTTGTAGAGGGTTGTTAGATCGAGGCTGGGTGCGGTCTGTCAGTGGATAGGTTCATCTTTGGGTAGGTTGTGTTGATGGGAACGAACCTGTAGAATTCAAGCTTAGCAGATGAAATTAATGTCTACACGATATATTGTGGACGAACGTACCTCTCCTTGCCTCGTCGAGAATGAGTGCAGGACCACTTGAATGCTTCCTCGAAGACGAGCATACAGTGCGTATGGAAGGGGAATACGACTTCGTTATCGTTGGAGGGGACGTAACTGGATATTTTAGCGGAGATGTTATTATCAATTCCACAGTAGCTTATGACTTACCAGTCATAGTATGGTTTTTCGCTTATGGAGGGTTGGTTCGGATCTGATACGTAAGTGTACTTTAGTTCATCTGTTAAACGCAGTCGAGTATCCTACCAAGTTTACTCACCATCGCCTTGCTCAACATATATCAACCCCTAACCAAACATCAGAAATCAGAATCATAACAACTCAACACAGAATGAAGAACGCCAAAACTCACAGCATCATCATAATTCGCACGCCCCGACACAAAAGCCCTAAATAAGAAATTAAATCATACCCCCCTAACAAAAAAAGTCCAACACCAACCTCCCACCCCCGTCCACCCCCAAAACCCTAATATCCTCAACCCACCCCACCAACTCATTCCCAGCAACATCCGGATCATAACTCCTCCTCTCATCCTGCTCCCAAACCTCCCCATCGCCATCGCCCTCTTGACAATCAGATTCAGAGTCGTGCCCTGCTTCCTCGTCCGAGTCACTAGCAAATGAATCAAAACTCCGGCCCTCCTCTATCGCTAGTAATTTCTTGGCGATTCGGCGTCGGCGCTGGGTTAGGCGGGCTCGGGAGGTGGAGCCGATATCACAGGGGACCAGGGGGCCGCTGCAGAGGAGGCAGTAGCAGTCGAATTCGCCCATGATTGGTTGGGTCTGTATGTTTTTTTATCGGTGCTTTGTTGTTTGCCGTGTTACCTAGTAAGTGGGAGGGGATAAAGTAGTAATATTGAGGAGGTGATTGTGGTGCGGTGGTTGAAGCTCGTATTCAAGATCTAGCCGAGTTTAGTCATGGAGCTTGGCTGGAGATCATCGAGGGTTTAAGGGTTCGAGGGTTCGGGGGAAATCAGTTTAACTATACGCTATAGCTCATGTCAAATGTTATTAGATTTTGGAGTTATACAGTTATTGCGCCGCGGCTCGTGTCATCCGGTTTAAGATATCTTTTGAGGTACAGTGTTTAAAGTAGGGGTTCAAAATAGAGAAAATCATATTATGACCGAAGCCTTGCGAAATAAACTGAATACCCAATCCCAGAATTACTTTTCAATATTCAAAGAAAAATAGCATCAAACTGAAACATCCCTCGTTTGTAGGTAAGGTGATTGATCCCATGAAACGACAAGCAAAACAAAAGTATCCATATCCAACGCCACCATGCTCGCTAAATACAATCTAAATCCCAAGAAGCACAGGGATATTGAAAGCAACCATCTAGATCGACTCCATGCAGCACCCGAAAAAAGAGAATGGGGAATGAGCCCGCTGTCGCAGATGCTGTTGCAGTCACCCGCAAAGCCCATCCAGCAAGGAAACACAAAGCAAGTAACCCCCAAGAAAGAGCTCGCCGATGTCCTGATCCCTACTCCAGGCTCAAACGAACAATCTTCTCCATATGAGGGATAGTCCCGCCATTGCTATCAATGGCAAAGCTGACCGGCGAAGGTGGTGGAGCCGGAGGCATACCGTCGACCAGACCGTGGGAAAGCTTGGTGGGTTTGGATGGAGCAGAGGTGGTCATGGCACGGGGAATGGTTTGCGAGTATGCGCCGAAGGTAACGGCGGTGGTGGGTGGGGCGATGGAGTGAGTGCGGGTAGCCATTGTGAAAGGTAGTATGTAGAGAGAAGTTGTGATGTGAGGAAGTGTGGTTTTGTTTATTTCAGATGAATAAAGGAGTTTGGAGGAGCTTGGTTCTTTTTGTATGCCAGCTCTGGGAGATCGGTTTGGGTGTGGGAAGTTGGACCTCGGCACGATGGGGTGGGTTTTGGGTTGCGGCTGAGAAGGTCGGCCGAGCTTGGGTTCTGCCTCGTGTCTTGTGTTTTGGGCTTATTTTAACTGTGAATTATAGAATTAGCAGTTGATCGGAGAAAATCGTGTTTCTTCTTGTTCTTCTCATGGTGGATTGGAGGGAGTTTCCGGGACTGCCCGAGGGAGAGGATTCGGAGGATCGGAGATTGTGATTGTGGCGAGATGGGGTGATGTAACAAAGATCATCACGGTTCAAAGGAAGGACTCACATGAAGATGTAACGTGTTTTGAAAATGGTGCAATCGGAGTGTAGAAAAAGAAGCTTGTGGGAGAATGTTGGAAGCGAGGTTGGTGTGAGGAGAAATGGTGATAATTTGTCGTCGGTGAGATAAGACCGAGTTGGTGGTAAGATAGCAAGATAACGGGGAGATTCCGTATTAAGAAGTCAGAGAAGGTGTAGTTGTAAGTTGAAAGATTGCCTTCTTTAAAAGAAGCAGGTCTGAAGTATGATAGCGAGCTAGCAAGACGGTTGAAGAAAGAAAAGAAAACCAGCGGGAGTTCTCCGGGAATCTGGGGGGAAATATAGCGAGCCAGGCTGAATAAATCGGATAATAATTCTATCCCAGAAAGAATATTTGAATAATAATAAAAAAAGAAAAGCGAACGGGGAAACAAAAAGAATTCCCGTGTGGAGTCAGCCCAAAGCCTCCTGGGGAAAGCCGCAGAAAGTACCCGCTACAAAGGACAAAGTACTCTTCACCCACAGAGGAGTACTCTACTCCGTACTCTAGGTTTATCCTATAATCAACTACCTCTTTTCTAGTTCAAGTTACTACAGTACTGACTATTTACTCCATCCTCCGTATAAGGAAAATGATCACGAGTAATCCGCCTCTCCAAGGCCTGGCCAACACCAACACCTAAACACCCAAACACCCAAACCCTCTTAACGAAGATCCAAGATCGACCCGCCAAGATAGCCCCATCGCCTCATTCTCATTCTCGTCGCCCAAAAGGGCCTAATAATCAGACACCACATGAGCCCAGGTATGCCCAAACGAAGCAGATAATCACCCTTACTGTAGTAAAAAGACCAAAATATCTCACCTACTACAAAGTACTATGGATAGAGCAAACATACACACCGTATAATCAAAGCAAACCAGCGCCTAACAACACAGTGTACAGATGGATGTACAAGGTACATGTACATCACCAGCACTGACGCGTTCCCCGTAATTCCGTGTGGGGGAAAGTAAAACAAAGAGCCAAAAAATGGGCCTAGACATGCCCAAACCAGAACAAGACTTCTAGTTCTCCATAGAGTGCGTACAAGGGGAAAAAGAAAGGGCGGCTACGCCTGCCAGGGGTGGAAAACCCCCGGGGAATCGCGCCCGATGGGGATCAGGTCTTCTCCGGAAATGGGGGTGGATACTAGACAGATAAGTGAGGCACGACTAGTGGCTTGACTGGGGCTTTCGGGCTTCTAGGGAGGGCTTCTAGGGGGGTTGCGCTTAGCCTTTTCACTCGCTCCGGGGAAGCAGGCTAGAAAGGCCGGTTGTGGGGACTGAACAATTGGATTTTTCGGGTGGTGTGGGGGTTAACTTTGATGGAAGGGTAAGAAGCGGCGGAATGTCGGGTTTTGATTCCCGACTGCACAGAACAGCAGTATATACAGTACTCCGTACTTGATCATTATTTATTACAGTTTTGTGGTTATACCTCCTAACTTAGAAAAGAAGGTTGATAAATTCTAAGCTAGTGTACTCCGCACTCTGTACAGGTTTGAGATATCCCCGTAATTAGATTAGGCAGGGTAGTTTACACTAGCTAGATAACCGAAGTGTTAGTGTGAGTTGCTATTTCAGTTAGTCCGTCGTAGCTCAGAGCTAAGGTTGTTTCAAATAAGTTACGGGCGAACCTTGAGAAGGAGACAATCCTTCTAGGGGCCTTCCATAGGGGGAAACTTCGGTCCACGAGGGCGATCCTCCGGAACCTGACGGTTGCATTGAAATGGGCCCATGGACCAGATTGTCGGGGCAGACGGAATCGAGGCAAGGGAGTTACAGTATCATAGTATGATTATGGATAAATCTCGGATAGATGATTGTTACATATTCCCGAGCATTATCAGAACATGTGTTACGGTCGTAGGCAGAAGCCACAAACAAACTGCCGAAGATACGATACATCGTTAATTAGGGTCGTTCTGGCATATCGCTAACTCTACGTATACACTTTCTGTTAATTAACACATTTCCTTCCCTCTCGCAGGAAATCCTTCTTCCGGGCTAATTCTTCCCGAGCCAGACTGCCGATATCTCCCCATCCAACGCCCCTAAGGTGGAGCCGAGCTGAGCTTACGCCAGGGGCAAGCCTCACCCTCGGCTGATTACTGCACCTGCATTTGCCATTCTCCATTTTGCCAATTACGCAGTCCACCATCCTCGATATCCGGGGAAAATGTGGAGTGAGTTATCGCTGGCTCGCTAATTGATGGTTCTCGCTTTCTCCGTGTGGACCAGAGCTTAGAACGTCCGGGATAAATAGTGCTGGACGATTCATACTTTAGCCGGTGGGTCTAGACGCGGTTGATCTGTCTTGTTCACCTGCCGGAATGATATCCGTACGGTCCGCTGTCTGCGATCATTCAATAGTAGGGATATTATGGATCGAGTGGACGGAGTATTGTACAGTGGATTTAATTTGGTTGTCACATTTTACTGTAGGATCGGATCGGGTGGATCGAGTTCATCCCCGGATTAATCGGTGTTGTTGGGTTGGACATCACCCTGGAGACAAGCTTTGCTGTCAAAATAGATGTCTAGCGATGTTGTGCTGTTCAATGGATTTGTTTAGTTTCGCATTAAATCCGTCCTCAGTCGTTAGTCGCCTGCCTTTCGGGTTGATTGTTACTACCCCGGATATTCCAACAGCCACAGCAAGAGTCCTAACTCCCAATTCCCAGCCATCCTCCTCTCCACTGTCAAGGACGATCAGCCCATAACTTAGTTATAGTTAGCCGCGACTATTCAAATAACCTGGTACTTCCCGCACTACATCCTCAAACCGCAGTCCACCACTGGGACCCTTACCCCGTACGTTACACGTCCCGGATAATATATCCGAACCTCCAGTCCAGTCTCTTTCCCCTTGTTCTCCACTGAACTCAACTAACCTCCTGCCCAGCCCAGTCCAATCCAATCCAGGGACGGGGTATTTCCTGGGGAAACACGGAGCAATTCTTCCTAAACAAAATTGACAATCCACTACTGTACTTATAGCAAGGGGAGAATGTCTCGCTCCTAGCCTCCTACCGCAGAATTCCATATCTGCAGGATTTACCAGGATTACCAGGATCCCGGGACTCCGCGGCTGCGTCACGCATTCTCCGGAAGGGCTCCCCCGCCCCCTGGATCTTGAGAGGAGGAACTTCTGGGGTACATGTCCAGGCTGTCGGGTATGAGATAGGGAGGGATGGTGTAAACTGTGGCCATTGTTTCTGTGGTGATAAGAATTTTAATTTCAAATCAGGGCAATGACTGGGAGGAAAACTACTAACAACCACTTCTACTGTACGATAGTCGACTATGCTGTAGATAGCGATCAGATAGTTTATCTAGAACCCATGCGCAAAAGTTGCGGACAGATAACAATTCTTCACCGCAAGATAAGAATATCCCCTAATCTGGGATCCAAGTACACATACAACTAGCAGATGTACCGTTGTCAAGGGTACAACCTACCAAAATAATACCATGTACTCGGTACTTGAAAGTGATGCGTTGTCATGTTTGGCCCGAGTCCATGACTCATGCCAGGGCGTGCATGCAGTGCCAGCATTCCCTGTGTTTGTAGCTCCCCGATACGGAGCGGACTGACAGATAGAGTAGATAGTCCGTACAGTAGATAGCGGCTGATAAGTCGATTCACTAGTTGATAGCAGTGCCCATATTTCTGTATAATATTAAGAAACTGTATGTAGGCAGAGGTTTGATGGCTGCATGTTTGTGATTGTGTTGACAATAGTACCTGGACACGTAATGAGGCAATCGCCCTATGCCTTGGGCATTCATGAACCACAACCCACTAAATAAAGCTGTCCTCGACATACAGCCCGAACCAACCCCGGAAACTGGTGATCGGTGGCCATACATTTTCTTTCCAAGGGCTGTTCACGCCCAGCACTAGGGCTGGACTGAAGATCCCCGACTACATACAGTACGCAGGGGGTTATATGTGCAACACAGCACTTCTAAGCCTTATCGAGGGCAAGCAACACTCCCAGTTAGGCAGGACTCCTTGATCGAACGACACTGAGGAATGTCCCCATACTGTACTTGTTAATGACCCATCTTATCGGGGTTCCCATCGTGATCCGCGTCTGCATCGAATCTGCATCTCCATCCTCGATCGGGGCCGTGCGCAATGATAAAGGTTCATGGCGATAAGTCTGGGGAGATTGTTGGATATCTCTTATCTTTTGGATCCCCGGCTTCTAGATGGCCCGTGACATACTAACATCGTTTGGCTTGCTGATGGTCTAACCTCTACACCCTCTTCTCATCTCCGGGATCTGTTAAGTCAAGACAGAACTTGGTAGTATCAGCCGACCATCTATTAAAGTTATAATAGCCCTGCTATACAGGTCATGGCTCTAAAGGTCTCTCGCGCTCATGGGAAAGATGTTTTCTGGCCCCGAGTCTCGATCCTCAGGTTGATGTCAGGCGTCCCCTTGGGCGTTCGATATGCAACACCGGTCGAGTTCACAATCTGTCATGTTCAACATTCTTAGTTTCATTCTTTCGGCAATGGTGCAATAATCCCCAGCTCGCCATGCTGAGGTATTGCACCAGGATCACGAAGAACGTGGTCGTTTGAAGGAATGACGAGATCGGTCGGGATGAGTTGTGTTTGACGAGAGATGTCATCTCATGACTAGTTGCCGGATTACTTCATCGAATGAACCGAAGCTACTGACTCGGCTCTACATACTGATTTCGACTAGGGAGTATTGACTACTGACTCTACTTCTGACTGACTGATACTTGAGTATTGCAGTTCTGATCGGATGGGATATCCGCCTTGGGACGAGTGAATGCCTCAGGCACCGGCCCGGATTATCAATTCCCCGATCAGACCAGATCTATTGCTTCACTCCTACAAAACTGCAAATCCCTCAATAAATACCTCAATGCAAAGCCAATGCTAATCACTCATAATCCAGTCACTAGTTACTCCATACTATACCCCATACATCCATCTGCACAATGACTCCCCCTCCGAATGATATACAAATTACCTCATCTCACGCCGAAACGGAAGCATCTTCCAATCGCACGCCCGCCGAGCCCGCCATCACGTAAACCCGGCCCCGCAAGATCCAGTTTCTGTTGGGGGAGGAGAACCTGGAAACAGTGACAACCACACCTCGTGACCGATGATTCGCTGCGCCACGAACGTGGGCAATTCCCATGGCCTGAAAAGACTGAACCTGAATAATAATCTGGGCTCTAGCCCTGGGGCCCATTTGCAAGAGAGAGAAGAAAAAAATCTGTTCCCCTTTACCCCGCAACAACCGGCGATCCAGGTACCGCGTTAAACCCCTCCGGTTGGTGGCCGGGCCGGGGAGACTGGCCACTGGCCAGTAGTGACCAGCGACCAGAAGATATTGTATGTAATAGCCGGGGTTATTACATTATACATTTTGATTGTTGGCGAGTTGCGTGCTTTGCACGGTCTGTGATTGCTTTGTGCGCTCCGGATTTGACTCGCCCACTGGATACTTACCCCAGGATCTCCCGCTGGTGGTGGTGATGGCGAAAATCCCCCGGACGGGACGGTCGCTTCGATTGGTAACTAAGTACGGAGTACATACTGTATAGTAGGGCTGGACCTGGTACTAGTCAAGTATGAGCATTGAAGGATGGGCATTGATTAACCAGAAGAAGATTGTTGAGAATCTAGATTGAGGCATTTAGCGGGTTCAATTGACTATCGTAGATATTCTTTGCGAAATTCTTCATAGTTCTCTGTAGTACTGTTTTTACCGCGTAGCAGAGTCATGAACTTTACTCCGTAGGGCTTCCGGTGCCTTGCGACAGGGCCGGGCGCCATGACACATCTCATTCCACGATATTCGACGATCACCTCATTTTGGGAAGAAATTGATCCAATCGTGTTTTAATTGTTGTCAATTGTACAGTATTGCGCTATATCGTACACCTTGTTTCTTCAATTACAATAACAGCGTGTGCTTCATTCTCCATTATGACATTATTATTCGCCTTCTCGGTGCCACGCGGTACCTGGAAAGGAGACCCAAAGTATATTCATAGGAGCATCGAGCCGAATATAGAATGCTGACCTGCTCAGGTGACCACCACAAAGAATCAATGGATTTCTATCTCTTCTCCTAGTTCCATTAGTTAGTTTTTTTTCCATAGTTCTACTGCATTTGGACTTGCCCCTTGAGAGGCGATGTTTTTCCTTTCCCCCCCCCTTGGACTCGGTCCTTATCGTGATAGTTTGTAGAGGCGCTGGTTTAGGCATGTCTCTCCGCAATCTCGACGTCTTGTGACCTAGACTCCGCCTGGTTTCCCAGCTGAGAGAGTTGCTATAGTTACTATTATAGTTACTAGCAGACCGCTATAGTTTATTGCACGGTCTCTAGTAAGCATGAATAACTGTACACTCTGGTTAGGGGTATAGGGTAGATACCTTGTTAGTATACTCTATCGTCATCCCGTACTATGTATAGTGCAATACAAACATTAAAAATTCTACCTTTCTCCAATTCCAGGCTCCCCAAGTGAGGCAATTCTTTTCCCTTATGGCTATTTTCGGCCCGCATGACGCAGCGGGATTTTTTCCTCTCGGTCTTGACCCTCGGAAAGAGGGGCGATGACTGCCAATCAGAAGATCGCCGACCGCCGCCGGGGCCTGTGGCTCTGTCTCTTCTTAGTCACCTCCAGAATGAGCGTTGGTCTGGGTGGAGTCAGTGCGGATCAAGGGCCTTTCGAGACCGCCGGATCACGATGGAGTCTGTTGGTCTTTGCCCGCCTAGCATCGGCTATGACTGGTTCCAAGGGCGAACGCGTGCTTTGTACGTTGGTCACGACGTGGGAGATGGGAAATGGATGGGGTAATAATAATTAATTCTGGAATAATTTTTGCATCATGGGGCAGTGAGAAAAAATTTATGGGAATAATTGGAAAATTCTAAAAAAATCAAGGCAGCGAACCTTGTGGCTTTGTTGTATTTAAAGTGCCTGGCTGTTCCCCGGATTTCCATCCAAACTATCTTTTTTTGTGATCATTGCGATCTATAACTTCGACTGATAGTTGATGGCGCCGGTGAGTAATATCTATATATACCCATTCCACTATACTGCTTTACATCTATACTACTATACTGTTATACTACTATTCGTGGTGGTATAGTATGACGGTGTAGAGAGTGGCGAATCTCCTATCTCTCTCCCTTATCTACTTCTCCCCTTGCATTGTTATCCGCGACCGCAATTCCTCGAGATCATCAAGGAATTGCGGACAGCAGCAGCAGCAACAGCAGCAGCAGCAACAGCAGCAGCAGCAGCAGTCCGCCGAATCCTCAATTCGCCGGTGACGACTGCGACTGCCCGCGCTCAACTGATAAGCGCGCATTGCTTGTCTTTGCCTCTTATCTCCTTCTCTCACCTCCCAGTCCACGTGCCCTTCAGCTGGCTGACTTTGGCCCTCAAACAGCGTCTTTTCTTCTCTCCTCGTGTTTAGAGTCTCTCTCGACTTTCTTCTACCTCCCTCCTCTTTCCCTCCTCCCCCCTTCTTCACACATCATGTCGTCTCCTACACCTTCAACTCCTCCCTCCGAGGCTTCCAATGGGGCCGCCCTACCTCCCCGCCCCGCACAGGGCCTCTTCAACGGCCGTGAGGGTGGCTCGGGCTCTGGCACCCCCATTGGCTTCCAGCGATTCCCTCACAACAAGCACCTCGATCATGTCGTCGGTGCTGCTTTGCGGCAACCCTCCCCGCAGCCCACGCACTTGGGCATTCCTGGTACTCCCGGTTCCCCGCACCGCGTTCTGTCCGAGGAGGATCCGGGCTACATTGCCGCCACCTTCGAGGGCAAGCAGAAGCAGATGGAGCAAGGTAAGGATATCACAGAACGATCATTTGGGTGGAAAATCGGCATGCTAACTACGAGGTTTCTTAGTGATGGATCAATTGGAAGAAAAGGGCTTCTTCCCCAGTGATTTCGTCGTCTCCGAGACTACCTGGTTCTATAACATGCTGGGTATCGACGACACCTACTTCCAGACCGAGTCCGTCGAGAACATTGTCACTCAGATTCTCTCCCTCTACGCCGCCAAGGTCGCCGCCTATGCTCGTGATGATAAGCAGCTGGAGATTCGCCTCGACAAGGAGGCCGAGGACCACGCCGTCTACATTGATACCAGCCGACCCGGTGTTTCCTCCGTGGATGGCCCCCGCTACGAGCAGCGCATCGATGAGAAGTATATCAACACTTCCAAGGGTGCCAACAGCTACCGTGTCGAGACCTTCCGCTCCCCTACTACTCTCCCCGGTGACGACGGCCAGCAGCTGCGTTGCTACTTCGTGTACAAGTGCCAGTTCGCCAACCCCAACCCTGACCCTAACGAGACCAACATTGAGATCATCGGTGAGAAGCGCTTCCTGCAAAAGGCCACCCCCAACACCAAGGCTATTTACCAGGAGATCATCACCACCGCGGTCAGCCGTCACGGTCCCGTGATCGAGATGTTCGAGATCGAGGGCAGCCGGGAGAAGCGTCTCGTCATTGCCTACCGTCAGGGCTCTGCTATGGGCTTGTTCAGCGCTCTGTCTGATTTGTACCACTACTATCGCCTCACCAGCTCCCGCAAGTACCTCGAGAATTTCTCCAACGGTATCACCGTCATCTCCTTGTACCTGCGTCCCTCGGCCTCCCCCGAGATCTCGGCCAAGTACCCTCCTATCGAGGCTGCCATTCACCAGATCATGAAGGAGGCCTCCCTTCTGTACTGTATCCCTCAGAACCGCTTCCAGGGTCACTTTGCCACTGGTCGTCTGAGTCTACAGGAGACCATCTACGCGCACTGCGCCTGGGTCTTTGTGCAGCAGTTCCTGAACCGTCTGGGCTCCGAGTACACCTCGCTCTCTGCCCTGCTTGATTCTAACAACAGTGTTCACGCTGAATTGCTGTCCAAGATTAAGAAGCGTCTGCGTACCGAGACTTTTACCGCAGACTACATTTTCGAGATCATCAACAACTACCCCGAGTTGATCCACAAGCTCTACCTCGACTTTGCCAACACCCACTATGTCCAGACTCAGGACTCTGGGGATGACTTCCTCCCCACGCTCAGCTACCTGCGTCTCCAGGTGGACGAGGTCCTGGATGATAAGAAGCTGAAGCAGTTGATCCGCAACACTGCCGCTAACGAGCACGACGAGATGGTCATGACCTCTTTCCGTGTCTTCAACAACTCCATCCTCAAGACCAACTTCTTCACCCCGACCAAGGTCGCCCTGAGCTTCCGCTTGAAGCCCGACTTCCTTCCCGAGCACGAGTACCCCCAGCCACTCTACGGCATGTTCCTCGTGATCAGCTCCGAGTTCCGTGGCTTCCACCTGCGCTTCCGTGACATTGCCCGTGGTGGTATTCGCATTGTCAAGTCCCGCAACAAGGAGGCCTACAGCATCAACGCGCGCTCGCTCTTTGACGAGAACTACAACCTTGCCAACACCCAGCAGCGCAAGAACAAGGATATCCCCGAGGGTGGTGCCAAGGGTGTCATCCTGCTCGATGTCAACCACCAGGACAAGGCGCGGGTCGCCTTTGAGAAGTACATCGACTCTATCATGGATCTTCTCCTGCCCCCGGTCAGCCCTGGTATCAAGGATCCCATCGTCGATCTGCATGGCCAGGACGAGATCCTTTTCATGGGTCCCGATGAGAACACTGCCGAGCTGGTCGACTGGGCTACCGAGCACGCTCGCGCCCGTGGTGCTCCCTGGTGGAAGTCCTTCTTCACCGGCAAGAGCCCCAAGCTTGGCGGTATTCCTCACGACACCTACGGCATGACCACCCTGTCCGTCCGTCAATACGTGCTTGGCATCTACCGCAAGCTGAACATCGACCCCTCCACCATGCTCAAGCTGCAGACTGGTGGTCCCGACGGTGATCTGGGATCTAACGAGATCCTGCTCGCTAACGAGAAGTACGGTGCCATCGTTGACGGTTCTGGTGTCATCGTCGACCCCAACGGTCTCAACCACGAGGAGCTGACCCGCCTCGCCAAGAAGCGTGTCATGATCTCCGAGTTTGACATGACCAAGCTCTCCCCCGCTGGTTACCGTGTTCTCGTTGACGAGAAGAACGTCAAGCTGCCTTCTGGCGAGGTTGTCCACAACGGCATGGTATTCCGTAACACTTTCCACCTGCGCCACGTCGAGGGTGAGAAGTTTGACGTCTTCGTTCCCTGCGGTGGTCGTCCCGAGTCTATCGACTTGTCTACTGTTGGCAAGCTCATCCAGGACAACAAGTGCATCGTCCCCTACATTGTCGAGGGTGCCAACCTGTTCATCACCCAGGACAGCAAGCTGCGTCTTGAGAAGGCCGGTTGCATTCTGTTCAAGGATGCCTCTGCCAACAAGGGTGGTGTGACCTCCTCCTCTCTGGAGGTTCTCGCCTCGCTCTCCTTCAACGACGAGGAATTCGTCCAGAACATGTGCGTCCACGAGGACGGCACCGTCCCTGACTTCTACCAAGCCTACGTCAAGCAGGTGCAGGAGATTATCAAGGAGAATGCCACTCTCGAGTTCGAGGCTATCTGGCGCGAGCATGAGCAGACCGGTGTGCTGCGCAGTGTTCTGAGTGATCGTCTCAGTGTGGCGATTACCAAGTTGGACGAGGAATTGCAGCAGACCGAGCTGTGGCACAACGTTGCCCTGCGGAGGTCGGTGCTTGGCGATGCCTTGCCCCGTCTGCTGTTGAACAAGATTGGCCTGGAGACTATTCTGGAGCGGGTATGTTTTATCCTAAATGTCGTTGCTAGTTTTGTGGATTTAATGACTAACCTTGTGTTTACAGGTCCCCGAGAACTATCTCCGTGCCATCTTCGGCAGCCACCTGGCCAGTCGGTTCGTGTACCAGTATGGTAACCAGCCGAGCCAGTTCTCCTTCTTTGATTTGTATGTTACCCTTCTCTATCTCCTTTCATTTTTCCATCGAACCACCTACTAATAACAATCACAGCATGACCAAGCGCATCGCCCAGATCCAGTCCTCCTAGACAGCTTTAGAGGATCTGCATCTTTTCTTCCTTTCCGTCTTTATCCTGTTTTTGTCTTATCCCAGGTGTCCTTGTACCTGGATCTCGTTCCGATTCCCATATCATGTCCCAACCCTAAACCCGGTGGGCGCACCCCCCTCATCTCCTGATGGGAAGCTTGATGCCCATGCCCCCCTCTTATACCTTTAATAACTACGTGATGAATGTATGGCTTAGAAAAAGTTGCTTGTTCAGATTCCTAGGGAGTCTCGACTTGAAATTTTAGTTGTTTTTTGAAAGTTGAAATGGCATTGTCAATGTTGGGCTTATGCAGCCTTTTTATGCAATTAGATCTTTTTTGGAGTTGTGAATGAGTAGATGACGTTAGCAGAATATAACTCGGCTGTAAGAGAGTTCAAGTAACTATTGACTCGTCGAGGTATTCGGCTGTCAAGTGGGTGTAAACAGGCGATCCGAACCGAGATGGAACGGCTCGGTTCAGTGGTATATCCGAACTCGGGAGGTATCATATTAAATGGCGAGCCGAGAGTTGTGGCGTCAGGCGTGGGGGTATTATCTGGAATATAGTGCTTTAGTCGATGTTGAATGTTTCACGGAGTAGACTGTTCTTGTCAGGATGATGATGGAATAGAGGTATAAACTTGTCATCGCTTACTCTGTTTCCTTTCGTAGGTTATAGAATATTGAGAGGACATAGTGGTGCATTATACAAATAGCATGAAGAAACTGTATTAGAGACTTGTAGATCCGGAGGAAGGCTGCTATACAATCTCCACTGGAACTGCTATATCCGATTAAGAAAAGAAAGGACCTCGCCCTCCCATGTACACTGCGTAGTACCAAGCAGAGAGCCACAATAAACATCTCCAACCCAGCCACCTCTCCGAATCCACGCCTACACAACGAGAAACCCAGAACGACCCAAGATCCCAACCTCACTCCTTATCAACCGTATACGGTCCAGTAACAGCGCGAATCTTCCTCCCCCAAACAAAAACCGGAACCCCCAACAACCCCAACGCAGCCGTCAACCCACCAAACGTCGCAAACGCCCCATCATACCCATTCCGCTCAATAAACGGCGAAATGCCATAACTAACACCAAACGAAATAATGCCCCGGAACGCACAGATAATAATCAACAACGGACTCGCCCTCTGCGGATAACTATCCAGCAAATACGTAATCGCGACGATATTCGCCCCCACAAACGTGAAATAGTACGCCGCAACGGCCCAGACGTATACAAACCAGTGATAAGACGATGGGTAAGTCGCGCCCATCCCGTATAAAACGGCTGTGAATGTGCCGACGATGACGGGGAAGATTAGAGGGAGGAGGCGGATCTCAGGCTCGTGGATGCCGTTTCGTCGGGCGGCGAACCAGGCGATTAGTTTGTCGGAGCCGAAGCCAAAGACTGGGAGGGCTAGAAGGGAGGTGACGATTTGGCCGCAGTTCACGTAACTAACGGACTTCTGGGCCCAGCCGTATTCGGAGGTGACGATTGTGCCGTAGGTAGTACCGATTGCGATGTTGACGCCGAGGGTGAGGCCGTTTAGGGCCATTGCCCAGAGGACGTTGGGGAAGAGGAGGAGTTGGAAGGATTGCTGGGGGGATGTTAGATAGGGACGTTAATTTTGATGTGGATGGACTTACGATGAATGTTTCCATTCCCTTGCGCCACTCGGGTGAGCCAACCCAAAGACGGAGATCGGAACGCCATGTACGAGCTTCGTAGTTGACGTAGTCGAGAGCTGGTCGCTCTGTAGCGACTGTGTGGGCTTCTTTCTCGGATGATTCATCTAGCCCTTCGGTAGATGAGCTTTCTTGATATGAGGAGCGAGACCGGTGGTACTTTGTCTCTGGGACGAAGAAGAATGCTAGGACGAGGGACGCTCCGGAGAGACATGCGCCAAGGCCGTACCACCACTGCGGAGTGATGGCTTCTGCGATGGGACTTGCGAAGAGAACGAAGATTGCTGTGGCGATTGTTTGGATGGACTGTTGGAGCATGAGAAATGTGCTTCTTTCGTGGAGGAAGAAGATTTCCTAATGTGATGTAATGAGTTAGCATTGACTTGTGGAAATAGGAATGCAATTTGAGAGTGAGTTATCGCGACTTACCTGGGTGATCATAGGAACGAGAGCCTCGCTCTGGCCTGCGGCGAGACCGATGAGCATACGTGACCCGAGGTGCCAATCGAAGTCCGTTGCGAAGGCGCATAGGATGGCACCGACGACCATGACAGCCGTTGCAACGATCAGGACGAGGCGTCGGCCAACCGCAATCGCCAATGGCATGCCGATCAGGTTTCCGATACCCCTAGGCTATATGAGTAAAGCACATAAAATGGCAACAGTATCGTATGTCTTACATGGTCAAGGTCGGGTATGTCATAAGAGAAGTGATGTCGGCATAGTTTTTACCAGCAGCCGCATATCCAGGAATATAGAAGCCCAGCAGGCCGCCAAAACCGGACACGAGTGACAATCCAATAGTCGAGACTAAACGAGTCAGTATGCCTCGGTTAGACATCAGCAGAAAGCCTACATATAGAGATGGCAATCAAGATCATGGCCTTTTGCCATTTGCTCATGTTCAATGGATCTGGGAATGGTCAGTTGAGTGATACGGGTTAGAAGCGGTTGAGTCAGAGACGAACCTCGAGGATCACTAGTAGGAGTTGGAATATAGACAATAGTGCCTGCAGTGAGCTGCACAGTTCCACTGATATTCACCTTGGACTGAGAGACATGAATCTCCTCGCCATGGCTCTCAACAGTAGCATTCTCCACGTGGCTCGATGGGGATTCCTTCTCCATGACGACCGCTGGGGTGGTATTGGACGCAATTGATGTGTATAGACTGCGCAGTAAACTCGTCTGAACGGACAGAAAGCACGGAGCGAACGGCGAGTGTTTATAGCGCTTGCGAGTGACCGCGAAACCCTATCAGGGATAGGTTCGCCTCGTCGCTTGGGGACCCTCTTGCTGGACTAGGGCCGTTTCCTCGTTAGTGAGAGTGAACCCCCAACCTCTCGATCGAGTAAACCGAGTCTTCGTCCACCTGGACCCTGCGCCCGCCCACATGGAAAGCAAATCCCCCGCACTTTATGTCTTCGGATTCTGTGGGGAAAAATGGGGAAGAAGGGGAGAAGTGAGGTTGAAGGGATTCGGGTGGAAACCCAACCGACCCGAGGTGTCAAGAAGATTAAGGTTCAAGTACCGAGAAATGGGGAGTGACTTGGGCTAGAATTGCCGACAGATTTAATGAGTTTGGGTTAAGTTCACCACTGCATTAGCTGGCCAATGCGATTTCTCGAATTTCACTGTGGCGCAGTACTGTGAATGTTGAATATTGAATGAGTAGATTGAATGTGCTTCTATTGGCTGATCTTGAGGTTTGTTGAAACTCCAAGTATGGATTCACACCGTATAAATGCACATGGTGTAAAGAACCTTCCAACTCCAATCCGATGAGCCAAGTTGCTCGGTACTGTAGGATATCCAGCAAAATACCGGGAGAGAGTCTAGCAACAGGAGTATCTTGAACTTTGTATAAACATTGCATTCTTCAGTCTAATAAATCGATGTACATTTGAAATCCACTCTCTCCAAATCGACAGACAACTTGATCTAATTCAAGTCATCAAGCAAACAATTTAGTAAGGCTTAACACCAGCCAATTGAAGCACCTGATCGGTGATTATCGGCTTCTCAAATGGCTCAGTCCTGTACTTAGGGCAGACCTCTCCATCTCTCATAGGCTTTTCCTCGGCAGGACGAATGTTGCTAGATCAAAGTTAGTCACAGCCGCACTCCAGCTTGCTTCAATAAACAAAAACTCACCAATGAGGCCAGTGGGTAGTACCAATGAACTTGTCAAAACAGTACTTCTTCGCCTTCAAAGCTTCATCATCTGCAAACTTCCTCGGCGTCATGCAGATATACTGCACATGGCGAATCTGCTCACCCTCGGGCAAGCAAGCATAGTGCATAGTACGGGAATCCCAAAGGACAAAGTCACCGGGCTCCATGTCGATCTTGACCAACTCACAGCCTCGCTCCTCGAACCACTTGATATCCTTTTCGCTGAAGAGGAATAGATCCATGTACTGAAGCTCAGGAGGGGGGCATCTTCGTGGTCAGCGGATTCACGCTTATGCTCGAAGAACTCGTTGAACAGGTTTGCAGATCCCTTCATGAGCATAAGGCCGCCATCCTTGGGACCGTTAGGGGCATAGTTCAGGAGACCCTGAACTGCTTGCATACTATATAGTTGTGACAATTAGCAACCATTCTGTCTGAAGGGGTTAACATGATACGTACCCCTTACGCTCCGGGTTCTGGTCGCAATGCGGCCAAGGACTCCAGTTAAGATCCTTGCGGTTCGGCAGAGAAATATTCATTCCATCAAAGGACGTGATCAGCTCCTTAGTACCCCAGAGCTTCTCGAAAATCTCAACAACCTTCGGCTCAGTCCGAGCCTCCCAAGCCATCCTCTCATGAGGCGCACAATAAGCATAGTACATGCCACCCTTGAAGCTGATGGGAAGGTGCTCGGCCGTCCAGGTGTCCGGGTTCTTTTCGTCAAAGCCAAGCTCAAAGTTCTTCAGCCACTGGATTTGCTTGTCGCAGTAGTACTGTGCGCGCTCGGGGGTAATGACATTCTTGATCAATACGCAGCCATTCTTGTGGAACTCGTCGCGCCAGTCACCGTAGACGTGATCCTTGTCGAAAGTGATCAAGTCTTTGGTTTCGAAGCGAGCGGCAACTGTGCGCTGCTTGGTCTCGGTGGTGGTGGACATGATGTTTGGTTTGCAGAATGAAAATTATGGCTGTTGTGATGATAGTCCTGGAACTTCAAGATTTGTTCTATGGTTTATTTGTATAAGAAGAATTCTAGCGAGCAAATCGCAAGAGATGGAGGGTGCACTCGGTTCGGCTCAACATGCTCGGTTCGGTTCGTTGCATTCGTCGATCCCCCGCAATTCCGGGTGTTCTAACTGCCTCAATCAACAAGCCGCCACCAACGCATGGGCCAGCTCATGACTCTGATGGCCGTGGGGATGTTCTTGGCCAATGTGCCAGCCGAGCTTGATGGCGTCTTCTAAGTGATCTTGGCAGATTGGCGCCCACTTTGATCTTGCTAGGAATTTCGGCTCAGTGACCTCCACGAACCGAAGCCCCGCGCTAACACAGCTTTCTGTCAAAAGGATAGATTGATCGTTGCTATTTACTTATCTTTGTCAAAGTCCTCCAGGGTATGAACGCTACTCTGACTACCTCCAACTCCATTCATTATCTTTTTCTCTTTCATCACCATGCCTATCCCCTACCAAGTCGCATACAAGCCATTGAATAAGCCTGAAATCGGCGTCAATGGCTATGTCGAACCTACACCCGGCAAGACAGAGGTTATTCCAAAAGGCTCTGCACCATTCAATGCCAGAACTTTAGACTCCGACGTCCGCATTGACCACGATGTCGAAATCGTCGTTCGAGACGGCTGCCGACTTCACGCCGATATCTACCGTCCAACGGGCGACGAGAAAGTCCCAGTCATTATTTCCTGGTCTCCATACGGCAAGAAATACTCTGCCTTGGATATGATCTTCAATGTCTGTACCTGGGCTTGCTGTATCGAGCGTGGCGACGTCAGTGGACTGGAGAAATTCGAGGGTCTGGATCCGGCGTGGTGGGTCGCGCATGGCTATGCGATTGCCAGCGTCGATGTCCGTGGAGCTGGTAACAGCGACGGCGATACCCCTTGCATGGGATTGCAGGAAGCTGAGGATGCGCATGACGTGATTGAAGGTCTTGCGAAGCTGTCCTGGTGTAATGGCAACGTTGGTATGGCAGGCAATTCATACCTCGCTATCATGCAGTGGCACGCGGCTGCTCAGAACCCACCATCTCTGAAGGCTATTGCGCCTTGGGAGGGCTCGGGTGATATTTTCCGTGAACAGTTCTGCCGAGGAGGATGGTTCAATATGAGCAATTATGATCTTATTACGACTCTTGTGATTAGAGGTCAGGCTGGAGTAGAGGACTTTGCGGAGATGTACCGCCGCCATCCACAGGCCAACATCTACTGGAACGATAAACGTGTGGATATGAAGAAGATCAACATTCCATGCTTTATCACTGGATCCGATTTCAGCCAAATTCATACCATGGGTGCTATTCGAGGATGGATGGAGGTCAATACCGACAAGAAGTGGATCAAGTGGAGTGGTTACCAAGAGTGGTTCGAGCTCTACTCGGAACATGAGAGTTATCTGGAGTTGAAGGTGAGAAACATGACAGTGTTTTGCAGGGGATAAGACCACTAACCAGGAGTAGAAATTCTTCGATAAGTACCTCAAGGAAATTGACAACGACTGGGAAGAGACCCCCAAAGTTCGCTGGACCACCCTTCCATTCGGCGACAAAGACGTGACAAGCAACATCGTGCTCCCCGACTTCCCTGTCCCAGGAACCGACTACCGCACGCTATACCTCGCTCCCAGTGGTTCCCTCTCATCCGAGATTCCTTCCCAAGCTGGTACCTCGGTGTACAACTCGGAAGATCGGTGGTCTATTTCCAAGTTCAAGCATACCTTCTCTCAGAAAAGTCGACTCCTGGGTCTCCCCAAAGCAGAGCTCTACATGAGCTGCGACGCGCTAGACGATATGGTCGTTTTCATCCAGATGCGAAAGCTCGATAAAGATGGCAAAGAGCTATCCCAACTGCAATTTCCCTTCAGCCGTGCCCCCGTCAACTCGATCGACGAAATCTCCGAGAAGGATCGCGGCAGCGTGACCCTGCATAACGGTTCGATCGGCATTCTCCGCGCTTCTCAGCGCAAGATCGACTCTAGTCGGTCTATCCACTCGCAATTCCCATTCCACCCCCACGACGAAGTGCAAAAGGTTCCCAAGGGAGAGATTGTCAAGTTGGAGATTGGTATTTGGGCTATGGGAGTTGATTATGAAGAGGGTGAGAGTATCCAGGTGGATATTCTGGGCCAGTGGCCGGGCTTTGATGAGGTTGCCGCTTTCTCTAAGCCTAGACCTGAGCATGAGCAGAATAAGGGTGAGCATATCATTCATTTTGGTGGAGACTATCCTAGTCGGGTTATCTTGCCTTTCGTGCCTCTGTAGCTTTACCCCGCTTTAGAGAGTTGTGTCTGTTTGTTTTCTGTTTGTTTTCTATATAGCATAGACTTTTATATTTACAATGATATAGTTTGGTTAATACATGTAACAAGTAACTGAAGAGACCAGTTCAAGAATCATTGGTCAGGGAGTAAAATGTTAATCATAGCTACTTTCTCACAATAAAATCTTTGTGATAGCCCAGTTCAAGCTCGGCATACCCAGCTTTCTCGGAGAATCTCCGTGGTATAGCAGGCTAACTTGACGTGCCGAGCGGGCTCCAATAATATGCTGGTGGATGCAATAAAGTTCGGTTCGGCTGGAGTCCTCGGAAAATGCGGGGGCGGGCCACTCCAAATACGCAGCGAAACGAGATGATGAGCTCACAGAAAGAGGCTCTCTAAACCGACATGTACATCGATATCTTTGTAGTTAATGGTCCAGGATTCGTTCACTCTTTACTAAATTAAAAGTATGTCGCATCACAGATAGGGAACCCCAAGCTGTATCAGTAATACAAACAACCCTCAAAGATTCAGTGAAAGCCACCCCCACCGTACCGTAATATTGGTATATGATAGGTATAGCCACCTCGGCTCTTCGGTTTACACCCAACCGAGCTCACAACTGCTTTCTCCCCCGAAACGTCTCCCATCTCGGTTCGCCTGCATACCATTGATCATCGCAATCCCACCCCTGTTCAGCTGATGTCATTCGAAGCCCCTCCAGGATCAATACCTCTCCCGCAAGAGGATGGGGGTCACGCCGAACACGAGACCCCTGCCACGGGAAGTGCTTCTACACAAATTAAGCCGATTCGATTGGCGCTTGCCTGTAACCAATGCCGAAAACGCAAGGTCCGCTGTGATGCGCAGCAACCTAGCTGCCGTAATTGCAGTGTCAGAGGCGATGTATGCGAGACTTCGGATCCTAGGAAACCGGGCAATTTCCCCGCTGTTCGGAGGCGCGCTACTAGGTGCTGTCATAAGGGTAGAGGGGAGGTTGGGAAGTGCTTATCCCCAGCGCGTCGTTCTTTGAATACCCTGACGCCGGCTGCGGTGAGCTCTATCAATTCCGTGCTTAATCCGACTGGTCCTTCTCCGGATACCTCGGTAGATTATACGTCGCCTAGTGCAAGGAGGAATTCGAGGAGCAGGAGCTCGGCTATTCCTGGTTCATCGGAGAGCCCAGCGACTTCATCGTGGCGTACGACTCAGAGTGAGAGGCTGGGCGAAGATCACTTTTCCTGGCAATCTAGGGCATATCAAGATTGTGCAGAGGATCAAGGGCAAGATGTCGTCCAGGAACATGATGCGCCGGAACAAGAAACAGTCTTGACACCGGATGAAACTGTTACCACGGATGACGGTACAAATAACAAGACAAAGGTTAGTGATCTAATCATTCATCTGGTCTTATAAAGACATGACCTGATTCAATGGCCCGCAGCACCTCGGCGCTAGTAGTGTACAATGCCTCTTCAACTTTGTCGATCTCCATCTCGCACGACATGGCTTCAGTCATGCCACCCCCTCTTCAAACATGGCATGCTACACACTGAAGAGTTTCCAATGCCTCTAATACCAAAACTACCTATACTCCCGGATCGTCAAACCCTATCTATCTACGTCGACGCCTTCTTCTCACGGCTGTGGTCAATCTACCCCGTCATCGACCGCGCCTCCTTCGAAGCAGATATAGAAACCGTCCTCGGTCTACAATCAGCCGGACCTACAGCGTGGCAAGATAAAGTCACACTATCTCATATACCCGCTCTTGCTTCCGTTTACGCAGTGATATCCCTCAGTATGAATGAGATATCGGGAAATTCGGAGCTCAGCTTTGATTATCTCACAGCCAGTCATGGCCTACATGGACATTTGACAGCGATACCATACATGGCCAGCGTGCAGGCCTTATTCCTTTTAGCGCTCGCGCTGAGGGCTATTGCCAAGGATGGCCAGGCGTGGCATATCATCGGCCATGCGATTCGTATGGCACAGTCTATCGGACTGTACAAATCTGCAGCGAAACATCCATCCGAAGACGGATTTACTCTGGGATATCAGCCCGAGAGCTTGCGAGAACGACTCTGGTGGTCATTATTTGGGTTAGAAAAGCTCATGCAATTAGAGTGTGGACGACCATCTATTATCGATAGAAGCTACGATTGCCTCGCCGTCAATTATTCGGACAGTACAAGTTCTGAGCAGATTAACGCGTACTTCCGGGCATGGATTGCGTTGAGTAGCATCATGGGCAAAATATCGAACCGTCTCTACTCGCACAAGTTCATGGGTGGATCTGCCGAGATGCTCGGCACAGTCGCTAAATTAGATCAGGAGCTCCTGGAATGGGAGAATTCCATACCAGACACTTTGAAGCCTCGAAAGGCATTGACCGACCACACTGGTCATGATCGTCAAATCCTGGCAACCTTTCTATCCCAGCAATACCACCACGTGAGTTCCACCCAAATATATCAACTACTACTCAAACCCGAATCATTCACTCACAAGCATCCATTCGCAGGCCCAACTAAGCATCCTCCGCGTCGCAGTAATCTTCCCCCACCGCAGCATAAAACGCGAAATCGAAAAAAACATCGCATCCCTCCCCCACCACACCCGCCTCCTCGACGGACCCCTAATCTGCGCCCACGCAGCCCGAACCCTCATCACCCAATCCCTCCAACTAGCAGACCGCGACCTGACATCCACCCTCCTATCCGTCTCCCCAACATACCTCGCAGCCGTAATCCTGGCCCTGGGCGTCCTCCGCCAACCAAACAGCAGACTCGTCAGATCAGATATCGAACTGTTATCTTCGGCGACGGAGTATGTGGAGAGTTGGTATTTGGCGCGCGGGTTTAGTTCGGCGTTTACGCAGACGTGTGCGCATTTGCGTGAGAGGGTGGTTTCTGTGTTTCACCGGGTTCCGGGAAGTGCTGGTCAGATGGGGACTGCTACTGCTACTACTGCGGTTAGTTTGGCGGATTCGGGGTGTGAGGTTGGTGAGGGGGGATTGGCACAGTCTGGGATACCGGGCTCGAGTGATCAGCCAGTACTCTCTGGGGTTTCTGTGCCGGCTGTGGTTGATCAGGGTGTGGAGTTGTTTGGGGATTTTGAATTTGAGGATTTGTGGAATATGACCGGGTTGGATTTTATGGTTTATGATGAGAACCCGTTATTTACACAGTAGGGACAATGGATAACCTTATAATTGCTATCTACAGGCTAGAAAATATGCAGGATCTGCTTAATACCACTAGTAAGTGTTGTAAAGCAATCAACCGGGACCCAAGAACAATATGTGCAGATAAAGATCTCGTCGATAGTCATTGTCATGATTGTCATAAGCTAGTTAACTCAAAATGGAAATGGACCCAGACGCACGTAAATGCGATGCAGGCTCAAGATAAAACGATAATGCAGTAAAACGCCAGTCATGAAGAAAAGATTCGAAATATCTCCCTCTTCACTCCAGATCCCAATTCCTCCATCCACCGGCTCCCATCCTCGCAAATCAATGTTGATATTCATCAATTGATTCGCACCCGATACTCATGTCTCACAAACTCGGCCATGATCAACACGATACTAACCGCCTACCCGAAAACATAAATAGTCAGTATACTAATCACAAACACCAAACCAACCTCAAAATAAACACCTCTTCACATCAACTTACAAGCAACAAATCCACCCCCTCCGCAACACCAACCTCCCACCGATCCATCGGCCCACTCAACTGAAAATCCATCATAACCTTCTCCCTCCGAATAGAAACAATCTTCTTCTCCCCCATCATCACCGCCGCAACGGTATTACTCATCTGCACAACCCTCAACTCCTCCCTCTCCTCCACCACAGCCTCCGAGTAGCGACGCGCCGGCGGGAACGCATACGCATAACTCGATGCCGGCGCTGGTTCAGCCGGTGGCTCGACTGCATCGAGGAGTTCACGGAGGGAATGCGTTGAGCGGCGGTGCGCGGAGGCGTAGGAGGGGAGGTGTGTAGATTTTGAACTGACGGTGTCTGTTGAATGGCGGCGACGAAGAGCAGGGACAGCACCTGCTCCTGATCCCGATGCTTGTCCCGGTGCTTGTGCAGCATTGCCACTGGCAGCGCTGGAACTGGCGATTGCGCTGTACGGCGGGGGAGGAGAAGCGTATCGTCTGTACTGCTGTTGCTGACGTCTCCCACGACGGCCCGCGGCACTGCTATGCATAGCGTAGGGGTAATATTCGCTCCGGAACTCGTCCTCTTCGACCTCGCTTCTCCGCCGAGCACCGACGAGTAGCGCATTACGCACTCGAACGGCCATTTTCATCTTCACCCCCGCGCCCCACCGCATCTCCGCGCCCATGAGTTCGTCGCCGCCGCCGCCGGCGCGTTTCACGCTCCACGCGCGCTGCCACCACATGCGCCGCAGCTCGAGGAGGGGTCGTCCTGCTGCATCGCGGATTTCGCGTGCTTGGGTGCCGCTCCAGAATCTGCCGGATACCGTGTAGAGGAGGGAGCGGCGAGTGGGGCTGTCGTAGGGTTCGTGGGTGCGTAGGTGGTGTACGCTGAAGGCGCGGCCGGAGAGGGTGTTGTTGCGGGTTATTGTTAGTGTTGTGGGTGTGTTGGTGAGACGATCGGGGGCTGGGGCGAGGAGGTGAGTGCGTCGGAGGGCGAGGGGTTGGTCGGGTGGTTGGAGGGGTGTTGGCATTTTGGAGGGTTTTAAAGTGGGAGGGGGAGGGGAACTTGGGGGTGCATTTGAATGGAGTTTACAGAAGGATAGGACTGTCTATACGGGAGATTGTAGGAGGGGTAGAAGAAAAGAAAGAGAAAGAGTACAAAGTGGGAGAGAGATAGTAAGAGGAAAAGAGGGGGAGGGCTAGGCGATAGGTACGAGGCTCTCTCTCATCTTGCGTGATGTGATTACGCCCCTGGCTTAGCTTGGAAAATAGTTACTTCTCTAGTCATACCTATCATACAACTCGCGTGCACGGTGTATCAACCAACTACCCAGTAGACATGTTGTGGCGCAGTGCGGAGTCGAATGACGGCGCGGGGTGGAGGGTCTTGGCACGGTGAACTCGTCGAGTGGTCGTGATTGATTGTGGTTATTCCCGCAGTGGACTAGGCAGCTATCCGTATTATCTTGGCAGGTCCGCTCGAATCAGCTGGAGTTGGTATCTAGAAACTGGAATAGGTGCATTTACATCAAGGAAGTGGTGGGGAGTTTCGTGTAGTTACGTAGATCTATAGCGGGGTATGGACCTCGGCCCCGCTGGCGTAGCCTAAACACAGAATGAAGTACAGCGGATGTGAAACACTTTGGAGAACACAAAGTTCAACAGTAAGATGTCAATAGAGAGGAAGTTTTCCGTCCTTCGTACAGCCACAGCCAAGATAGAATGAACTCTCCGCTGGTGGCTGCAGATAGCGGGGTGATGGTGATAGGCTATGGACTGGAGCTCGATAGCTCTCATGGCAAAGTATACCGCAAACGGTTAGGATCTACACTGCAAAACAGAGACCGAATTTGGTTCAGTCAGGGGAACCTAGACCTAGCTGTCAGATTGGCACAAATATTCCCATCCCGCCCATGAGACGTATCAGGAAGTATCTTCATCGCGCTATTATTTATCAGCGCCCGTAGTAAGCTAATACAAAAATGACTGTTGGGTTGGGCTCTCTTTGCGAGGATTGACTTGAAAAATATTTACAACCTTAGCTTCTATTTAAGAAACACGTTTCTCTTTCTGAGCGGACTATATATAAAGTAGAGAATACTCTGTAGTGAAAGAGTGAAGCCTAGGCTATAAATCTGAGTATACAGTAATATCTGGATATAATGATTCCTATTTACAGCGAATTGCTAGGTTTGAGAACGTATACCCCCTATCAGAATGAAATTTCCCATATAAATTACGAATACCCTACGAATTCAGTAGGTCTCTGGCCACCCGTTACATCGTAAAAGCAGACTAGCCCATTTTGGGTAACCAACCTTTTAACTGGAAGACGCGCGTATAGCGCGCATCGGCCCTGAAACGATCAAGATAGGGAGAAGGAGGATGGATGGATCGGGCTAGAGAAAAAGTGAATTTGTGTGTTAGGCGGTAGCAAACTCTACTCGCATTGTGGTTCGTCAATGCTCCGTGAGTGCATGACCCGTGGACGGCACGTGGAATCACCAATCGATCCGCTAATGTGCTTTGGTTTTGAGTGGTTTCTTCAAGGTAGTCTGGTCAAAGGTACAATAATATTCGGATATAGATTGACCTGTCACTAGAACTAAGAACTACCTGACGGAATCCGCAACAGCTGGCCGGGAATGTGCGCTCCAAATGCCTTGGAATCTAAAAGCCGCGGAAGGTTTCAGGCCTGTTTGGCTCTATAGCCTTTATGTTTTCATGTTGCAGTTATGTTGCTCGGCTTTGAAACCTCTGTGATACTACAGCGACGCTGTACCCATGTCAGCTCTGGACAGTCTAGCAGAACATGGATTACATCTCGTTCACCACAGGCACATAGTCGTATCCGCAGAAATGGAAGAGCTGGCTATAGAGCTGAAAACGAAAAGTTTCCTAACTGAATAAAAAGCATCGTCTTTGTCCGCCTACCTGAGATGACTCTAGTAGTAGGTTAGTTTATGAACAATCAATAATCTCTGGCATTAAATTTCATAGTGTGGTTCGTCGTTTTGATAATACATAAGATGATGAAAAACCTGATAAAGACAACCTGAAACTTTACTGAATAGAGTTTAAAGCCATCAAGTGGGCCTTTGGGTGCTAGTATACTCTATCCGACATTATACGACCTGTAGGAATTCACCCTCCTAGGTTCAAGTTCCCATATCTACCTGACTTCTACATACATGGCCTTCTTGGTTGTCAATGGAGCTTATGCTCTTATGCTATTATTGACTGCAGTATCTGCCGATCAATGTAAAAGCTTAGAACTTGACCTGTTTGGAATCCAATAGCGACGTGATCGTTTCGCACACCAAAGGATGATGCTTGAAAATCCGACGGTATCCGTAAGAGTGACACCTCTCCATAGCATATCCACTGGCGTCTGACGAAGAGACGCTGTAAAATGTGTTGACTGTAGTCCTTTTGGTCTGGAGTAATGCTTTCAAGCGTGGCAGGCTTACTGTCTATTACAATATACCCGTCCCCTGCTGAGAGATTTACGTCGTGAACAGGCTTCGGCTTCCTACCTTTTTTGAATCGCCGAAAAGGGTTATTCTCGAAAGGCTTTGGGAGATTGAAAGATTTGGCAATGTCCCAAAGCTTAATTGATCCGTCACAAGAGCTGGATATGATCTGCTTGCCGTCTGGTGAAAAGGCTACAGTATTGATCCAGTCCGAGCGGCATCGTTCTTTCTCCCAATACCAAGGGTAACCCGTCGATACGTTGTGCTTGTTATCTGACGGAAGGTCTGTAATGTTGACCCGACTCCATTTGGCTTCTAGTGACTCCACATGACCATTCGTCGCGGTATCCCAAACCCTGATGCTTTCATCACCATTGCCAGAGGCCATTTGCTTGCCGTCTGGAGAAAAGGCCACAGAATTTATGGAAACAGACTTCAGGGAATCCCCATGGAAAGTTACTGTTATCTGGTCGCCCGTTGTGGTATTCCAGATCCTGATGACTCCATCATGTGAGCCCGATGCGAGCTGCTTGCCGTCTGGTGAAAAGGTTATAGTGTTGACGAGGTCGGAACAGCATTCTAGTGCCTTATGAAGTTCCCACGTTTCGGTATCCCAAATTTTGATAGTTTCATCACCAAAGCCCGAGGCGATCTGCCTACTGTCTGGTGAAAAGGCCACGATTTGAATGCGGTTCGTATGGCCTTCTAGTGTTTTCTGAAGGTCGCCAGTTGCGGTATCCCAAAGCTTGATAGTTGTATCATCAGATCCCGACGCGATCTGCTTACCGTCTGGTGAAAAGACCACAATATTAACGCATGCTGAGTGGCCTTTTAGTGTCTTTTGAAGGTCGCCAGTTGCGGTGTCCCAAAGCTTGATAGTTGTATCATCAGATCCCGACGCGATCTGCTTGCCGTCTGGTGAAAAGACCACAATGTTAACGTATTCTGAATGGCCTTCTAGTGTCTTCTGAAGATCACCAGTTGCAGTATCACAAGGCTTAGTGGTTTCAGCAACAGAGCCCGAGGTGATATGCCTGCCGTCTGGTGAAAAGCCCACAATTTCAGCCCAATCTGAGCGCCCTTCTAGTGTTGTCTGAAGGTCGCCAGTTGTGGTGTCCCAAAGCTTGATAGTTGTATCATCAGATCCCGACGCGATCTGCTTGCCGTCTGGTGAAAAGACCACAATGTTAACGCATGCTGAGTGGCCTTTTAGTGTCTTCTGAAGGTCGCCAGTTGCGGTGTCCCAAAGCTTGATAGTTGTATCATCAGATCCCGACGCGATCTGCTTACCGTCTGGTGAAAAGACCACAATATTAACGCATGCTGAGTGGCCTTTTAGTGTCTTTTGAAGGTCGCCAGTTGCGGTGTCCCAAAGCTTGATAGTTGTATCATCAGATCCCGACGCGATCTGCTTGCCGTCTGGTGAAAAGACCACAATGTTAACGTATTCTGAATGGCCTTCTAGTGTCTTCTGAAGATCACCAGTTGCAGTATCACAAGGCTTAGTGGTTTCAGCAACAGAGCCCGAGGTGATATGCCTGCCGTCTGGTGAAAAGCCCACAATTTCAGCCCAATCTGAGCGCCCTTCTAGTGTTGTCTGAAGGTCGCCAGTTGTGGTGTCCCAAAGCTTGATAGTTGTATCATCAGATCCCGACGCGATCTGCTTGCCGTCTGGTGAAAAGACCACAATGTTAACGCATGCTGAGTGGCCTTTTAGTGTCTTCTGAAGGTCGCCAGTTGCGGTGTCCCAAAGCTTGATAGTTGTATCATCAGATCCCGACGCGATCTGCTTACCGTCTGGTGAAAAGACCACAATGTTAACGCATGCTGAGTGGCCTTTTAGTGTCTTCTGAAGGTCGCCAGTTGTGGTGTCCCAAAGCTTGATAGTTGTATCATCAGATCCCGACGCGATCTGCTTGCCGTCTGGGGAAAAGGCCAGGGTGGTGATCTGTTCAAAGTGGCCTTCTAATGTGTTCTGAAGTTCACCTGTTGCGGTATCCCAAAGCTGAATTCTGTCGTCATTATAGCTAGTCGCCAGACGCTTGCTATCTGGCGAAAAAGCCGTAAGAGCGACCGAAGGATAGTACATTCCCGATTGGAGTTCCAGTGAATTCAGAAGGCCGCCTGTTATACTGTCCCAGAGCTTAATGGTTTCATCATTAGAGCCTGATGCAATTTGCTTGCCATCTGGTGAAAAGGCCAGCGTGGTAACTCGTTTAGAGTGACCTTTTAGTGTGCTCTGAAGGTCACCAGTTGCGGTATTCCAAAGCTTAATGGTTTCATCATCAGATCCTAATGCAGCCTGCTTGCCGTTTGGTGAGAAGGCCGTGGGCGTGGCCGAAGAAATGAACAGACTCGATTTGCCTTCTAGTGAGTTCTGAAGGTCACCCGTTGTGCTGTCCCAGAGCTTGATAGTTTTATCACGGGAGATCGACATGATCTGCTTGCCATCTGGTGAAAAGCGCAGAGTAGTGATCGGACTAGAGTGGCCTGCTAGTGTCTGTATGAGAGACGCCCAGTTGTTCTCCATGATAGGAACCTCTCTTAGATATGCTGGGATTTTTCTCAAGTTTACCCTCTTCACGACGCTTGACTCAGGGCTAAAGACAATAGCAGAGCTATGGATCTGCAATGGCCAATGATTCACTGTGAAGTAATGCCTCAGCAGAAAATGGGTAGCATCCTGCACAAGTGCAAATGCTGAAGGTTCATCCTTTGACAAATTTGTAAGCAAAGACCCAGCTATCGCAGAATATCAGATGCTCACCTTTGTTATCTCTACTAGAGACTTTAATGCGTTAATGGCCTGTGGTAACCTGTCTAACAGACTAAGGCATTCTAGCCATTCTAACAATTTTGTGTGGAGGAATAAACCAACTGAGCCCTCACCGCTAAGCTCGTTCTGTAGCATCTCCCTTTGCTTAACGTCCATAAGATGCTGCACCCAGGAAGTAGCTGCATAGTCTAGACAAGCTAGTAAAGCATCTTTATTTTCGTCTTTTGATCGCCTCCAAGATTCCCTGGTTGAGTCAGGCTGCGGTAAATCCATGAGATTCACTTTCAGCCTCTTAAGTAAATAAGACAGACAATTCAGTACAATTTCATGATGTCCGAAGTGCTCATGTGAGTCAAGCATAGACTGTGCTTTGTTCCTAGCCAAGTAGTCCCGAGTAGACTGATGGACAAACTCGATGTTGCTTCCTTGCATTCTTAAGAATGAAGCACAACGATTGACTAGTGCCTTAATAGAGCCATCTTCATTTGTGATGCCAGTCACGCTCGAAACTTCTTGCACTTTCAGAGGTCGGTAAGCCAGCATCATCGCCTTAAGTAGTCGCATGCACTTAAAGACGTCATCTGGATCACCTTCGCTTAGTTGGTCTAATATCCGATCGTAGAAAGGATAAAGCCCTAGTGGTAAATTCTGAATCGTGGCTAATGCCTCGTCTCGGCGAACACTCTCAAGTCTCTTGCACACTAAGCTTACCCACAAAAAGGTACCCTCAGCCTTTGCAGAGAGCTCAGCTTTCACTGCTCGTCTTAGTGCTTGCGTATAGTTTTGGTAACGACTGAGCTCATCAACTTTGTAAGAGATATAGGCCTGCACAGCTTCAGAAACGTGGTTTGAGTTGAGCTCCAGACTGACTTGCACCTGGTCATGTCCAGCTAGCAGTGTCCGTTCTGCGCTATCCAATGGTCGACTTGTCAAGAGCCATTTGATTCTGGCGGGGTAATCCAGTCCATTACGGACGATTAGTTTCAAGAAGTCTGCCATGCCACCGTGTTGGCACTCATCAAGAGCGTCCACAACGATATATATCCTAGACGCGGCACATCGATCCAGTAGCTCTAAAAAGATATTCCAGAGATTCCTCCACGAACTAAGATCCTCATTATAACGCTCATTCCTAATGTCCCAGCGACGTCGGAGGGATTCCCGTAGCCCGATCTATCGATTCACCAACTCTAGAATCAAACCCTTAATAACCGATTCAAGAGTATTGAGCTTATTGTCGGCATTTTGGCAGAAAAAATAAGTAACGACGGTAGATTCATGCTGTACCCGTGAAAGCTCTTCGATGAGACCAATTGACATCATGGTCTTCCCTTTCCCAGCACCACCCTTGATCCAAAGAAGACAGATATCTTTTCCGTTTCGCCAACTCTGATACTGCCGGTCGTGGAAAATCCATTGGAACGATTGGGGGTATAACTTGTCTTTGGTTGCTTTCAATCGGTTTTTCACGAGTAGTGAGTCGGGACAGTGTAAGCTCTGGAGGCAAAGTCGATCTATTTCTTCAGTGGTGTGCGCTATGAATGGAAAGTTAATGAGAACAAGTCAGGATTCTCGAGATATCCGATCAAACCTACACTGATGGAATCCTGCCGTGACTGGACCATGGTTGTTCCCAATCTGGAGTCCATGGTTTGTGGCACCGTAAGTTGTGGTTGCCATGATAGAAGCTTTACTGAACACCGTGGGCTGTCAAAGAACTTGCAAGTCACTCAGCTGAATGAGGGGTCTCCTGCAGCTTCATTGTCAGGTGACGCGGTAGCACTAGACCGCAATAGGATCGGCATATTTTGGCCGTGTCCTTTTTAGTTTTTTAGTAAACTTAGTCTCTTCAATAGTGTAGCAAACATTAGAAGATATTTGAGAGTAACCAGGTGGTCAAACTGAGTCGAGCGAGTGTATCCGACAAGGGGACTGATTGCCTCCAAGTATAGAGTTTGGAGATTAATGCTTGCTCTGGAAAGGTAATAAAGAGAGTGGTGATTTGAATGGGCTTTAAGTAAAAAGTCGCTCGCTCGCTCCATATACAGAAGATTTTGAAAACAGTTTACCCCTCAGACACACACGCCTTCTTTTCCCCAGGGCCCCACCAAGGTTGGGCTAAGCTAATTCTGGCTAAATGATGCCCCTTCCCCGAGGTATGATGCCGTATCACTGGAAGTCGCGCAGCGCGCGCATCGGCCTCGGAATGATGCAAATGGGGAATTGAAAGGAGAGGGTAAAAAGGCGAATCTGTGAGAGTATAGATAGTAGCGGTACTATAGTTAAGCCACCCGCATTATGCACGTAGTTACTACGCGGGCATTCCGATAAACATATGAAGAAGTGGTAGGTCGCCGAAGCGTATATCCTTCGTAGTATAGAACATACTTATTTTAGTAAAGGAATTTGAGTATTATAGTTCGAATAAACACGCATATTAACATAGGGCTTTGTTTCGTGATCTTTGGGAACGTCTCTCCGGTGTAGGAGTGTGAGGTCGTGAGGATGCTTTATCATCGTCGGCCGTGTCTGGCCAGGTTATTTAGCGTTTCTTCGTCGTCATCATTAAGAGCGGTAGTTTCAGTAGGGTTGTGCGACTGGCGTATCGATGAGGGGGAATCATTTCTCAATATGGCTGGTGATGTAGAGGGAGCGTGAGCGGTGGCTCTTTGGGACCAGCGGTCCTGGCGTTTCCGTTTACCAGTCGTTGGAGATGGGGTAGGCGGTAGGGATTGTGTTACGGATGGAAGGAAGTGTATATCGTCCGTTATTATAGCTAATTGGCGATTCTCCTTAGTGATGCCGAAGACCCCCCCCCCAAGTCAAAAAAATGTGGATATTTGCGCTAAGCTGTGGAAAGTTCGCCCACCGCTGCCCGTTCTTGAAGTACGCGGTGATAGGGAAAGTGTGGTGACTTCGTGACGAACTATTGTAGGTTGTGGACTGGAGACGGTACTGTAATAGAGTTGAACCGCTATTTAGTTGACCACCGCGCTCAAGAACCACAGCGAGTAGGGTTACGATAGGCTGAGCCGCTTCGGGGCATTGCATAAAATATGAATCTGTATCGTCTTTGTTACCCGGGTGGCTATACTACGTTAGGTTTGTTTCTTATAGAGGTTGCGAAGGTTACTGACCGGTCAACGCTGTTGGCGTGAAGAAGAATATGAAAACCTTCTTCATCAGAGGAGGTAGTAAGGAAAGAACCCCATGCATAGATAAAGGCGTTCGGTTGGTAAAGGTCAGGTCGATTCCCCTCCTTAAAGAACCTAATTAGAGTGGGTATGTCCCTCTGCTCAACATCGTCGGATTGCACATCTGTGTCTGGTATATTAAGTGAAACATGAAGCTGCAAGGAAAGCCCTTTTGCCAGGGCGTGTTGGATCCGGTTCCACTTGATCGATGGAAATCTCGAATGTGAAGAATTGCTGTGAAAGACTTATTCGATGGCATACTGAGAATAGGCGTAGGGTGGTGAAGGGCCTAATCTTGTGGAGGAATAGAAACGGCGTATATATGAATAGATAATGCGTGAAGCGGAGGAAAATCTCAGAAACTACGTACTTCAGGCTAGAGAAGTAAATAGTGGGGTTAGGCACCGATGGTCTCTATAACGCATGCTAAGATATACTACCGTAGGTGTAGAGTAGAATATGATAAGTCAGGCAGTTTTCCCACTGCCTCCCTAAGGACGAAGTTGTGTACAGGATACAAGGTTTGCACTAAGCCGGATTTATTCAATTACAGACGCAAGCAAGACGTGGTGAGAGATGATTGGATATGTAGTGACCTATCCGAAGTTTACTGTTCGCCATGCAGTAAGAGTGTCCAGTTGGAGTGCTTGTAATCTCTGCAGTTCGTGGAGTAACTGAGGATCAGGCCGATGCTGGAGGTCGCGCATCTCAACTGGTTGTAGAAGACGAAGGCCAGCCAGTGAGCGTAGGCGTGATAGTTGTACATATGTGGAGCAATATTTCCTTCGGATTATCCTTAGGATCCAACATCGCGGACGTGAGAGTAGCACCTTGGGCTTTGTAGTCTGTGAGACAAAAGGCCGGGCAGATAGGAACCTGCTTCCGGCGCACTGAATACCCTTTCACTGTTATAGATGTTTCGAGTGGGAAAATCGGGAAGACAGTTCTGTCTAGGGGATGAATTGAAACTGATTTAGGTCGGTTTGGTTTGAACTGAAGACAGGATGGAGGTTTATTACAGAAGATATATAAGTCATCAAGCTCATGGAAGCTGGCTATTCATGATCAGTTTCTTCGAGACTGGAGAGGATACATTTGGAGTAGTGGCTTACCCTCTGGATCAACTACAACTCCCACTGCCTCTCCGGTTGCACCATTAACCAATCCAGCGGGTGTGCATATATTGGTCAAAACCATCGTCGGCATTAAAGGCGTGTAGAGAATGAGCCCTGGAGAGCAGTTAAAGCAATTTAAAGAAGGGACGCGTGGAGGCTAGGTAAAGATGCTAGTCGATAAGCTGGGCACCCCAGAGGCTGAATGAACGTCGATAGCCACATTTCGCCACCACAATCGTGGCAGGGACGACGGGTTATCATTGGCCAGGCCCATGATAACAGCAACAAGAGTGGGAAGGCGTGGGGAGAGTGGAGAGCACCTATGGCAGAGGAGCAACGCGTGGCGATGCGTTGCAGGCCGTCATTATAAAAGAGGGTCAACAAGCAGCACATAAAGCAATCACGAAGGCCTAACGGACAGATACCTGCAGACAAAGCCCTAGAACCCTAAACCTTAAGATAAACCAGACCTAAAACGGTAATTGAAAAGCGAATTACGAGCTCACGTGGCAAAAGGGTTTCAACGTACAGAAGCCTCCCAATTTTGCGGTCGCGCATGGACAAGCATGTTGATTAGTTCCCTTCCTCTCACTACGTTCGTTTCAGGGCATTCTAGTTATACTAATCACGTGTGAACTTTTAAAGCCCCTTACGAGCGTAACCGTCTCAACTACTTTATTTCTCCAAAGTTTCCTACGGCGGACGATAGAAATCACTCTGCCATAACCCCCCTATCAGCAGTTTTTAAACTGGCAGAATATCGATTTCGGCTATTCTTTGTTACCTAATCTACTATACGATCTCCTATACAATCTTTCTACCTAATAGAAAAGCCATTTTCCCCTGAAACACGATTGAATTTAATTGAATTAACTGATCAATTATAGTACTAGAACCGAAATATAATGGAAACATTTGGAGCGATATTATGGGCGCAGGACTCCAGGTATACCGAGCTGAAAGAACCTGGAAACGACCCGTTTAACGAGGAGGAATCCTTCGAGAAGCCTAGACTAGCCATTCAAGCTGCAAAGTCATTTGCAAGGGAGACTACGTTCACTGAAACAGCGGAGCCCCACTAGTAGCAAGATATGCCCGTCAAATCTCCTGAAGGATTTCTCGATGGATATCATTTCTTCATCAACTGGTTTTCATCGAAGCAGGTGAGTGCTTGGGTCAGTCGGCTGCTGCTCACAGCGTATAAAAATAACATCCTCCCAGAAAGGCGTACTTCGACATCACCTTGAGTACAATGGAGCTCAATGTGTGGAATCATTAGAGGATTTCTCTCGTCCTTCTACCCCTAAGATGGGACAAGGTCTGTATGTGATGGTTCCGTATAAAACCCCAAGATCGGACATTCCAAGCCCAGATGACATGGCATTGGAGTTTGATGTGGTCATAGATATGTCGCTTGGACGATTTCTTGGTACGAAAGCTACGAAAGCTCTGGTTCTACCAGAATCCTATGCTGCAAGCACGCCGTTCCTAGGGTTTCCTCTTCTAGGTAAGTTCCCCGTGTATACGCAACATGATTCGGTTCTGACTAAACTAGGATTTTTGAGAATGCGAATATGCTCCACTGGATTTACACGTATTGACCTTTTGCACCTTTCTAAATCAGTCGATTTGATAGGTACGACGTACGACGAATATCTGACTCCTAAAGCATCTATCCTTATATATAACGACCCCCGAAAAGCCAGCCTTAAAAAGCTACGATGTATAGCCGAATGGAGAGTTCCTAGTTTATACCCCAAAGTAATAACAGCCAAGGAAGCCCAAGCACGGTGCCCGTAAATAGAAAATAAGCGCCCGTTCCTGCAGGAAGTCCGCCCAGGGATCAAGGCGCCTCTGCGGAACTAGTAGACTATATATATAGAGAGAGAGAGAGGGATACATCTCGAATAATACCTATTATAGGTAATAGGTTCGATAACGAAGAGTCCCCGGATAGACCCAAGGCCGACGTACCTGAGTCTGTATCTCGAAGTCCTTTGACGATCAACTCTTTCAATATAATGGTCCCGAATAACACCTTGTAATTACCCGATACTATGTCTGGGGTTGATGATTGTCCTCGTTAACAGATTTTCTAGCTGACATGAGTTTATAGGCAATTTATACTTCTTTGAAAATGATATTTGCGATTCAATGGGCCAGCCCAGAATATGAAGTCAAATTTAGATACATAACGCACTTATCACCCGGTAGAAACAATAAAGAACTAAGTGTTAGTAGGCCTCTAAACCAGCCAGAGTAAGAGAACTCGCCTAGATTGGCTATCCCTTCTGCTCTGGACACTGCATTAAAGGGTCTTCTCTAGCAAGCCCAAGCAGCCAAATTACGACAACAGGCCGAAGGCACACCGGCAAGCGACGAAACCTACCTACTACGCCGCAAATGCAAGCCACTCCTTGGCCGTGCACCATCACACCCTTCCGGACAAGCCATAGAGACCACCAATACCCCATCTCGAGCTAGCTCTATCGATAAGCTCAATAATAATGGCCTAGGCACGGCACTCGAGAGTGCCCACCCCACACGGGACAATTCTCTCTCACGTACGAACAGTCGCACTAAGCAAAGTCTCTTATCGTTATTAGCGGTGGGAAATTCGACTTTCTGGCCAGTCGGCTCTCTGCTCCAGCCGAGACCGAAGAGGAGGAGAACCAGGAGCCACCCATGACGCAGCTTGACTATGAAGACCCCGACGCTGCCGCTATGCGAGCAGAGTTCGTGCCTAGATCCTTGGTAAGGACAAAAGGCAATACGTGAGCAAAAACATACAACAGCCAGGATTCGCATGTGGTCACCCACCATACTACTAACTGGCCGGCGTGTGGCTTAAGTACGGCTGAGCGGACGGGAAGCCCTGTTCTCCACACCCTATGGTCGTATGTGCTAGAGTTGGAAATGTAGAGGAATATAGAGCAAATTTGGACGAGAGACATCTAATGCGAGACCGGCAACAAAGTGAGAAATTGCTCACTGCGGCTTCATAGTCGCGCGTCACCAACCTCATGGCATGGTTGTAATGCTCTACTGCCATGGTTCTCGGTACACTTCGGACTACTCAGCACTTCGCTTGCCATGATCCCTTTTTCTTTCTGATTTCGATGCTATTCATATGGGCATTTGACATGCTCTCTGTCCCGCCCAGAGAAGACCAAAGGCCCCAAGAAGATATGGAATGGATGGGGGAAAGTGCACCAACCAGAATTGATCGCCTCACCGATCCACTACATGTCGATCTATGGATCAACAGCCATCATGACAATCCAGTTCATGTGATCTGGGTCGGGATTCTTACTGGCACTAGTAGTTCGCTTCGCCTTTTGACTGAGACAAGAAGAGTATTCTTGTCACAGAGCTCTTGGCCAGAGCTCTGTCAAAGCTTGGCATATGCGATAGACCAGGTGGTTCAGGGGAAGCCGCCCTCTCAATTCGAAGACGACCATTCATAACCAGAAGGGAGTCATCTTACACCAAATTTTATCGTAATCTACTTCTGTCATCGAATTCAATCTTTCGTTTAGGACGGCATACTACTTAAGGTATGAGTTGCTAAGTGCGGCTCCGGTGCGATATGATGCCACAAGGAGGGCAGTCCTCTGGGCTTGATAAGGTATATATATCGTATCCTGGAATGTATTCGGCATTGAGGAACCTTGCATAGAGTGATAAGTACATCGGGAACTCCGACACGATGATATCCATTCGACATGGTTTCATCTTTATTTATTTAGGTACCTACGAGGATTCAGCCCTTCTTTCCATTCGACCGGGCAGTACCTCCAACTATTCGCGACAGATCACGTGACAACAAGAATCTTTCCTCGATGCCATTTGTTCCTGTTTCATGATCATCCACAAACTAGATCTATTCTATCTGATCACGAATCTCATAGAAAACACGTCATGCCACGTAGTCCAGGGTGTTTCAGAACAGCGACCGAGGCGTGGCCATTTCTGGCGTCGGCCTAGATCCGGCATTGACACCAGGTATGAGCCTGCGGCGATGTAGCTATTTTGAACCTGGATGTAGGGTTAAGCCATAGCTGTGGTGGCTTAGTTAGTCAAGTACAATGCATCATCTATCCACGATCTACTCCGTACAACAATTAGCGCAGGGTACAACTGAACTCCCCGATCGTGAGAATTTTTGCTGGCGCTCGGAGATAAACGCAGCCGTTTACGCCACCGGAGCTAAAAATAACCGGTGCCTGTGGAAAGGACTCATCGAGGGGATCTAGAAGGTGCGCCGAATAAGCCACTAGCTTGAGATTTTTTCAGTGTGGCTGCATTATGTGGCGGGGAATTAAGTATAGGGCGGATGGTGAGAGTGAAGTAGAAGCTACATAGAACAAGGTACATCGTAGAATGTATACTACTGTTATCCAGTACTGGCTTGCGATCGACGGGTAGCAAAGGGAGTACCCGACAGACCTCTTGATCGTCAAACAACTAGTCTAGCTAGTCCAAATCCAACTGACTTTACGCCGCTTAGTGATCGGCCTGGACTCTTCATTGCAGCTATTACAAAGGGATGACTGGCACCGGTTTTGTGCCGAAAGTCCGCTGGACGATGTGGGTCGTGAGGAATGAATGGCCCACTTGGAAGGAAGACGGAAAAGAGTTCGAGAATCACGAGGATAATTTTTTAGGAAGGAAGATGGAGACTAACAGTCCAAGTACAGTAGTAGAGCTATAATTGTAATTTAAAGAGTGGGACTCGTTGACTAGTTTGAGTAAGATCATGCAAGGACGACGGAAGAGTCTGCTGGAAGGAGGAGTAGAACCCGCCGGAGAGTTTATTCTTTGTATACTTTTACTTTGAGTTGAATATAGACCGAGTATTATGGAAAAGGGAGTTGTATTGTAGCACTACAGTTATGCAGTTCTACCATGTACAATACTTGTACACTGTCCAGTTCGTCTGGGGATGCGAAACACAATTGCAGCACTAGCGCCGCTTAGTGGCTGTTGGAGAAGCTTGTTTCTCCCGACGAGCAGACCCAATTTAATAAACACAATGCCATGATAGCTTTGTTTATTATTTTCGTTTCCGGTTCTTCAGGTCCAGTTCCTGTAGGTCCATGGGTTTACCGATCATCCATGTTTCCAGCCCGCTTGGCAACGGGACCAGTCCCGATCTCCCGACTTCCCCGACAATTAATTATTGCCATCTGCCATTGTCACATCCCGGGTAGAAGTGGAGAAAGCGTGAAAAAAAAAGGAGTTTCTAACCTTCTGACGCGGCCATCCCCTGTCGGGGGTCTCGCCATGACTTCAACCCACATTAGCGACGTGGGTCAATGGAGTCAATCCACGCCAGTCTAACTTCTCCGGTTTTCCTCATTGTCTCTAGTCTTGCGCCCCCCTCTTCCACCTCCCCGGGCCTATTTCTTTCATGCCCTTTGACTTTTCTTTCCTTTCCCTCCCCCAGAAACTATGTATGAATTGTGACCGTTTGTGGGGTCCTGCTCATTCTCAGAGCCTCCCTCTATTTCTTTGACATCTCTCTCTCTCGAAACCAACAACTGCAGAACCGAACCACGGACTGCGAATCATCTCTCACCAAAAATTAACACAACAAATTTACCCCTGCCGAGATATCCGGTCGGTTCCGGCAGGCCCTGAACCTACCCGTGGTAGTATCGTCGAAATGTCCGACTTTGATGAAAAGAACCCCGAAACTCCTCGTCTGCCCTCCATTCAAAGCTCTTTGACCACGGGGGCCGACGAGGAACGTGACTCTCCCCGGGAAGAAGGCCACACGGAGAGTGCGCAAACTGAGGTAGAACATCACGATACCGCCAGTGAGAAACCCAGTACTGCCTCTATTCCCCAACGATGGAAGACGGTCAGTCAGCGCATTCGCGAGCGCGCGGGTACCATTGCCGAGGCATTGGGCCGGCCGCATGAGCGCGAGGCCGACGGTTTGGACGCGAGTTTCTCCCCGGAATATTATGGCGCAACGGACGATATCAGAAGCTATGAGGCGCGGACCGCCGCAGACGAGGAGGAGAGACTCATGGGGACTGATCATAGCTCTCAGGCTCAGCATTTGCTGAGCCAACTGGGTCTTAACCAGCATCGGAGATACCCGAGTGGCCCTCGTCGTGATACGGAGCCTCGCTCTGGCGCCACAACCCCCGGTGCGATGACTCCCGGGGACAGTGGAGCATCGACACCGCTTAATGGCAGTCTACTCTCGCATCTCCTGCGGGTGTATGCCAACAATATGGAGTCTGCGAGCAGGATGAGCGTCGCTACGACCGCGGCAGCTTCCGATCCCGAGATCGAGACTCTGCCCTCCAAAACTCCGGGTATGGGTACGCCTGGCACCGCTACGCCCATGAGCAGGGCTGCGACTGCGACTACGCCCGGAGTGGGAAATCCTACGGGCAAGAAGGAAAAGGTCAAGTGGTACAAGAACGGCAACAACAGCAAGGAGAATGTCAGCGCAAGAGCCTCAAAGCACCACTACACCTCTTCTTTAATCCAAGCTTCGATGGGTATGGGACGTGTGGGTGTCCCCGGCGCTGAAGGTCCCGCGCCAATGAATGCCAAAGAACGACGCAAGCAGAAGAGGAAGAGTGCCAAGGATGTCAAGCTGACCGTACACATTGCTGCACTACTCGCACGCCAGCAGTATATCATGCAATTGTGTCGCGCGCTGATGAAATACGGTGCGCCCACCCACCGTCTCGAGGAATACATGATGATGACCTCCAACGTGCTCGAGGTCAAGGCGCAATTCCTGTATATTCCGGGCTGCATGTTCATGTCCTTCGATGACCCACTGACCCGTACGGCCGAGGTCAAAATTATCCGTGTCGTGCAAGGCTTGGATCTATCCCGACTAGCGGAAACGCACAACGTGTATAAAAACGTGGTACACGACGTTATCAGCGTGGACGACGCAACAAGCCAACTCGACACGATCATGCAGCGCAAACCACGTTACAACCGGTGGATGCTCATCCTCCTCACTGGTCTCGCCAGCGTCACAGTAGGACCATACTCCTTCTCCGCACGACCCATCGACCTCCCCATCATCTTCGTGCTAGGCTGTCTAGTTGGATTCATGCAACACGTCCTAGCCCCCTCCTCAGCAACCTACTCCAACGTGCTCGAAGTCTCCGCCGCAATTCTAACCTCCTTCCTCGCCCGCGCCTTCGGCAGCATCACCCACAACGGCGAACGCGTCTTCTGCTTCGCCGCAATGGCCGAATCCTCCATCGCAATGATCCTCCCGGGATTCGCCGTCCTCTCCTCCTCTCTCGAACTCCAAAGCCACCAAATGAACGCCGGCTCCATCCGAATGGTCTTCACCCTTATCTACTCCCTCTTCCTCGGCTACGGCGTCACAGTCGGAACAACCATCTACGGACTAATGGATAACAACGCCACCACGGAATCAACCTGTTCAAACGCAACTTCCACCTGGGGCAACGAATATATCCAACACTTCCCCTTCGTCGCTCTATTCTGCCTCTTCGCCGCGCTCATCAACCAAGCAAAACCAAAACAACTCCCCGTAACAGTCATAATGGGTGTATGCGGCTACGTCACGAATTACTTCTCCACAAAAAAGCTGGGCTCGAATCAAGTCGCCAACACCGTCGGCGCTTTTACAATCGGTATCCTGGCAAACTTGTACTCGCGGATCTGGCACGGCCATGCCGCCGCCGCTATTATCCCGGGTATTTTCACGCTCGTGCCCTCCGGACTGGCCAGTTCTGGGTCTATCCTGAGTGGATTGGAGTATGCGGAGGCGGTTAAGAGTGGGAATATTAGTAGTACGACTAGTGGGTCGAGTAGTAGTAGTCTACTCGGATTGGGCTATGGAATGATTCAGACTGCAATTGGTATTTCGGTGGGGTTGTTTGTTAGTGCGTTGATTGTTTATCCGCATGGCAAGAAGAGGAGTGGAATTTTCAGTTTATAAGAGGAGGATTGGAGGTGGAGAGACTTGCATGAGGGATGCTCGTGCTTGTACCTCGTGTTGTATATATTGCATGTGCATGTGCATGTTTCTTTTTCCTGTGGCTGTTCGTTTCAGCTTGCATTTAGGAATTTGGTTTCGGATCTGGTTTGGATCTGGTTTTGGGATTAGCGTTTGCATTTATTTTTGTTTACGGAAGCTGGCTGTTATGCCGTTACATCATCGATATCTCTACCTTCTCTAAGTAACCACATTATATAGTACAACTACCTACGGGGTCATAGTTGAGGTTAGTGCATACCACCGCAGGAAATTCAAGGGTTTCCAAGGGCTGATCATTTTGGTAGAAGGTATCCATATCCCTCACTTGAAAGCCAGCTTCCCTAACACTTAGACAAGAAAGGACCGGGACTGATCCAAGGGGGCTATCTTGCAAGATAAGACGAACTGTTCACTTTCAATCTTTACGGGCCGTTCACAAATCATTAAGAACCCCAAAGCATTCTTCCTATAAATTACGCAAACATCTCGATACCAGCAATCAGGAACAATTTATAAAATTATACGCCTAGAATAAACATACAATCCAACCTCTCCTATACAAATCCCTATCTCCTCTTAACGCCAACCTTCTGCAACACCCATTCACTATCAATCCCCATACAAAGATCCCTCGCTATAAAATCCGCATTATCCTCATAACTCGTCGTATAAGCCGAAATCTGACTCATGATATTGAGATACGGCCCGATAAACGGGATTCGAAGGAATTTCGCCGACCACTCGGGTGCAACGGTTTTCTCAGCTGAGATATTCTCGGTGGAGGACTCGGGAAGAGTAGAGTCTTTGTTCTTGGTGAGAGGGACCATCATCCCCGGACACAGGATCGACCATGCAATAGCGGAGGGAGGGAGGGCTCGGAGCTTGGCCCATGTAGAGGCATGTTCTTTAAACATAGGCATACTATATTCCCCTAGTCAATATTTTCTATACCACTCAACCCGTAGGGTAAAACGAGATATACGTACTACTCCACAATCATCTTCTTTCTCGTGGGTACATCCAAAATACCCACGCCACCAAGAAACCACACCCTCATCGACGTACCACGCTCTCTTCCAAGTTCCAGTGCAGCCTGGATAACCGCGTTCACGATGGCTGGGAAGTCACTCGTACGCCAGGGTGCCATTGCAGCATGACCTGCAGCGTTGATGATTGCATCGCAGTTGTGGCGAGTCGCGGCGTCTTTGATATCGGCGGCTTTGGTTGCGTCTCCTTTTTCTATTAGGAGGGATTGTTGATTTGCGTTAGGGGTGAGTTTTGAGGGGGTCCTTGCGAATGCGACGACGGTGTGGCCTCTTTGTGCTAGAGTGGTGAGGAGGCGGGAGCCTAGATTGCCTATTGCTCCGAGGACTAGGACGCGCATTTTGATATATCAAGAGAAGGGTATAACAAGTGGGAGAAGAGAGTGAGTGAGTTTTTTTCGTTCGTCTGAAGAATTCAAAGTAGACGAGAAACAGCCCGTTAAAAGGCTATCCTAATACATGTACAAGTGGCCAAGATAGGAGCATATTCAGCCGGCTAAACGCTCGCCCTTAGCCTCGCTCCTAGTGAAGCACATACAACTCTTCATTTCCTAGAAACCAATATAACAAAGAAAAATTGAAGCCCTCACGCCATCGGTGGAATTGCATCCCCGTCGTGAAGCTTGCGAGGATATCTCGAGAGGGCCGCGGACAAATAGACTTCCCGCGTCTAAACCGTTTCCGGATGTCGACCCAGAGATGGCTTCACAAAGGATTCCATTTGCGGCGTGGCGTGAATTAAAGACGTAATAACTCTGTAGGTCGTTAATTTTGTGTTTTTTCTATCTTCGAAAATCCGTTTGCCGATATTTTGCGGTTGTGCATTTGATAAATAGGTGGATATTGTAGCTAGGATAGACCCGTCAAGCGAAGACATACACGAGGACGGAATCTTGAGGACGCTTCGTGATGGGTTTCGGCGCGTTATACCGGATTTATGCGGGCTTTGTTAGTCCCCCGCCAGTTAAGAAGCGGGATGATGCTATTCGGTTTGGACTCCTCGGCGCTTCCAGCATCGCGTAATTATGCCCATGTCTATACCTATTCTCTTCCCTATTCCAACGATACTGACATCAATACAGGCCTATTGCATTGATTGCTCCCGCAAAGGCACACTCAGAGGTTATAATCGCCGCAGTGGCAGCCAGAGACCGTACACGCGCCGAGGCATATGCAAAGAAACACAATATCCCCATCGTCCATTCCACTTACGAAGGTATCAAGGACCCCAATGTCACTCATTGCTACCGAGAAACATATAAGAACAAACCTAATGCAAAATACACTAGACCTCCTACAAGACCCCTCCATCGACGCAATCTACATCGCCCTCCCAAATAACCTCCACTACGAATGGGCCCTCCGCTCCCTCCGCGCCGGCAAACACGTCCTCCTAGAAAAACCCTCCTGCTCAAACGCCGAAGAAGCCCGCGCCCTATTCACCCACCCCCTCCTCAAAGCCCCCAACGCACCAATCCTCCTAGAAGCATTCCACTACCGCTTCCACCCCGTATGGCAGACCTTCCTAGCACGCATTCACGATCCAGCCATGGGACGGGTTAAAAACGCGTTTGTCCAGCAGTACCTGCCCAAGGGCGCGATCCCGGATAATGATATTCGCTGGCGCTTCGATCTTGCCGGGGGTGCGATGATCGACTTTGGGACGTATACGATGAGTTGTCTCCGGCAGATCTTTAGGCAGGAGCCGAGCGAAGTGCTTGAGGCGAAATATCGGGGTCTGATGTCTCCCCCGGCTGGCCTTGTAGAGGCTGATCAAGTCGATCAGGCGATGACGGCGCGGTATAGGACGGCCGATGGCGCGACGGGGAGTCTTGTCGCCGATCTATCTGCGTCTGGTGGGTGGCCACTCCTGCCGAGTTCATGGACGAAGAACCTCCCGCGACTGGGGTGGCCGAAATGCGAGGTTGCGCTGGAAGAACGAGTCGTGGAGGACTCGGAGGGCCAGACGCATACTGTGCAGCGGAATGTGGTTATTTGGAACCACCTTTTGCCTAGCATTTACCATCGGGTTGACGTGGAGGATGCGCATGTGATTCGACGCGGCGAGCAGGTTGTCAAGACGTGGAAGGAGTCTAAGCGGGAGAAAGCGTACAAGTGGCCGGTTGGTGATGCAAGAGCTGGTATCGAGCAGGAATGGTGGACTAGTTATCTTTATCAGCTTCATGAGTTTGTTAATAAGGTTAAGGGACGGGAGGGGTCGGGGGTTTGGGTTGATGGTGAGGATAGTATCAAGCAGATGGAGGCTGTTGATGAGACGTATCGCAAGGCTGGACTGAAAGTGCGGCCTAGAACAGCGTTTGAGCTGTAGTATGTTCGAATTTTGTCTCGTTAGTTATTTGAATTAATTTTCTGCCATGGGTGTTTCAGAGCTTCTCTAACTCGATTAGTACGATTGGATAGAAAGCCGTAGTCGATCAAAACGACAGAGGTACCAATAACTAGGTGCCGTAGCCATTGATAAGTCATCGATTAGTTGTTTATGAGCTAATAATCCAGGCCCACAAAGTCCATACTTCCTCATTTCTTGTGGGTATAGAGTCATTTCTTGGCTTGTCAGTAAACTCCTCACCTCTTGCCCTCTCCCGAGATGGATTCACCATCATTCTCTACCCATCAGGGTTAAATCGCGCACAGGACTCCACCCTCGCATGGCCATTCCCTTTGCCTACCATCTCTCCTCTTCTCCCCCTTCAGAGTGGATGCTAATTCAATGACAGACACCTAACCGAACATCGGCCCATGGGGAAGATACCCCGTCCCCGCTTCGTATTTCCCACCAACCACGGCGAAACAAACCCGATCAAGAAAACACCGTTTGTCTCGGTCGGTGACTCGGGGTTCCTGGTCCCACCGGCGCGGGCCCTTTCGGTTGATTGGGCTGAATGTTCGGATGGCCGACCTTGTTTGAGCCAAAATCGGCTCAGACAGACCCTCTTTTGGCCCGGCTGGGCATAGTGGGAGTGGCAAACTCCGTGGTTGTTATTCGCGGAGTGACTCGGGAATGGCTTTCTTTCCCTCGGTTTAAGGAGGCCGTGTGACCCTTGTTACCCTGTATCTTTCTCGGTTCGGGTTGTATTTGTCGGGGTTGAGGATGGTTTGGTGAGTTGGACTGCTTTGCATCGAGAAATGATCGCTGAAGTATTATAGCAATGGGCTGATCGTGAAATAAGCACTAACGGCCTTCTACAGGTTTTCCCATTGTTCAACTCCCAGTTTCAACTTTCCGGGGATCCCCGCCTCTCCATTCTTTTCACGACCCAGGCATGGAGATTCTCCAGTGGAGGAGGGTCACCGAGCGGATCCTTACCCATAACAAATCAATTCTCCATACCGGTGTCCCATCCTAAGTCAAGACTCAATCCCCTTAACAAGGATGTCCAACATTTAAATCTCTCAATCCCGAATCAAACGTTCCATCGCTCTTTCTCTCGGCCTCTCAATCCTCCAGTTTTGATTCCCTCCCGAGAACCTTTTCTTTTTGCGGCCAACCCGAACGCCACCATTCCGACATCCCTGTCCGTCCATTCTCATGCAGGATCCTTCTATTCGCTCGGGATTGGCCAAGCTCTCGAGGGCGTTCAGGGCCCATCGAGACTAACCCAAATGCGGACCCAGCTAAGCCTTGTAAGCCCTAGCTTGGCCCGCTTAGTCTGGTGCCAGGCTCTCGCATCTGCATTTCCAGGCCAATTGGGTAGTTTTATCGCAGCCCGCCCGTTCTCGGCTTGAAGTAGCGTTTGGCGTTGGTGAGGCGCTTGATTAAACCAGGGTTTTTGTTTAGTCTTGTGTAAGTTTTGCTGTACTTTCTGCGATTCTGTTGGCTATTTTTACTACTAACTGCCCCGTAATTCGTACTCAAGATGGAGTTGTTCTCTTAACTTTCGGCTTCGGGTAATTGAATGGTCTATTATAACCGTGAAGCGAACCCAGGGTGGTATCCCTGCTTGCCATCCCGTTGGATCCTACGACTTGAGACTAATTTGGGAGTCCAATAGGCAGTTCTCTTCTGGAGTCACTATGTACAGAGGACCACTTCCTATTCCTTCTATGGACTATTCTACGGAGGAGTGCCTCTGAGCTGTGTTAATTGTTTTAATTGTTTTAATTTATTCTATTTCATCCATTTAGTCCACGTATCACAGGCCCCCCCCCCCCGCGATAGTACCAGATATTCCCAACGCTATTCCCCAAACTTCCTTTGCCCCAGATCCGCATCCGTGGATCTCGCCCAGCTTCCAACTTCCCTCAAACTATTCCGTAAAAGAACAAGAACGATAAAAACGAATACTGTATATAAAAGCCATTCCCCGCCCTCTTGCTCCATCCGGTCTTTCCCTCCGTTCTTCTTTTCTCCATCTCCTCTTCCCTTTCATCATTGACTCCTCCCGACGTGTCAGTGAAGAGAAGAAAGAGACAAAGTATCCACCATGTCCGTTTCAGGCGATAAACAGTCAACGCCTGTGGACTCGTCTTCTGACCATGAGGTTGAGAAGGTCGAGTTCCAACAGACGGAGAAAGTCCTTGATGATGCGGATCTTTTGAATGATGCCTTTGCGGGTGAGAATAAGGAGCATGAGATGGGTGCGTGGGAGGCGGCTAAGAAACATCCTTGGGCTTGTTTGTGGGCGTTTACAATGTGTTTTACTATTGTGAGTTATGGTCTATCGCTGGTTGGACTTTTTCTCTGGGCTTCCCCAGATCTATATTTGCATTTCTACCTTTGTATATTTCTCCTACAAGGCCTATCATAACTAACAATACCCCCAGGTCATGGAATCATTCGACATGTTCTTGAACGGAAATTTCGTCGCCCTAGGCGCTTTCCAGAGAAAATTCGGTGTTCCCCATGGCGATGGCTATGTCATTCCCACTCGCTGGCAAAGTGCCCTCTTCCAATCTGGTCAATGCGGTGCTTTCGTCGGTGTCTTCGCCGCTGGCCCCGTCACCAACAGACTCGGATACCGCTGGACTACCATTTTGGCTTTGGTCCTGATGAATGCTACTATTTTCATTTCTTTCTTTGTGGGTGTTCCCAACCTTCAGAATCTGGGAGTCTAATTCCAATTGGTCAAAATATGATCATCATTGAGGTTTATTTTGCAGATAGAACTCCGACTAATCATTCGCTCTTCTTTCTTCCAGGCTGACTCTCTCACACTCCTGGTCGTGGGCCAAGCACTTGAAGGTGTGCCATGGGGCTTCTTCATTGCCAATGCCCCTGCCTACGCTAGTGAGATTGTTCCTCTCTCTCTGAGAGGTGCTTGCACGGCCACTCTGCAAATGTCGTGGTCCATTGGTTCGATTATCGTCGCAGCCGCTACTTATGGATACAACAAGCGTAACGATGAATGGGCCTGGCGTGTTCCCCTTGCTCTGCAGTGGATCTTCCCCGTAAGTAATATCTTGATATTTTCATTTCGATAAGTCTTTTCTAGACTCAGCGATGACCAGTATCCTCATCGTTATACTAATACCGCTATAGACCCCCCTCATGATCCTCCTTTTCCTCGCTCCCGAGTCCCCTTGGTGGCTCATCCGCCGTGGACGCAAGGCAGAAGCTCTCCGCAGCATTGAGCGTCTTGGTGACGGTAACGCCGAGACCGCGCAACAGTCTTTAGCCATGATGGAGCGTACCGTCCAGATCGAAGCCCAGATGGGCGGTTCTCCATCTCTCCTGGAGCTGTTCAAGGGCACTGATCTCCGCCGTACAACGATTACATGTCTCATCTACGCATCGCAAAACTTTGCCGGCAACTTGATCGCCAACCAATCTACATTCTTCTTCGAGCGTGAGTCCCCTTTCCCCACCTGGTGATATTGATATCAAATACCAATCCCCTGAGAACAAAGCCTAACACCCCTCCAGAAGCCGGAATCTCCCCCGACAAATCCTTCCAACTAAACCTCATCAACTCCTGCCTCCAATTCGTCGCCAACGCCCTCTCCTGGTTCCTAACCCCCTACTTCGGCCGCCGCACAATCTACCTCTGGGGCACAGCCACAAACATCACCTTCCTCTTCCTCCTCGGCATAATCGCCTCTATCCCCCAAAACAACGCTACAAACTACGCCCAAGCCATCCTGGGCATAATCATCTCCTTCGTTTTCGCCGGCAGTCTAGGCCCTATCTCCTACACGATTATTTCCGAGACTAGTTCCGTGCGGTTGCGTGCGCTTAGTACTGGTGTTGGTCGTGCTGCGTACTACGTTGCTGAGATTCCGATGATTTATCTCGCTTCGCAGATGCTGAATGGTACCGGCTGGAATATGGCGGGCAAGTGTGGTTATGTTTGGGGTGGTACGGCCGTCGTCTGTTGGGTTATGGCTTACTTCTTCTTGCCCGAGTTGAAGGATCGGTCGTATCGTGAGGCGGATATTTTGTTTAACCGGAAGGTTCCTGCGAGGAAGTTTAAGGGTACTGTTATTGATGTTCGGGAGAATGAGTAGATTGTGGGATTTTATGTTGTGTTATGTGGAAGGGAAGGATGCTTCTTGCGATTACTATCAGTGTAGAGCTTTCCTGGTGAAAGACCAGCTTGATGGGGTCTGACGCTTTTGATGACCTTATATAGACTAGATGATATAATATGTTACGATTTCCATTTGATCATCCACCATATTAGATTAAAAAAACCATTACATTAACTGGTAGCTTTAAAATACTAGAGCTAATAATACTAACAGTATTTCCTGCCCCTTTTTGTCTACCTATCCTACTGTATTTCGGTACTTTTGTCAACACAAAAGCTTATGGATCAGCTTTTGCCATTTTGGGGTTAGCGTCATATTCCTCAGCTGAGCCTCCTCCTTTTCCCCCTCCACCGCCCCTACCTGCCCTAACCAGATTATCACGGCTAACCTATGTGAGGTCGAACATTGGACTGTCGATTCTGGCATTCTTCCTGCCTCTTTGATGCAGCTTAGGGCTATCTTTCCTCTTCTTTGAGCTGTTTTGCCCGCCACCAGAGAATTGCCAAGTGGCCCACTCGCAGCCGGAACTGGCATCGCCTGATCCACTCAAAATGGTTACCCTGGATCTACCTACCATCAACAGCCGATTTGGAGACTTCCAATTAGCACCTAATGGCTTAGTCGCTGTGATTGGGACTTTGATAGGCATCACTGCGTTGACCTATTTACTCTCGACAATCCAAGGTGCCCTCACGGTTCGCAACAAACACCATGGAAGCCGACCGCCAAAACTTCCGTATACTATTCCATTACTTGGACATCTTCCTGAATTCTTAAAGGACACGTTGAAATTTCTAGCAAGGGCTACGTAAGTTTGATGTCGTCGCAGATATTCAAGGAACTCAATGTGCTAATGTAAGTGCAGTGCTGAATATGGGCCATCGACTCCAGTCCGGATTCAACTCCTTAACCGGCATATGAGCCTGCTCAAGGGTGCCGATGCCGTTACTTCCCTTTTCAAAAGCTCAAGGGATTTGAGTAGCGAGCACTGGCTTGTGCAGGTCTTGGTCAATGCCTTTGGCGTGGAGGTTGCCGATGCACCCTTCTATCTAGCCGATGACACCGGTATTGCCAATCAACCTGATCCCAGGAGTAACATGACGAATCCAGAGCATCGCATCTTCCATTTGGTATTCAAGTCTGTTCACTCTGGGTTGAGTGGAGTGAGCCTTGAGGAGATGGAGAGACAGCTGGTGCGAAATCTATCCTCCCAGATTCATCAAACGGACTTCCAATCTGACTCGTGGACTGAAATTCCTGATCTGTACGGCTCATTGTTTCGTACTGTTGCCTTCAAAGCAGCCGTCGTGTCACTCTGTGGACCGAATGTTTTTGAGGTCATCCCAACTTTCGATAAAGACTTTTGGACATTCGATAGTGCGCTCCCGGATTTGTTCAAGGAAATGCCGCGGTGGCTTGCACCGTCGTCGTACGCGGCTAGGGATAAGATGAAGGATCATCTGCACAAGTGGCAGACATTTGCCCATGAGCGATACGACGTCAAACAGGGCCAGCAGGATAAGAGGGAATGGGAGGAGTATTTCGGATCTCGGCTGATGAGGACGAGACATGAATTCTTCCAGAAAATGCCGTTGAGCAAAGAGACCATTGCCGCGGATGACCTTGGATTGATCTGGGCGTAAGAATGCTGCTTCTGCCTTATATTATTCGAGAACTTGGGCTAATACATTAACAGTGCGACCGCAAATACCGTCCCCGCAATTGGCTGGATGCTGCTGGAGGTTCTCCAACGTCCGGAACTTTTACAGAGAGTTCGCGAAGAGGTCGCTCCCTACGTATCCTGGGATTCATCGGATCAAAGCCAGATGGTCGTCGACATTCCCAATCTCTGCAGTCGTCCCCTCCTCCAATCTATCTACGCCGAAGTTTTGCGTCTCCGCTCTGGCACTGTCATCAACCGAGTCCCTACCTCTAACGATTTCCATATTGATGGGTGGCACTTCAAGAAGGACGAGCAAATCATCGTATCCACTTACGACACTGCGCGCGACCAATACGTCTGGAACCAAGGCTCCAATGACAACCCACACTCTGTGGAAGAGTTCTGGCCAGAACGATTCATCGTGTACCCGGATAACGACAATAGTGGCCCCGTTCTACGAAGCATTGCCCAACAACAACCAAAGAATACGCAAAACGCGAAAATCTCAGAACCAACTTTCACCCTCGACGGCACGGCAGGATCTTGGATTCCCTACGGTGGAGGCACGCGAATGTGTCCCGGTCGGCATTTTGCGAAGAAGGAGATGATCGTGACGATGGCGATGTTCCTGACGGCATTTGATATCGAGTTATTGGTTGATGAAAAATCTGGGATTCAGCCTGATTTGGGGTACTTTATGTTTGGTGTTATGCATCCTAAAGGCAAGATACCTGCTAGGATTCGGAAGAGGCGTTTTGGCTAGGGGCTAGGTAAAGATGTGCTCGCTTCTTCTTCTTCTCAGCGCCGGGGCAGGAGTCGGATGAGAAAGTGACTAAAAATTCAAATTTTCGTAGATAAATTGTATTAATGTGAACAATCCCTCCTGTTGCCTATCTGTAGTATAGAACATACGTCGTAATGGCAGTTTCTGCTTTTATACTATTGCGAATTGCATTCATTTAGAGTCATCTTATCTTTCGTTCCAATGACTATAAGATAGCCAACTTGAACTATTACGGCACGTACACGGACACACTAACCGAACAGGATAAAAAGACCAAATATGCGAGAACATAGCGTTCTAGCATGCCCGGGACTGATATACTTAAATAGCGCACAACGTTAGACCTAGGTGGACGAGGCCTAGGTCCTAACATAAAGAATATTCCACCGCCAGTCTTTTGCCACCCAATCCTGGTCTCCCGTGGAATTGCCTACCTCAAATACCCATGTTTCCATCCTTGGGTGACACGCGGGATCTAGACCATAAACTTTGTTGCGCCACTCAGCCCCTTGCAATCCCTGTGCGGCAATACATTCCATTTAGAAGGTAACACCATGCCTTCATTTCTCAACTTGAGATTTGTGAGATATGTAAAGTAGTCATCAGTCGTTCGACATTAATGCTAGTGTGTATCGTATCTACTGTACTCTGAACATGAGAAATGTCACCGGCCTATAATCGTCAAAGTTCTAAACTCCGAAACGGTGTTGGGCATTAGTTTCCTCTTCCGTTTAAGCTTTTTGGGGCGCAAAGCCAGATAATGTAGACTATCTGTTTCCAGTCAAGATAGTGGATTTTGTATTAGGCAAGCTATTCCCCGTAAATGGTTACCTGTTTCATATACCCTCCCTTCCAATCTCTTATCACAAAATGATCATTCCATCCTTAATTGGACAAGCATCCGTCAAGTCCTTCCTAATCGCTAGTCATGCAATGATGCGGGGCTTCGGGAAAGCTTACGTACCTGTCATATGGCGGACACTTTCCTAAATCATTGACTTGCCTAGTTCATCTGCTCTCGTTGAGTCTATCAGCGATTAATCTCACTATTAATTCCACCACCTTATCTCAAGCTGGAGGTAATTCTATTGATTTGAGTTTCCCCAAGATATGATATGCTATCAGCTACTCTAACTTGGTTACTTTCCTGCGCGGCCTAGTTCCGCATCTTGACGCTCTTATGAGATAGCCATCTTGATGATAACCGCACGATGATGACTTCTGGGTGGGGTGCTGGTTGATTAGTGGGTTGCTAGCTAGATATGCTATCAGATACATGTCAGTCAATGTATCTTTGTCTCTTTGCGAGGGATCTTCCATCTTGTAAACTATTGTACAAAAAAAGAGGCACAAAGTTAGGATTTTCCACGGGCGGTAATGTTTTGGCGAGAAAGCACCCATGGCATGCGTTTCCCCGCAAAACGGATATGGAAAAGTTTATTTTATATTCTAACCAAAGTCAAGATAGTGCACATTAGAGCGAATTTGCCTCCCCATATCTTGCTTATGGGCCCTTTAAGGTAGGTCCGCCGATACAGATAGTGTCTTTTAGGTGGATCTTTCCGGGGAGAGTGGAGTCGCTTCTCCAGGATTCGGATAGGCATATCGTGCCAGACCCAGCTTATAAAGGAGACCATTTCTCTCTTTCTCAGCGATCTGATTCCCATCAATTCCAATACATCCTTGTCACTTCATCTTATGCATTCAAAATGTCAAAAACCAAGTCTTTTGACGAGTCTATGAATATCGCCCCATTGCCCGTGGAGGCTGGCGAAGTGGACGATATCTCTAAGGATGTCCAACACGACGCAGTGTTCGGTGATATCACTGAGGATGGGCCAAACTACCGCAATGTGAGTATTCCATACCTCTGAAGTCCTTGTCAATATGCTAACGTCTTTCAAGGTTGGATGGTTGGGAACTGCTATCCTGATGATCAAAACACAGATCGGTCTCGGTGTCCTTTCTATACCTTCGGTTTTCGATACTCTGGGTCTGATCCCAGGAATCATCATCCTTATCACAGTCGGAGGTATCACAACTTGGTCGAACTATATCGTCGGTGTTTTCAAAGTCAACCATCGCGAGATATATGGTATTGATGATGTTGGAGAGCTGCTGTTTGGTCGTTTTGGTCGTGAATTCTTCGGAGCTGCTTTTACCCTCTGTAAGAGAACCCTCCGGCTCTTTATAACTTTGTCTTTTTCAAAGTGATGGATTCTGACCATCTTCTAGTCTTCACATTCTGCTCAGGCTCGGCGATGCTAAGTGTGTCCATTGCCCTGAATGCCCTTTCCATGCACGCGATTTGCACTGCTATCTTCGTTGCCATCGCTGCAATCATCACATTCGTCTTCTCGAGTATCCGTACCTTGGGACGTATCTCATGGCTGGCATGGATCGGTGCAATCTGCATCATTATTGCAGGTGAGTCTTCCTCATGAAACTTTTCAGAGATCACTCCTAACACACTACAGTCTTCACGGTTACAATCGCCGTGGGAATTCAAGATCGACCCAGCGCAGCACCCCAGCAAGGCGTATGGAAGTCGGACTACAAGCTTTTCAACAACCCCAGTTTTTCAGATGCCGCTTCTGCAGTCTCTTCCCTCGTTTTTGCATATGCAGGCACACCCGCCTTTTTCTCGATTGCATCGGAGATGCGTGACCCTCGACAGTACACGAAAGCACTGGTAATCTGCCAGACAGTCATTAGTACCGCCTACATCGTTGTCGGCATAGTCGTCTACTACTATTGTGGATCCTACGTCTCTTCGCCCGCCCTGGGCTCTGCTGGCCCCGTTGTGAAGAAGGTGGCATACGGAATTGCACTTCCCGGTCTACTAGTGACCGCCATCCTGTTGACACACGTAAGGAAATCCGTTCTGTTTGGCCATGTCTCGTGCTAATCCATAAATAGATCCCAAGCAAATACGTTTTTGTCCGTATTCTGCGTGGTTCTAGCCACTTGACCTCAAACTCGGCCACCCACTGGATTACATGGCTATGTTGCACGTTCGGTGTCACCCTGACTGCTTATATTATTGCAAGTGGTATCCCAGTCTTCGGTGGCCTTGTGTCTCTGGTCGGCGCTCTATTAGGAACCGTGCTCTGCTTCCAGCCTATGGGTTTCATGTGGCTGTATGATAACTGGACCAAGGGCAAGCAGGAGCAGACGTTGAAGTGGCGTTTGATGGTTGCATGGTGCATATTCGTCATTGTTTCTGGTACCTTTTTGGTTATAGCTGGTACTTACGGGTCGGTCGTTAGTATCGTTGATTCATATCGGGAGGCAGGAGGAACTGCGGCCTGGAGTTGTGCTGACAACTCTGGCTCGACTTAAAGTCGCAGACTTGGGATTTCGAAGTGGTTTACATGTAGTATCAGGATGACGATAGCACTCAGGTCAATATACCACAATCTGTACGCGTTGGAAAATTTTTCAGTATTGTAACAGGAATACTTGCGTGTTGCTCAATCAAGCCGGCCAGGGTATGTGGTACTTCTTCCAGTGCTCCTGAGTATCAGCGTCCTTGAACTTCTCAATCCCAGCAGCAACACCGTCCTCATTCACCTCCCAGTCCCCATTTTTAACCCGCTCGGCCCAATTCAACAATACCCTATGAATATGCGAACTAAATGAGTCCAACGGCATGATGCCACTAGCAAAAGATACTCTATAAAGGCCATCAGTGTCATTTCCTGATCCCCACCTCCCGATAAAACGCCCTTCAGAACTCCGTGCAAACTTATTCTTGCCAATCGCAAACGGCAGCAGTAATCGAGTCTCATTCCCTGAATCTTCTGGCCGCCAATCCTCAGGAGGTTCGATGTATAACCCGCTAGATATATCCTCGACAATTCCGTCTGGAAACCACGGCCGAACCCAGGGCGACTTGTTCTCCCCTTTACCTCTTAATAGAAGGAGAGGGATGGACGGTGGATTTTCATCTCTCCGGTAGAACTGTCGGTCATAATTGTCCCGACGATCGGCGAAAGGTTGGCTCATGAACTCTGTTGGGCTTTGGATCTGTATTCCCGGGGCGATGCAACGGAAGCTGACATGGCGGGCAGGAAGCGTAGACAGAAACGCTCGCGCGAAAGAGTTGTCTCGTACAAATGAGTTATCTAGTACCGAGTCCGTGTATGGGAAATATATCTGTTGATCGCTCTGGGCTTCCGTATGTTGTTCTGAATTCTCACGGAGCTGCGAAGATGGAGCGCGCTGCGACTTTTGAGGGAGCCGACATTCGATAGCATCGAGTAGACGAGTGAACGCACTTATAGCCCTCTCAACATCTATGGAAGTGTGTTGATGAATCTCCCAGGGAAATTTTTGACATAACCACCTCGTGGTTTCGCCATCAATATCCGAATAGGTCGTAACTTTCTTATCCTGGATCATGTCCAGATAGGCCTGGAAGATATCTTGCAAGGGTATCCACGGCCAATCTCCTTTGGTACTCGTGTAAAGGTAATCCCATAGCGGAATGAAAGAGACTAATTCAGTCTCTTGGTCGAATCTTCAAATTCATTAGCCCCGACTACCGGAACATGAACAGGATGAACGCGAGGACGCTTACACGATACCGACTTCCTCATCACTGTGCGAGCCTGAAGAGTAATATAGCGAGATATAACGATCACGCGGCAAGTCACACATCCAGCCGTCTTCCGAGAGAAAGAGCCAGTCCTTATGGAAAAGGCCCCTGACATGAAAGAAAAGATGAAACTTCTGGTCATCATAGATACCGACTTTGGCCGATCGTAGGAACCGGATGAGTTTGGGCTTTAAACGACATGCCAGGTCGAATGAGATTGGAGAAAAGTGCTCCCACCATGTCGTCGAAGGGAGTGAATTGAGTTCTCGTCCGGATCCGATCCATCCAAGCTCGAGGATCTTGTTATGGCGCTCGGCTGCAAGCTCTGGGTTGAATCGAGACGTTGGCATCGCTTGTCGGTCGATTCAATTTAGAAAGGAAAGAAATCCGAAAATGGCTTTTATAGAAATGAATAAGGATTTTGCAAGCATTTCTTGGGGCTACGATGTCTTATATCTGGAAACCCAGGTTCGATTCAGCGTGTAATAGTGGCTACGCTAGTCGAGAGGCGCCGTACTAACCCGACGCGAACTATGCTGTTTTAGTACCCCGATATAGAGAAAAGATATCAACTCTTTCTTCACAGACTGTGACCGGATGCAGGGCAGATGAAGAATATTCGTAATGTACATTTTGGAAATAGATGACACATATATACAAGAAAGGTAAATACAATCCCCTGAGCAAAGCTCCGTGAGTTTCTACACCCAGACCTCATTCGAGATGCCGTCAAACTTCTGCCCTTCTTCATGTTCACTGCGCTCCGTCTTTGCCAGGTGCTCCCAGAGCTCGGGGTACGCCTGGCGAGCCCAATCTTCAACCTGGTCCTTCCAGTACTGATAGGGGATGGCATTATAGAACAGCCCGATCCTATGAACAAAAGGTTAGCAATTACCCTATGAACCAAATTGAGAGCCAAAGCCAATGAGGGGGAAACTCACGTTGTACTCGTGGGAGGAACTCCAATTTCGGCTTGCATGTTATTAATAGCCTCCGTCACCCGATCGAATTCGCACTGCGCAGCCAGCGCTTCGATATACGACGAGTACAGCCGACGGTCAACCTCAATCTCCAGTTTCTTGACCTTGCCCATCATTTTAACTGCCTCTTGCACTCCATTATGATGCTTCTCGCAAACTTTGAAGAACAGCGCGATCGTCTTAGTCGACGGTCCCTCGTCTGATTGCAAGATCTGCCGGAAGATATTCATGCTCTTCTCGGGCATCTCGCAGGCAGCATAGGCCAGCATCAAGCCATTAAGGACCCGAGTGGTAAGCTCCACTTCCAGGTCAAGCTTGAGCATGTTGTGCACCAGCTCCAGGTTGGTCGCGTCGGCAGTCCGCGCGAGACCCTGGAAGCATCGCGCATATGTATCTGGCTTTGGCCGGCGTGACAGGTCTTCTGCCTGGCGCATGTGGCCGAAAACGAGGACTGCCAGATCACTGCGCTTACGCTCAAAGAAGGTGGACATGATTTCAGTCCGCACGCTGACGCCCGTCTCGGGGAATGCAAGTTTGAACAGTTCATATACTTCCCACACGTCTGCGTCCTTCTCGTTGAGATCCAAGATGAAATCTGTCACGGCGGTACGAATCAGAGTCTTCCCTTGGCTGTCATAGGTAGCCAATCGTGGACGAAGCAGTTCGGAAACAGCCTCGTTGTCGTGACGGTAGAGGAGCATTCGAGTCAATGCTGCGACAGTGGTGGGTTCCAAATGCACACCATCCTGGAATAGTGGATCTAAGAGGGATGAGATCTGTTGGAACAGTTCATCCTTCTTTTCTGACGAGCAAAGCATCGTGATGAGTTGGTTGGAAAGAGTGAGATTGGCGTTGGGAAGAGAAGTAGGATCCACCTGGTTCTGCAAGATCTGAAGCGAGGCCTCGACATCGCCAGCCTGGATGGCCGACTCCAGCTGCAACAGGTGTGTCTGCTCATCGGGGGCAAGTCCCAACTGCTCTACCAAGCTCAAGAAAGCACTAGCTAATTGCGGGTTCTCCTGTACATTGGCATACCGAAGAAGGTTATTGATATCCGTAGTCGTCAGTGCATCTTTGATCTGAGGGTTTGTTGCAGCCCAAAATTTGACCTTTTCGCCTAGCGAAGATGCACTGGCACCCTGCGCCGCTTCCCAAAGCAAGGAAACGCCGACGGTCTCCGAGCTAGGAGTGGCACCTTCACGGATAGACTGGTAGATTGGTGCTGCCCATGCCGTCTCCGACTTGAGAATTGCATACTCGATCACAGCCTTCTTAGTAGCTAATGACGCCTCGGCGTTGCCAGCCACGGGACACTCGTAGACAGTCTGCACAGCTTTGAACAGATCCTGTGTGATGAGAATATCGACGAGCTCCTCATGGGAAGCTTGATCGAACTTGACCCCGTATTTCTCCAGTTCCTGGGTGATTTTCCGCAGCTGGCGCCGGTCATCTTTCATGGCAAATCCTTTTAGAACGGTAAGCCAGGGAGATGGCTTTGCGCCGCGCAGCTGGCCTCCAAAGTTGATAATGACCTGTCGGGCGTCCTCTGGATTCCCATTCATAGCCAAAAGATCGATGTAGACCAACAGCGCCGGCCGGCTAATCGAGTTGGGACCAAACCCATGATCAGCACAAAGCTCGAGGTAGGCATAACGAGCAAGCTTCAGGACTGTTTCACGCGACTCGGGTAGACACTGGGCTTCGGAAAACACAAATAGGATCCGTTCCAAACTATCTACCGAGAAGACATTGTGCCAGTCATTATCGTCCAACTCTTCTTGCCGGGCCTTCAAGTGCTTCCATGTCATGGACAACAGCCGAGCCTGAAAGGAGTTGATAACTCCGGGAGAATCAACTCGCGTTTCAAAGAACAGCTTAAACGCTTTAACCAATGTATTATTCGGGGGAGCTCTGCTCTTATCCTCCAGGGATCGCTTCAGGTCGGTCATCGGCTTGAGGCCCTTCTCGGAGGCTAAGGTCGTCGGTAGTCCCTCCCCTGAGGCAGCTCTCGGGTCCATGGTGAAGGCAAAGAGGGTTCGGTGTTGTACATGAGGAAGACTAACGATGCTGGATCGGACTCGGGTGGGGGAAATGGTGTGTAGCAATTGGGTTCGTCGACATCTTGAAAAAGACAACGGCTCGTTATTGATGAGTGCCCTGAACACCCGTCTCGTGAGATGGGACTGCATGGCTTGTCGCAAGCGAGCTCTGCCGCTCAACTGACTAGATTGGAAGACCGGATTGAACGATTCACGGTCGATTGAAGGTGTCGGGGAGCTGGAATTGGTGGTATAGGCTGGTAGAGTTTCGCGACGCGGAGGAGCTGCACAGGCGGAGGGCGGTCTTGGCACCGCGAAAAAAGATCCGCTTGTCGGCTCCGCGTTAATCCTGGCCTCGACTCTCTTCGACATTCGCTACTCAACGTCCAATACCCCCGAGACAGTCCACAACTTCCAATTACTGCAGATATTGGAAGCAGTCCAACATGTCTCAAAGTCTATTTTCCTCACCGCTGCTGCGCAGCGTCGCCAATGCTCTGCCTTCAGCCTGCCGCTGGAGTTCGAGTTCGACCGCAGCCATGAGCGCCTTCACCTCCCAGCGTGCCACCTCTTCTCACAACCAGAGTACGTCAGATTGAAAGCACCTGCATCTTTACGACAAGCGTGTAGACCATATTTCTATCGAGTGTTGACTGACTGTCCCGCAATAGCCCCCAGAGCCCCGATCCGTCGCCGCCTACCAAACCGCCTCCGATTCCTCGAGGAACAGAAAGCCCAGGGTGAAAGCCGAGCTCTGGAGAAGTTCCAGACCCGCGACTGGAAGGCCGGTGACATCTACGCTCCTCACGATCTTAGCCCGGCCGAGATGAAGAAATGGGGCAAGCGCAAGAGCCCTTCGCGCGACGCCTTTGATGCTCTGAACCTGAACCCATTGGACCTTTACAAGGTACGTAATTGCGGTTATTTTCTGGCCCTGTACACAGAATGGCTACTTTGTTCTTTCCTGCCCTGGCAATCCCTTGTTCCTAGTGGGAGGTCACATCGCTAACAGTGCCTCGTTCAATTCTAGAACTTCTCAATCATGTCCGAGTACGTTTCCCCTCTCGGTCGTATCAGACACCGTGAACAAACCGGTCTGCGACCCGTCAACCAGCGCAAGATTGCCAAGGCCATTCGTCGGGCCATGGGCCTCGGTCTCATGCCTTCTGTCCACCGACACCCCGAGATCCTTGCGGCAGAGATGAAGGCCAAGATGGACGGTGGTTTCCGGTAGATGGAGTGTTCTCTTTTTCTATGGTTTGATCCTTGGGAGATCTGTTATGGCATTCTTGTACAGACTAGCGGCCCATTGGATGGGCGCATCTTCATGTATTATTACTCTCAGCGCAAAATTGATTCTTTTAACCAACATGAGATCCCAGTGTGAGGTGCTTTCTCGTCAAATAAGCCTGTAGAGTTCAAGGCAGCAACTTTTAAAACTCGGGTCCTTTCGAGCGGTCTTGGACATCTATACCTCAGAGTCCTAGCGTGGCCCTGCATTCAGGGTATATACATGCATGTCCTGCACGCCTTGAATGGAAACCAGCAAGACGCAAATGGCTCCGGTATAAGTACAAAAAAGAAGAAAAATAGTATAATAGAGATTTTAGGACCAATATCTATCTCTTCAATTCTCGAGGATATTGAGCCAAGATCAACATGTCAACCGAGTGGGCCGTGAGCCTGTGACGGAGCTGAAACTGATCCCCGCCAGAGCTGCCTGGCCCGCGTACGTCAGTTCATAAACAACTCTCGCACCCCGCCATTGATCCGCTCTCCAACCCACCTCTCTCCTCGAGCACCGAGTCGCATTTCCTAGATGTCAATCACAAACGGTAAATAGGCTTTCCCGCCCACTCTCTATCTTCTTATACAACCCATTGACATACTCTACAGAGTCCATCTGGGCCGCCAGCCCCTCCACCACCCGCGGCGCACCTACCCAGCTCTCGTCCGACGCCAAGGGTGAGCGACTTGCATATGCTGTACGGCTCTCGAGTCCTGTTCATACCATTGTTTTATCTCTATAAACATATCTGACAAATTCAATCCTGCAGTCGAACAAATCCATCTTCATCCGCTCTATCGACAACCCCGCAATCGCTAGACAGTACACCGAACACAAGGCTCAGACCACCGTCGCGCGCTTCTCCCCCTCTGGATTCTATGTTGCTAGCGGTGATGCTACCGGTACTGTGAGAGTGTGGGACTGTGTTGGAGAGGGTATTACCAAGGGCGACTACAGCATTGTCAACGGCCGGATCAATGACTTGGCTTGGGACGGTGACTCTCAGCGCATCATTGCTGTCGGTGACGGAAAGCAGCGCTACGGACACTGCATTACCTGGGACAGTGGAAACACCGTCGGTGAAATTTACGGCCACACGCAACAGATCAACTCTGTCTCGATCAGGCAGCAGAGGCCTCTCCGCGCTGCGGCCGCGGGTGACGATAAGAAGCTGGTCTTCTACCACGGCGCACCCTTCAAGTTCAACACCGGCATTGGTGACAAGCACACCAACTATATCTACGGCGTGGGCTTTAGCCCGGATGGTTCGCACTTGGTCAGTGTGGGTGCAGACCGCAAGATCTGGCTCTACGATGGTAAGACTGGTGAGACCAAGGGCCAGATTGGCGAGGGTGAGCACAAGGGTAGCATCTTCAGCGTGTCATGGTCCAAGGACTCGCGCAAGTTTGTGACTGCCAGCGCGGACCGGACGGTCAAGATCTGGGATGTTGAGGCGGGCAAGACCACACAGAGCTGGACTCTCGGCGAGGAGGGTGCCAACGCTGTCCGTGACCACCAGGTTGGCGTCGTTTGGCCTCCTGGCCGCAGCGACAACCTGCTTATCAGTTTGTCTCTCAGTGGCGATCTGAACTACCTTGTCGAGGGTAACCCCAAGCCCCGACAGGTGATTCAGGGCCACCAGAAGAGTATCACCTCTCTGGGCCAGTCCACTTCGGATAGCAAGGAGACTCTCTGGACTGGAAGCTTTGAGGGTCGCGTCTGCAGCTGGGAGGCTGCCTCTGGCTCCGCGGAAGAGATCGAGGGCGAGGGCCACCCCGGATACATTGCCGGTCTGGCTTCCACAAAGGAGGGCTCCGGACGTATTTACAGTGTCGGCTGGGACGACACAATCCGGTCCATCGATGTGGCTGCCAAGACCTACACCGGCACCTCGTCGAAGCTCACCGCGCAGCCCAAGGGCGTTGCCGCCGCTGGTTCAACCGTACTGGTCGGTGCTGCAGAGGCGGTCGAGATCTTCCAGGATGGCAAGAAGACCGGTGACTTCAAGACCAAGTTCTCGGTGACTACCGTGGCTGCGCACGGGGATGTTGCAGCCATCGGCGGCGAGAATGGAGCTGTGCAGATATGCAAGGTTTCAGGCTCTAGCCTATCCGCCCAGACCGACATTCAAGCTTCGCGCAACCAGATTTCCACGCTGGCTTTCTCCCCGGACGCTTCCGTCCTGGCCGTGGGAGATCTGCGTGGCCGTGTTCTTGTCTACAAGGTGGCCGATGGCAGTCTCGTCACGGATCGCTGGACTGCACACACGGCGCGTATCACCTCGCTGGCCTGGAACAAGGCTGGTACACACGTTGTCAGTGGCTCGCTGGACACTAATATCTTTGTCTGGAGCTTAGCCAAGCCTGGCGACTGGCTGGAGGTTAAGAATGCCCACAAGGAAGGTGTCAATGGTGTGGCGTGGATCGACGGTGGCTCGAAGATCGCATCTGCCGGTGCTGATGCTGCTGTGAAGGTGTGGAAGGTAGAAGGTCTGCAATGAGTCGCCACTGGATGGTATGAGTGTTTATATCTAGCTTGAATGAATATTGGCGGTCTTTGGCTTGACTTATAAACAATCCAATAATCAAGAGCAGAATGTAATCAGCGAGTCATACAAAGTATAAGAAACGAGAAAACAAAGCAAAAGCAAAAGCAAAAAAAGGTGCGTGGTTCCAACGCAACAGGGATGTGGCCCGAGTCTGCGCATTGTTCAAGTTTGTGTGGAGCTGCTGGAGCCAGCACCTCCACAAAAAAGCACTTGAAACGGTGTAATGACTACTTCAATCTCCAATCGCAACATCCCTGCGACCTTCTTCCTGTACCCATGCGCTCTGCACAATGAAGTCGCACCCTCCTCCAACGTGAACCCCGACCCCGAGCAGTTTCCAAAGCAAATGCGGGAGAGCCGCCCCAAATGACGCCGTCTGAGACTGGAGGAGCTCCCAGTAGCTCCCGCCGTTTGTTGCGACCCAAAGTGTGTACCCGATCCGAGCTCCCCGTAATCAACACGCAGGGCAGGGCAGAGTAGTGGAGAGATCAACCACAGTTTTCCGGTTCCAGTCATGGCTGACACTGCAACTACAGCTCCGACAGGCAACTTTTGTCCTTCCACGAACCGGTCAGCGCTTAAAGGGCCTCGTGAGCTTGCGTAACCCCACACGAAGATCAACGGCGATAGATGAAGATGATGAAGCGCGCGAGGAGCGACGAGGTCTGCTGTCGGGCGAGATCGAGACACACCATGATGGATATGGGACGTGGCTGTCTAAACAGGCACAGGAGCTATGGGCAAGCTTGCACCGCTTCGTGGCCTCCGAGCAGGGCATTGGAGTCTTGAAATGCAGTCTAGCCTATCTGCTTGGGTCTATGGCGACGTTTATCCCAGCTTTATCCGCTTTTCTGGGTCACCAGGATGGGAAACATATGGTCGCGACGGTGACTGTTTACTTCCATCCGGCGAGATCCCAGGGTAGCATGTACCGCGCCTTGATTTGCGCGCTGCTTGCGTTTTTCTACTCGGCCTTCTTGTCGATTACCAGTATGCTGGTCGAGAACTTTTTCCAGGACACGCTGAATCTACCTGCGCTGGGTCACGCCGTGGTGCTGATTGTGTTCTGTGGTGGTGGCCTGGGCTTCGTCGGGTGGACTAAGCAAAGACTTGGAGATCCACTGGTGAATGTGGCCTGCTCGCTCACGGCGCTGTCGACTATCACAGTCTTGACGAAAGAAGGCGCCGTTCAGAGCGGTGATCTATCCTTGAATAAGATCATCCAGGTCTTGAAGATGGTTATCATGGGCGTCATATTCGCGGGCGCCGTCTCATTTTTGATATTCCCCATCTCTGCGCGGAAGAAGCTCCGCGCAAATTTGGTAACAACTACAAATACGCTGGCTATTATGCTGGCTATCATTACGGAGAGCTTCCTCAGCGGGTCTGAGGACGAGCTCAAGTCCGCAGAGTTCATCGAGGCGGAAACCAAGCACCGAAAGGCCTACAGCCAGCTAGATAAGCTAGTGCGCGAGGCAAAACTGGAGCACTACTTTGCAGGCACGGAACGAGAATATCGATTGGAGAAGAAGTTGGTGCGTTGGGTGCAGGATATTACTCACAACATGGGTGGCTTGCGCAGTGCCGCTTCTCTTCAGTTCAGCCTGATTCGTGAAACCCTTGCTCGCGAGTCGCAGACATCCGATGGACAGCAGAGCGCTTTTCCAACGGAGTACTTTGCTTCATTGGAACGCTCGTGGTCTTTCCCCGATGGGTCTTTCTTGGAGCCGATTGATGAGCGTCCAGAGGAAGAGCTCTCGCCGAGTGGAGGGTTCAGTACCCCGAATTCGGATGGAAAACTGGAGTCTGCGAAACACCCTCTGCTCCCAGCCGATGTATTTACCATCTTCATTTCCCATCTGGGACCGGCCATGGTAAGCGAAGCTTTACTTGAAGAGGAATGGAACGTAAAGCTAACTCATTATAGCGCTCTCTCGCCTTCACTTTGAAAGAAATCTTTAACGAGATCCCATTTGGTCCAGCTCCACACTATAAAGTCTCTGTGGACAGTCGACTAGTGACGAGTCTTGACCGTGCTCTGGATCTCTACCAGGAGTCCCGAGCAAAGACCCTGAAATCGCTCTATCAGCAGATTGAAACTATCAAGCTGAAGACGCATGAGGCAGAAGCCGATCTGGAAGAGGTGTCTGCGAGCTGTGGCCACTTTAGTTTTTCACTTCTGGAATTTGGTGAGCAGCTGCACGAATTGCTCGCAGTCTTGGACCAGCTCCAGCTCGAAACCGAGGAGAGACCCGGTGGGCGGTCTTGGAGCTGGCTCAAATTTTGGCGAGCCAAAGATACCAACGCCGGTGATGAGCCTACCTTCCTGGCTCCGCCTAGGCCGGATGCTCGAGTGTCTCCCGCTGTGCGTGCTCGTCTGTATCCAAGCGCTGAGGCGTCAGTTAAACAGCGACTGGGCTATCGCCTTTGGAAATCTCTCAAGTGCTTCCGCCGAGATGACACTCGATACGCGATCAAGGTCGGTGCTGGCGCGGCACTCTACGCATTGCCTGCGTTTTTGCCTTCCACGAGACCTTTCTATCAACATTGGCGCGGCGAATGGGGTTTGTTGTCGTACATGCTGGTCTGCTCGATGACGATTGGTGCTTCGAATACCACGGGCTACGCTCGTTTCCTCGGTACTTGCTTGGGAGCAGCTTGTGCCATCTTGTCCTGGTACATTTCCCGCGGTAACGCCTATGGTCTCGCCATCTTTGGATGGGTGATGGCTATTTGGATCTCCTACATCACCATTGTCCAGGGGAACGGCCCCTTGGGCCGGTTTATCATGCTCACGTATAACCTGTCCGTGCTGTATGCCTACTCGCTCACGCAGAAAGATGCGGACGGCTCGAAAGACGAGGGTGGCCAAAACCCCGTCATTGGCGAGATCGCGCTACACCGAGTGGTGGCGGTGCTCTCGGGCTGTATCTGGGGTATCATCATCACGCGGGTGATCTGGCCGATCAGTGCGCGAAGCAGGTTGAAAGATAGTCTCAGCATGCTCTGGCTGCGACTGGGCTTAGTGTGGAAGCGTGACCCGCTATCAGCGATGGTCAAGACAAAGCGTTCCGTCGTATACATGACTGCTCGTGAAAAGCTCGAACTCGAGCGCTTCCTCTCCCGCTTGGAGACGCTGTTGGTCTCGGCGGGTTCGGAGTTTGAGCTACGCAGTGCGTTTGCAGATGATACTTATGCGAGTATCATTCGCCGTACTCGGAGCATGGTAAATGCGTTCCATGCGATGAACTTGGAACTGATGAAGAGTGAGACTGCTACCGATGGCGAGATTAGTCTCCTGAGGTATACTGCGCAGGAACGACAGCAGCTGTCTGCTCGGATTAGCCATCTTCTTACGGGTAAGTTTGCATACAACTCTATGCTAGGTTCTTATTCTGACTTTCTCATAGTTATGGCCTCATCCATGAAACTCGAATACCCCCTGAGCGATGTGCTTCCCAGCATTGATCATGCTCGTGACAGGTTGTTGGCGCGCATTTACCGGTATCGCCAGGACCAGGAAGTCTCGCTATTGACAACGGATGAAGATAGTGCATTGTTGTCTGCGTATAGTGAGTGACCAAGGTATTGCGTTTCTTGTGGCTATGTCACTGACTTTTCTTGTATAGTTCTCGTGACTGGTCAATTGTCGAAAGAGATCAGCGAGATTCTTGCAGACATCGGACAGCTCTTTGGAGTGCTGAGTGAGGATGTCTTGCAGATGGCGTAGATATTAGCTACAATATAGCCAGATTCATGATCACCTACATAGTAGATTGTAGTTTTGTAGATTTTTGAATCTATTTAGGCTCCTGGCTAGGCATCTATCGTTCAAACTAGTCAAATAGGCAACAATCTCTCGATATTCCTATACTTCGTCGCTGTCTGACTGTTCCCGGGACGAGGCATCCGTTTCTGGCGGGGAAACCGCAACTCTCGGAACCTCATTTCCAACCTCCCAACCCTTCCAAAGCCTCCTTCCATCAATCACATCGCCTTTTCATCATCAATCCATCATTTTCGCCCTTCCTCCCTTCTCATACTATCTCGAAATCCCCTCTGATCGATCTCCGCGCCTCTTCATGAATGCGTAGCCCCCATCAACCTGCCGCCCTTCGGCCTCGCCTTGTCGCGTTCCTGACACTCCTTCAGCTGCCATGCAGATCGATCCGGCGGCCCTGAGTCGCACAGACTCATCTAATCCGGCCAAAAGCGCGGCATCCAACCCATCGACGACGGTCAAGTCGTCCCGGACTCTACCTTCAGTGCCGCGCCTGGACCTGGAACAGACCTATACCGAGCTGAAGGCCGCCATCGGAGACAAATGGGCCGAGTACAAAGAGTCTACGGCCTTCTTTCTACTAGGTATGGGAGTTATTTTCCCCCGCGCGTGCTTTCGTCTCTATGTGACTGTGAAGTTATCACGATATCTGCTATTGCATGCCCTCCCCGCGACGAATTGAACCTTCCAGTGGCTGACCTCCTGACCTCCTGCCGCTTCTAGGGCACTACAACCAAAATGAATACGCGTCGCGAGTCGATCACTTTCTATGCGCCGACACAAAACTTGAACATCTACATAATAACTTCATTTGCGCGATCATCGCAAACCTCACGCGCGACCTCCCCGACCATGGCGTCGCAACTTGGGTCTCGGCTAATGATAAGCCGTCTATGGTCTCCAAGCCCATCTCCGGAGACGCTGCCGAACAAAGATTGAAGACGGAGGTTATGCAATTACCTCCAAGGGATCGTCGGAGGATCAAGGCTATCGCAGAGGTATGCACATTGTGGGGATGGTGGTGGCCGAGGTTGTCCCGGCGCGAGACAGGACAAGCGTTTGCTGACACGAGATCTCCTTCCCGAATTACAGCGAGATCCTACCGATGCGGTTCCAAATGAATTGGAAATATATCACCAGGCGAAGCAAATCAAACTTCCAAGTCAAGTCCCCGCAAGCGCGGGCGGGCTGAACAAGACAAGTAAGACAGCTTCATCTCCTCACTCTGCAACCCCCAATATTACCTGTGCGGTTGAATCGCACGCAGGTTCCACCCCCTACCCAGAAGTTTTTTGACTAATCTTGGACTTTCAGATTGGGAGCTGGAAATTCGAAAACGATATGCGCAGCCTCTCGCTGCAGACTCTGGCGAGTTCCCCGATGCCGAATCTATCTACGCCCGCATGGTCCCCATGTGTTACGAAGAATCACTCCCTGGCGGTGCTGGCTTGCCGTGCGCGGAGTTCATGGCCGTTGCTACTGAAACCTTCGTCAAGGATGTTCTCTCCGCGGTATTCTCGCGCACTCGCTCCAATGGTCCCTCGGGTACCATCAACGGCATGATGATGCGCAAGTACCGCCAACAACTGGAGCGTGAGGAACTTGCATTCACACGAGGCGAAATCGTGAAAGATACCGCCACCGGGCTGCTCCCCATCGAGGCTAAAGAGGCTGCAACTCGTCGGTCACTCGGTGTCGGGGATCTTCGGCTCGCTTTGGAGCTGGGCCGTGGTGTCCTGGGCCATATGCCGCTAATCATTGATCAGATTATGGGCGGATACTTTGAAGATGAGCTTGAGACGGAGAAGCAGGACCGGTTGGAGAACGGGGTGAGCGGAGCCCAAGAGACCAAGGCCGAGGCTAATGATGATGACGCGATGGATGTGGATGACGACGATGATTTTGCCCTTTCGGATTGGGAAGGAGGCACGGCTCTTGATCGTGAGCAACTGAGCAGCTTGCTGGACGATTGTTTATCGATGGCTGCTTGAGAATTGAGGAACTGAAGATTGATACCCATACTTACCACCAACTGCTTTCATCTTTTTCTCTTCTTTCCCTTTGTTTCTCACCCTCGCCCTCGATACACATCTGCCACACTATTCACCTCTGTCGCCCCTTACTTTTGCGTTTCTTCTTGCGTTATTGATTCCGGTCTTGGGTGGTGGGAACAATCACGGCGTCTGGGAATTATCGGTGCTGCCATTGCAAATTACTCCTGTTTCAAGCATGGCCGCCTATTTTACGTTATGCATTTGGTTCTGGAGTTTGCCTCTTGAAGATCTGAACGATTGAAACTCAGATCTGGCAAGACTTAATCGACTACTTGGTACAGAAGAAGACCTCTGACAGTTTGGTTTTGTGCGCTTTCGCCCGTTAACACATTCTGCTACTTGATCTTGATTTCCCCGCCTGGGCTGTGCATGCCAGCAACGTGATGTACAGTATTTATTCTCTTTTTTTGGTTTGCCTTGTCTTTTACTTGCTGGTGATGTGCAGGGACAGCGGCACCAGGCAGAGGAGCAGGGTGTGTGATGGCCTCGGTATTAAAAAGCTGAAACGGTGGCCCAGCGTGGAAGGGCCACGCTTGTTCGATACCCATGAATATGATTCCTTGCCTTTTATCAAACCTGTGTTATGCCTCACTTATTTATGAGAATGGGCTCTTTTATAGCTGATTTTATGCTTTGTAGTAGGATGGAGCGAGATCAGCTCGGCCTTCAGCAGTACAATATGGAGTATCTGCTGACAGGATTGTACGTTTCCTATTTGGAATCTTAGTTTCAATATCGAGTTAGTTCAAACTCGTCTCTAACAATGAGTGTAATGTATATTTAATACTCATCATGTTCAGCACATAATAATAATATAACCATTCAGGGCAAAGGCAAAGCAATGTTTTATATTCAAACACCTCACCAATCCATGTCCAAAACGCCCCCATAAGTGCTATTAATACATCATAACAGACGATTTCATCGCTTAGTTAACCGCCTCAGAAACAAGCTTCAAAATTTCCTCCGTCGACTTGTGCGCGTTGACTGGATCCTTCGCGATACCCTGCCATGCCTCGCCGTGCTTAGGCTCCGTTGTGACACACTTGGAAATCACGTCAGAGCGTTTATCCTGTCCAGAGAAGAAGCCGTTAGCAAGATTATTCGCGTATATGAAATAATGAGAGTGATATCGTTGAAGAACTTGACTCACCTCTGTACCGTGCTGTTGCAGGAACTTGTAATACCACGCCCATCCATCGCCATAGTCGCTGTCCGCTACGATAGCCTTCTCGAACCAGGTCATGGCCTTTTCCAACCGTCGCTCGCCCCAGAAGATTCGCGCAACTGTGATGAACAGGATAGGATCGTTCTCGACCTTCTTGATGGCCTCCAAGCTGCGTGCCTTGCGGGACGCACGAGGCTCCAGGTGCCAGATGCTCTCGCTCCAGAGTAGACCGGAGGCTGGTACTTCCTGTAGAGCGCGGGCTATGAGCACCTTCGCCTGGGCGATGTTGTTTGCGCGCCGCTCGACGCGGACACTTTCGGTCCAGAGCTCGGGGCTCTTGGGGACGGCGAGACGGGCTCGATCGAGGACGGAGCGGGCACGGACGACAGCGCCGGCTTTTTCTTCGAGTCGTGAGGCGAGGAGCCAGAGAGGTACGGATTTGGAACAGGCCCGGGTGCCGGTACCGTATGCCTCGCGTGCTTGCGGGAATTTGTTCTGCGACTCGTAGATCTGGCCCTTCATCATCCACAGCTTATCAGCCTTGGGGTACTGCTGCAGTCCTTGGTTGACGAGATCCAGGGCTTCGTCGACGTTGCCCAATTGCCGCTCGAAAGCGACGCTCTTAATCCACACGCGGTCTGTGCCAGCTTCACGGCGCGCTGTTGCCAGAAGCTCACGAGCCTGGTCCGTTTGCTGTGCATCTGCCTCGAGCTTGACGGCAGCAAGCCAGATGTCCTCGTTGTTAGGGTTCTGGTTAAAGGCACGGCCAAGAACTCGTCGCGCGTCATCAATTTCACCAGACTGCCACTTCTCCTTGGCAAGTTGCAACCAAAGCTCCTCGCTCTGCGGGCATGCTTCAACGGCTTTCTCCAGGACCTGCCACAGAGCTTCCTTGTCGCCATGTATGCGCTCGAGGTCAGCAGCTGCGAGCCAAATAGACCGACGGTTGACAAAGACCCGCAGTGCATATGCGTAGATAGCGCGAGCGGTTTCGTATTTGCCGCGAGCAATGCTAGATCTGGCGTCATCCATCCAAATATCCTTGCGGTCGTCGTCCTCATCCAAACCCCATCCGAGAGTCTCACGAATGATGGCACCGCAAGTAAGAATGGCTCCTTCTTCCTCGCAGCGCTCGGCTTCCGAAATCCACTCCTCTCGCTTCAGCATGGCGTTCTCCTTGGCGAGAGACTGAATGGCACGCTTCATGACATTGACCTTTTCGAAAGTACCCATCTGCTCTTGCAGACGAGCAGCAGCAATCCAGATCTCGTGACTAGTAGGAACGGCCTTGCGCGCTGCGTTGAGAACCTTCTGGGCGTTCTCGGGAGTCTCCAGACGTGCCAGGGCCAGCCACAGCTCCACGGAAAGGGGAATCATTTCAACGGCCTTGGCGAGAAGAAGACGGGCATCTGCGGGATCATCTTCCAGATTGACTGCCTCTTTCCAGATCTGCACCGATTGGGGGATATGCAGGATAGCCTGTCGGAGGACGTTCTTCTTCGCCCGGGTATCGGTTTCCAGTTTCATAGCTTCGATCCAGAGTCGCGTAGAGTGGTCGTTATTCTTAATAGCATTTGCGGCAATAACCTTGGCATTATGGCCTTCATTCAGCCGGATATTCTCCAGCCATCCGTCCTCGCTCTTCGGGCACAGCTCGCAACCTTTAGCGATAGCATTTCGAGCCGCCACAATTCGGCCTGCAAGCTCCTCCAGACGCGCAAGGGCAATCCATCCAGGTGCATGCTTGGGGTTGGTCTTTGTGACAGACTCCAGCAGAACTCGCACTCGCTTGATATCGCCAACTTCGACCTCGCCAGCCTTCATCTCCGACTGGTTCAGACTGGTAAGATATCCCTTGGGGTCGATGCTGGTTGCGCTTCCCGAGGAGGCGACTTCAGCTGACGAACCCAGCGCTGCCTGATCAAGTCGAACCTTCAGAACCTTATCACGAGCGGCACCGATATCTGCGAAATTCGTCATCGTCCCATCACTAGCGCCTTCTCCTCCATCGGCCGGGGCACCATCGTCGGCAATCGTCGTGTCAAACTGGGCCGAATCTCTTGCGCCTGCAATAACGCTATCGGGAACGGCATAGAATCGCTGACGAAGGTTCTGTTTCGCTCGTCGGTTCTTGCCCGTAAGGTCACCAACTTCGGGGAGATTGGCCCAATCTTCTTCAGAGACTGCGGCAAGCGATCGCTTCAGGTCGGCAAACTGTTGCTGAATCTTCGGGTTTTTCCGTTCGTAATCCTCGCGTTCTTGTTGCTCTCGAGCTTCCCTGTAGGTGGCGAACGATTCAAGTCGGTATTCTATCCAAACAACGGGGAACTGGCCCGATGAACAAGTTGTTTTGAGGGACAACAGAGCCGGGAGAGGGGGGATAACTAACCTTCGAAGTTTACGTCGCCGATCCATCTTCTCATCCACCTCTTGGTAAATGCGATCCGCCTCATCGTCTTCCTGGTCGAACTGTCCGTACGCAAACAGACCGACCTCGTTATCGGGATCCTGGAACCGTTCATCCTCCTCCTCGGCCTTCTCCTCTTTGCCTCCTTTCTCTCGAGATTTATCGCCGTAAGCCGTAGGTGCAGCAGCTCCGAGAAGCGCAGCTCGTTTCGTCAGCGCGGCCTGGATCTGTTCGGGCGTGGGACCTTCGCGCGCGGGACCCAAATCAGATCGCGTGGTGAAACCGGTAGCACCACGACCCAGACCGGCCACATAGTTCTCAGGCGCCTGCTGGCTGAGAAAGTCCTTCCGTCCAGACGCCATGTTGAGGCACGGAAAGCAAGCTTCAAGCTTCGAGGCTGGAGGTCGAATGGCGAGAGAGAGAGAGAGATGAAGGCGGGCCGCGCCCGTAGAAAAGTAGGCCCGAGGCCGATAATCTTATCGCAATGGAAAAAAAGTTGCCCACAGTTTAAACTACGCCCGCGGGGACTCGTGAACTTCTCCTTGCGCCCTTTAAACGCTGCAATTTCAGACTGGTTCTTTCAGTGAATTGAGACTGACTGCGAGTCAATCCATTCAAGATGCCCAAGGTTCAAAAGGGAAAGCGCAATAATGCGCATGCGGACGCCGCTGCAAAGACCAAGGCTGCCCACAGTATCTTCAAGATGAACACAGATATCGGCCAGCACGTGTTGAAGAACCCAGGTATTGCTGAACAGTGAGTACTCATTTCAATATACCTTCTATCGATGGACTCGAGCTAATTCAACTTTTATAGAATTGTCCACAAGGCCGATCTCAAGCAGAGCGATGTGAGTAATAATGGACACGACGGAAAAAGAACCGCGCTAACATTTCCATCGTTAGATCGTCCTCGAAATCGGTCCCGGTACTGGTAACTTGACTGCAAAGATCCTCGAAAAGGCCAAGAAGGTCATCGCGGTGGAGTTGGATCCTCGAATGGCTGCCGAAGTCACCAAGCGTTTCCAGGGTACTCCGGCTCAAAAGCGTCTGGAGGTTATTCTCGGAGACGTGATGAAGACGGAGCTTCCATACTTTGATGTCTGCATCAGTAACACGCCTTATCAGGTGAGTTGCTACACTATGATCTATAGCTATGCTATAGCCTCAGGGGGCCTATAGCACTATACTGACTATTCCCAGATTTCTTCCCCTCTCACATTCAAGCTACTCGCCACAACGCCCGCTCCTCGTACTTGTGTTCTCATGTACGTTCAAAATATATCCAATTCATCCTTGCGGATAACAAAGCTAATATACACTCTCCCCCTCTCTAGGTTCCAGCGTGAATTCGCTCTGCGTCTATTCGCCAAGCCCGGCGACAAGCTTTACAGTCGACTTTCCGTCAACGCCCAAATGTGGGCCAAGATCGATCACATCATGAAGGTCGGCAAGAACAACTTTAAGCCCCCGCCATTGGTCGAGTCCAGCGTCATTCGCATGGTGCCCAAGGTCCCGAGGCCGCAGATCAACTATGAGGAATGGGATGGTCTGTTGCGCATTGCCTTTGTGCGTAAGAACAAGACACTACGGGCCAGTTTCATCGGTACGCCCAGCATCATGAATATGCTCGAGCAGAATTACCGCACGTGGTGTGCCCAGCACGATATTCCAGTGGAGGATGGCCCCGTCGAGGATGCCGAGGGCGATGTCATGGATATGGGTCAGGAGCAAGAGGAACAAGGCGAGGACGAGCCTGCTGATGAGGTCATGGAGATGGACGACGATGACGATGTCCCCGATTTTTTCAAGGAAGAGGCCAACGCCCGCATCCAACAAGCACTCAGCAAGCCCCAGCGGAAGAAGCGAGGCAAGGTCTCGGAGTTGGTGCGCGAGAAGGTGCGCCAAGTGTTGGAGGATGAGACCGGCCTGGCTGAGAAGCGCGCCAGAATGTGCGACGAGAATGAGTTCTTGAAGCTGCTGTGGGCATTCAACCAAAAGGGCATCCACTTCAACTGATTGAAACCCCCCTTTGTATTCCCCACATACCCCACCGGGCCATCAAAAATTCGAAGGAGGACCGGGAATAGAATGATGAATTATGATTACTATCAATAAAAGATACCATTTTCAGGAGGCTCGTTCCCAGTCGGTCGAAGATGAGCGCGTGAGTCCTGGAACAAGCTCTTCCAGATGAAAGCTTCGCTCAGTAAGAGCTCGATATCTTTCTCGGTCCAGTCCTTCGTAGGCAATGCTTGGAGAAACATCATAACCTCCTGTGTACATATATTAGCTTCTGGATTTGAAATCTGCTGAGCAATTCTGAGGAGAATCCTCACCTGGAAATCCATCTTGACCAATTGATCCGTCCATTTAACCAAAAATGCAGCACAAACATAAAGGTGGAATCGTGAGAAGCCCTGCTCCTCAGCCTGCAACGAATATCAGTACCAAGTAACTTCAAAGGCAAAACATGAAGCAAGAACATACCATGTACGTATCCCACATGCGAATCGTATTTCTTATGCTCATTTCCCGCATGAGCAAGCAGTTCATCCACCGGAAACTAAATTGCATAAATTCCACACCTTCCTGCTCCAGGTGCTTGTCCAGGGCCGAGTCGATGCGCTTTGTCAGGTCCCGCAAAGCTTTAACCTGTCGGTGAATTCCGGGCTGTGCGTAGATGTAATTGTCCTGAATGCCGTCAAGCAATTTTGTCAGGCACCAGAACGTATCAGCCTCGACCGCATCCAAAACGCTGCGAGGTAATTGGCCCGGGTCCATTCCTTCTTCAACATTGAGATCCGTAATGTACACCCCTAAGAAGACCTGCCAGAATGGTGTGACTAGGTCGTTGATACCCTGAACGTAGCCACTGGCTGGGTGCCGAATAGCCCACACATAGAGGATGCGTTCTAGGGATCGCTGTGTAGCTTCGTAGCCATAAAGCGGGATATGAGGGCTGGTGCGAGGAACATCGATGCTAATCTGGTGCCAGATGGCCTCATCTAATCCTCTTCCGCGTCCCGTACTTGAGGCGGGGGCTTTCGAAGCAGTTCCGCTGCCACGTTCAAAGGCCTGTCGTACTCCATCAAGGTATTCTTTGCGCTTTCGTTCAAGGGTTGATATGCGCCGTTCGCTGTTCGTTGGGAGATACCCAAGCAATAGCTGCCAGGTCATCGGCCGAACCTCTTCGGGAACTCCAGACCATGCCAGGTTTCGTAAGTCGGTAAGAGACACGGTGCTAGCCTGGAGGATGCGCTTGAATTTGTTGATGCGCGTGATACGGCTAGAATGTATCTCTCTCTCCTTGGGGGAGGCATTGGTAGGCGGGGGAGAGTGATTGATAAGATTCAACGCATTTGCGGGATCTAAGGATCCTATGTCAGCATAGCCGCACCTTGATATTTCTTGGAATGTATCCAATGTCTGACCTTGCAAAATATCCTTATACTGAGGACGGAGGATTTTGCCTTCACCCTTGCGCGCTGTTGGGTACATTGGGGTTCCTCGTTCTTCGGCGATATCGGAGCTATTGGCGCGCTGTCTATTGGCAGCAGCCAACCCGAAGCCCAAAGAGGTGGGATTCCCTCCCATTGATCCCCCAGAATCCAGGTTCTTGGATTTAAAAGGTGCTGCTTTCTTTCTGCGCATGCTAGCAAGACTTGGAAGGCCGAATTCATCTTCGTCATCATCGTACACAATCTCGTCGTCGTCGTCATCTTCGTCATCGTCCTCTTCCGTAGGATCTCGACTCCATTCATCCACACCCTGTGTCATGATTCCGGGATATGCTTGTCGGGGAGGCGAGGCGACCACGTTTCCCGATCGATTCGCCAGGTGCGACGCGGGGTACGGGGCATTTCCCGTCGGCCGGGGCGGTGTCTTGGTTCGCTGGTGAGACGAGGTGCCGCTATCGGAACAAACAGTCAGATTATAATTGATTGATCAGGAATATGGCGGGTAATTGACGCGAGGTTCATGGTGTCTGTAAGGGTACTAACTGAATAATGTTGGCGTGGGAGTATGAAGCGCCGACAACGGTGTTCTGGCCGTAGACCTTGGGCGGACCCTGGTTCAGGGATGCATTCCGACCAGCCCAGAAAGGAGACTCGGTGCGTCTTTAGCGAGCGATTAGTATGAATCCAATAGGTAACAAAGAAGAAGAAACAAGCGGGGAAGTCATGCAATACATACTCGGAGTTATCTGCGGCCACCAGCTTGCGTTAGTTATGGGAGAATCCATAAGGCAATTGCGGGGGAGAAAGCCAATTACGTACCAACCTGAACCATTTCCTGGAAGCATGATCAACCCTCAATTCGATCATTTATCTTCGTGCGATATTGGGAGCTACTTACCTGCTGACCCTTTTTGTTTGCCATAGCTACTGCTGATGTGATGGTCAAGCTGGAGTGGTCTCAGCTCAAATGCGGGGCGGCCCAGGGATATCTGTCTTGTTCTCTCCTCCAGCCGGGGGCCATATGACAAGGCAAACTTAGAAATGCATTGCAAGACAGAACGTGAGCCCAAATTCAATGCCTAGGATTCAAAATGGCAAGTGAGTGAAACGTCGAGAGGTATTGTAGTTGTTGACGTCGGCAACTGGACCGGCCAGTCGCAGCCACTTTCCTCAGGATACGGGATATGCCCCTGACCGCCTTGGTTTCCGCCTTCCTAAAACATATACGCTTCTTGAGCTATGAGAGATGCAGCAGCGAAGTCAATTGTCAATTGAAGACGAGTTATGGATAATTTGAAATATAAAATACTAATTTTAAGTTTAGAGCAATAGACTCGTGATCAGAAGTAAGCTATGTTCGTTGTAGTTCTTGGTAGCCAGGCCTGCCCGTTTGGCCACTGCAGCCGTGCGTATGTAAGCCACTTACTCCTCCGCTTTCCCTCCCTTCGCTTCTTGACGAACTTCCAACTTCTCTTTCCCCCACGCATTCTGGACGTTTCCAAGGCCCTGATTCCTTCTTCGCCAACGGTCAACATCAGTCTTGACTCACTTTCCAGTCCATTGCTATTCTACCCAAATCACTAACCCCTCAGCACCATGGCTGACCCGGAGGGACTCGAGGACGATCTCTTCGCGGATCTGTATGAATCGTGCTTATTCCTCACTTTAAAGACCCCTTGGCTAATCCTCGTCTCTCAGTTACGATGCCGACGAATCCACAAACCGCGCAACTTCCGCGGTCGAGGCTCCAAAGCCCGCAGAGCCTGTCCCGGCAGCAGTCCCTGCACAGCCTGTCCACGAGTCCGCCGTCCCGAGCTATGATCCTTCGCCCGTGGACACATACCCCACACACGCCGCTCCCCAGCAAGACTACAATGCAGGTGGCTATAACGGAGCGGATCATGGCCAAACCCAGCACCCCGCGGTGGGACACCCGGTGGAGCATGAGGAGCCTCGATCAGGAACGGGAATCAAGGAAGACGGGTAAGTGAAACTGCCCCCCGTATGATGCTTAATCCACTTTTTTGTTATTTCTCCACCGTCAATGACTGGTGCGTATGTGCTGGCTATATGCGCTACTGGTGTGTCTCGGTGGCGTTTGTTGCTATTCACGGTGCACAATACAGCCTTCTGGGAGCTGGTTGGCTACGCAATGCTATGATACTACAAAATCATGGGAAGTGGTTAAGGTCGCTGGGAGAATGCTATGCATGGTCAATCATGAATGGCCAACTCAACGGGTGGGCAAATGTGTGGGATAACCTCATCTTGTCCCAAGGTCACCGGCATCCCTTCTGGAAAAACTTTTTCTTTCTTTTCTCTATCAATTTTTTCACAAGTCATCATCGGCGGTGTCTATCAGAACATGGAGATCAGGCAGAAGCAATCTCGGAAGATACTTCAGAATCAGTGAGCCCTCGTCTGGAGGCAGAGCACATCAAGCTGTCAACAACCGAAAAGAAGAAGAGACTACATGAGACAGATCGGCATCTGCTGCAGACCTTTGTTGCGAGCCACCATATAGTACAGCGGATACTATATAGCTTCTTGTCGATACAGTTGATAGAGCAGAGCAAGAAGTAACAACGCTGTCTGGTGGAGGGGCTTTCATACCCATGCTCCATATTTCGGGAACATTCTGTTAGCAAAGTCAGAGACAGACCACAGACAGAGAGACAGAGAGATACAGTGAAAATTCACTTCTTCGCCTGAAACCCACTTCTCGCTACCGCAGTCTTCCATCTGGTTTCAATATCCTCGGTGGCCCACGAGTATCCCACAAGAACATGCCCAGATCAAGAGATGGAAATATTCGATCAACTCGGGACCCAAGACAAGACTCAATTGCTCATGTAAAGCAAATGGCGGACCTTTCCTTTGGATACATGGGGCTACACTACATGGCAGTCACCGTATACTTGCAAGATGGGAACGCCGTGGACAGGACAAGGAGTTCAAGGCTTTGACTTTGAGACTTCGTGCTCCTGGCTTCGTCAGACTTGGAAAAGGCTTATCTCCAGACAGTTCAGTTCAGCATTAGCTGTATTCGTGAATAGCAGCTTAGCGCCACCCAGCTCCCTAGCCAGAGCACCCAGAAAGCACTCAGAGACATTGACATTGACATTGATATTGATATTGACACTTATATTCTACCCTTCCATCTACATTCTCCCATCGAGACTTCTGCTATCATGTTCTATCTTGTCATTCGAGACTCGTGCTAGCAGACTGCTAATACAGGCTTTTATAGAAAAATGTTCATTGGTGGATTGAACTGGGAGACCACGGATCGTACGTATTACATATGCCTGCAGGAGCATGACTCGATGATACATGATACTCTTGAGTATCAAAAGAGCATCATCATGGAGTAATGACCTGAATCTAACCGCCCGGGGTATCTACAGAATCCCTTCGTGACTACTTCTCGCAATTCGGCGAAGTCCAGGAATGCACTGTGATGCGTGACAGCGCCACTGGACGCTCTCGCGGCTTCGGTTTCCTTACTTTCCGCGATCCCAAGACTGTCAACACGGTCATGGTGAAGGAGCATTACCTGGATGGCAAGATTGTAAGTCAAATTATGGAAGAAGTCGTTGTAAACGGGGACAAGAAGAACACCACCACAAATCCCATGTTCTCCTTCTTCCCCCGAAAATAATCATCAACTTCCATGCCCATCCCTTCTCCAAAAATCCACCGACTGACAATCTCCCCACAGATCGATCCCAAGCGCGCCATCCCCCGCGACGAACAAGAGAAAACAAGCAAAATCTTCGTCGGCGGCGTCAGCCAAGAAGCCACGGAACAAGACTTCAAACAATTCTTCACCCAATTCGGCCGCGTCATCGACGCAACCCTCATGATCGACAAAGACACCGGCCGCCCCCGCGGCTTCGGCTTCGTAACCTTCGACAGCGAAGCCGCCGTGGAAAACGCACTCTCCCGCCCCCTCGAAATCCTCGGCAAACCCATCGAAGTCAAAAAGGCCCAGCCACGCGGTAACCTGCGCGACGAGAACCGCGGCGGCCGCGGCGGCCGCGATAACTACCGCGATATGAACCAGGGCGGCGGTGATTCGGGCCCCCAGCAGGGTGGTGGCGCTGGCGGACAGCAGGGTATGGCAGGTGGTATGACGCCGCAGATGATGGCACAGTATTGGCAGCGCATGCAGCAGTACTTTGCCATGATGCAGCAGCAGATGGCCATGGGCGGGGGCCAAATGAATATGGGCGCGATGAACCCGGCCATGCTTCAGCAAATGCAGCAGATGCAGATGAAGCAGATGCAACAGCAGATGGGCGGTGCCCAGCAACAGGGGGTCCCGCAGCAACAGCAGCAGCCTGGCGGTATGAGCCCCAACCCAGCCTCGCCCGGTGCTCAACAGGCCATGCCCATGATGAACCCGGCCATGATGCAGCAAATGCAGGGCCAACCCCAGGGCCAACAGGGCGGCGCAGCTGGTAGTGACGGCGCCACTTCCGGCGCGGGATATAACCGCCAACAACCCGGGGGACCGGGCTACAATGCGCAGGAACAAATTGCCTTTGAGCAGCAGAAATACGAGCAACAGCAGGCGCGCCGCGTTATGGATACCAACCGCGGTTACTCGCCGTATCAGCAGGGTGGTCCAACCTCGTGGGAGGGTATGTATGACGAGGTTCCTCAGCCGAATATTCCCACCGGTCCGCAGGGTATGGTTCGTGGTGGAAGCATGGGTCGTGGTATGTACAGAACTTCTCTCCTCCCTCTATTCTACTCTCTTCTACTTGATGAACATACCTTACTAACATATTTCTTTCTTTCTCTCCATACACAGGCGCAACCCCCCAACCCCAAAGCGCAGCCCCCGCCAACGCCCCAACGGGCCCACGCAACGCGGGCAAGCCCGGCGCAAACTACCGCGGCGGTGGTCGTGGCGGACACCGTGGATTCCACCCTTATTCTCGGTAAAAAAAACCCCCAGCTTAGCCTTCGCTGTGCCTGTATCAGATCGTATCTGGAGTATCTAGTCTAGTCCGGGTTTTCCGGGGATCAGGTTTATTGGGGGTGTTTTCTCTTTTCTTTTCTTGTTTCTTCTATGCTATGTCTTCCTTCTTCTTCTTCTTCTTCTTCCTTCTTCCCCCTATTTACATCTCCCCTGTCCCTCTTATCCATGAACATGAACCCCGGGAACCCTGGACTTGAGCCTTCGAATCTCACTCCGCTGCCATGCTACTTCTTTCAAATGCGACCTGCTCCTATGTCTTATCCCTTTCCCTCCTCTTTTCCTATTCCTATTCCTATTCCATTCCTGGTACCCCCATTCAAAGGAACCAAGTCTACAGGTGCGGCTTTCTGGGTCTTCTCTTTTCGTTTTTCTTCCGTGTTTCTGTTTTCTATCCGTTGCCCTCTGGGGCAATATGCGAGAGATATGCGCGACATGGTGGTGGTTTCCTCCCTTTTTGCCGTTCTTTGTCCAGAGTTATTAAAATGGGATGTATCTCTATTTTTTTTCTTCTTCGTGATTTGTTCGTTGTGGATAGGACATATTTGTGTTGTGTGCGTATCGTAGATTAAGGATATAATTCGACACGGTCTGGATGGTGAATATTATCTGCTAGTAAAGGGTTGTGTGGGAATGGAGTCTTGTTTTGGACTCGTCAAGTTATGTCCTTGGTTAGGTGTATGCAAAGATTATCAAGGAATGACAATCAAGTCAAGATCTCGATCTACAGATTCCCAGCTTTCCACTGACGAGGCTACAGAGACTAACCGAAAGTATAGAGAAAGATAAAAGTGAATAATTTGACAATGATGTATGCAATCAAAATCTATAACATGTACAAGAAACCAAAAGAGAAAAGAAAGCAACACGTTTTCACCAAGCTAGAAATGGACAAGAAAAGGAAGCCGCTGAAACGTGGTTCAGAGAGGAAAGAAGGTGGGGGGTTCAGGTCAGGTTCAGGGTCGATCGATGGACAAGATCAGGATCAAGGTAGAGGACCAAGAAGGGGTCAAAAGAATGAGTCAGAGACATATGGTCAGAAAGAGAGTAAGAGAGTGGGAATATGATGGTTAAAAACAGTCAAAGACAGGGGCGAAGATTTGATCAAGTCTAGATGGTGTTGTAAGAAAGGTTCAACAATCATAGACAAGAGAAACCCGTCCGCCATGAAACACGCTAAATAAAATCAGACAGAAGCAAGATGTGTATCTCCGTGGTTCTTTTTACGCGGAGTATGCACAGGATGAGAAAGGAGAAAGAAGTTTCAACAAGGACGCAGCGTCGTGACGTTAATAGGCCATGCCGTAACCGGGGGCAGTTGGCTTCCGGCCTTCAAGTGAAGACCGGGATTCGGGGCTTTGGCTGCGGCCGTGTGCGACACCGTAGTCGGCGTAGACGAGACGGTCGTTGCTACCAGTCGAGTTGGATCGGTTGACTGGGTGGTCCCGGTATGGCTCGTAGGGTGCGTTGAAGTTGAACTTGCTCATCTCGGTAAAGTCGCGCTTGGGCGGATGGTCGATCAGAAGGGACTCGCGTGCGTCAAGTGGGGTGAGATCGTCGAGGTCCTTGTTGGCGTTTTCTAAAATGGACATGTTAGCAAATGGACAGGGTCTAGGTTTTGGTTTGGACTGTCTGCACATACCGGCTTCGCGGAGCTTCTTGGCGTGAGGGTTCTCCCGAATGCAGACAATGATAGCATTGACGGCGATGAGGATGGCAAGAACACCCGAAAGAGCAGATTGGACGACGATCAGCACGATACCGGTCACGGTCTTGGTAGTCTGGGAGAGACCGAGTTCTTCCACAAAGACCAGCACACAGGCGATGGACAGGACGCGCACAATTTGAATAGTCATGTGGATACCCATCGAGGACTTGGTGGCATAGGGCCGGTTCCACAAGAGCAAGGCCAACATGCAGCATTCAACAGCCAACTGGCCAATGGTCTGGACCATACCGTGGCCTTCGGCACCAGCAATAATGCATCCCTTGGCCAAGGCATACACAATCACCGGTACGAACAGCCACCACAGATCTTTCTTGTAGTTATCGTAGAATAGACTATACTTGCGCCAGGTTTCCTTGTTCTCGTACAGACCGGTGGTATCACCTTCGGCCTTCTTGTACTTGCGAGCCAGGTAAATGATGCGCCAAGCGAAGAATGCCAGAAGCGCTGTGAACACGGACAGTGTCACGGCAGCTAGGAGCTTGGCAGCCCACGAGTCACCATTCCGCAATTGATACACACAGTACATGACCCAGATGCCGTAGAGAATGAGAATCATGTTGGTAATGGTACGTGCCATAATACCCCAGTAGTCTTTCCGGAACTCGGTAAGCTTCTTGGGGAAGTTACCGTACAGCGCCCAGAGTTCGAGGATAACCTTGAGCAAAAGGATACCCACGACGACAACGGCGACAACGATGGCGAAGACAAGGAGAACGGTCATGAAGATGTTTGCCGAGGGAATCGAGAGCTCCTCTGAATAACATTTGAAACTGTTGACACTCACGGACCCGCAGTCGGTGAGATCCGAGGAACTAGAGTTGGAGCTGGAGCGCGCGATCAAGTTTGCCGCACGGGACACGAGATCCAGGCTGCGCTTGGAAGAGGTTCCATTCGATGACGAGGCGGTACTCAGGCCGCTAAGATAGATATAGCTCTCATGGGTCGTGTTTCCACCGGTAGCCTTTCGGAAGGCGTCGATTGAGTTTTGCATGCTGGACCACGGGATCAACCCAGTGCTCCAGGCAAAATTCTTGGTGAAACTCTTATAGATGGTTGGGTGGCTGACACTCAACATGCCATTCGTAGCCACGGAGCCAAACCATCCCACCACGTCGCCAGCCGACGGGCTGGAGGAGGGTGCACCGGTGCTACCAGCGCTACCGAGAGCAGACAAACCACTCAAGGCCAATGCACCCGCCGCAATACCAGCCGTTGCCCATGCGACACCCTTCACATCGGTGGATTTACCGTTTGAAAGTTCGGATTCCACACAGGCGACGTCCTTGCCGTTTGAGGTGAGAGTCAGCTTGGCCTGACCATCCAAATCGGGAATGCTGAAGGCGATTGATGGAATCTGGCTTGCATATTCGTCGGGAACAGCCATTGAGCCCGAGGCACTGAAGTGACCCGATGGAACTGAAGAGGGTGAGAGGAATTAGCCTATGCCTCTCGTTTTGAAGAATTGATTTCGTGATTGAATCTTTTTCACAGTATTGGTGACGAGATAGAATCATCAAGTGCAAAGGTCTTCCTTACCAGGGCACAGCTCTGCAACATGGACCTCAGTCCCGCAAGGATTAAAAGTTTTCGAATAAACTTGACTGCCATAGGCGGTCACCGTCAGGGTGGCGGTGACATTTTGTTCCTTCGAGTTGGTACCAGCCACATCGAAGACAACTTCTTGAGTAGATTTAGTATAGGAGACATCGAGTTTCTGCACTTCAATCTCGGAATCCTGCATGCACAGAGAAAAGCCCGAAGTGCTGAGTGTGTCGGAGGCCAGAGCCTGGGGTAGTACAACACCCAGGCCCAGCAGGGCCCAGATGGTCGTCCGCATATCTGACCAGAGTCGATCTAGAGGAGGAGGCCGAGTTTCGCACGAATTACCAGGCGATCTTGGTTGAGATCGCGCGCGAGGACATAAACGGGTTCAAGCGAGAGAGGATTTAAGCGCGTAATTCGAAAGTATCAAATCGGAGACGGGAGGGTTTCTTGTCGCGGAAAAAGGAGACTCAGCAGGATCAACCTGCGAGAAGAGAGGAAGAAAAAAAAAAGTCGAGAAGAAATTGGAAACGAAACGGAGTTACAGCGAGGGAAGTTGGTGGATCTTGTCGAGGCGAACGAGAGACTGGATTGGGATCCAACACGAGTAAAGGGAAAGGAAAAATGAAAATAGCAATGCAAAAGAGTCTAGATGCAAGCGATTGGGGGGGGGGTAGCGAGTGATTAGTGAAGAGAGAGAAGTGGAAGAGATACAGAAGAGAGAGAGAGAGAGAGAGAGAGAGGAGGGGGTCCAAGTTGCCCCTGAAGCAAGGCTGATTGGCCCCGGCGCGTTTCAGAGTCTAGACTCCTCCTCCTCTCGTCCTTCTTGCTTGGTCTTTTTCTAATTTTACCCTCGCTACTACCTATATTTGATGATCATTCAGCCCTATTATTTGTGATTTCTTCTCTTCTTGATATATCTACAGTAGCTATCTCTCCCTCTCTCTCTCTCTCTCCAGCTCAATTTTGTATTATTTACTATCACCACCAAAAACCTTGGTTGGGCCTAGTGGAGTAGCTCCAGCGGGCCGGACTCGAGCTCCCACGGTTATGTGCCGCCTGGACTACTCCTGGATTGGTTAAGAAATAGGAACTAATAATGTTAAATACGGGCATGATGGCTCCAGTCCAACGCCACGCTCAGCCACGGCCAGTGTAGCGGGATAATAATATATTTGCTGGGAGTGGAAGTCGGAAGTTAGGACGTCGAGGGGGAGTGTATGTACTCCGTGTATTGAAAGATAATTACAGTATTGTAATTATTCTTACTCTGAGTGGTGATAAACGCAAGGTACCGTACCTGCAGGACCACCAGCCACAGCCTAGGCCTAAAGATCGGGCTGAACCTGAAACTGGATATAACCATGGACTTGATTCGCAACACGTAATAATACTCCATTTACGTACATACCAGAGACACGTAGCTAGAGAACTCTTCCTGCAGTTCTATCCAAGTTTCGCCACACATTCTGCAGTCTAGACATACAAGACACGTCGATCGCCACCCATAAAGCCTCGTTCTAGACGCTCTGGTGGATCAATTCTGGCAAGTTACAGTATGAGTAACAATACTAGAATGATCTTCCGTACCTTGATTTTTGCGATCGATCCAGGACGAGACCTAACCCCCATTATTCTATTCTCATCCTTCCACGGTACCAAAGTAACCTCCGACCGAGAGAAAAGTCAAGGAGATAGTAATCATTTCCACTGGCCGTGTAACAAACCTAATACTAAGTACTCCATCCCATTCCCGCCCCTCGAGTGGCCCCAAGCCCTATCAACCTGAGACACGGCCAAGCGCCGTCAATTTCCTGGCCACAAAAAATGTGATTGATTGCTATTAATATAGTGTCTCACGGCAACCGATATGTCAACTCGATACAGAGTAGCATTATAATTATGCAGTAGATACTATATATTACTGTGTGTGTACAATTTACATAATGTGTGACCTCATACTGTATGCAGCATGTCCACCCTTGAGTATGTATGCAGTGTAATCCATCAGATCGTCTAGGCGCTTGTCAGACGTATACCGTTGGGAGCCATCCCCGTCATCTGGTATGTGGCGTTGGTGATCTCACGCTTTGCAGATCTTCCAAAAATATACTCTGCTTACATCTTGCCAAGTCAGACTGTAATAATGTTCCACATAATCTACAGTATTTGACAAGCCTTTTGGAAAACCCAGCTATCTTAGACCACTTTCATCTTTATTCTTACACAATAATATATAGAGCATTTTTCCATGGTATAATATCAGAGTGGTTACTTACACCTTGTATAATTATAATTATCCGCAAATCTTTAGTTATTTAGTACAGTATATAAAACTCCTTTAGTACGGGAGGATGTATGGATAGACAATAGGTAGTATGGAGTAAGTAATGCTTTTTGAGATATCATTCTACTCAAATCGGTGGTGGATATATATCCCCTCATGTGATATTAGTGGATGAGAGAGAAGTGACCTATATTATTACTTTACTCTCACTTCCATTTCTGTTGATTTGAGAATATACCGCCTTACTATCTATTCTCCTATACAGGGAGGATACCAGGAAGGTCTATATCATAACTCAGAGTCTGTTCTATATAAGACTAAAGCGACCGACTCGGAAGAGAGTAACGATCTCGTGCATTATTTCTACGTTCATTTTTACTCTAGCTATTGTTTTGCTTTATAATACCAAATTTTGCCCTCTTCTTCCATCAAAGTACCAGCTCGCTTAACTCAGTTGGTAGAGTGCGTGACTAGTAATCACGAAGTCGCTAGTTCAAATCTGGCAGTGAGCATTTTTTGGTGTTTTTTTTTCTTTCCAACATTTATTTGGAAATATGGGTTCTAGGTTACTTATTCTTTTCTTTTTTCCCTTTTTCTTCGTTGTGCGGTTTTAATAAACTCTCGCTACGATATGCAAGTACCTGCATACAATGTCCAACATTATTCCTGCCATTCGAGTAGTTCTATCCGAGTATGAACATTGAAGATATATATTTCACTTGGCTACATTCCAGACCAACACGCTCCATATTAAATAGTCTACCAAACTTTGATCTACCTCACTTCCGTCCAGCTTGAGCCTGCGATTCGCGCATCGCTGCTCTTGCACTGCGACTTCCTCCCAACTTGGGCCCCTTTGGTGCCTCGGTTTTACTAACAGTCTTCGTAGTGCGTGTCCTCCGACGCGACTGGATTGCATCCAAAAAGTCTCGTCGGAATTGCTCTGCAATACGGTCATCCGCAGCCTGGTCATCGGCCTGTGGTTCCTCTTCTGGCTCGTCATAGACATCCACTGGTAAGCGACAAGGTTAGCGAACGGTCACAAGGTTACTCAAGTATCTCGCAGCTGTGTAAGACTTACGTTTGCTCTCTCGTAGAATTTCCTCCACCAGCCGGTCACGCTCGACATCCGCGCTGGTGCGGCGCTTGCGATTGCGCCAGGACTTCCCCGGGACTTCAACACGATCTGTTGGCCCAGCGGACGAGTCTTCGTCGCCAGCAAGCCGGCGTGTTGCCGCCTCGGTACGGGCGATATTTTGCAGCTTCGTCTCTTGTCCGAGATCGATCTCATGCAGCTTGCCCAGTGATGCTGGGAGGCGTTCGTGTGGCTGGCCTTGTGTAGATGGTGCGCCAGATGTTGGTTGTGAGTCCGGTTGATCAGCCGGTGAACCATCTGGTAGCGGGCTACGTTTGTAGCGCTTAGCCATCTCGGCGTCTATATATGCCATCCTTATCTTGTTAGTCCGCATTGCTTCAATACTCTTGGGTGATGAGGGTATAGTTCGTACATGTGTCTGTCCACATCCTCCGCCTGCCCAGTGTACATCTGGAAACGGTCGCCCATTGCCCGAATAGTTTCCTTTTCCTGGTCCTCCCCTGCGATCAGCGCCGTCTGGCGGTTGTCGTCTTTGCCCGATGGTCGCGTTGTGGCGGAGAATCCAATGCCTCCTTTCCGAGTGGTCTTTGGCCGGCGCAGGCGCACCACACCAGTCGCATGTGTCGAGTCATCGTCATCGTCCGAGGGTTTTGATTCAGTAGCTTGAAGAGCCTTGTCAGTGCCCTCAGCTACTGATTCGACGGCGGCGCTGGTTGTTTCTTCGGGGTCATCTTGGCGTCGCCGGGCAAACTTGCGTCGCTTCGCAGGGCGAAAGAGATTTTCAGGTGTAACGTCGACTTCTGTATCCATAGTTTGTACCGTGTAAATGTAAATGTTAAATGTCGGGAGTGAAGTGAAAGAAGAAGAATAGGAAGCGAGCGCAAGGTGAGGTCATCTGCCAAGCTCAAAGCGGCAGCCAGTCATTCTCTCCGCCAAAGCCAAAGCTGCTTGTCTCCCGCACCAAAAAGAAACCCGCCCTTCCTCTCCCCTTACCACCTCTTTGTCCCACGCGCATGGTTTGGTCTTGAATTGTCAACACCGGTAGATTGAACAATTCCCTCAGGCCTGCCGTGACTTTTGATCTCATACCCCCTGCGCCATCACCATGAACCCATCCAACCCGCCTCAAGCTGCCGAGTATGGTGGAGGTACGTGCTTTTCGCGATGCGACTGACCCGATCGCCTCGCGCTGCCACTGCGAACCTCAATTCATGCACGACAGTCCCGACATCCTTCTAGAAGATGCTAACATCCATTCCCCACGCGTACAGATGAGGTCTCCGCCATCGTCCTCGATCCAGGCTACTCCACCACTCGCGCTGGCTTCGCCGGTGAAGATGCCCCCAAATCCCTGATTCCAACATACTACGCCAAATACAGCGCCGACGGCCAAGAAAAGTTCATCTTTGGTGATGACATCTACGTGTCTCCGCGCCCCGGCCTCTCCATCCACAACCCCATCGGCAAGGATGGTATCGTTGAAGATTGGGACATGGCCGAGAAGGTCTGGGAACACTCCTTTACCTCGCGACTTACGGGTGCGAAGGCCGGTAACCCCTTCAACAATGGCCTGAACGATATCCCCGCCGAAGAGCTGCCCACAGAGATGGAGGTGGAGTCGGATGAGAAGCCTCTCGCGGATAGCCCGTTGCTCATGACCGAGCCCGCCTGGAATCCGGCCAAGGCTCGTGAGAAGACCATTGAAATCGCGATGGAGAAATGGGGCACGCCTGCTTTCTACCTGGCGCGTAGCGGTGTGCTTGCAGCGTATGTATTCATTACATTTCATAGCTGCCTTAACTGTGCACTGAACTGACTCTTATTCTGATATAGCTTCGCATCTGGCAAAGCCTCCGGTCTGGTCGTCGACATTGGCGCCTCAAACATTTCCATCACCCCAGTCCACGACGGCATGGTCCTCAAGCGCGGCGTGCAACATTCCCCCTCTCGGCGGCGACTACATCTCTGCCCAGACCCGTGCCCTATTCAAAAAGAACTCTCCGCAACCCATCAACATCACCCCCCACTACTTGATCAGCTCCAAGACCGCCGTCGAAGCCGGCCAGCCCGCCCAGGTCAAGTACAAGACATTCGCCGCCGATAAGGCTCCCGACGCTACCTACCGGGCTCTCCTCGAGGAGCGCACTCTATCCGAATTCAAGGAATGCGTCGTCCAGGTCTGGCCAGGCCCTAACAAGCTCTCCGCCACCGGTCCCACCGGAGCTTCCAACGAAGAAATGGCCCGCTCATCGCCTGGCCGTCCCTTCGAGTTCCCCGACGGTTACAACCAACTCTTCGGCGTGGACCGCTTCCGCGTCGTCGAATCCCTTTTCGACGTCAAGGCTGCCATTCCGGACCCGGACTCACCCGTCCCAGCTCCCACACAGGCCCAAACCATCCCCGAACTGATCAAGGCTTCCCTCGGCGGCGTCGATGTCGATATCCGCCCTCACCTACTCGCCAACGTCGTCGTCACGGGTGGATCTAGTCTCTTGTACGGATTCACGGATCGACTGAACCACGAGCTTATGCAGCTCTTCCCCGGTCCTCGCGTGCGTATCTCTGCACCTGGAAATACCGCTGAGCGTCGCTTCGGCTCTTGGATTGGTGGTAGTATTCTCGCTAGTCTGGGTACTTTCCATCAAATGTGGATCTCGAAGAAGGAGTATGATGAGCATGGTGCAAACATTGTTGAGAAACGATGCAAATAAGTTGAATACTTCCTGCAATTCCTTTCTACCTTCCCTTCCCGCTTCTTATCTATTTGGCATTGGATCCTTGATCTCTTGTTTTGGCCACGGGCTTCATGTGTTTTTATGAAAGTGGGCCATGATACGGCCATGTCCACGCCATGCAGCTCTGCTCTCTTCTTCTGTCTTGTTTTGACTTTTGGTACTTGATCATGCTGGGCGTTTTTTATTATTTTGCTTGGGCGCTTGCCGGGGCCTTTTTTTTTTCTTTGAGAAGTACGAATGAATACAAGGATTTTGGAGACTCGATTAGAGTCTGAAAATTGATCTTTAGATTTACTTTCTTGCGTTCTACCTAGCATCTGCTCATATTTCTACGTTGAGGAAATTTGTACTTGGTGTTTCAGTCCTGTCTTTTGGACTATACCCCTTCTCTGGCTACAAACAGGTTTTCATTCTATGATTCTTGAGATGAAACAATGCTGTAATATAATGATATTGCGTACAAAATGGGTATAAAAGCTAATGTGTAAAACGAAAACGAGCCAGCGTCTGTTCTTTTCTATCGCTAGACTCCAGAAAATATGCCGGGGACATCGGTATAACCTAAGAAACCAGTCCTAAGTACCAATCAGACAGACGGTGTATTGGGATTTGCTTCATCAAACAACAGACAGACATGATGATGACCAGATCCCATCAAAGTCAAAGAAAGCCACCCCTAAGCTTGAGCCCCAACAGTCCGCGGTGTATATTCCGCAACAGACGGAATCCCCACAGACGTAGACAATGCGGCGTCCACATTCAAACTCACATTCGCAGGAATAGGCGCGGGCGTGGGCGCCGGCACAGCAGGTAACGCAGTAATAATCGACCCTGTCTCAGCATCATCATCATTCATACTCATACTCACGCCCGCACCAAAACTTTTCTCCAACTCGTCATCGATAGCGATAGACAAGACGTGGATACGGGGTGATATCGCCGGTCGTTGTTTGAATGAGTAAGTACTCAGGAATTCTGGTTCTTGGATCCAGGACATTTGGCGTTGGTGATTTGTGCCTGATAACCCAGCCCGAGAACCACCAGCTGTAGCTCCAGCACCAGATCCACCTCCGGTTGCACCTCCACCTCCACGGCTTCCATCGTGTAGATTCTCGGAGGACTTTGTGCGGAAGATACTACTCGGCCACTCTTTCGTCTTTGCTAGGGTTGTCCCACAGCAATTCGCCGTTTTGGCGATATTATCCCACGCTTCGACGACACGGTCTGTCTTCAGGAAGTGCCAGATTTGGTCTTTCATCGTGTCGAGACCTTCTGATTGTGGATTTCTCGGTTGGGATGTTTGTGGGCGTGATTGCGGTTGTGGTTGTGTCTGTTGCTGTGGCTGTTTGGCCATTGACTGCTGCGTTCGTGGTCGTCCATTGCCCCATAGCGCTTTAAGCTGTTCTATAGAAGCGCTTCTGGTTTTCAGAGTCTGCGCTGGTGCAGTCGAGGGGCGGTTGTTTGTATCTGTTTTATCGCTGACGGAGCGTTTGGGGAGGAATGGTCGGGAGAGTTTTCTGGTTAATCGGGATGGTGTACGGGGTGGAGAGGGATCCGTCGTGTCGCTTCCGGGTTGTCCTATGAGGGCGCTGCATGATCTTGCGCGATTGAGGACCCGGGGCATGATACTGTCTCGCTTTGAAGGTTTGCGCTCGCTGGACTCGGTATTGCGCTGCTCTGTGATGAAGGCGTCGAGATTCCGGGAAGCAGGTCGGGACTTGGGTTTTGATAATGGGTCGCGAGGAAGTGGTTTTTCAGAAATAGGTCGTCGACCTGGTGTACCGGGGCCGGGGCTTCTTGCGAAGAGTCTTTGTCGGACAGACATGCTCCGAGAAGGGGCTCTATTGGGTGTCTTGACGAGGGAGCGCTGCACCAAATTAGCATTCAGGAAAGCCTTTGATCCGTTGACCGTCTGATATCACTCACCACATCCCTTCGACTCGCCACACCCACACGCCTCTGCATTTCAGTAACCGCAAAAGCAAGCTGACCCAGCGCCTTTTGCAATGCAGATCCCCGTCTCCGAAGCTTAGACAACGCCACAACCCACCCTTCCATATTCTCCATCATAGCCTGATAAAACGCCCGAAGACTGTCCGTCTCAAAGCACCCCTCATTACCTAACTGCTGCAGATAATGCCACAAAGCACCCATAGCCTCTTTCCCCTTCCGCAAGTCTTTAAGTGCATCCGTAATCGCGAGGGTGAATCGCTCAACGGCGTGCTCGATCTGGTCGTTATATGATACCAGTGCGAGTCGAAAGTTGCGGTCCTCGAGCATTTCGTCGAAGACGGCGAGATTGCCGAGTGGGAGACTGAGGTATTGGATGCGCGTGCGTACATCCAGGTGGATGATTAGAAAGTCTTCGGTCGTTCGTTGGAGGAACCCGTCTAGCTCGTCGACGTGACTTTGGAGGATTTTCATTACTGCTGCTGGGGATTTGGCTTGTCGTTTGGCTAGGAGGTGGACACCGAAGACCATTTGGGAGACCAGCTTCCAGAATGGGTGGTATCTAGAATAGTCGGTTAGTGCTAGTAGTGTGGTACTGGGCGTTCTACTGCTCACTTTTCAGTAGACCTTTGCCGCCATTTCCTCCCGCATAATCGTTCATACTCGTCATTCTCGAGTAGATCGCGCCGGCGTGTCTGTGCATCCAGTTCTACCACCCATTGATTCGCCAAACCAGGGGCTGCTTCGGCTATAGATTCTTCAAAGGGACCTTGAAGTTGAGAGATTGGATGTACTGGGGAAGCAGAAGCCGAGGAAGTTGGTCGTTGTTCGGTATCGGCATCGGTCTTTGTAGAGCATACCGGCTGCTCTTCGTGATTGAGGCTAGCACCAGCGGGGGCATTCCCCGAGGTTTCCTCCAATGCGGCCATGTGTCTGGAACAATTCCTCCTCTGGTTCGAATGTAGGTCCAGGTATGGCGCTGGTCTCAAAGTCGAGTATATAGAATGGCCGTTTCTCAGGTATACAACCCACGTGTCGATGAATTGACAGTAAATCGGCGATTGATCTCAACACCAAAGCACAACCTCCCAATCAAATCGCACACCACCCATGGAGGAAAAATAGTCGGGATATAAAGAAATCAGAATCGGGCCCAGCTCCAGCTCAACTGAAAGGGGCGTTATTCATACTGCAGTCGCAGTCGCGGGTGGCAGGGTGTATACGTGGAAGCGTACGTGCAGGTTGTAAAGATCCGGATATCGAGAAACTCCACACAAAATTTATCGAATGTGAAACACGTAAACCCGGACGGGCTGGCGATGGCTGGAGGATGAAGTGAGAAACAAGGATTGTGGTTGGAGATTCTCCTATATTGTGGATAATTTTTCCGTCTATTTGTGGTCTGTTAGAAAGGAGGGAATTATCTGGGAAGAAAGGGAAAGAAAGACAAAAGACGTACGTGAGGAGTCAAAAAGTGGCTGAATTGTTGCGCGACCGGTGGCGGGGGGGGGAATAGATTGGATGGATAAATAGATTAATGAAACTCGGTGAGACCTGACTCTGCACGGTGGAAGGGTTCGTAAAGGAGGAGTCAATGGATAAATTGATCGATTCACGAGAAACACGCGGGGTGTCTTTCTTTGACTTGACTCGACTCTTGGCTCTTGACTTGAGAGTAGAAGAACAAAGGGGCCACGAGTCGATGGAAATGAAATCGGAGAAGATGCCGTTTCGGAATCTCCATCTGAACTTCTTAAATTAAACCGTTTCTAGTGGACCCAAGGGTGGATCCCACGGGGAGATTTGACGGCTTGTCGAATTGTGGAATTATTATGTACTTACTTCAAGTACATATAGTAATTAAAGAGTTGGAGATTCAGGTCAAAGCGTTGCGGCAGTTAACCTGAATTAGATACAGTACTGTTAGTACTAATATAAACCCAGCACATGTAGGGAGGCATTCTAATGGGAACACGACAGCAAGTTCTCCAAATCCACCAAGAATAGACTTGGTAATGTTGGTTACTAGATCATCCAATTCTAGGAGTTACAAGGCCGATCGCCATTTCTTTCATCTGAAGAACAAGAAAACATCGAAATGTGGAACTCGACTACAAATTCGACCGGGTTCTGGACCACCAGATCGGCGGGGTTGAGCCGTCTAATCTCCGAGAAGCTAACTGACTTCAGTAGGCAGTAGATTATCTATTCTACAGGATACATTTGATATACATATAGATAACTAGAACTATCACTAGTATATCACATCGTATGATGATTATCCTCCACAAAAATAGGATCCCAAAAGTTCGTAGGCAGCGATAAATCCAAAAACTCTCCAAACAACGTATCAATATCTGCAAACCCATGCATCCCACTATCCAATTCATTCGAATCATCCACCATCGAACTGCCCATCCCCTCTTCACTCCCACCACCACTCACCGTCACAACCGGTGCCAGCACCGAGTCCACCTCAACGAGTCCCTGACTAGCCTCCGCACCCGATATCATCGGGCCATTACCATCATCAACAGACTGTAACCTGCTACCCGTAGCTTCATCATGCCTCAGCCCCGGCGTCCCCCGTCTCTCACGCCCATCAATCTGCAGCAACGCCTTCCGTCCAAGCCTCGCCATCGCCTCAGCAGAATACCACTCCGCACTAAGATCCTCCAACAAAGCACAACTAGCCTCCAAACTAGCCTTCGCACGATCAAAATGCGTGATTAACCTGCTAGACCGTAATTGGCGATACGACACGCCCATCGATAACGAGAGCGCATACGGTACTATCGGTAACGGGGGCAGATCCCCCGCGCATTCGGACGCGATGATGGAGTGGATTCGTATTGCGGCGAGACCCTGGCGGATGGAGGAGAGTTTGGTGTTGTCCAGTGTTTCGGTGAGTTTGTAGCGGCAGGATAGGATTGCTACGCAGTGGTAGTATAGTTCTAGGAAGCCTGTAGAGAAGAGATATAGTTGGTTAGTTTTTTTAGGATAGGAGCTTGGGTTTGGGTTTGGGTTTGGCAGGGGTGTTCGAACCGAGTGTTGCAAAATCCAAATCTCCTCCTGTTTCGCTCACGATATCCTCAAAGGCTGGGAATCCTTCTTCCCATCCGCTCGTTACACCCGCCGAGGGTCGATAGAAGGATATCACGGTTGCCAGCAACTCCGAAACAGCCAACCACACCTTAAACGCCCCCTGAGATACTCCTGACCCTCGAACCTGGGTATACCCTTGGCTTTGGCTTTGGCTCTGGTTGGGATTCTGATTAGACCCCTGCACCTGCAGGCCAGGCCTCTCAATCCCAATATCCCGATCCGCCAAAATAACCGGCCGCCCCCCCAGACTAGCATGCATCTTATCCAACGTCCACAACCCCCAAAACAACAACGACAACGAATCCCCATCTTCCCTCCCCGGCCGGTCCAAATGTAAACCCACCGTTTGAGCCTGGTGGATCGCCTCACACAAATGCAGGGACGCGGCCTCCGCGCCTTCATACCCTTCGCAGTGGAGCGACATTAATGCGAGGATTCGAATGCGCGTGTACCGGTCTGGTTCGAGGTTTGCGTTCATGGATGCGACGAGCCCTTTGTAGATCTCGCTGCAGAAGTGTCGGGGTGAGACTGTGGGTGTGGTTTCTGTGAGGCGGAGGTGTGGGCGTGCGGTTGGGTGTTTGGCTGCGACGAGGCAGATTGCTCTTTCGAGGAATGGGGTTGTTGGGGTGGTAAAGGAGGTTTGGTCTACTAGGGGGATGATCTGGTTGACCTTACTGAAATATAGAGCTGCGAGGGGTTCCCGTGTAGCCAAGGGAAGTCGAGTGCATGCTTGCATCGCTGATGTATACCGCTGTGATAGTACAGCAGCTATTGTTTGGCTATCGAGAGCGCCATCACTAGAGTGTACTGTTGAAAGAGGATCCGTACTCGCAACAGGTCGCTTCGTCCGCGTCGCCCCCGCACTATCCGGCGAACTAATCCAGAGTCCGACACGATCTCGCAAAGGATTCCCAATCGACTCATCAAGTCGTTCACGAATAACAGCCTCGGGGTTTAAATCACCCACGAACCGCTCCGTGCTTGATAAAGTCGGCAAAGGGCTCGTAGACACCATTTGCGCCCGCGGAGGATCATCCACAAATGATCGCGGATGATCAGAATAGCTCAAGCCATGGCCATGACTGCTAGGCGAGAGTGTCGTATCCACACCCCGAATTTTTCGTGGTGGTCTATGCTCTTCGACCTCTGAGCCTGCCGTGAGGTGTCGGCATCGTTTCTATGGATGTGATTAGCACTGGGAACTGCTCGCTGTAAACTACTATGTGACGTAACTTACCTTGCGACGCTGGCAGGCCGGACATGCTTTCAAGGCCCGAGCCCGAGTTCGCGACTGCGGTGTATCGGCGAGCCAGGTGAGCTCCATTCGGGAGATGGTTGAGCTTGGCTTTCGGGCCGTGGAGAGGGCGGGTTTATCGGTTCGGTGGAGCAGCGAGCATTAGCTAACGACGTACTACTAACTAGCTACTCTATATATTCCATACATCATAACGAAGCAATCGTCAGACTTATTGACCTCTTAGTTAATTATCTAGAATATACGAAGATGCTTGCCGCAATAAATGAGGAAATTGTTTGATTTTGAAATCCTCTTAAACATCGAGGCCCTTTTCCCAACGCCATCAAAGCACATGATCAAGTGAATACAAACCGGAAATGCCACATAATACAAGTATAATCGAAACAATATCGATCATCAGTTGTCTTCCCCACATCATATCTTCTTAGCTTCCTCCTTCTCCGCCGCAACGAGTGCCTCCAGAGCATCATCATCGTCAAACTCATCCTCTGCAGGAGTAGCCTTGACCGAATCCCCCTCCACCGTCTCACCACTCTTCTCCACGGGAGACGAGACATTCGCCAAAGCAGCCGAGTTCTCCTTGTCAGACGCCGGCGACACGACAGCCTTCTTACTCGGCACGAGACTCCAATCAATAATTCCATCTTCACCATACCGTTCCGCCAACCAGTCATTACATTTCTTGAAATGACCATTGTCGAACTGCAACCAGAAAGTATCGTTAGCCATAATCCCCATCCTAATCGCAGAGTCCAGGTAAAACTCACAAATCCATGATGAGCACTCAACGGACTCGGATGCACAGACTGCAAAACACAATGCTTCGACTTATTAATCTTAGCAACCCTCGTGCCCGCAGGTTTCCCCCACGCCAAAAACACGACGCCATTGTTCCGCACCCGTGCAACAAGGTCAATCGCCTTTTGCGTAAACTTCTCCCACCCCTTGCCGGAGTGGCTGTTGGCCTGGTGTGCGCGCACAGTCAGACAAGTGTTGATCATGAGGACGCCCCGCTCGGCCCAAGGGGTGAGCAGGCCTCCGTTGTTTGGCGGTGCGACGAAGTCCGGGTAGTTCTTTTTGATTCCCTTGTAGATGTTTAGGAGGGAGGGGGGTGCGCGGGTGGGTGGGCGAACGGAGAAGCAGAGGCCGTGGGCTTGGTTGTCGTTGTGGTAGGGGTCTTGGCCGATTATGACTACTTTGACGGTGTGGAGGGGGGTGTGTCTGGACCTGGACATGTTATTAGAACTGGATATGGAATCTTGCTGGGTTGGGTATTGACTTACCAGGAATACACATCCTCCTCCGGAGGAAAGATCTTAGCTTTCCCTTCCTTCTCTTTCTTCAAGAACCGCTTCAGATTCAAGAACTCCGGCGTCACAATTTCCTCCTTGAGATGTGCCAGCCAACTCTCGTCCAGAGTGTCAATCTCCAACTGCAACAGCTCCTTCTGCTCCGCCGTTAAGCCAGCCACCCACTTCTCTTTATTGAACGAGGTAGACCGCGGCGCTGGAGCTGTACCATTGCTCCCCGAGCCGTTCGTCTGCGTACTAAGAGCCTTGGGCTTGGGAACCCCGAAAAAAGCGGTGATGCTTCCACCCTTGGGCTTTTTGCTATCGGCTGCTGGGCCAGAGAGGTGGTCCGCGTTCCGTTTGAGTGCGGGACTGACCATGGCGAAGAGCGGGGGGAGGTGATATTGGCGAGAGAGAAGAAGGATAGGGAGCATGCAATGCTTTGCTTGAAAATTTGGTAGAAGGGGAAAGGGGGGTTGGATGGGGATTCGAAATTCCTCAGGATTCTGGTGGTCCGTCTGAAAGGTTGAGCCGCATTGATTGGACGCGTTGCGCGAAACCTAACGCGTCGTGGATAAGATAAGCAGACTACACGGGCCAAATGGATTGGAGCTGTCACATTTTATTACAGGAATACGAGAAGTAGAACTCTCGAGAAAACTCAGTAGTGTAGTCGAAATTATAATTCATATCTACTGGTGCTCTGTAGTTGGTGAAAATTTACACTAGGGTCTGAATCTATAGAGCGAACAATACGAAACTGGTTTGCAGCGGGCATCACGAGGGTTTCCATTTCAGTTGTGATGATACAATAACTATAGCAAATCAAGTTCATTTCCACACGAGATCGCATTTACAGCTCATCGTGAATCTCCTCCTTCTTGTCAGAGGCGGCAGGAGTCTCGGCAGCCTCGGTAGAGGAGGCAGAGGGAGCGGCAGTGACATCGCCACCCTCAGTAGCCTTCTTGCCACCAGCAAGACCGTCAATCTCGTACTTGCCGTTCTTCTTGATGAAGTCAACAAGGTCCTCGATGGTACGAGAGCCGGCGTACTCGACGGGCTCGTCCTTCTTGCCGGCAGGGAACAGCTTGATGGTAGGGAAGCCGGTGATGGAGTCGGGGACATCGTTGGCGGTAGCGTCAATCTTGGCGACGACGACCTTGTCCTTGAACTCGGCAACGTCGGCGTACAGGGCAGCGAGCTCCTCGTACTTGGGAGCCAGAGCCTTGCAGTGTCCACACCAGGGGGCGTAGAACTCGAGCAGGACATCCTTGTCGTTCTCAATGACAACCTCCTGGTAGTTCTTGCCAACGACAACGGTCACGGAACCCTCCTGCTCCTCGGGGATGGGCTCGGACTTGATGCTGGGGTCAACCTTGCCGTCCAGAACGTCCTGGATGAACTTGCCAACCTCCTTGGCGTCGATCTTCTTGGTCTGGTCGTAGGGGTACTTGGAGTTCTTGTCGGTCTCCTGGATGGCGAAGGCGGGGAACTTCTCGGGCTCAAGGTTCAGGTTGCCAGCGTGAGCACCGAACGCCTTGGCGTCCAGAGTGACAATGTTGATCTCACCACGGTGCTTCTCAGCGATGGGGCGGAACTCCTCGGCGAACTGCTCACGCTCCTCGGCGGTCTCGGCGAAGATGTAGGCGAGAGGGATACCGGCGGCCATGTACTTGGAGTAGGTCTCGGGGCCGAGCTCACCAACGAGGGGGGTGCTGGCGATCTTGACCCACTTCAGGATGGCCTCCTCATCGAGCTTGCCATCGTAAATGGCCTTCTTCTCATCAAAATCCTTGTAGAGAACGATCGAGGGCTGGGTGGCACCCTCGGTCTTGGCGAGAGCGGCGTCGTTGGAGGCACCGAAGAGGTAGTTGTCGCGCTGGGACTCGGCGAACGCGGTGAAGCTCTTGTTGGCGGTCTTGTCATCGGTACCGATGTAGCCGACGATGACGATCTTGTCCATGGTCTTGAACTCCTCCAGGGTCTCCTCGGCCAGGATGGAGACTGCGGGCATCGACTGCTTGGTCATGTATGAGACGATCCTGCAAAGAAGCAGTGGTCAGTAGACAACCCCAAAAGATGTAGCAGTGCATTCACAATCCACTTACGAGTCAGTCTGACGGGCACCGGCATAAGGCTTGTGCGAGTCGGGGCCACGGAAGACCTTGAGGGTCGGGTAGCCATCGACCTCGTAGGTCCGGCACAGCTCCTCCTCAGTTGTGCAGTCCACCTTGACGAGGGGAATGTTCTTGCTCTTCAGCTCGGTAGCAGCCTCCTCGTACTTGGGGGCGAGAGCCTTGCAGTGACCGCACCAGGGTGCGTAGAACTCGGCCAGGACCAGCTCGTGCTCCTTGACGAAGTCGTTGAAGGTCTCGCCGGTCAGCGCGAGGACATTAGAGTCCGCAGCAGCCTCGGCGGCGGGCTCTGAAGCCGAAACGGCCGCAGAAGCACCCAGCAGGCTCAGAAGGAGAGGGGTGAAGGACCGCATGATGATTTTCAATGGGATTTAAAAAGCCGTGATCACCTAGTGGAGTCAAGCGCGTCGGGGTTAGCTGATGTTTTGAAATTGGGAGTTGAGTAAACAGTGCAATTCTTATTAGGAACCACAGTTAAGGATAGGGAGGGAAGTATAAAAAGGATCAAGAGATAGAGGAAGCTTACCCAACCGGCTGGTATACAAAGAGGGAATGGGGGGTGAAAGGATTGGGGAAGGGCAAGCGTGTATTTAATGACGACGGGATGGGGGCCGGTCGTAGAGGACAGTTTGTTCTTTGCGGCTGCGGGAGTGGAGAGTTGCAGAAGTCCAGAGTGGAGCTCCAGTCGCTATGCAGGGCGCAAGGGGAGAGACCCTTTTTAGTACCCGCTAGGTCTTGGGTACTTGAGATACAACAGTTTATTACGGAGTATTTCTTCTATTATCTTGCTAGGTTAATTGACTGAAGGTATATATCCATGAATATAAAGACCGTAGCTTTGCGAGTGATCGTGGTTGACTGACTCTATTGTATGTACTTCCAGTCGTTTTATAGTTCGTCGAATCCTTGGTAGAGTCCCTTGGTACGAGGTGGATTGCCACTATAGATACTGTAGTTCAAAGCTGACGGGGCCAATACGGAGGTCAATTCACACGATTGGACTGCAGTATCTAAGGCTGAGATGTACTTTGTCAGTGCACATGCCACCCTTGGAAGTTACTATCACTCTTGCTAGGAAGTAAATACATTTTGTACCCAAAGTCAAATAGAACGAAGCATCCACACTGCGGTAGCTAGGGATAAACATTCGACTTGGCCACCTTCTATACTTCCTTAGTGGTAGGATATGAATTCTGATGTCTCTTGTTACACTACCTGATATTACCTCGATCGACAGGTACCGCGATACATGCATGATACCTCCCGCCTCCCCGGATCTAATACGGCAATACGAGCGTAGACTATTGATATAATTGCTTCTGGCCACGTTACCCGTGAGTTCTGCATGACGCTCGTGGGTTACACGTCGGTCTTGAGGAATTGTCAACACCGTGGCCTTTCGCAATTAGCGAACATAGTTCTCTGTAGACGGTTGAATTAGAGAAATTCATTGACCCTCTACCCTATATGAAAAGTAGATGGGGTTCTCGTAATAGTTCTTATTTCTGATGATCATGACGATCAATAATTACAGTGATCTTCATGCATGAGTAATCCGACCAATCTACAGGCTCAGCTCCCATTGATATTCTACACATAAACTCATAGTTGTCTAAACTCCCCCAAAGCTAGTAGAAACACCACAAAAGCAAAACTGAAATCTACAATTCAGGCACTGTGTGCACTGCAGGAACCACAGGCACTACGGACCTCGTTACTTCGGACTCCTCCTCCGCGTCAACGGAGATGGCCCCGTTGCCCGCTGTTTCAGATAGGCGGTCCAGTTCGGCACCTAGCTCTAGCGCGTCCCGCTTTCCCCGGTCCACATCAACTAGCAGCATCAATGGCAATGGGAGGAAGATGAGAATGGCCAGGAAAACAAAGGCTGGTCGGATCTGGCCGTAGCGGTCGGTGATCGCCCCGACAATGGCCGGTCCAAAGATACTCGATCCTTTGTCGGTGATTGCATACAAAGCGTAGAACGCTGCCTCGTAGCCCGGTGGGATTAGCTCGGCGAAGAAGCTTCGACAGTATGAGGAGAGGCCACCCATCACCAACCCGTAGACCGCGCCTAGGGGGTACATCTCCCAGGGCTGTTGAAGGCCAATCCCCATTCGCTGTATAGATGGAAAGAAGCCGAGAATTCCATAGATCGGAATAATCTCAAACAGAATGATGCAAGCAATGATGGTCTGCGACGTCCGAAGACCAAGTAGCCCCGACACGTAGCTCCATGAGAATGCACCAAACACTCCGGCCACCATGACAATCACATTGATCAGTCCCAGCGCCGCGGGTTTCATGTCAAGCTCGGTTTTGGCAAACAGCACTGCCGTACCACTGACGGTAGCAATGCCATCGCTGAGGAGAAACCATGCCGCCAAGAAGATCAGAATGTCCTTTAGGCGTCGTGCGCGCATGGCTGTCTTTGCAAGGGACTTCCATGAGTAGGTCAGGTATGCCGCCCAGGAGTCTAATGGCTTCCCATCGCTCGCTAGAAGAGGTGGACCTGGACGGGCGCGAAGCCAGAAAGTGGCTGGAATGGTGAAGACAAACCACCACAATCCGATCAGGAATAATACCAGACGCAGGGAAAAAGTGGTCTGATGGAAGACTACCACCACCAGGATAGCCATCATCTGCAGGACCACGGCACCGATATAGCCTATTCCGATCCCATAGGATGAGATCTTGGTGGATACTCGGAGTTCCACTGAGGTCATTATGTCCAGTGGGCTCTCCTCCACCGACGAGTCAGATGCCAGGAGTGGCGTGGAGACATCCGGTCGTGGAGTTCCATTTTCGAACGAACCACCATTCTCTCTAGATGGGCTAGTAGCATCTAATGCGTCTTGAACATCCATGCTCTTTTTCAAGACCAACGGATGATGCCGAACGAGGACCGGTAAGAACGAGTTGAGGAGGACAAAGGACGCACCAAAGCAGGTATTAGCAACGATGGCAAGGAGTCCTCCGAGAAGATAGACTCGGGGAACCACCGCAAGGAACAACATCGTTGCAGTCGCACCGATAAATGCAAATGTGACAAGCAGCTTCTTGCGGTAGCTTCCATGATCGGCAGCACCGGACATGGATATGATCAGAATCGCTTGTACAAGGACGCTGAGAGAAAAGGTATACAAGGCGAAGCTTGCCGTATTTATCTCGGCACCGAGAAAGTAGATGATGCACTGGCCGGCATCGGAGCCTTGGGTCTGATATCCATCTGGATGACCGGGTGTTTCCTTTGACGGGCTCCATGTCGGGGTACAGGGGGTGGTCTTGTCGGAAAGGAGAACGCCGCGGTCTCTTGCCAGCTGTTCGAGTGTGATCGGAAGAAAGGAGCCTATTCAGGATGAGTATTTAAGTGACGAGACCCAAGCCGGTTGAGCCGATTCATTGGCGATACACATACCCATGGCACAGACGGTAAAGACCTCAGCTGCCCAGCCATAACAATACCAGCCAGCAAGCTCTCGCTTACTTGTTGGCCGTGGATCATCACCGAGATAGTGTGGAAGCAAGCCATCAGCCTCAGCTGCCTCACACTCCTCCGCTTCATGCAGGCTCATCGTTGGTACTGTAGAGCAAGATCTAGACCCTGTGGAGAGGTCCGGGTTTGAGGGGAAGCTCTGATAGTAGTAAGGTTATCGCCGGATGGTGAGGTCATGGGGGAACATTCCCGGTATATAACCCGTAATTACCGCGTCATCTAAGAAACAAGGCGGGCGGATATGCCGCAGCGCAATGTAGGGGATACCGGTCCCTGACAGTACCAGGCACTAAGGCAGCCATGGGCTTGGCGGGTGCGCATCGCGCTTTCACAAGTCGAATCGCTTTTGGGCAACTCGACTTTCATCACTTTTGGCGTCCCTCTCCCTCATCTCACGGCCTCGACCCTTTCTCCTCCTGACGATCTTCGCAATTCTCAACGGTCCCGACGATATCCCTGACTACTCTGCTGATTTCACGACCTTCTTTTCACCTTTGATACCCATCTGAGAGTGTGCAGCCATCGGCGCAATCCGAACGGCTTCTCCTCCTCCCCTCCTTCGAAGCGTCACTTTTTCCAACTTGGCATCCGTCGCTACCCCGGACTCTCTGCTCAGCCGAATATCTCTCGCTCGCATCCCTATACGGGCTTTCAATTCGGACTCTGGTCGTGCGCCCGGCTCCCCTTGATTATGATCGGGGCCATTGTTTTGGACGGCCAGTGATACGCATGGCACTGGGTTGAGAAACTCTCTCTTTTTACCTGGTCTTGAGCCTTTTATTTCTTTCCTCCCGTCTGTACCGACTGGCTTCGAGCCCTAGAACCAGCGACTCAGCTGTGTCGCTCGGTCGGTGTCGTGCAGAAGGACTAGGAGGAGAAGGTAATCCTAGGGAACCGAGCCTGCCCCGGCGAATTGTCTAGCCTGTGCTCAGTTAGACATGCCCGGTGTCATCATGGAAAATGTCAACGTTGAGGGATCTGTGCGAAGGCCAGGTCTCAACGAGGCCACCAACGGCGCACTGAGTTCTACAGGGTTTAATGAAAAGTCTGGTCAACGACATGCCCTTCCAAACGGCCCGATTCATACGAATGGCACAGGACGTGAAGCCGACAACTCAAATCAACTGTCCAAGACGAAACGCGCCGAAGAGCTTGCTCTAACACCTTTCGAAATCCCTCATATCACCCAAGGTTTCTTCCCATTCGGAACACTAGTCAATCGGGCTGTGCAGAACTGTTGGAATGAGTTATCAGAGTTGATCTCGGAACTGGCGACTATTCAGGTGCCACCAGACCATTCAACTGCCCCTGGCGCAACCGGAAAATCCCCCGGGAACCAGTCTGCGCAGAACATGCACAAGAAGCTCAAGATTCTAGAATGGGGACAAGCCAAGAGAGCGGAGTTTATCAAGCTCCTTGTCCTCTCAGATTGGAGCCGACAAGCGGCAGAAGTCAGCCGGCTTATCGATATCCAAGGATTCATTCGCACTCGGCATCAGGCATACATGAATGCGATGAACTTTGTGGGTGTTATGAAGCAGGATCTTGTTCGAGCACAGGTGGCCAACCCAGATCTGAAAACGGCACTCGAGGTTCTCGCCAAGGGCAGGGTGACCTCGCTACCAGATGTGAGTTGCGATATAATTACTGGTTTGTTCTAGAGGAAGTCTAGAAGTGCTAACTTTTTTATGTCACAGTTTGGCTACAAACCCCCAAAGCCGCTGTCCGCGCGCGCAACTCTCAAGAAATTGCACAAGATCAACCGTATCATTAGTGCGAGGTTAATCTTGCAAGATCAAGTACCACATGCCTTGCGACAATACCGCGTTCATGATGGTCGGGTTACTTTCACAGTGGCTGGGGAATTCGAACTTGACCTTTCCGTCGCGCAGGAGGAAAAGACCTCTCAGTTCTTCTTCGTTGACATTCGATTCCTTTTCACCCCCTCTTCCCCAATTCCCAAAGGCCGCATCCTCAATGAGCTCGAGGTTGAGGTCAACCGAATCCTCTTTAACGATGGCCTGCTTGCATGCTTCAATTTCCTCCACGGCTTGGTCTTAACGAATAAGGTCAACACTCTCTTCAGACAAGCTCAAGAGCTTGCACGAGGGCTATGGTCAGATTTATTACGCATTGAGCTGCTTCATCGTACCCTTGTCGTTCAGTACTGGCCATCTAGGGCAGGACCCAAGAGCTGGATCGAGATCGGCGTCCGAAGGGGTAGCGCTGACCCGAGTATCAAGGTTCCACAACTCAATCTCCGCTGGATGCGCGATGGCCAGCAAACAAACAGCACTGATGTCAAGTTCGATACGGACGCACTCTCAATGGAGCGCATCCTTCGAAGCGTGATTGCACTACATACATCCCATGTGCTTTCCTCTGCGTACACCACCTTGAAAAAGCATCTTCTGTTTACCAACCATGTCCTATCTCTACGAGGCCAGCTTTCTTCGTCAGAGCCCAGCGATTGTTATCTTGACTTGCAACTAACTACCACTCGGCATCTGCGGGTCTCCATCGAGCCTCAGTCTGGCACAGTCACGCTCGCTGGTACACCCAGTGTGATGGAACGGTTTGAAGGCGACCGAGTGCCGGGAAAGTCAGCAGTGGAAGAGCTATTATCTCGGATCGCTCGCCTTCGTTGTGGCACTGCCGTGGAGGAGATCGAATCCGGCACCAAGGCACTTGGCCTGAATAGTGTCAATCCCAGAACATTTGGACTTGACAATCGCAAACTCTTCCCACCTCATACCGTCCGCTCAGCTTTCTTTACTCATCAAACGTGGGATCATCGCTGGATCGCCGCTGCAACAAGCAGCATGGACGGCGATCACTGGTGGCTGGTGCAACTGCGGCCAGAGGCTCGGCGCTCAGCGCTGCCATTTGCAATTACTGATGGCACTTCAAGTCCAGCCCTGGCGCATGCTGTCAGCGGCACTCTGATGGGAGCGGGACGTCGCTTTGATTACACTACGTGTGCAGAGCTCGTGTACGGTCTGACCGGTATGCTAGCGATTTATGCAAACGCTCGATGCTTGACAGACTTCCCAGGCGTGCGTTTCCAACCGCCTCTGGAGAAACTACAGTTGGAGTCGGACCTGCAGGTTCCAGATCTCTACATTGACTACCAACCGTCCATGCTCCCCGCGGCGTTCCAAATACCCCTGCCTGCTTCACACTTGCAGAAAGGCTCCTTCTTGGGGAACACAATTCGTCTTTCCTTCCAAGGCGTCGATCAAAAAAGCAATTTTGCAGTTTTAGTGGCGTACGGTACTTTCCAGCGGCGTATCAAGTCTCTTGGTCTCCTTGTCTCGCAAGTGGATCCCGATGTTCTCGTGCAGGACAATGGAGGCGGTTTCGCACTTCGGCTGGTTGTTGCAGCAGGACAACCCGGTGTCATCGGTCTCTTTGAGCGCTTGCAACGCCTCGACTGCATGATCTATGTCCTCCAAAGACTCATCCAGAAGGGCATGGAGCCTCGGTCATTGTCCCTCTCTCAATTCACATTCCTCTACGGTCCAGAGAAAAAGTTGCGGGCCAAGTTCAGCATCAATGTCTCAGGGCCCACACTATCGGCACACATTGATATCCCCCAGGTCATCTCACAGGCCGCTCCCCTTTTCCGCCTCCGCTTGGGGCTCAGCTTCGACAGCCCCAGCCCCCACCGTCGTATCCAAGAGTCTCTTGCCGTTGTACTTAATCACCGCTTCGCCGAGGTCGGTATCGATCCTATTCTCGTCCTGATGGCCGATTCCTTCCCCCTCCTGCGCAGCCTGGATCAAATTATCACGAAACCAGTCCAGTCAGAGTCTACCTTGGTGCACGTCATCGTGCGCAGCCCCACCGTCTTCCAGATTCACTATCCCCGGCTTAGATATCGATTCCGACTGTCAACTCATTTGCGACAGGGCCGGACAGAGTGGCTACTCGAGGATGCCAACCGCCCGCCTCCAGTGGAGCCCAACCCAGTCTCGGATGTTGTCCGCGAAAAGGTCTACAACGCTAGGGGTGATGGCTGGCAGGGTCTCGGAGACGGTGCCAGAGCATCTACCCAACGTGTTGGAGATCTTCTCTTCAAGCTTCACGAGTCTCTCGGCACGTGTCAGCCCGTGCCCGAACCTGTCCTGGAGAGCACAAACGGGGATGTGAAACTCGCACAGGCTAAACCTGCCTTGAAGCCTCCGCAGGAGAAACCTGCACCCCCGGCACAAACGAAAGCCAAGACGCCCTCGCCAAAGAAGAAAAAGGCCGTGGCAAACAACGATGTCATCACGATCGATTAAAGCTATGCATGGAAGGAGCTGGGGATTCGCTCTCCGCGAGAGCGCTTGTGACCGACCCCAGTCAAGGCTTGTTTTAGATATTTTGGGTGCAGATGGATGTTTGCCTGCCCTTCACGCAATGTATTCCTAGACTTTTCAATGTGACACGCATATTCTATGCCTTGCTGAGGATTTTTGGACCGTCGGCCATTAGCTTTCTAGCACCAAACTCCTATATATTGATCCAGGTCCTGCAGTTCAAGGTTCGACTAAGCTCCACTAAGACATTGCTGGTGATATCCCCAGGACACCAAAGCAACATTCACAAAATGACCTACATTTGGTTGCGTGGGAAATAAATTTTGAAGAGACCAAGTTAACCACCGCGTGCTCGACACTTCTCATTTCCGCGAATTCATACTTCTAGAACATCAACTGTAAGATTATATGCATGACCAAGTACACGAACCCGAATAACCCAATACACATCAACTCAAACGCCAGTCTTGCATCGTAGCTCAAGGTGCATCTACAATAACCTTAGTACCGCTCCTCCTTTACCCGCCCCCGATTCCTCAAAACATCAAACTCAATCCACTTCACAGCCTGCACATCACCCTGCGGCAACAACCGCCCAGGATTCATAACATGACACCCCTCATAAGTCATGCAAAACGGCGCAGCCTCAGCATCAGCCAGAACCAGCGCTGTCGGCAGAGGATACAACTGCGCAGCAGATGAATGATCCCACAGCACGGGCCGGAGTTGAAGCGGGAAGGGAGACATGGTGCCTTGATCAAGGATGGTCTTGACTAATTTGCGGGCCATGGATGATGCACTTGATTTGGCGCCGTTAGGTTGTTCGAGCTCGGGGTCCGGTGCGACGGAGACGGCGTCGTTTGTGGCTGCGTCGAGAGTTTCTTGCATGGGGTCGTTGGACTCGTCTTCGTCGGTTTGGGTGTTAATTGCTGTGCGACGCAGGCGACCTGAGATGTCGTCGCGGAAAATTGCGATGTCGTGGACTGGGCCGAACCAGGAGAGACGTGCTGGATTTGAGGTCCAGAGTGCTTCGCCTGCGGGCTCGGAGGTCTGGCTTCTGTCTAGCTCGGAATTGGCTGTTGCAAAGGCGCGCCGGATGCGAGATGTGAAGAGCTCTGGGATTGGCTGGCGTGGGATTGTGGTTGCTGCGCCGGTTGAGAATGATGATGCCCAGGGGTCGTTGTCGCCGGGGACAAAGACAAAGGTTGAATGTTGCAGGAGGGCTGGGAAGTCTGATAGAACCACTGCGAGGGAGTCGAAGTACTCCTTGTACTCGATACTTCCTGCGCGGCCTCCACCGTTGATGATTGCCTTTTGCACAAAGTTGCCAATCAGCACGAATGTTTGAGGGCGCTCGGAGAGTGCGAGGTCATTGTATGTGCTGAAGACCTTTCGTAGCGCATCCAGTGTTTTCATGTTGTCAAGATTGACCTCATTCAAGATGGCGACCTTGAGTCGCGCCGTAGACTCTGTAGACTCGGGAACACCGCGAAGGCATTTATCTTGAAGTCTTCTCATACGTGCGCCCTGCGCACGCTCACTGCCGGTGCCCAAGAAATCGACCCATCCGAATCCACCACTGGAGCTTACATCACCGCTGGCCTGGCGTGAACCAGTTCCAAGGGAGATATCTCTCCGCTCACAGGGAGGTCCACAGATTGATACTCCAACAAAGTGACCACCGATGGCTCCTCCAACGCCGTGATTGCCACCCAGGAGAGAGCCCTGAACCATCTCTTCCTCCTCATAGATCCCATCTACAAGCACAATCATTCCTGGCGCAAACCACGCGCCATCTTCAGGAATCATCCGAGCATGGCTGAGGTCCAATGCCACTGTTCCCGTCAGATCCACCAATGACAAGTCCCCGGTGGGAGAAATAGAAAGCAGACCGAGAAGAAGATGCGACGTGCCACTTCGTCCCAGCAAGTTAGCGATCGGGGTCAACTTGTATGATTGTTGCATGCCAAGGTTTGACGATGACCGCTGAAGTGATGGCACGCCAGCAACCCCCAAAGAGCTCTGGAAAGACTCATTCCGCAAAAGCCGCTGGTACACCAAGTTATAACGGTCTCTGAAAAGTGCAGATTTGTGTGACGGGGGCGGGAACAATGTGGGTTTCGACTTGAGGGCCTCAAAGTATTTCTTGTCGACGTTATATGTCAAGCGTGGAAGGTCAAATGCGTCGACTACCTTGAGCCAATGCCGTGGATGAAATGACAACTTCGAATCGTCTTCGTCCATGTCCCCAGCCCTCATTGTGAGTGACCCTTGCGAGTGGTCATTGCTGGTGTCCATCCTCCCAGCATCCACACCGAGACCAGAAGACTTTCCAGGTCCATCTTGGGAATTGCCTTTTCCTGCAACCACTCGTCCTCCACTCATACTGCTCTCGAGGGTCTGAAGGATAGCCTTCAACGAAGCACCCTTGCCTTCTTCCACGATAACGCCACCTCCAGCTCGTTTCCAGATCTTAGCCACCTCGTCTAGGGCCTTCTCTGCCAATCCTTCTTCGCGCCATCCCGAGCCACAATTTTTGCCAATGAAAACAGCAAGAGTTTGCAATGCCGAGGACGAGATTGTAAGGTTGTGCTTGCGGGTGAATGTACGGAATGCCACTGGTCGAAGAGTCGCGGGTGGAAGTAGGATAGGTAGGATTGAGGTTTTTGCAGGAGGCGCATGGCCTCTTGGTAGTCGGAATGGACGTGCAGGTGTTGCAAATGCTGGTGAAGATGATGGAATCGGATTTGTAGCACCGGCTCCCAATCTGAAGCGATCTGGATGTCGCGGGGTGGATGTCGGATCCATGGTGTCGGCCGGTTCTCTCGCTCGAGATGGTGATTCCGGGATCAATTGAAGGAAGTAGATGTAATTGAGAAGATTTGATAACCAATCACCAAACGTCTTATCAAGTAGAAATCTCCATCCACAGCGATTGCAGGGACACAATATAGAAACTCGTCGGAGGTGAAGCAGACCGCAAAAGAGCAAATTGGACCGACGCGTGACACGCGCCGCGAGCGCGCCGTAAAGTGCCTGAGCTTATCGCTCCTATCGCTTTCCTTCTCTTTACATCTTCACATCTTTTCTGCTCTTCAACACCCGACCCAACTTTTCTCCTTCTGGTTCATTCTCAACTCTCTTTCGCCTTATCCTAATCTCTCTATCCTAACACATCATTCGCCATGGCTGAAGCCGAACAGCCCACGACGGTCGATCAGATCGATGCCCCCACGACTGACATGCGCGCTGAGCTAGACGACTTGATCACACGAGCCGCCGCCAAAGACGCGACCAAGGACCACAATGCTGCTTCCGAGCTCTACTCACAGGCCACCGAGCTCCAGGCTGCATTGAACGGAGAAATGTCCCCCGAAAACGCGGACCTGCTCTATGCGTACGGCAAATCTCTATACAATGTTGCTGTGAGCAAAAGTGATGTTCTTGGTTCCAAGGTGGCTGGAGATTCCCAGTCCTCAAGCAATGCCCCCGCGGCGAAAGCTACGTCTTCTAAGACCGCTGCTACCGGTGGAAGCCTGGTCAAGGACGCCATCTCAAGCTCCATGACCCAGAATGCTGCTACGCCCGCGAAAGAAGTCAACGCACAATTGGACGCCGCGCCATCGAAGCCCTTCTTCCAATTCACCGGCGACGAAAACTTTGTCGACTCCGACGAGGAGGAGGACGAGGAGGAGAATGGGGAAGCCGAGGAAGAGGAGGAAGATGACTTTGAGAATGCCTTTGAGGTCCTCGACCTGGCGCGCATTCTCTACCTCAAGAAGTTGGAGGTTGCGGCGGAAAACAGCACGGACAAGGGCAAGGGCAAGGCTTCAGATCTGCCCGCAGACTTGAGACACATTAAGGAACGTCTTGCCGATACCTACGACTTGCAGGCCGAAATTTCTCTGGAGGGAGAGCGATTCTCCGATGCCGTGACTGACCTGCGTACTGCTCTCGACCTTCGCAACACCCTGTTCCCATTCGAGGATCCTTCCGTTGCCGAGTGTCACTACAAGCTCTCGCTGGCTCTGGAGTTTGCTTCAGTCCCGCAGCAGGGAGAAGAAGATGACGGACAAGAGAAGACGGTGGACGAGGAGATGCGGAACGAGGCTGCAACTCAGATGGAGCACGCCATCGAGAGCTGCAAGGTTCGCATGGCTTCGGAGGAAAAGAAGTTGGAGGCCGACAAAGAGATGGACGAGGATAAAGTGACGGCTGCAAAGCGGAAGATTTCCAATGTGAAGGAAATCATTGCGGACATGGAGCAAAGAGTAAGGATAATATTCCTCCCCGTGGTGTATTAATTTGAACGCTGAATTTGCTAACACCTATCCTATAGCTCATCGATCTCCGTCGGCCACCGGTCTCCATCGAGCAGAAGGAGCAAGAAAGCGAGGCCATGCTCAAGGGTATCCTCGGCCAGATCGTCGGTCAATCAGTGACGGATCAACAGGCTCGCCTCGACGCCGTCAGCAAAGAAGCCACCGATCTGTCCTCGCTAGTCCGACGCAAGCCTGCTGCTTCCCAGTCCTCTCAACAGAGCTCATCCAAGCGCCCTGCGGAGGACGGTTCCGCGGATGGCGAATCGAAGCGTGCCCGGGTTGAAGATGCCTGAAAGATCACAACTTCAATTCTTGTATTTCGTGCGTCTCCTTTCTTTCCCCGGCGTTGCTGGAGCTCTTCCATGTACTTTACCTTATGCCCCTTTTGCGCCTTATGAATTCCCGGCTATTTAGCTAGTCTCAAAATATCGAACCGCATCATTTAGCTTTCCTCTAATATTGTATAAATCATGATCATGAAGTTCATTATCAATATTAATGCAGTAAACGTATAAGCATATTAAGTATTACCGTCAACAATGGGTATAGCACACTGCAGTACGAAGGGAAAGCCAAACCAAAAGCAGTCATCAAGTCATAACCAGTCTGAAACCATCCTATTAACCCTCCACCCTCCTCTCTCCCCATAACAAATCACGACATTCCAAACAACGCACTCGCAGGCCGTCGTTCAATCTTCCGACTCCGCCGCCGACTCGCCAACCCAGGACTCCAAATCCCCGCAAACAAATCCTCACACTCATCCTCATCCTGACTATCAAACTCGGCATCCCCAGAACCAGAACCAGAACCAGAACCCTCCTCATCCGACTCACCCCCACCAAGAACCCCCTCAGCCCGAACCGCATCTACTCCTCCACCCCCCTCAAACGACCCCTCCCAACACGAAGACGCAGTAATCTTCTTCGTCTCAAGAATAAACTTGCCCACCTTATACCGCTGCGACTCCTCCTCCGCCGCAACGTACTTCCACCCCAACACGCTCCCGCAAAACGCACAGCTCACGTCGCTGACTGTGTGCGCGCCCGTGACGAGCTGTCGCGGCACGGGGTGTTGGAGGATCGTGTTGGGGAGGGATGTTATGGGCGAGGAGGAGGGGCTGACTGAGACGGCGGTGGCGGTGGGTTCGGCGGAGACCAGGTATGCGCGGCCGTGGCGGCCTGTGAAGCCTTTGCTGATTATTTGGGAGGTTAGGCAGAGGTGTGCGGCGCAGGTTGTGCAGCGGAGGTAGGAGAGGTGGCCGTTTAGGTACTTTGGAGATGGAGAGGTGGGGGAGGGAGAGTGGGAGGGAGGGATGTGTTGTTTGGTGGGGAAGGAGGGGATGAGGAATTTTGGGAAGAGGAGGGAGCGTCTGGTGTGTTCTTTGGACATTATTTCCGAGTGGATTTCGAGGTAGAAGCGTTATGGAGAGAGGATAGGGAAAGGGGAAAGGAAAGCTGCAGAGGGGAGTGTTGTTTATCTTGAAAGGTCCCAGTGCTGAGGTCATCGGTTTATCTTATCAGCGGGGAAGTATACTTCCACAATCTCATGATCGAGGAAGTATGGGGTATCAGTTACATCATATTCCCGAACTCCGTCATATGATCAAGTTAAAGAGTCGGCTTCAGAGGTTACACATATAAGATGGAAAGAGCAAGTGATCAGGAAGAGAAGCCCGGTTGTTTGCTCCACCGACACCATAGCTAGAGCTCGATATACAGACTATCATTACCCCACATACAAACATACAGGAGACACTAAATCCAAAAAGATCTCGCTGAGATTAACCACTTCATTTGATCAGACTGCTGCCAAAAACAATAATCATGAATCGCAAGAGGAGATAGGCGTCCACTTTTAAACAACGAGAGTAGTGCTACCCGTGAGGTGAACAAGGCATAATAATTAGCATGCGATGCCCCAACTCAACTACATTCCAGATGCAGCAAGGAAAAGAAAATTAGAAAGAAAGACGGAAGAATAGAAAAAAATCAATGAAGAAAACAATGTCCTTCATAATAGCCCGGCAACCCAAGTGAGGATGGAAATCCTCGACTCGAGAAGCCCGTCGACTATACTTCAGCAACCAAGAAAAGCCACTCCGTGCTTAGTGCTGGCCCTGCCGTACCCGATGTGCCCTTGATCCAGGGATCCAGGGTAGTCAGGTTGAAACCGCACCATCCGAGGCTGCGGACGAGCTCCATCTCATCGGCGTGCTGGGAACGCTTGACGCAGGCGACGATCTGGGAGCAATCGAAGGCGTCGGTTCCCGCCAGTTCGAAAAGTGCAATTAACCTGCCAAAACATATGTTAGTAAGGAAGCATACTAGATCATCAAACATAATAGTTTCATACCCAGATTTCAGGCCGTGCCCGATGGTGCCGTCCTCGAGGAACACGAACAGCGTTCGCTCGTCGTCCTCGCCCGTTACGAAGCCGCGGTAGATTGCATCGCCGCTGTAGTCCCACACTTCGACCCATTTCTGGATCGATCCGTGGTGGTCCCCGAGACGGTGTTGACTGTGCTGTTGACTTGGCTGAGTCTGTTGGAACGTACCCATTCCCAGTGACTCCTGTCCGGCGTCAATCCTCTCACCAAGGAAGGTCGCGGATAGTGTGTCACAGAAGAGTCTCTCACACTCTTCCGGAATGGTGTGCGTCGCCTCCCCTTTGGCTTTAGACTCGGGCCAGTTGTTCCCGGTCCAGCTGAGTGTTCCGCTGGAAGCGGAATACTCGAGGGGAGGTCTTGGGGTGGTTGTTTTAGACCCTGAGGGGACCTCAGGGATACCACTGTGCTCCTAGAAGAGAGAGAATTGGACATTAGTATGGTCGGAGATGAAGAAGAGATGATGGATTGACTCACCGGCGCCCAGAGTAGTGCAGTAGTGGAAGCCGTCGACCTTGGCGCTGGAGGAGTCGACGGTGTAGGAGCTGGCGGTGACCGTCGACTCCTGAGCGAGAAACCGGGACATTTGATTGTAATTACTACTGTGGTTACTCATGTATTTCGCCATGGCTGATTTGGACGTCGTGGTTGATGGGAGAGTGGTCTTGGAAGAGTTCGGATGGAGGGGACTGAGATTTGGATTGGATTTCGAAATGATTTTCGAGAGCAGAGGCGAGAGTTGAGGTGTTGGATGTGGAGTGGAACATGTACGAAGTGTGGAGGATGAGGGTGAGGAAGTGGAGAGACTCAGAAAGGAAGTCGAATTGGGTGGGGTTTCTCCTCAAGTCACCTGATTCTGGCCTCACCGTCTCCGGCGGTTGGGCATTGGCTCGTGCACCGTGCTCAATCCTGTACTACATACAGTACTACAATGTGCGAACCTGGTCTAATTCACCTGTCTTGTGGGAAACTAATTTTGACGTCGGGTTCATACCTATATTAATGTAAAAGCTTCGAGCTGTTGATAAGTGAGCAGCAGCAAGTCCTGTCTTTGGTGCTCCTAGTATGGATCTTTCTGATAGTCGGTTACTCATCTTGTATTAAGAACTTTCGTAACTTAGCAACTTCGCTTCTAGTGAGAATGACTCTATACAGTATACCGTTATTAATACCCCTAAATTTTCAGAAAAAAAGAAAAGTGCATCGGAATAAGACTTTCTTGTGACTGGACTCCATTTTCGTCACATTCACATCTACTGTAACTCCCGTACTGGGCATTCCCACGCATCCGCCACCCGTTGATCCGGTAGATATATAGATTCAAGAAGCCACTCAGCCTCCCCGGCAGGGCCCCGAGGACTGAATTTAAACCCGAAGCTAGGGGAATGGTCGAGACGACAGTGCATTGACTTGCTCGATTTCCCTTTGGCCCTCGGGTGTTGGATGGGCAACCCACTGACATATTTGGCGAGATTGGAAGTTAAATCACCCTTAGCGAGTAAGTCTATCTAACTAGGGGGTACGGTCGAGGGGATAACGGGGGGTTTGATGAACGTACCTGATGGTAGTCTTGGGGGTACCTCAGTTAGCTCTACTAGTTCTAATCAAGGCCAGTAAAGAGGTTTCGTAGTTGGTAGGGGGTTACTCTCCGCATATAGAAGTCTGGTGCGAGTGATAGCTGGTGAATCTTTAATTCTCCAAGTGAAAGACTCAAGTGGCGAAAGTTCTGAGAAAGACAGCCGTTGTCCGAAAGGAGGACATTCAATCCAGGCATCATTTCCTTCCAGGGCTCTCCATCTGATTAGAGAAATCAAATACCCGTAAGCTATGTGGCATCGTTAATAGGCCATCGGCGACAGCTACCGAATTGTCAGTCCCTCGACTCTTGACGGTAAAGGTATCCTCTTACCTTGGCGCCTTGCTTGAATGTATTCAATATGATCTGGGCGAATATACTCATCTAGACCCAGTACCAGCTTAGTAACGGTCGTGCAGCGTTGGATAATTTGCATAGCTGATCCGGCCCAAATGTGATGGGAAGAAATCGCAAAGCAAAAATGATCGATACATGGGACGTCGGGAAGAAGAGAGGCACCATTCTCTAAGAATTTAGCCCGATACACAGGAACAGCCTTCGTTCTGCCCTTTTTAAAGTCGTAACGGTAGTCACCTGCAATATCGAAATCGTACGTGTGAGGCTCTTCCCCCACTTCGCGACCCAAGAGCGCTAGCTCTACCGAAAGACGTAGATTCAGATCCCAATCTGTGAGGATATTGAAAAGATCAATAATGGCTGATTGAAAGGCGGCATCGTCATTATGGCGGATATGGTTCTCAAGGGCATATCCTTTCTCCTTGCGGGTTTGCCAGTCTAGGATGTCAAAAAGGACAACGATATGGTATTTCAAGTGACGGATCATAGCTCGTCGTGCCAGGCCTTCCCCGGAGGTCACACCCTGAAACTGACTCAGGGGCATTGCCCTTTTACAAGAATCTTTTGTGATGCCATCGGCGCTGAAGACGTGTATCAATTCAGAGTAAACGAGGGGCTCAAAGTCGGCCTGCCATTGATGGCATACTCGAGTATAGGGACCAGAGAGGCTCCTGTTTCCTGTAGATGAGCCCCGATTGAATCCCATATCTCTTGAGGGTGATGAGTCACGATCTTGAAACGAGGGAGATTGATAGGCCCTGACCATGCCACTAATTCGCTCTACTTAGGTTGGTCAGGGAGCTGCTTATGTTCGCTCCGTGGGCTGTTTAGGGGGGTAACTAACTCACGCTACTTGGGGGGAACCGATTATTTCCTGAGGCGGTAGTCTTGCTGTTACTTAGATCACGGATATATAGATGTAAAGAAAGAAGCAACTTGCATTTGAAACTATCTCCATGAAACGATAAAACTGTTGGATCCTAAAAGCCAAGCCACACTCAAAGCCGACGAAAGAAAGAAAAAAAAGTATTCGTGATGAGTGAGGCTACTGCACTAGAAATACATGTCATGAAGGATCCTGAAAATGCAATCGTCCCCGCCGAGGCCATGCATGATGTGGACGAAAGAAATATAGAAGCCGCAAGGTCCCATATGCAAAGGAGACAGAACAAGAAAAAAGGAAGAACAGTCCGGCAAATCGCTGTGAAGAAAACCAAAAAGGGGGGTGTATACATGGAAAGAAGAAAAAAAAAAAGAAAGTATCCACAGCCCTCCGTAACGCCAGGCTATCTTATCCCATTAGACGGCTGCCATCATGATATTCACAACTCGCGATAGTCACTCGGTCGCACCCGACGATTCCGCGCCTGGTGTCGTTGCGGGTTTACCGGCTGTCGGAAATACGGCGAGTCCTCCTCGCGAGAATATGGCCCGCTAAAGGCAGTTCGTTGCTGATTGGCAAAGTTGTTCATGGCAGGGTTCTGGAAGCCGGGGTTTTGGTTTGGCATGCCGCCACCCATTCCACCCATGGGGAACATCATCGATGGATCGCCGTTGAACATGTTTGGGAAGCCATTGTTCTGGTTTCCATACATGTTGCCGCCTTGCATTTGGGGGAATGGCATGTTCATCGGGTTCCAACCGGGTCCCATCGGATTCGGGAACCCGTTCGGCATGCCCATCGGGTTCAGAAAAGGCATGGCGTCGTTGCCAAAGCCGCCGTTTGAGAAGGGAGGCATCATGTTGTTAAAGTCTCCAAATGGCATTTGCGGGTTGAAAGGCATCGCTGGGTTGGGGAGGTTATTCGGTGTTTCTTTGGGATTGCTAGTTGTAGTGGCGCTAGGACCGGTGCCTGCACCAGTCGTCTCGGGTTGGTCCTCGCTTTTCTGCCTCTTGGACACATTACCATAGTCGACATTGTCCGTCTTCTCACGAACTGGTTCGTCCTCAGCAGGTCTCTTCTTGGATTGCATGGATGTGTCATCTCCTCCTTGGTGAGACGGAGAACGCTCCTTCACTTCCGCATCCTTGGAGAGATCTTGTTCGGCGGCAGCAGGGTTACCGTTCATTGATTGTCCATTCTGTGCCAAGGTAGTAGTAGTGGGTTGCTTTTCCTTCTCCTTCTTAGCCTCCGTCTTCTCTGCCTCGTAAGCTTTGATTTTGGAGGCCGCCTCATCATCGGGCGTAAGGTTATCAAGTAAGACTCCCTCGGTAGAACAACCAGGGCAGACAAAGTCACTTTCAATCAAGGCATTGGTGATACAATCATTGCAATATGTCCTTTGACAACATGGGGTCTGTGTAGGTTCTAAGAACATCCTCTTGTCAATCGGGCATTCCAGACCTCGAGCCTGCAGCACCTTGCTCTCCTCTGCTGCGGCCGCCTCAGCTGCGGCTGCTGCCGAAGCCTTGGCCTTTTCTTGGTACAACTCCCATGCTGCCTTATCTGGCCGTGCAACGACAAAGTCTCCATCGGCATTCACCATGACTCCCGTGTTCCTCGAGTCATCGTTGGACCCGTCCGGTGCCAAGGAGTCGGGTTTCTCGACCTTGGTCTGCAATGATCGGGGGATACCCGTGGATCGCTTGACCCTGTATTTGCCGTCAAACTTGGGGTCATTGTTCGTCGGACATGCTTGAATCCAGTGGCCTAGTTGGATAATGTTAGTGATGAGCTGGGAACTGCAGTCACATGGAGACAAAACGTACCTTTCTCTCGGCAACGGTAGCAAAGATACCCAGGTGGAGGAGGGTGATCGGGGACATTGACAGGTTTTCCTCTGCCACGGCCGAAGGGAACAGGGGTCGCGCTGGGGGAGAATGTTAGCATGGTCGATATATCCGTAATCCCACAGGATATGAACTTACTTGGCCATCTCTTGTTGCTGCTCCTTCCACTGACTAGCTTGCAAATTGAATAGAGCATTGATCTTTTCTTCTTCAGTCTGCGCATTGTTAAGCTCCAGAACGTTGTTGGTCACTGATCCGCCCATCCCCGGTACAGCTCGATTCGTCGAAGGTTCGGTACGGGAGGCGTTGCGAGCGTTGACGGGCATTTTGCCAGAGACATAGCGAGCTGCGCCACCCTTGCCAGGGCGCGCTGCGGGGAGTCGACGTGCGATGACGGAGGTGGACCGGGGGATAATGGTGGTATCATCATCGTATTCTATGGCTGTTGGTTAGATTTGATATTCAAGGTCTGGTGCAGTATGACCTGGACCGGGGGGGGCTTGTGTCACCTACCTTCTCCAGTATCCTCGACGTAGATTTCCAGCTCGAAGTCAGACCCATCGCCCAATCTACTCTGGTTGATGATCTCACGCTTGAGTTCGAAAACGGAAATACCAGTGCCGTCGAAGGTTACCCGTGAGGGTTCCTTCTGGGACTTGAATTTGAAATGAACTGACGATGACATTGTATTGGAAATATGTGTGCGAATGCAAGCAAGGAGACGGAGAAGAAAAAAAAGAAGGGGAAAACTTGAGGGACTTGTTCTCGGATTCAGATCAAACCTTCGTACTTAGAAGGGGGAAGCCTCAATCACAGAGGCACAGGCTCGGAGAAGAGGAAGAAGCAGGGGAGTAGAAGGGGAAGAAAGAAGTACGACGAATAGAGGGAAATGGTGTCAGGGAGAAGAGAGGGAAATAAGGCAGCAGTGGACAAACTCCGGGTTGAAGCACTGCGTGGACACAAAGGAAATGTGTCGAAGGTCTGAGTCTTTTCTTTATGGGGCAAAAGTAGAGAATCGATAGGCTCTTGGTCTATCGAAATGTTCGAGAGAGGAGATTGAGTATGAATCTTTCTCTTGAATGCTGAAAGGTGAGCGGTCACACTGCATACAAATGGAAGATCAAACACTTGATGGATACAATTCGTCGAAGATAGAAAAAGTCAAAACACAAAGAAACTTGTCGCCAGCCAAGAGACACCAATAGGAAAAGCGATTCCAATCCTTCGTGTACTCTCTTGAGCAGCCAACTCCGTCGTCTGGGAAGAGCACGTTTGATCGCACCACGAGACGCGTTGAGAACGTGCGGGTAGTAGGCGTCAGTCGCGGCTTCTCGGGGACTCGGCTATTCGGAAATCCGCGCCATCCACAGATACGGTGATTCTGAAGAGACTGTAACGCTCCGGGTGGATCGGAGGATGATGTTAGTGAGGTTGATGATGCGATAAGGTCGATGAGGTCGGAGGGTGAAGAGGAGAGGTGGTGAGGTGAAGTGGCGACCGGAAAAGTTCACCTGACGCCGCCGGTTTCACCGCCCTGATTATGTCATCGAGGGGCACACCCGACCGGCTTCCGGTTTCGGAAGTCTTTGATAACTTTAGTTACAGTACAGCTGTACCTAGTTAGTTAGACTTCTGAAGGCTTGTCTATATGTTCATTCAACGTAAAGTCTATCTATATAAAAGCTAGAGTGGCTACTCAAGTCGTTCCACGAAGACATCTCAGATATCGGCCTCAAATTGGCGAACCAGGAAGCCCTCGGTCTTGAGGTGATCCTTTACCTGGCTCACAGTATACTCTCCACGGTGGAACTAGAAAATATCAGAACATGTCAGCCAGTTTCTTCACATGTGCCGAAAGTCTCAAAATCTTGATGGAACTTACCATGCCTGCACCCAATGCCGCATCAGTCGTCGTCTTGCTGAACACCTCTGCAAAGTGACCCGGTACTCCAGCTCCACTGGAGGCAATGACGGGAATCTTAATGGCAGCCTTGACGTCGTTGATCAACTCCAAGTCAAAGCCACTGTTGCTGCCGTCCTTGTCGATGCAGTTGAGGAGGATTTCTCCAGCACCCATCGCCTCCACGGCCTGTACCAATTGCCGCACATCCATGTCGCGAGTCTCCCGGCCACCCTTGACCGTGCACTGGTACCAGCAGTAGCTCTGACCGGCAGCATTAGGATAAGCAGTCTTCAGAGTGTGGTGAGCGGTGTCTTCCGGTCGATCCACGTAGACCCGCTTAGGATCGACGCTCACCACTACAGCCTGTTTGCCATAGGCATTTGAAATCGTCTCAATGGCTGTGCGTCCGCTCAGACCGGACTTGTAGTAGTCTTCGGCGGCAAAGACCGCGTCGGACCCAATGCTGACCTTATCAGCACCGGACTTGAAGTACATCGTCGCAACGTCGAGCGCTGGAATCGCGGTGCCGTCAGTGTCAACGGTGTCTTTGATACCTCCACCGATGGTCAAGGGCACGAAGACCGTCTCTGATGTCCTCCGGAGAATCTCCAGCATGGGTGTGTCCGCTACGGGGCAGTTGCGGAAGGATGTGATATTCAGGAAGGTGACTTCGTCCGCTCCTTGCTCATAATACTTCTTGGCCATCTCGACGGGCTTTCCGAGGTTGCGAACCTGGCCACCCGCATCCACGCCACTCTTCTCGCGCACATCATATTGGTCGCCCTTGGTCACGACGAGATCACCGTTGTCGTTTGCCCGAACGTCGAGGCAGGCAATGACTCGGCGCGTCAATCCATCTTCCTTACCAGCAACCAGCTCTTGGGGAAGGGATTGGAATTGGTCGCCGGTCAAGAAAGCACGGATGGCGCGTAGTCCAGCCACACCACTCTTCTCAGGGTGGAATTGAGTACCAAAGACATTGCCTCGGCTGATGGCACCGATAAATTCCTCCTCGCCGTATGTGGCTGTGGCAACCGACCAGCCGTCTGCCTCGAGCACGCCGGGCTGGTAAGGTGCCGCGTATGAGTGAACGTAATAGTACTTGCTGGTCGGCCTCAATCCAAAGAAACTCTGCTTTTTCGTCTCGATCTCTGTGTTCATCGCCGAGTTCCACCCAATGTGTGGAACACTCTTGGACTTGTCGTCGAATTTTTGGATGCTCATGGGAACGACGCCCAGGCCGGGGACGTTGGGATCTTCCTCGGAGCCCTGGAACAGAGCCTGTAGACCGACACAGATTCCCATGAAAGGCTTTCCGGCTTCGATGTGCTGGCGAATAGGGCCCAGGAACCCGCCCTGCTCCAATTGTGAGAGGCAGTGGCCGAAGTGGCCGACACCGGGAAGGATTAGTTTCTGTCATGCACAGGTGAATTGTCAGTCTCCAGATATTCAATCAATTAATTTAAGAGCAATTGAGAGTCGACAGGCAGTCAGCTATCTGCTCCAATTTCTGAGATTCACGTACATCGGCGTTCTTCACATCCTCGGGGGTTTTAACCCATTCCACCTCATATCCGACTTGGTTGATCGCATTGACCAACGAGCGGATGTTACCCGCGACGTAGTCCAAAAGGTGAACGGTCGGCATTGTGAGAAAAGGACTCTGTAGTCACAACGATAACGTACAAAGTATGAGGGTCGAGTCTCAAGATTTAAAGGCTGGAGGGGAAGATCGGAGTCATTCAAGAGCCCCTCCAAAATTCACCCCGCTGAGTCATACGCCCTTCGTTTTTCTGCCGGCACAAAGTTGTGGGGAAATATTACCGCATTGGGTTAGTCAGGTCCTACGGATCGGATCCACGAGCATGTCTCGTGTTTTGATATATTCAGATGCTCTATTACTATCATGAATGTCTCCAACAGTATTGTTACTAGATAATTATACTTTGCTTTAGGGCCGATTACCTTATTAATAAGTCCAAACTCAAGAGCATAAGACTATGGCTGGCACTATGTACGCGATCTATTGAGACACAAGCTCTTTAGAGCATCTCGTAGCACCTTCTGCCCCGCTAACTTAGGTATTTAAGGTGTTGAGTCATACAGACACACAATTTGGCTATCGCTGAGAATCCTGGAAGTCCTCCCAAATATTGAGCCTAAATGTACTTATGCTCTTATTGAAACCTATGCAGTCTGTGTAATGATTATTTCCAATGATCCCCGTCGTCTCCTCTTCCCGAAATGGATTTTCAATATCCAACTTGATAGTACCGGATCGCTTTGTACTCATGCATCAGATGTAACCCTTCATATGCACCAAAATGACCGAAATGCATCATGTCTCTGACTTTCTATCTCGTCTCGTCGTCGTTATCGTTACCATCAGGAGGGTCCAAACCTCCTAATTGATGACTCAGGTAGAGCCTTGCAAGTAAATCAACCCATTCGACGGCTGGAGGGGTAATTAGCATGTAATCATTGATCATTGGAGACTGGAATAGAAATATTACAGGGCTGAATTGTCGCAGTTTCACGCCCGCCGCCTCGAGAATCGCAGCGCTCTGGAAGTAATGAGATTAGTAACGACGATTGATCTGATAGGCTGCCACTGATGCAAACCTACATCCTTGTCCATATTGTAGCCTTGCGAGTACACCACCTCGGAAATGCCGACCTGGGTAATCTTGACTGTGCAAGTCAAGCACGGGCACCTGTGTTCACCGCATGAGATACCGACGAGGCAATCATCAACCGATCACTGCTAGATAGGGACTTACGTATCGCAATAGAGAATTGCGCCTTCGCGAATACGTTCTCGACCAGCTTCCAGCAAAGCATTCTCTTCGGCATGGAGGCAAAGACATGTGGAGAGACCGACTCCACCACCATCACCACGATTGCACCGGGGACCTAGTCAACGTTTAGCGGGACAGAGTCACACGTCATTGCCTGAGAAAGGAGAAGAAAATTCATGGGCGAAAGGGATCTCAAGTATCTTACATCCACCTTCATTGCAGTTGGGCAGGTGCCGAGGCGTTCCGTTATAGCCAGTGCTGATGACTCGGCGCTCTCGAACCAGTACACATCCCACTCGACGTTTCATGCAGTTGCTCCTTTGTGCGGCAAGAGAGGCAAGCTGCATGAAGTATTGATCCCAGTTCGGGCGCAGGCGCTGTTCATCGGCGAGGTCTAGAGTTTGGAGGGAACTGTGGAGCTCCTCTAGGGACGAAGAGGAGTTGAAAAGACGCACTTGGGCTCTATCGGTGAGATAGACCCGTCCGATGTCCTTTTCATATAGATGACGGTCATTCCACAACACGAACTTCTCCAAATCAGGAGGGTCCAGTTGTCTTCGCCAGCACCTGTATCATACAACCATGATAAGTTTGTCTGCTTTCCACTACGCTTATTCATCCCCATATAATGTTGGAGTGTTGGGCCACGAACCTGTCCGAGAATCGTTTCCAGCGAAGACTGACGGGAGCATCTACACTCACCAAGAGGAAGAATGGCCGCAGCAGAAATCGGTCGAGGGTCGAGCCATCTGCAATATCGGTAGTCACCCACTTCTCTTGCCATCTTTTGGTCACAAAGTCCAATAAGGCCTCTGGAGTATCAAATACCAGGTCGGATTGGGCATCTCGCTCCTTTCGGTCGCGGTTCTTTCTGATTTCGGAGGCTTGTAATCGGAGGTCGTCATCGGGCTCGTCAGTGATATGCTGCGTTGGTTTGGTTGCCAGCTCGAGAAGCTGGAAGCCTTCATGCTCGATCAAATACTCGGCAATAGCATGCTTGCCAGCGCAGATAGCTTCAGGAGTGTAAATGTTAATTTAGGCGTCAGAGCGGGGAGGGGAGAGTCTTCTACTTTACCTCCGCATAAGCCGATAAGCATTCTGGTAATTTGTTAGCCCACAGACCACAAGACCTCAGAGAAAGAGAAGGAAGGGCCAAATGAACCGGAAAGAGAGGTGAGCTCGTGAGTCTGAGGGGAGCTGAGCTGTTTCCACGAGGGCTGGTCACGCGGTTTTTTTTTATTTTCTTATTTCCTTTTTCTTTGGGACGCGCGACGATTACATCACCCCCACTTTCACCTCCCGTTCCTCCACTTCTTCTCTCCAACTCGACTCGACTGGTATACTCCGCACCAGCATCAAGAACATAACTCTGATCTCTACTTTATTCTCTTCTTTTAGGCCCTAGGCCTGCAACTCCCATCCTCCTTCGCCTTTTCTAGATATGCAGTACGCGCCATATGCGTCCGATATCGAGTTGCCGTTCTATACGGCACTCGCCTCACATAAGATCAACCACGATAAGCTAGATGACTCCGCCCGATCCGTTCTGGGGCTCTATGAGATCCGCTCCACCGATGCAGACAATGCGAGCTGTCGGATTCAGATCCATGGAAATGCTCTGGTGACCACCGAGTAAGTCTCACGCGAAAACTAGCCAGTACATGTAGATTATAGACTTCCTCCAAGCTAACAAGACTCGCGCGCGCAGAGCACCGGCGGCTTATTACCGTGCAGAAGGTATGATCAAGAATGTCAACACGATCGAGGATTATCGCAACATGGATAAACCGCAAATGATTCTCCAGGCTGGGAAAACGGTACGAGCGCTGCTCCGCTAGACATTAGGTGACATCAGCTAATTAATAACCCGCGGACACACAGATCTGGGACGCCATCAACGACGGTACCATCTACTCCTGTCCGTCTTTGCTATCGTCGTTCATCATTCTATCCTTTGCCGATTTGAAGAAATATAAGTTCTACTACTGGTTTGCATTCCCTGCCATCCACTCCGATCCTTCCTGGGTCCCAGTGGCTTCGGCCGAATCTCGTCAGGCCCAGGATGCCAGTACACCTCTGGGCGAATACCTCGCTTCTCAAGATAGCGCCTGTTTGGTGGATGCAGTGCAAACATGGAGTTATGGAGTCGATAGTCGACAGCGTGGCTTTTTCTTAGCCCGAAAACTGCGCAGAACATCTGGCAATTCATCTGGGAGCCCCTGGCGAATTGCTGAGCTGTCGGAATACGAGAAAGGCTTTTTCACAGGTGCAGCATCCGAGGACCAGTATGTCTGCTTCGCCGATCCTTCCAATTATGAGAACGCGCCTGGCTGGATGCTTCGCAATCTGTTGGTTCTAGTAAAGCAGCGGTGGGGTCTGGATCGGGTGCAGATTCTACGGTATCGCGACGTCCAAGCAAAGCGTGATCAGGGTCGCAGCATGGTGATTCGTCTTGAGTCGAAGCCTGTCGGAGATGATGCAAGCCCGACTGCAAAATCTCAGGAAACAACCAGCCAAATGCCCAAAATCACTGGCTGGGAGCGTAACCCAGCCGGAAAATTGGCAGGGAGGATCGTGAATCTAACAGAATATATGGATCCTACGAGGTACAGTCCCTACTTCTGGAGAAAGAGTGGTGTTGGCAAGTACTAATATCCATGACATGTAGGCTGGCAGATCAGTCGGTCGATCTCAACCTCAAACTCATGAAATGGCGCATCAGCCCGTCGCTGAATCTCGAGAAGATCAAGCAAACGAAATGTCTTTTACTCGGGGCTGGCACTCTCGGGAGCTATGTTGCCCGTAATTTGTTGGTATGTAGCAGTCCTTGCTTGGACTTCAAATTCAGTCAGACTGACTACCACTATTTTAGGGATGGGGAGTGAAGAAAATCACATTCGTGGATAAAGGCACTGTTTCATTCTCTAACCCTGTCCGCCAGCCCCTCTTTACTTTTGCAGACTGCTTAAATGGCGGTGCACCGAAAGCTCATCGAGCATCAGAGGCCCTGAAGGAGATTTATCCGGGGGTCGAGACATCTGGACACCTTCTTTCGGTGCCCATGGCTGGTCACCCGATTATTGACGAGGACGCGACGCGAGGAGAATTCGAAGCTCTCCAGAAACTCATTGACGAGCATGATGCCATCTTCCTTCTTATGGACACTCGAGAGTCGCGATGGCTACCGACGGTGATGGGCAAGGCAGCGGGGAAGATTGTAATGAATGCGGCATTGGGATTCGATTCTTTCGTTGTCATGCGTCACGGAATCTCCGAGACTGCAGATGAACCGGCGGATCTTGGATGCTACTTCTGCAATGACGTTGTAGCACCTGCCAACGTAAGATATGATCCATATTTCCTTTGCGCTGATGCCAGGCTAAACACCAGAATAGTCGATCAAAGATCAAACTCTCGATCAACAATGTACCGTCACTCGCCCAGGAGTTGCCGCAATAGCCTCTGCGCTCCTCGTGGAACTTCTCGTCTCGATCCTTCAGCATCCACAGGGCGCCGCAGCACCAGCCCCAGTGACCCGCAGCGATGATCGAGGAGACCATCCTCTGGGGCTTGTACCACATCAAATTCGAGGGTTCCTCGCAAACTTTGAAAATATCACCGTCACCGGCAAGAGCTACTCGTCCTGTAGCGCTTGTTCGGATAAGGTGACCGATGCATACAAAGAACAAGGCTGGGGCTTTGTGCGAAAGGCCCTGAACGAGCGAGGGTACGTGGAGGAACTGAGCGGACTCAAGGAGGTATGTGAACCCCATAGTGTGATGCCCGAGTTCCACTTCCTTTGGTTTCCTAACATATGATCATCAGGTCCAAGAGAAAGCCGAGGCAGCTTTGGCCGACGTTGAATGGGACGAGGCCTCAGATAATGACGAGATTGAGATGCTGTGAATAAACAACATTCCTTTACTTTGAATATTGTCTGGCGTCATTGGAGGGCGGATCAAATCGGCTTTATTTCACGCTTTGCGGTCAAGCCCGACGAAAAAGGCCTCTTTGGATTCCTGTCAATTTCTTTTGTTTAGTCGATGATCGGTGGAGTTTTGAGGAATATGGACAAGGCGTACGCTGCGTGATGACTCAGGTTTAAGTCGATGAACCCTTTGAAACATATCTTTAAGCTGCTTCTCCAATTCCTTATCCTCCGCCCCCTGGTAGAATTTACAGACAAAATGCCCGCCTGCTTTAAGGACCTTGGAACTGAATTGTAACGCAGCATTACAAAGGTCCTATTTTCCGAAGAGAAAAGAAAATTAGTTCAACGTTTGCGCAGAGTTGGCAGGTCCGCTCTAGGAAGCAGGCACCTGAGTCAGGGTGAAACTTACCATACTCCCAGCGTGATCTCTAAAGTTATTTCCGCTGGTGTTCATCATCCTGTGATAGGGATTACTTAGACTTCGTTTCCAAAAACCGGATGTCTGATACCAGGGAGCAGACATATCGCTGAGAACCACATCCACCGTCCTTTCCATTTTCGCATCGTCGGGTCGTGCTGCATCGGCTTCTGCTACGTCGGCTGGCTCAAGCAGGCTGGAACTGGCATCGTCGATGGCCCCGGGCTGGCGGGGTCGACCCCGGTTCGGGTTGCGCAAGAAGTCTTGGATGTATTCTTGGATTTCAGGCGCAAGGAAGTTTCCTTGGATTGTGGAGACTCCTTTTGGTGGTTGTGCGGGAATGATGTCCACGCCGAGTACTCGACCATTCGGTTGTGTCCGGCTTACGGCTACCTAGATGATTGCATTAATCCACCTGAATGCATATATCTATGAAGAGATTGGAAGTTTTACCTGTGACCATGATCCTGGCGCATAACCCTGGTCGAGGTTGTCGTGTTAGTCTCGCTGTCTTTTCCCCTGACCAGTCTTGAGGACTTCAAGAGCATACCAAGTCGACAATGGTTTGTCCTCGCCGGAATATCCGGTACTTTTCATCTATCTGCTTTCATTAGAATCTCATTCCTTAGAAGATACAGCGTGTGCATTGTAGAGTATGACCCCTGGGGAAATCATAGTGCTCCGTACCTGTAACAACTTGAACGCAGCTCGGCTTTTCAAGCCTTGCACTGCTGCCTCTCTTGTAAATTGATCCTTCTGTTGACGGGCCTGCCAGCGCTTGGATGAGGCTTTCCGGATCTGATTAAACAGTCCGGAGCTCCCAATGGCTCGAGGCCGGATGGAGAAGAGACCAAACATGACGTTAACTTTTGAAGATGATCTCATGGAGAAGAACCGTGGATGAAGCAAAAGGGAAATGTTCTGCCGGCAGAACGCGAACGTCACGCGACTCCGCCTAGCGGGTGGGGACTGTGGAGTATACAGCGGAAGTTTGGACTCTATCTTTTTAAAGGTCTTCTGACGTGTAACTTGAATTATCTTTTGTGGTGGCTCAGGTATCATCTCTTGGTTTATAGCTCGACTTGTGACTGATAGGATGGGCTTGAAGTTTCTTGCGATCTGAAGCTTAGGGATTTCGTAGTCCACTATATACACGGAAGATCAAGACTATCGTATCGATGTCTTCGTTGAGTCTTACTGACTCTATCGCATACGATCTCGTTTCAAAGGTGAAAATGCCCTAGCTGCACCAAATCCCCCACCACGAGCTAGTATATCTCCTCCCGAGGAAGTGGACAGAGGCGCCGCAAGCACCGACTGTCGCCCACCACCAAGAGCCAACTTTCGAGGCTTGCGGAGGCCAAGGATATCATCCTCATCCTCATCTTCAAACAGGCTACGCTCTCGCTGAGCCCCGAGTTTCCGCCTCTTAGTCTTCGCCTGTCCTTGCTCTGGGGGAGGATCATTCAATGGTTCCTCGGGTGCCTTGAGGGGAACTTTACTGGTGGGACGGCTCGCTGGTTGGTTCGAATCATGTGCACCTTTTGATGTGCCAGGTTTTGCAGCTCGTGCCCGTGGCTTCGCTGCGGCTAATTTCGCTTTAGGGGGCGGCTGCTCGCCCGGGGAGGAATTTCCATCATTCGGTTCATCAACGGCGCTAGGTTTACGCATCGCAGCCCGACTTTCTTTCCTTGCTTGCTTGACTTCATCTTCATCCACGTCGGAGCTGATCGGAGTATCACGAGGCGCGGGGCCAGTGCGGTTCAGGAATGGAGTAATGGAAAATGCTGACTTGTCGCCCGGCAGCGCGGATTGCCTCTTCGGCTTTTCCTGTACCCTCACAGCTCCCGGCGTTGCGATGGTCATACCAACGCCATGAGACTCTGCGCTGGGTCCCGGACGCTGGAGGGGAACTCTTCGCGACCCTGCTTCGGCGCCTTCCACTTCGTTACCGCGAGCGATGATGTGCCGTTGCAGCAAGTCTTGCTGGGCCTCGTGGAGTTTGTCCTTGGTCGATCGGAGTTGCTTGCGTAGCGTTTCAATCTTTCCCTCCAGTACCGATCGTTCTTTCTCCCATCCCCCATTCTGCTGTTGATCGTCTCGTTCGCGTTGTTTATTTGCTCGTTGCTCTCTTACGAGTTCATTTTGGAGCTCTTCAATCTTGGATGAAAGGCTCGTGATCTGTGTCGCTTGTTCGGAGCTCTTCGCTCGCGCCCGCTCGTGCGAATTCTTTTCGTTTTCCAGTTGAAGTTCCACCGAGTTCAGTTGCCGCTCCATTGCCTGTTTCTCGGCCACCGTAGCCTGGTGGGAGGTATTCTGAGTCTGTAGCCGCTCTAGTTTTGACTTGGTGTTGGATAACTCTCGGGAAAGCTGCATCTTCTCCGTTTGTAGGGTGCTATAGCCGGTTGAGGTATTATTACGTGTTGAAAGCTCTTCCTATTGTAGATAAGATAATTAGCATAGTGATACTAGAATGACTCCCATAATAGGGCAGCAACTCACCGTCAGCCTCTGGATCTCGCTGGATGACGCTTGGACAGACTGGTCTAGGTGATCGATTTCTTGGAAAGCTTCATCCAATTGAAGACGCGCCTCGGACTCGGCCTGTGTCAATCCATGTATCCGGTCGTTGGCTTGGTCGAGCTTCGCTTGTAGGGCATCGCGCTCGAATTGAAGGAGCAGATACTCCATCCGTCGCACGCGGTCTCGCTCGGTGTCCAAAAGACGCGCCGAGTCCGCGATTGCCTTTTCATATTCTTTCTCAAGACGCACTGTCTTGATAGACAACTCGCACTAGCTTGATTAGTCTCGAGAGCAAAACAAAAGAAGGTCAAGTACATACATCCAGCGGGGACACTTCTGAAGCACCTGCCATGGTGATTCTCGAGTAATCAAATTCCACAATGTGAGTGGTCGTCGATCTATTCAATTCAACAGCTCGTCGCTAGTCGCAAATCGGGCCGGCGAACGGAGAACACGCGTCGGTGTTTAGATCCACTGCATTGAGCGGGGACCTTACATAATCCTGCGGGATGGGGACACCTTTCAGGTCGACCGAGCGGATCGGGACAAGCTGCGTGGACTCTCCAAGCTTCCATCTTCTCCCACCACGCTCCTCTTGACATGCCAACATGAAGCTCTGGTCCACGCTACTCCTCTCCTTCTCGGTCATTTCCGGCGTCTTCGCCGCGAAACCCACTCAAGACACATTCCAAAAATATCAGTCCCTCTCGCGCTCGGGACCAGTTGATCTGGACAATGCCGCCTTCGAGGAGCTGACGAACGCCCCTCGAGATTATTATGCGGCCGTTATTCTGACGGCTATGGATGTTCGCTATGGCTGCGCTATGTGCCGTGAATTTGATCCTGAATGGAACCTCATTGCCAAGAGCTGGAACAAGGGCAACAAGCCGGATGACCTGAAGGTTGTCTTTGGTACTCTTGACTTCGATCAGGGCAAGGCTGTCTTCCAAAAGGTTAGTTTTCTTGATGAAATACACTCTCGTAACACCGGGGAAGAACTCAATGGCTAATTGAAGCCTCCATAAATTAAAACAGCTCATGCTTCAAACCGCTCCCGTCATCCTTCTGTTCCCTCCTACCGTTGGACCTTTCGCCAAGTTGGAATCCGAGCCCGCGAGGTTCGACTTTACTGGGTAAGTTCGGACGGATGGACAATTGTCTGGGAACTATACACTAACCTGCCCTCGCAATCCCAGGCCAATCTCTGCCGACCAGCTCTACTCGTGGATCAACCGCCACCTACCTGACGGCCCCAAGCCTGAGTTGGTTCGACCCGTCAACTATATGCGCATCGTTTCGGCGATTACCATCCTCATGGGCGCCGTCACTCTCTTCACGGTGCTTTCACCCTACGTGTTGCCCATCATTCAGAACCGCAACCTCTGGGCCGCCGTCAGCCTGATCGCCATTCTTCTATTCACTTCCGGTCAGATGTTCAATCACATTCGGAAGGTCCCTTACGTGGCTGGTGACGGCAATGGTGGAATCAGCTACTTTGCTGGTGGATTCCAGAACCAGTTTGGCTTGGAGACCCAAATTGTGGCTGCCATCTGTAAGTTGAAGTCTTTCCTTGAGTATCATTTCCCATACTCTCGATTGCTAACCATGGTTTTCTGTACAGATGCTGTCCTCTCATTCGCAACCATTGCTCTTGCATTGAAGGTTCCGCGCATGGAGGATGTCAAGGGACAGCAGGTGGCTGTTTTGATCTGGGCTGGTGTCCTCTTCGGCACGTACAGCTTCCTGCTCAGCGTGTTCAAGACCAAGAACGGTGGCTATCCGTTCTACCTCCCACCATTCTAAGAGCATTTTGGCCAATCCTCGGGGCATTGGCACGGTGGAAATGATTCGCGCGGCAAACGGTCAAACTCTTGCGACTCTTGGACCAAGCAGACCAAGGTCGCACAGCAAGGATTTGGGCTGACTTCTTGTCTCGACAAGGAGAAGTACCATGACCGGACCGACCAATAGCCTTCAGACCTCTTGTCGCCGGCGACAAACTGTATTCCATATTTGTACACCGTAGATCAAAGAGCATGTTGTATAGGCGGCTTGCCTGTCTCTGGAGCCTCTTTTGTCTTTGAATTTGATCCATTTCAGATCTCTCACGAATCCTAGAGGGGTCCCATAGAGTATAGTCCCTCTGTGGTGTGGTGTGGTATAAGAGTTCCTGCCCAGCATGTACAAGTAAACACGTAGTGTTCCTTCGCTTTTGTCAAGTATTTTAATGGAATCAGGTATATGAATACTGCTAGGATACCATTTCCATCTGAAATATCTGCTTTTCTCTAGCCATAAATTAAATTGGTATGTTAGAATGGTTTGGACATTCGCTCATCACATCGAAGCACTTTCCCTCAATCTGCACCTTTTGACCGCCCTCGAGCAACTGAACCACTCAACCATCAACTATAATCAGCTCTCTAGCCATCTAAGCTCTGGCCTACAGTTCGAGAGAGACTAAAAAGGGAAATAAGAAAGAGGGACGGTCCCTATCTATTCTCCCTGCGCAACAAAAGGAGAGCGATCCGGTGGACAAGCCGTCATGTCACAACCCACCGAAGCCCGCATGGGTAACATGCTGGCCTCTTCTGCCACAGGCACAACGTTCTTGATCATGATTCAACTGGCATCGAGGATTTTCACCTTTGCCTCCAATCAGCTAATATTACGAACCCTATCACCAATTGTTCTGGGAATTGCTGCTCAATTGGAGCTTTATCAAGTTACAATCTTGTATTTCTCTAGGGAAAGCATCCGCCTGGCTATCCAAAGACAACCCCTGACACCAGTGTCAACATCACCACCAGAGATCAAGAATGACTCGAAAACGGATGGCCCTTCTTCTCAGGACCAGCTGGCTGTTTCATCTCAGTCGGTGGTGAATGTGTCCTATTTGAGTCTGTGTCTTGGCTTGCCCTTCACGATACTTGTCACCTCGCTTTATCAGTATCTTGCTCCTGTACAAGCAGCAGATATCCCGTTTTTCAAGACAAGTGTGGCCGTGACAGGATTTGCTTCGCTATTGGAGCTTTGCATTGAGCCTTTCTTTGCGGTAATTCAGCAACGCATGTGGTATGAGAAGCGAGCAGCGGTGGAAATGCCGGCAGCATTTCTGCGCAGCCTCGTTACTTGCTCAAGCTTTCTATGTGCCTCTCGCATCAACCAGCCTGCCGGTGCTCTACCTTTTGCCCTAGGTCATCTGAGTTATTCCATTGCTCTTATCTGTGGCTATTGCTGGACCATGTTTGGAAAGGCCAACGAGAGGCGTTTCACATTTCTTCTCTCTAAAATCCGATCCAGGTAAGGATGCTCCATATGTAAAAGCCAAGATATCGTCATTAACCACCTCTAGTAACCCTTCGGAATATCTTTGGGAGCTATTCCCCCGCCCAATTATGTCGCTGGCTGCTAGTGTCTTCCTCCAATCTTTGGTGAAGCATCTCCTCACTCAAGGTGATGCAATGATGCTCGCCGCCCTGTCTACCTTGGAAGATCAAGGAATTTACTCATTGGCTGCAAATTACGGAGGCCTTGTTGCCCGTATCATATTCCAGCCTCTGGAAGAAAGCAGCCGAAATTTGTTCTCAACCCTGCTTAGCCCTGACGAGAAAGGCAAGCGGAACGAGACTCAAGTCCGTGCCGCAAAAGAGCATTTGATCGACATCCTCCGCGCTTACCAAGTTCTTTCGATTCTCATCTTTCCATTGGGCCCTTTGATGGTTCCACAGGTGCTTCGTATATTGGGCGGACGACAGTGGGCATCGACCAAAGTGGGCGATCTGCTGTCACTCTATTGTTATTACATCCCATTTTTGGCATTTAATGGCATCACTGAAGCGTTCGTGTCGTCAGCGGCTAACGCCCGAGAGATCCGAAATCAAACTGTTTGGATGGGTGCGTTCTCTACCTGCTACGCCCTGGCGGCCTACTTGTTCCTGGAGGTTGGCTCCATGGGTGCATATGGACTTGTTCTAGCCAATATTGTCAATATGGCAGTCCGAACTCTGTGGAGCTATACCTTCATTCGAACCTATCTCTACCGACATGGAGATGGCATACGTGTCAGCGAAGTGAGCATGCGTCCTATTACTTATATCTTCGGGGCCATTGCAACCACAATCGTGGCTAAGCAGGGAATGTTGGAGCCTAGTGGGGGTATCATGCCAGCAATTTTGTTCAGTGGTGTCTATGGGCTTTTAGTGTAAGTCAAAAACCAACTGCCTGCGCTTTTTGGACACCGGGTACTAAGAAAAAAATAACAAAAAACAGGCTCTATATGGAGAAACAATACGTGGCAGAGCAGTTGGCGAAATTGCGGCAAGTCATATCTTCCCGCTCAAAAAGGACGAAATCCGAATAAACCTTGTATCGAGTTGTGAAATATCCACCCTCAGTCTCATACTTAGTCATCGAATGTAATCTTGGTCGCCTTCTTGTCGGTGCCAATGTCCTTGAAGAAAGCACCATATGCGTCGTGCTGCTTCTTCTTGACAGTGGTGCCGAACTTCAACAAGGACTCTGGCACATCCTGCTTAGCAGCCTTAAGGACGTTGATCAGGCTGTTGAGATGAAGTCAGTAAACGAACTTGAAAAGAATATAAACAACGCATAGATTTTCTCTCCATGTTTATGACTTACCCGCCAGAAAGTGCCTTATCTTGTTCAGTGAACAATGTGATGGCATGACCGTTCGCTCCGGCTCGACCGGTTCGTCCAATGCGATGCACGTAGTCCTCAACGGTAAGAGGGAAGGTAACGTTGATAACCAACTTGACTGCGGGAATATCCAGACCTCGGGCCGCGACATCAGTGGCAACGAGAACGGTAGCAGCACCGGTCTTGAAAGCGTCAAGGTTGCGGAATCGATCGGACTGGTTCAAATCACCGTGGATACCAGCGACCTTGAAGCCCTTCATCTTGATCAATCTCTCAATTCGCATCGCCTCCTTCTTGTAGAGACAGAAGACCAGGACCTTTTCCGGGTTCTGGCCTTTCTGGGACCGACTGAGTAGTTGGATCAATCGGTTTTCTTTATCGCGGCCGTCCATAACTTCGACCTCTTGCTTGATTCTGGTGTTGGCACGGGGATCCGCAGAGGGGTCACCGCCAATGGTCACGGTGACTGGGGAGCTCATGAAGGTGGCAGCGAGGTCTCGGACCGATCGAGGCCATGTGGCCGTGAACATGACTGTTTGTCTCCTGGAGACTGGCATGGGCGCGATGATATCCTTGATATCCTGCTCGAAACCCTTGTCCAGCATGCGGTCAGCCTCGTCCAAGACCAGGTACTTGACCTTGCTGAGGTCGACGGACTCGTCATTCTGGAGATCCTTCAGACGACCGGGGGTTGCGACCACAATCGCAGCAGTCTTAAGAGCCACCCGTTGCTCATCCTTGCCGACACCTCCGTAAATGCATGTCACGTCGGCCTTGGCCACGTGAGAGAACTTGACGAGCTGATCATAGATTTGCATCGCAAGCTCGCGGGTGGGCGAGATGATCACAGCGGCGGGGTGATAAGGCTTCCTGGACCGCTTAGAATCCAAGAGCTTCTTGAGACAGGGCAAGCCAAAGCCAAGGGTCTTGCCACTGCCAGTCTCTGCGATACCGATCACATCACGACCAGCGAAGAGAAGGGGCCAGGTAGCGGCTTGGATGGGGGACGGGGCAGGGAATGCCTTCAATGGAGCGTACAGATCCGTGTCGCAGGGCGGGAGGTAATCGAAGGAAATGATCGGGCGGAACTGCGGCATAGGCTCTGTGGACGAATCGGTGATCTTGATGACCTTTTCCTCAAGGAATTGATCGATCTGAGACTGGGGCAGATCAGTGAGCGCCGAAGCCTGGGTATAGCCAGTCTGCTCATCGGATGAACTGCCGGTCACTTGGTCGACACCATTCTTCTTTTCCTTCTTGTCCTTCTTGTCCTTCTTTTCTTTCTTCTCCGAGTGCTTATCGTCGGACTTGGACTTTTTCGATGGGCGCAACTCTGTTGACTCGGTATTGTGAGTTCTCTTGGCCATGGTGAAGTGCTGTGATGTCACGTCTGACACAGTCGCAAACAGGTAAACTGGATTTCAAAAAAAGGAGACTTTTCGGCAAGTCTCTAGGGTAATGAATGAGAATTGGACTGGAGTGCCAATTGCCAAACGCGAAAACCCCGGGGCGGAATTAAAAAAATTCATCGGGAAAAAAAAGTAATGCCCATACCCACCGCCAGCTCCGCCTTTGAGGGATTGTATGGAACTGGTCCGTGCGCCAAGTCCCCATAGTGTCAGTCTCCAGTCGTATAAGAAGTTAAGCCTGCGACGTTGGTATTTTAGCATTATTATTAGTTCTCGTTTCTCGAGTCTTGTCGAGGTATTTCTACCAATTCCCCGTAAATATCTAAGCAACTTCCATCTACAATCCCGACGGAACACCTCCGATCGCCTTCTTGTGCTCCCTTCCGCAAGGACATTTGCCCCCTCCTCCACTCCGACGGACTTGCATTCTCCAACTCTCACGAAAGATGTATGCCCCTCGAAAGCGCCAAAAAGTGTCGTCGGCCTGTGAGAGATGCCATCAGCGGAAATTGGGGGTGTGTCATCTTTATGGTTAGCTGGAAGAAGCCCTAGATGGATACTAACTCTTTCACCCCGGGTTGTCACTAGTGTGATCCCACCCGACCATGTCATTTATGCCATCGCGCAGGCGTGCCATGTATCCCTCGACATGGATCTGGGACAGCATACCCGCGCAATTCGGACCCTCAGATCATCAACGGGCCATTTTCATCCAAAATCTCAACCCAAGAGGAGGAGCCGGTTATCCTTCCTGAAAGCAGTATCATGGATGTGAGCACCAGAGTAAGTTTGAGGACCCTGGTTGTGGATGGTAATTTTAAGCAGCAATCTAAAATGTTTCTAGTTGGGCTCGGGACAAAAACTGGTCATCGGTGTCGAATATGACACTTCGGCTTTACCAGGAGGCAAGAAATTGCCAATCTCGTTTCCATCACCAAGTATGCCGTGGCGAGATGCTGTTGGGATATCCTTCCCATCAAAGCAGACTCTAGATTACCTGGTCGACACATTTTTCTCGACCGTTGACTGGTTTATGATGGTACTTCGATATCCATGTGATCGCATAAGGTGCACTAAGTTGATGCATCTTTGGCTAGGTCTTTTACGAAGAGGACTTCCGACAACGATACGAAGAATTGATGACCTCGACCCATGTGCCATCACTTGAAGATAACAACAATCTTTGGATTACATTACTTGTTTTGGGTCTGGGAGCTCATTATTCATCACTCGGAAGAAGAGAGCCCCACGAACGATCCCACATGCGGCAGCTGTCGAAAGATATCCTCGTACGGGTTGAACAGCAATTTTTGAGAATTATTAGCTCAGCTGATGAAGAGGCCGTACAAATCTGCGTTCTTCTAGGGAGTTTCCATCTTTTCAACGGTCGTCCAACTGCCGGGCTTGGAATCCTTGGAAGCGGAATTAAGATTGCCCAGGTTCTCCGGCTACATCGAGAAGGCACACTTACGGGGATCTCGGCGGCTCGTTTAGAATCCCGTCGGCGTTCATGGTTAGCGCTGGAGGTTTTCGATAAGTCTGTTCTTGTCTAATCCACCTATCGCCTACCCTTACTCACATCAAAGGTGTTTGTTAGATATGCGGCAATAGCATTTGGACGGCCCTGCAGTATCGACGATTCTGACTGCGATGTGAATACGGTATCAGATATCAAGACCAACAAGGAAGAACCGCATCGACAAACGGCACAACTAGACTACCATCGATGGAAGTTTAGATTGTATCGTATCGTCGGCCGATTTTTAGCGCGAAGACTACAAACAAATCGGCTTGAGTCAGTCCAGAGCATCCATGCCCAGCTTACCTCGTGGCAAAGACAATTGCCTGAGAAGTTACGCCTAGAGAGCTACAAGGGCAAAAGTACACAGGACACCCCGTCCTTGTTGCAGATGCAAGCACTGGCCCTTCAGCTGACATACGACAACATCCAAATCATTCTCCATCGCAGCCTTTCTTTCGGGTCCGGCTCTCGAGTCTCTAATACGGATCACTTGCCTGATGATCTACCAAAGTCCGCTCTGTCCCGAAAGCAACTTTTTCAGTCCGCACTTCGAACATCCGAATTGAACGACTATAGCCATGTGCTGCACGCATGCGGGAAAACACATGCTGCCATGCACGTCGGAATATGCCTGTTCACTGCCGGTGTAGTTCTATGCGCTTTTGCGATTTCAGAGCCTCTATCAGCTACCAGTGAAGCTGCAAAGAATGGTGTTATGAACATTCTACGTTTCCAACACGATCCCGTCCTGAATGAACACCTGCTTTCGGCGCAGAGTGTGAAAATTCTCGAAGATTTGGTGACGGTCCTGTTGCGCTCCGAACACTCTTTGATTCGGGGTGATAAGACGGTATCCTCTCCATCTATCGCGCAAACCACGGGCGAAGATGAAATTCAAATCGGTGAACAGAACGCGAATAAATACGAATCAAGAGAGTCTGAAGATAATCCGCTCGATGAGGCAAATTCGACGGTTCTGCCGGAAACCCTTCTGAATTTCCAAGGTAACTAGGTTCTTGAACACTCTATTATGATCCATTCTCATTGATTTTCCTGTCTATGAATATAGAACCCTCGATATCTGATCCAAACGGGATCGGGGATGGGGTATTTGATGGAACGGGCTTTTCAATGGGCCCCGACCTAGATTTGCTTTCGATGGACTCGGCAGCTGGAGTAACGTGGACGGGAGGTAACCCATACTTTGTTGATCCTAGCTTCGCCGATGCTAGTCAGCTATGGTTGTGGTCTAGTAACCCGGATGTGCAACCATTTTTAGACTAAAGCATGAGCATTAAGAAATACCATACATATTGGAGCCATATATTACTATTTAAACGCGAAAAGAGTGTTGGTTCTAGGCCATATCAAGTGCTCAATAATCAGTTGATGCCTTGAGACTATATCGGATTCAATATACAAATCCCTTGAATGCGTCGCTGGAACTAACAACTGAACGAAACATGTGAACAGAATGACAACTGCTCTAATTTCTCAACAATTATCAGAGACATTCTATCCATGACTTGTTTGCGTCCCTGGAAAAAGCCATTTTAGGAATCACAATCCCCTAGGGTCGGTAGTGGATTGTGTTAGGATAGAAGTCGACAGAATTCAACTTGCTTACAATTTCAGTGTGAGATCAGATCTATAGTACTGTACAGTATGTAGTAGGCGCACCTACAGGAGTCGGAACAACCCAACCTCCGGGGGCTTGCCTTAATAATCCACTGGGATCTCCGTCGGAGTTGGTCATCAAAACCTTAATCTCGCCCCGCATTCAATTAAGAAATCTAGAGTTTAACAAGGAGTCATGATGATGTATTTCGATGTAGTGGCGTGGCCGGCGGTTTTAACTGGTGTAATCAGATATAGCCTAAATTTGACTGCTTTTTGCAGAGCACCATAGAAAAATACTTCTCCCCAAAAGACTTGAATGCAGATAGGCTAGTAGTCGCTAGAGCAAAGTTCGATTAATGATAGCTGCCGCTGGGGCATTGACGCGAAAATTTGGACTGGTCATATACGCGGTTTTTCGCTTCGTCATACCGCCAATCTACTTCTCCAACATATTCATACAGTAAGTGGCCGAGGTAAGTTCCAGCTCTCCCTATTCAAGTATTAGCATTGTCCAATCGCCCCAGCAGTGCGGTGTCCGACCACCTTCGGAGACTTTTCGAGAAGTTGACATAGCAAAAGTGGAGCTCGGCATAATTATATCTTCGAGATGACATTATCCTAAGCCCTATGGGAATAATTGGGGCGAAACTCCGTCGGACTTGGGCCTCGTCCCTGCTAATCGGCGCTTCCGTTCATTCTTCTAGGTCTTTCGACCAATTGACGGCGCTTACGGGATTGTCTTCGCCGGATTAAGAGCTCTTAATATTTTACCTTTAAAGTACTGGCGATCTCAAGTATTTAAGAATCATCACCGCCCCCCCTCAAAACATGGCTATACAACATCATCGATCACAAACATCGACGTAAATCTGAAAGCAACTCTTTCAAACTCACTACTCTCGAATCAATTCGTCATGGCTCCTGTGCGCAAAGCTCTCATTGCCATCACCTCTGCCCATGCAGTCCTCTACCCGGATGGAAAAGAGACTGGTAGGTTGAATTGTCTTTTATCTGCGATTCCACTAGCTAAACATTCCCCATAGGCCTTTTCATTACCGAAGCTCTGCACCCTTTCCAGGTCTTCCGCAAGGCTGGCTTTGAAGTCGATCTCGTCTCTGAGACTGGAACTTATCAACCGGATTGGCTCTCGGAGCAGAAAGACTGGCTGAACGATGCCGACCGAGCTGTGTGGGAGGATCACTCGAGTGAATTCCGTTCCAAGTTGGATAACTTGTTGAAGCCAAGCGATATTAACCCAGCCAACGTTAGTAGGAATTACCGTTTTTTAGAGGAGGCCTTGCTGACATTTTGGGGCTAGTATGGCCTGTTCTTTGCCTCGGCAGGACATGCATCTCTGATCGACTATCCGGATGCCAAGGGACTGCAGAATATTGCGGCCAAGATCTTCACCGCGGGTGGTATCGTGTCTGCCGTGTATGTATAGTCTAATGTTCCGGATTATTATGGAGGTCATGCGCTGACGTTATCCCCAAATTGATTAGATGCCACGGTGGTGCTATCTTCCCGGGAATTATTGACCCCGCCACTGGCAAGTCCATTATTGCGACCCGCCGAGTGACCGGATTTACAAACCGCGGCGAGGAGGAACACGGTATCCTGGAGGTTATTCAAGGATGGAACAAACAGACCATCGAGGCTTCGGCCGCCTCCTGTGGAGCAACCTGTGAGGCTTCCTAAGACATTCAAGATTAATGACAGATACTGACTTGCTGCTCTTTAGATATCTCTCCTCCTGGTCCCTGGGATGCCTTTTCGATTACCGATGGGCAGATTGTTACCGGCGCCAATCCCGCCAGTGCCCATGTGACAGCTGAAAATGCAGTCAAGGCCTTTGAGGCTATTTAAGCTACCAGAGCCCCGGGAATTATCGGTGGGAAAACTGTAGTCTGGGAAGGACAGCGTTGGGGAAGGGAGTCCAGTTGTTGATCCAGTTGTTGCTTTAAAGACAATACTTTCAAATCCAATGCCGACTTTTAGAATGTCATGCGGTGTTCCTCTAACGAAGGTCACTATGATATGATAGTCGACCTTGTATCTACCAACTCAAGTGTATCATCAAGCTAGTCAAGACACTCTGATCAGAGCTTTTAGCACAAAGATCGCATTTACAATTTAGTCCAGAAAAGTTCCTTGGCAAAAGACTCATGATAGCTTATGGAAAATAGATCATAACGACAATAACACGGGGTCCCACTCAAAAACACTCAGAACAACATTTAGTTTGGGGAATAAAATTCTGCCAGATAATCATGTCAAGGTAACAAAGTGCCGATCGTATGGACTTGCTAGTCCAGGCTGTAAGAGTTGATGATTTCTGCCAAACGAGAAGCTTCTTCGGAATAGTTGATGGCCTTGGCGGACGAGACTTGGTATCGAACCCTAACTAGCTGTCAGCTTGGTTTGTCCCCAATGATTAGTTGCGACTGCTTACCGTTGTTGTTCACCAAACGTGTCAATCTTAGCTCGGCACCGGAAGCTCCATGTGCGGCAGTTCGCCTCGTGGAACACTGCCTGGAATGCATCATTATCATCCTCGCGGAGTTGCATGAGGTTATCCGCGGAAGTGCCCATGATCAATCGTCCAGTGTCATCGAAGCAGCTGAGCCAGAGCTGGCCCGTATGATCGCTAACACTAATCGGCATGATGTACCGATATTCCGGTCGTGGATGAGTCTTGTCACACATTTCGCATCGCCACTGGCCAACATCCAACTCTGTCACCTTCTTGTTGCAGCCTTCGGAGAGACAGGCGGGGTAGCACCAAGTAGATTCCTGTCGAATGAAAACAACGGTTGCTTTGAGAGAGAAGTAGTCCACTTGGTCAGACATGCCCAACTGTTCCTCACGGACCTGTGCAATGGTTTTGAAGGGATCCGCCTTCATGTTAGAGTTTGTGGCGCCGGAGAGTGATGCGTGGGAAGTGAACGCTTCCGTTCTTCCCTGTGCATCATACCAGCCCTTTAGTCGGTGGGCTTCTCCAATATCCGGGTCAACAGCCATCGAGCCGGAGCTCAGCAAGCTCAAACTCCGCCCACCAAAGTCGGAGACCTTGACTCCCTTGAAGGCGACAACGGACTCTGGGGCGACATTGAAGTTGACTGCGCTCGCACCCCAAATAGTCAAGCGAACAGAATATCCAGTGTTGTCAACCAAGTTCAGCTCACGCTTATCATAAGGTTTGCCAGTTCCCTTGGACACAATCTGGGATGTTTCGCCAATCTCCTTGAGAATTCCAATGACATCGGTGGTGGTATCCTTCTCCACTGATTGCAAATCACCGATAGTGGTAAAGTTGAAGCGAATTTGAGGAACATCATTCTGGTCCTCGGCCTGTAACGAATACGGGTCAACTAATATTCCACGGCATGTTGCTTGGGTGCCAAGCGGCATTCTGCACTTACCTTCTCGACCAAAGTGTCCCTCTCAAACGTAAGTTCATAGTCATTGTTGACGTTTGAGAACTGCTTCTTGGCAATCTGGACTCGACAAGGGCTAGAAATGTAGTACACACCACCTTCCTGGAACAAGTCATACAACATGTCGCACTGATCGTTGAATCCGGTAGCCCGAATTTCACCGCTATCATCGAGCAAGTTCACACTGAACAATTTTCCCTCGCCATTTTTGTTGTGCCAAGTTTTGATGCTTGACTTGTTCGTGCAGCGAGCTTTGATTGTCCACTTATTGGAATAGGGAGAGATGGCCTCGATTGGGTAGATGGTGGCATGGGCAGAGGAAGAGGGGCCGCGCGTGGGTTGGGCTCGATTGGGTTGCTGTGCCGGTGCAGTGGGAGGTTTGGATCCGTAGAACCCGTTGCTAGAAATTGTTGTTGGCTGGGGCTTCTCGTCATCCTCGGCCTTGATTTCGAGCGGCTTGGGCTCTCCGATCTTCTCTGCCTCGCCGAGTTCCTTCAAGACCTCCAAGTCTAAGATGATCAGGATTCTGGTTGCAGACGGTCAGCCAACCGAGGAAAAACAAAGCACTTGGATTATCACCAGGAGCACGCTCACTTTTTACCCTTGACCGAATTCGCTTGGAAGGACTTAAGACGAACAAAACATCCCTTGCGCAGAGATCCCTCGGTCACCACGTGGTTGGCCTCTGAGAGAGAAAACACGACATGTTAACAAAAGCCCGTGACAGTTTGAGAGACAAATATAGGTAGCCTTACGGGTGGCAAGCATGGTTTGGACATAGTTGGCAATGTCACTGAAGACGGCTCGATACCGTTCTGGGTGGTTTGGTTGCGGTGGCAGAGGCTTGACTTGTACACACTGAACGATCGGCTCGCGGACCTGGGGCTTGGTTTCATCAAAGATGGCCCTGTACAATTTTAGCTTCTGCACCATAAAACGGGCTACACTCGCAGCGAGGGCCCCGTAATCTTCTTGGTGAATCGAAGGACTTACCCGAGAGCCCCAACGGTGATCTGTGACGCCGCATCTGATGCCATGATCGACGGTTGAAGGTCCTGATACACACTCTACTGGCACAGAATTTTTGTCAAAGGGCCAGATGGGAGATCCACAGGGGTATGGGGGAAAGAGATGCTCAGCGATGAGGTGGTCGAAGGTTGTGTGATCCGCGACGCGTTCCGAGACGAGCCAGAAAATAACGCGTAAAGTGGTCAGTCATGTGACCCTCTCTTCCGCCACCGGGGCTGGACCTACCCCACGTCATTATGTAATTGCCTGCCCCACGCCAGCAGCTCCTGCTCTCTCTCTTGTCTTCTTGACTTGCTCTACTGTTGTCCCTCGTCACTCGTCGCTCGTACACCTTAGGTCCTCCACTTTTCCTACTGTTCTGCTTCTGATATCCACTTTCCTCCTTATCCGTCTCTCTCTGGGTCGCGGTCATTGGCCCTCAAAAATGGCCTGTGTCCATTCAGGCGCTTCAGGTTGGTGAGATCCGGCGGAGTGCAGACCCTCGTGAGAGTCATCCGCTAATTTTGAGAGCTAGATCTCAGCCCACCAGGGCCTACCCAGGCTGTTTATCGAGAGGATTGCACTCAGTGCTTTGATTCGATCGTATGTATCTTTTATCTCCGCAGCCCAGTCCATTTTCTCCGGAAATAATCCTGGTACTAACGGTTCCAAGGACGATGCCGCCGGTCTCAATGTATGCCTTCATTGCTTCAACGGAGGCTGTGCTGGGGACAGAGATCACGCCTTGCTTCACTTCAAGCGCTACGGGCATGCGCTAGCGCTGAATATTCGGCGAACCCCGAAGCAAGTGCAGGTAATGCTAAATCCCCGCCTTCTACCCTAGCCTCCTGTCACAACAGCTTTCTAACTTTCATTTATATGGCTGCAGCGCGATGAACCTCCCCCCAAAATTTCGAAACTTGCTATCGCTGCCGAGACGGACGAAGACCGTTATGATATCGCGACCTCGGTGGTGTGCTATGCGTGCCCTCGGGAAAATGTGGACAAGACAACCGGAACCCTGCCTGCAGTGATCGAGGGTATCATGACTGCAATGACTTTCTCAAAGAGAGAAGAAGTCAAGGCCTGGGAGCAAGAATTTGTACCTTGCGAGCATACATTGTGTCTGGTCCAAGATGATGTTGTCGACGCAGAATCTAAAGGTATTGCCCCATTCTGGCCCTGGAACATGGAAGGAATACTAATCAAAATCTGCAGATTCCAGCCAGTGCACAGCGTGCGACTTGCGAGAAAATCTTTGGCTTTGCTTGGAGTGTGGTAATACCGCGTGTGGGCGGAGCCAGTTTGGAGGAGCTCAGGGAAACTCCCATGCACTTGCCCACGCTGACGCTACATCCCACGCTGTTGCTGTCAAACTAGGATCAATCACGGCAGAGGGGTCCGCTGACATTTACTGTTACAAATGTAATGAGGAACGGACGGACCCAGAACTTGCCAGTCATCTTGCTCATTGGGGGATCTATTTGGCCGGACGCGAGAAGACAGAGAAAAGTTTGATGGAAATGCAGGTTGAGCATAACTTGCAATGGGACTTTTCCATGACCACCGAGGATGGTCGTGAGCTTGTGCCGGTTTACGGCCCTGGTTTCACGGGATTAGCCAACCTCGGAAATAGCTGCTATCTTTCTAGTGTGATGCAGTGCATTTTCTCCACTCAGGGCTTCCAGAGCCGATACTACCGCCCATCTGAGGAACCGCCGGTCTGCCAGGTCCCAGCACAAGATATCGAGACCCAGTTGAGGAAACTTGCAGATGGCCTTCTCTCTGGCCGGTACTCTCGACCAGATCCCCGTGTTATTGCATCTGCTGCCGCGTCAGAAGTCCACCCCTCTTCATCTCATCAAAAGGGGTTAATGCCAGCTATGTTCAAGTATCTCGTTGGGCAAGGTCACCCGGAGTTTGCCACAATGAGGCAACAAGATGCATTTGAATTTTTATTACATCTGTTCAAATCCGTCAGCCTTTCGAAGCACACTGATGACCTGGCCAACCCCGTGGAAAACTTCCGATTTGAGGTTGAGCAGCGCCTACAATGCCTCGGGTGTAAGAAAGTTCGTTACAAGGTAGATGAACAGGACAATATTTCCGTGGCAGTGCCCGCACGTCGTATCTCAGGCGAAAAAGATCAGTTCGAATCGGTGACATTGTCCGAGTGCTTGGACATCTTCACTGCGGAGGAAGTTGTTGAGCTTACTTGTCCAGCATGCGAGAGTCAAGCCGGGTTTTCCAAGCGGTCCACATTCAAGACTCTACCCCAAGAGCTTGCTGTCAATGCCCGTCGCTTTGAGCTGGTCAAGTGGGTACCGACAAAGTTAGATATCCCTGTTATCGTCAGCGATGAGCCAATGGACTTTGGTCCATACCTGACTGGAGCGCATGACCCCAATGAAGAACTTCTTCCGGAGGTTAAAGAAAGCGCAAAGTTTGTACCCAACCCGGAGGTCCTTGATCAACTTTTGGCTATGGGTTTCCCCGTACCACGGTGTGAAAAGGCTCTCCACGCAACTGGCAATTCTGACCCGGAGGCTGCTATGAATTGGCTCTTTGCCCACATGGAGGATCCAGATATCGATGAACCTCTAGTGCTGGATCAATCTGCCGGCGGGGCCAAGGCCGTGGAACAGGATGAGTCCAAAATCGCCCAACTAGGTGAGATGGGGATTGATGCCTCTCGTGCTCGGCGGGCTCTCGCTGCCACTGATGGCGATGTTAACCGGGCTGTGGATTGGGTGTTTACCCATCCCGATGATGGTGACGATGAGATGGAGAGTGAAAACGACGGTCCCGCTCGAACTCAACAAGGCCCATTCGGATACGACACCTTGCCTGCTCGGTATCAACTACGGTCTATCGTGTGTCATAAAGGCTCATCTGTTCACGCAGGGTAAGTTTCTCTTTATCGCTCGATGTGGATTTGTTGATCTAACATGCTACAGTCATTATGTGGCCTTTATCCGCAAATCTTTGGCAGGCGAAGACTCTCCGTCATGGGTACTCTTCAATGACGAAAAGGTCGTCGAATGTGAGAAGATTGATGATATGAAGAAGGCTGCCTACCTGTATTTCTTGACTCGTGTCTAGGCAGCCTTTCGATCATCTTTAATTCGTATTCATACTACCATGGGCCTGTCACGTATTTCTACAGAGACAAAGATCCCGTGGTTGAGATATCCATAGATCAGAATTCTTACCTGGCTACCTCCATCTAGAAACTTGACGTGTCGTATGAGGCTGAAGTGAAATTTAAACAATCCAATAGAATAGAAACAAGATCCAGAGTATCAATTATCGAGTTCTACAGTGTGGAGTGCTACAGTGTGGCGCGACTTTGTGTAAAGTATAGTAGTTTGGTGCGTGACAAATTGCGGGTACACACAATCGCCGCCACAATCGATGTCTAATCCACTGACTTGGCCACAACTTCTTTTAATTCCCATAGTTTTGTCTCGGCAGCTCCTAGACCTCACTTGCTGCTAGGGAGAAACATGAAAAAAAAAATTATATCGCTCACTCGCTCACTCTAACGTTCTGTGGTTGAAAGTTTTCATGGATTCCCGCTGCAGGGTGTGATGGAGCCGAGGAAAAGCTAAATTTCCTGTCCACTTAAATCTCAAGAATCCAGAGCTTCAATCCCGAGAAAAGCCCGAGTCGGAGTATGTAGCTGGCTTTCTAGTGTCGACCACTCCTTTGGGTCTTAGGATATCATTTTCTATCATCATAGTACATTTCTACCCGCCATCACCAAAGATTCGGTCAGACATAGACAGTACTCTTGGCCGTACGTATGTTGCCGCCATGAGATAGAATTCTTTTTTGATTATGTCTTACCAACTACATGGATATTTAGCAAGATAACCGTCTGATAGGAATTTGACCCACGGGAAAAGTAACTATACCCTCTTGAAATTGATCATATCTATACTAAAATAGGATGGCAATCGTCTTTTGGTCATGCTGAATTATGTGGCTCTTTAGATCAATGGTTTGAACCCCGGTCTAGCACTTTTCTCACCAGCTCATCATTCACAGGTGTCTTTACCCCAACTTTCAGACCCATTCGACTCCATGATCCATTGATGAAATTGATCTCAGTCTCCCTTCTAGCTCGAAGATCCCATACCATAGAGCAGGTAGTTTGAGACGTCTTTGTGATGATCATGTTGACGGTCGATTCCAACCTCTCCACGGAGAATCTTTCCTCGACGCCCGCAACCCCCTTTAATTCTGGAAGGGACAGAACGACTTGTGAGATCTCCTGGAGGATAGCCCGCCTCAACTCTGGTACTGTGAATAAGAACTCGTTTCTCGCATCATTGAGGGCGCAGATTGGATTGCAGAATGCATTCACCGCAAGCTTTTCGAGTTGAATTTGGAGAATGTCGGTGTAACAGTACGAGGTAGCGTTTAATGTGGTCGACCGAGGGAGAGTTTCTAGCATATATCTTGATTGCGAGTTGGGAATTGTCCCAGTGTCAACCGAGCCACGAGGAACAGCTCCTATCGAAGTTGCAGAAAATCCAGTGTGTGTGATGTCGAAGGACGTGTTGAGCGTCACGCCATGAGAGATCACACCGATAAGATAATTCGGACGAGAGTTTGGGTCCGAGAATAATTGTTCGTTGATGGCATCGATCATACCAGCGCCATTTTGGAGGAATAAGATGTTCGAATCGCGATTCAGGCGACCCGCAAGCGATCGAATAGCCAATACTGTTTGGGTTGCCTTTACGCAGACAATAAGATTGCTGATCGGTTCTCGATTCACCTTCCAGCTATCGTCCTTTTGAGAACCTGACAGCTTGCTATGCCATTGGCCATCGAAGAAGGTCTCAAGATCGTATTCATGTGAAGTGATCTTCTTCCCATCTCTTGACTCAAATTGTATTTGGCTATTAGCCAAGCGGTACGCTAGCAGGAGTGATTTTCGGTGTAAGAGGAGCGTGACGGTCGGTCCAGAAGGGATTTCTGAAATGGAATGGGCGGCGAATGTACCAATGCTCCCAAGACCGATAACATGCACGCGAGGCCGTAGAGCGGCAATCGAGGAAGTGATAGAACACATGATATGCGGCTATAAATGAGCGTACTGACCAGTCTGCAAATCTAGATCGGTATTCTTTTACGGGCTGATTACGGACAAGATATATATGTGCCCAATGGTTATCTCTTGCCACCATTTTACCTTTTTTTTTTCTGGCTCAGAAATGGGTAGAATATTCCATCGGGAGAGCGATGAACCAACCGAGGAATGTACTATCATACTATACGTAGACATAAAATGACCTCGGGCCGCAGTCTCCAAGACTAGGGCGTGGGCGTGGGCGTGGATCCACCGCGCCCTGTGGGGCGATCCGCGGAGTTTCCAGTGTTTTAGTCCTCAGTCATCATTTCCAGACATACAGATCCTAGTCATAGCACACGCCATGCATTTTGGCTAAATCTTTTGACACTTTAGTCGAGGGTGAATCTCTTCTAATGCACAAAGCCTGCGCCCTGATCATAAATAGCCCAAAAATCGATATATATAAAATCCATACTGTGTACCCTTGAAGATATGTACATCCTCAAATATCTTCATTCTAATTGATACGTTCCAGTTACATCACCAAAAAAATGGCCGAACAATCCTACGATCCGAATGACTTCCTCCCAACAGCATTCCAACAAATAGACACTGCTACAGGCCGGTCCACTACCAACGCCCTCAAGGCATCTCGACTCAAATTGAGCCTCACTACGAAGCTGAAACCCGTTCCCTCACCCGATTCGGAGGATCTTCTTGCTCACAGAGTATGCACTGATCATATGATTGTTGCTTGCTGGACAACTCAGCACGGCTGGGATGATCCGGAGATGGTCCCTTTCGCTCCAATCTCCTTGTCGCCGACAGCTAGTGTCTTGCACTATTCCACTTCTTGCTTCGAAGGCCTCAAGGTGCATCGTGGATTTGATGACAAGCTTCGCCTTTTCCGACCGGAATATAACTGTGCACGCATGGTGGCCTCGGCCCGACGCGTCTGCCTCCCCGAGTTCAATCCGGAAGAACTGTTAAGCCTGATCAAGAAGCTCTGTGAGGTCGACGGCCCTAAATGGCTTCCAAAAGGCCGCCACGGCGAGTCCCTTTATATTCGCCCGACTCTGATCGGATCGGATTCGAGCCTGGGCTTTCAGGTACCTGGTGAGGCGTTATTGGTCATCCTGCTGTCATATTGGCCAGCTTCTACCGGTCCATCCAAGGGCCTCCGCCTACCGTGCAGCGACGAGGATGCAGTTCGCTCTTGGCCAGGTGGTACTGGATCCGCTAAGATCAGTGGCAACTATGCTCCTTCCTTACCGATGCAAGGTGAAGCTCGGAGGCGTGGCTTTGACCAGGTTCTATGGTTGTTCGGATCGGAGGGATACATTACGGAGGCTGGTTCCGCAAATTTCTTCACTATCTGGCGGAATTACGAAGGAAAACTACAGCTTGTCACTCCTCCATTGACGGATCATCTTATCCTAGCGGGAGTCACCAGACAGAGTATCCTGGACTTGGCAATGGAGAGATTTGTCGAGACAGCACGTTCTAACTACGGATGCGAACCTTTAGAGGTACTCGAGATTATGCTCACTGTCTCTGATCTTCAGAATGCCTCCCGTGATGGAAGTCTGTTGAGTGCGTTTGTTGTCGGCACTGCCTGCTTCATGCAGCCCGTTGTCCATGTCCAATATGGGGAGGCTGGGATAAATATTCCCGAAGAGAGCGTTCCCCATGTGTCAATGATGCGCCAATGGATGAAAGATATCATGTTTGGTTACGAGGAAAACACATGGGCGTGTGAGGTTACGGATGAGTAGGTATAATTGTTGAGAGTTTCTGCTCTGTGTACATAGAATTCCAAAGTCCATGCTCCGCACGACCTACACCCGCGGATAAGAGAGATCTATTCCACTCTCAGGGTCCGTGGTATCGTGGTCATGCAATATGTCAAATTGCGAATCATGCTGCTGCCTGAAGGAAGCGATCCACTCTGGATTATCTGCGATCGTTTGATTCCATGAATCTTCGGAGTCATATAATAGACGCCTCGCTTGGTCTTGGAACATTTCATCGGTGGGAACAACACCTAGTATCATCTGTTGCCGTGCATACCGACCAAGATGTTGAGTTAAAAGCTCCGTGAATGTGCCCAATGGCCTTTCACCGGTGGCCTGAAGATGCTGAAACGAAGATGTCAACTGAGCCTCATCTTCCACCGCTTGCGCTCGTCGCGAGATCTGAGCCAAATGATCTTGAACGCTAGCATTCGTCGCCGAAAAGGGCACCACGGTTTTTGATTCCGACGAAATAAGATAGGGAGGTAGAGAATTGGTGAGCATTCCGGCGATGGATGGAGGGAAATCGTGATCTCCCCGCCACTCATTCATCGTCAGGCCTTCACGAAAGTGTGCTGCTAGATGCTCGACCCTTTCGTTCCAGTCATTTAAACGGCAATCACAGAAGCCACAGCGTGAAGCTATAACCGGCTCGGGTATTTTCCATGTATCAATAAGAGGCAATATATCGAGGCGGTGGACAAGCCGGAGATGTTGTACAAGGTGATCCTTCCGTCTAAATGTGCGACAGCATTGCGTATAATTGTGCTGGGCGAGGTGTTCAGGGGATGGGTCTAGACAAGAGCAAAAAGCACAATGTCTCCTTCCGGTGCTCGGGGAAACTGGGGCCCCTCCATCAGGGGCACATACCCAACCCCCTAGGTTCAGATGAAGAGTTCTCTCGTGTCGGGACCAATCATGCTTGGTTTTGAATGTATCGCAGCAAAACGTGCAGGGGAAGACTCGACGTTGACTAGATATGGTTGAGTTTCTTGCCAAGTTCGTACTCTTCTGGACACGTGAAGGACGATCATCGTATGATTGCGCTGCCAGGGGGTTTCTCGCCGATGCTGACTGCCTTGAGCCAGAGGAATGCCAAGATGATACACTATTTCCGCTGTTGGAACTAGCCACAGAAACAGGTCGGCGGTAGTGCGAAAAGGAATCAGGAGTCGCTGTTGGTTGTCCTCCAGTCAGAGGGGATTCGGAGCTGATGTTCTCCGACCTGTTCACAGCCTGGATGATAGCAGACATAGATGCTGGCTCATCTTCGGGTGGGGAGTCGTGCCATCGTTGCAAGGGGTCAAAAGTAGGTGCATGGATGGGGATAGGCCTTGCGTCCGTCTTCCGCCCAAATTTCTTGATATCGTAGCGGCTCCTTCTTCTAGGAAGACCGACAGGTGAATTAATACTTACCACTTGGGCTTGATTCTGATGTGTCTGAGATATGGCTAGGGGAGGGACTGGAGAATCGGTGGCTGGGTTTTGTTCTGTCCAGGACTCCCCTAGTGGCGTAGAAAATGATATTGGGAACGCAGACATCGCAGAGAAGTTTAGATCCTGGTCCAGTGAGCTTGGCATGGACCATGATTGGGTATCTTTGTCCAGGGAATGAGTAAACCAGTCGGGCGCCGAAGCGGATTGGACCTCAGAGTTAAGAAACTGGCCGTCTATCAGACCAGATACTGTCGTGTGTTGAGCGGCGAAAGGGCCATAGGTAGCTGTGCCCTCGGGAGAGGAAGCTCTCAATATTGAGGCCATACCCACTGATCCTACTCCTAGGAGTATAGTGAGTTGTCCGATCGGTCAAAGTCAAAAGGATATCATATGTATTAAGCCCACCTTGCAGAGCATCATGGAAGTCTTCGAAGTCGGAAGGCTTGGTGGTTTCGGGAATGAATGAGCTAGAGCTCATTGTTTTTGAGGAATTTCTACTCGTCAAGTTCCAAAATCGGTACTTGTGTCTGATCATCCAATCTCGAGTATTTTAGTGGAAGGTTTGGCGACAAAGTGCACGCGGGGACTCTCCAAGCGGAACGGTGCAACGGCCTGAGGCAGCCAGTACGTGTCGGAACAAGAAACAGCCCGTATGACTAAGAATGTCGCCCAGGGAGCATTTTTGGTCTAGCGGTATTATGCTCCATCTGTGTTCGACAGTACGCTCTCGATGATTTTATCACGGAGTCATGTGACTCGAACCCAAGCCATAACTATGAGAGTTTCCCATGGCGTTCAGTAAAAATATACATGTTGTGATACATGATGTGATCGTAGGGTTGAGTTGAAATGAATTTTAGCAACTAAGAGTAATGTTCAGATCTAAACAGGCGGATGATGTGTTCAGACAATAAAGACTACCTTCTTCGAGTCGTCGTATCTATCTATATTTAATACTGCCGTGGTTATCAAACGCTCTAGATACTGCGAGATCGTCAATGCCACGCCAAATCTCTCATAATAACGGTAAGCCGGGGACCTACCTACCTTAGTTAACACTCCCGGCACCTTAGTCATCTCTAGTACAGCCCGGAAGTGCTCCGCCTACCTAAGCCAGCCTCCGAGTCCGAGGCACGTCATTCGTGGATAGGTGATCGTGAGGGCATTTAGCCGAACACTCGTCGACAGATCGGTCGGGTCTCCCGTTAGGCTAGATAGCTGGCAGAGGGGATCAGCCTTCTAGCCTCTACTGTATCGTACATACGTTCAAAATATTGCCGGTCACATCAACGGGTCGGTAAATTCGGTAATCTTACTACGAAAATGCCAATCCAAAGAGGAAGGAGAAAGATCTCGAGGCAAGTGTCCAGAAGGCCAAGACGATAGCACATCCAAGCTTGATTTCAACTCCTAATTCAGCTACGGAGGAGGCTGGGATTGTAGGGACTCCGAGCAGATTGTCTGTGGCATCCGAATAGCAGTTCAGTAGTATTTATTTGTAAAATTTGAAGGAATAAATTTAGAGTTGAATAGCTTCAAACTTTGCGTTGGGCTATAGAATTATTGTTGGGTATCGGGGGACCAACACCCGGAGCGGTGTGGTGCGGACAGGGTACACCGGGGGCCTAATGTTGTTTATTCAGACGATATCTTGCGACTGGCCTCGTTCTATGATGGCCCCTTTCTATTGGTCAGATACCTAATACCAGTCAATACCTGGAACCGGTCTAGAACCGACACTATTTTTGTATAGAATTCCGACGTAAGCGTCTGTGCCCGCCCTGCATGCATCTACTGCGAACTACTGTAGTACCACCGGTCAACCCGATTTAGCAAATTGATATAACCCTGAAAATTAAATTCTATCATTCTAGTCTATCCACTTTCGCTCCAGCCCGACACAAACTTCAAAAAAAGAGAATCCAACAGAGTAACGACACATATTTTCACTGATTCAGCTTATTTTGAAAGGCCATTGTATACACGCTTCAGGCAGAATACTGTCTGCTGCACATGATCTAGACGTGCAAGAGCGCGAAAACGGCACCAAGTACAGCCATGGCTCCCTTAGGAGTGCTGAACTGAGACGACGCAGCCCCAGTTGACTGCACAGTAGTGGCGGAGGCACTGGTGGATGAAGCGTCGGAAGAGGTGGAAGACGCGGTCGTGGAAGACGAGGAAGAAGAAGAAGAGGTGGTGGAGCCTGTGATTAAAGAAATTGTATTAGTATAATCGCCTTGTGATCGTGTGGGGTTGCATCATGCCTGAGGAAGACAAAGGACTAGTTGACGACGTGGTTGTTGAAGACGCCGAGGATGTAAGGGTAGAGGAAACGGATGTAGAAGTGGTCGTACTGGATGTCGTGGAAGAAGAAGTGGAGGAGGAGGAAGTGGTGGTAGAGGTGGTGGTGGAAGAAGAATAAGAAGAAGACGAGGATGTGGTACCATCATCCGAAGCGCCCTTCTTGACAGTGAAAATGTCACTGACGGCGAGCTGGCCAGAAGAATCAATTATCTGGATCTCGTAGTCATCTCTAGAACACGGCAGGATATTATTAGTACTGTTATTTTCTGTCCACCCACTCAACCTTCTACATACCCGTTGGAAATGCTAGGGTTAGGCTGGGTCGTGTATTCGCCAGCAGAGGTCTTGACGTTATCTGCCAATTTGGTCTGGAAGGAGCCATCCTGGTTTCGAAGGATGATGCTGATTACCGAGGGATCACTGGAATCACTACTGAATTTGATAGTTTTGGCAGTAGAAAAATCCCACACCGTGTTTGATGACGGGGTAGTGACGGTGATGGCAAAAGCCGACGAGAGGAGGCTCAGGGCGTAGATGGTGAATGAGTAGCGCATTTTGATTGAATGGAATTATTGAATTTCTTGAGAATGTGCTAGAGGGAATGTCATACCATCTCCCAGGAGAATCCTCATATATATTCGGTCGATAGACTGGGAAACAGTCTGTCGAACGATCTACATACAGGAATCAGCAACTGTCAGCTGAAGCTGAGCCCATTGGGAGTATGTAATGCGAGATAATCCAAGCCTTGCACAGAAGCAGGATATGACCTCTAACACGAGCTGAGCCTCGTATGGAGAAACTACTGAGAAAACTCCAGGGGCCTTCCTGGTGCCCACGTAGAGTGCGCACTGAACCTCTGGATCGGCGACCCGCTCTGTTGCGTTGGGTCCATCAAACTGAGCATTGCACCTTATCTTTCCAATCAAGTTCCCAAACCAACCTGTGACCTGCGGTCCTTAAAAATAAACCATTGAATTTCTAAGCAAGGGCTATATAATGTAAGCGCTAGTTGAGCGTTGAGAAGTGCAGTAAACACGGAGTATACCGATAGAGCTCGAATATCGAGATTGTCATATTTCTTTTTGGAATATATTATTATTGTATTATATCGTTTCTTACAGCCGTGAATGAATACCGGTCATGACTAGTAAAATTCACCAGATAAGCTAGATCTTTATAGGGTCTTACTATATTATACTCACTGTAATAGTCAAAGGTGACTGTCGAATTCTGCTCTAGGTAGGGAGTTTCCAAGTAACCAAATATATCTCTTATTTTCTATGCTAATTCACGAGATATAATAGGCAAACAATAGTATTAAACATACGGAGTATCTAGTCTATAGTAAAGCTACTCTAAAAAACTCTCAAAAAAAAAAACAAATTCAAACTCAAACAAACGTCGTACAGGAAGCATGATCATAACACAGGAAGTGGCGGTCTAAAGAATTAGAGGGAGACAGACGTAGGACGTGGTTAATGCAGCCGTGATCATCAATGTCCGTATCTCCCAAGACAGACTGAATAAAGAAGTCCCAGCGCTGGTCGAAGTCGTGGAGCTTGCTGAGGATGTTGAGGACGTTGATGTTATCGATGTTTGGGTGTGATCTCCACAAATGTTGGTGCTTCGGTTCAGACTTTCAGTGGGATAGTACACCCTAGGCCCTCCATCCGAGCTGAGGTCCACTTTAAGATTTCCGCTTGAATCAGTTACAAATGTTTTGCAAGACAAGAGCTCAGTCACATTTTGTCCGCCTGAGAATCCTGTGCCGTCCGAGCCAAGTGTGATTTTGGTGCTGGCTTTGGTGGCTGGCTTGGCTCCCAGGTTGGATACGACGCTCACGACCTGGTTACCAGCAAATCCTTTACGCACGGCCAAGATGTTTGATGAGTTGTAGATCGGCAGGGAGAGGTACGACAGATAGTCGCTGCCTGACTTCGGCGCGACCGTGTACTTTTCTCCATCGCTGCTCGCATACGATCGAATGCGATTCAACAATTGGACTAGCAAAGGTAGGGAGGACGAATTCATCGAGTATTTGGTAAGCCAGAGAGCCTCCCGGTTGATGGGGTTATACCCACCCGAGAGGTGCTGTTCTTCGCCGTAGTAGACTGCAATGTTTTTATTAGTGTCTCTGGCTTTCATTTCCATCGGGGGACACAACATACGGATGGGGATACCGTCAGCGAGCATGCTGATTGTGAGAATGTTGCGAGCCAGCTAAGCAGGAGTGAAAAAGTCAATACGTGCTGACGAAATACTCGATGCAGTCAACTTACTGATATGTCTGACGTATATGAGCCAAAGCGAGGGACATCCTGATTCGATGTGAAAGTTCCGAGGGCTAGTACGTCGTCGCATTGTGTCCTGATGAAGTCGATAGACTTTACGATCCTGTTCAGGTCTCCGTTGGTCGTGTTGAAGGCCTCCGTGAGGATAAAATACCTAAAAAGTGTCAGCAAGCCCCTTTTATTTATTTCCTTGAGCCACTCACAACGGATAATTCAACAGCCCGGTTAGACTGGGCTGCAGAGGGCAGTATCCGGATGCGTCTCTTGTGGCGCCTTCGCCCATGGTGAAAACCCCCGCTGACTTGCTGAAATTGGAGAAAAAAGCGGGTGGAATGTTCAAGACACTGTCGATTCGCAAGCCATCAACTACAAAGAATATCTGTTATTAAATCCGTTGGGGGAGATATGAAACGTATAGACATACTGGAGTAGTTTGAAACCAACTGTGAAACCCAGGTTCCCAGAATCTGCTGAACTTCCTGGTCCTCATTTCGCAAATCTGGAAGCGATATGGTGTTGTCGCCCATCCAACACTATTGAAGGCTTAGCAATGCTCTCATAACAGGCGATGGCGGACTTACATCCAGAACACAGGTTTCATTTGCAGGGTCCTCAGAAAGTAGTTTGTAGTCGTGGAAATACTTCTGATCATTGAAGGGGTTAAACGTGCTGTAGTCGACGGTAGAGGCATTTCCAGCCCAGGCCATGTCACCAACGACAATGTCAAGCATCAAGTACTAATTTTTCAGGTCAGTCTCGTGGGTAGACAAGGCACCCGGCGGACTTACCATGCCACGCGCGTGCAACGCCGTGGATAACGCCCGGAGGTCATCGGGGGTACCAAAATGGGAGTTGATGGAATACAGGTCATTAGGCCAATACCCATGGTATGCTTCCATTCCGACAATTGTTAGTTCTCTACATCCGTTGAAAGTCAAGATGACAATCCATACCTGAGAGATCCGCCGTGCGAGTTGACTCCTGGCTTTGCACTGGAGAAATCCAAACTGCATCGAACCCGAGTTCCTGGATATAATCCAGTTTATTGATGATGCCCTGGAAACTTCCACCACAGTAGTCTCCGAGTCCTGTGTTACAAGAAGCGGTGGTTGAGTTATCGGACCGAGCGAAGCGATCGGTGACCACTTGGTAGACCGACCGACCGATCCATTGGTCTCGGGAAGCCGCTTGTACTGTCCCAATGGCAGCAACAACCACCAAAACCTTACACCACCACCACCGCATTGTGGGTGGCGTTTGCATGAGGGGTTGAAGGAGTATCAAATGACGGATGGAGTCAGAGACAATGCAAAGGTAGCCTTACTTAAATTAATTGACAATGTCATGTAACTATGTAATATGTTGGATGGAAATGATCTACAGCAAGGGGACGTGTGTAATGATACCGTATACGTAATACATATACATAGATCCAACTTGTACCGTATTTATATAGATTAATGATCTGCCGTGTATTGTGATCTGTCGGCCCGATCGGTAGGATCAATCCCGTCCCGTCTCGAACCCACTCCATCCCAATCTGAATCGAGGGCACTGATCGCTTCCGACGGCAGATGAGCGGGCCCCGGTGGGTTCGGGAATGACTTGTCCTACCCTCGAGGCCGCGCTAGGGTGGCTGGACCCGATATTTGACGATCATTGTCCGTGTTGCTTTAGCTTGCTGTCCTCGGAGCGGAGGAGCCGCATGGTTGATTGAATCTGGCCCGATTTCTTGGGACAGGATTTGCGTAATATTAGCGTTGGGTTATTTACCTTTCCCCTTTACTCAATAGTCTTCCTGTCATTCCATGATAATACGTGTTTCCCATGACGAGATATGGTGATCACATAAGGGATCTAAATATGACAGCTGAGATTTGTGCGATTGTGGGTCTGGAAGGTATCAGTGGGGTCAGATAAGGAGGTTTTCAGCCTTCCCGCTGAGACGCTGACTGTTTGACCATCTAGCCCTTCAACTAATTGGTTTGACAGCGAAGTATTAGCAAATTCAGCCAAGCCAGGTCAAGCGGAAAGTGCATAAATTGCCGATCATCAACTAGCGGCAGGGACGGAGTGACCGTGAGCAAAAGCAAAAGAAAAGAAAAAAAAACAATAGAGGACAAAAACGAGACGCAACAACGAGCCTTGCCCTTATCATCATATCCACCTTTCTCTCTCAACGTTTTTTATAGGTCAGTCCTGTATCAGGTATGACGTGTTCTATCTTCAACGAGGCGGGATACCCAATCTGGGATAATTTACAGTTTAAGGTCGATGATATATGTACTTACTGCATGAGTCGTCTTGAAAACTCGTATAGCCTTGCAATAAACACGTAGAGATCATTCTCCACCATATAAGCAAGCTATCGAACAAAGACCCACTTCGTATGTTGGGTCAGCCCTGTACATACAGTAGAGCACTCCACAGGTCCTATACCGACGCATGTCAGATTATCTACCTATCTATGAGACATGATACTTCCTCCCTGGGCCCTAAGCCTGGCCTAGATGCCCGAACAATGCCCACCAAATATGCCGTAAGTCAGCTTGAGATCCACCTTCCGAAATTAGAACCATTGAACCGCTTCGCGTGAGTGTGGATTGCTGTGGGTTGAGGCTGTACAGCAAGGCTGGTTTGGGTCTCCGGTGGTTGGTCTAATTCCTGTGTCCATGCTGATTTACAAAACAGCGATTGGTATTCTCGTGCTCAGAGTTCATTATTGCATTGGCCTGGCCAGCTCTGAAGTCTTCATTATCTTTCACATGCTTCTCTTGCGCATCCGTGCCCTATGAATCGTTCAGTATCTTGGTGCCTATGAGTTTTCCTTCTCTTCCTGGTATGCACTTTGTGGTCGTATTTTTTTCTTACAGTTGAGGCTCGAACAGCGTGTTCTGTGATTGTCACCATAGTGGCATTCACTGTGCGGAATGGAGTTGCTCGCTTCAATCACCCATTACCTTGCGATTGTTGCAATATGTATACGGGTTGCACAATCCCTGCCATATCTTCCAGAGGAAGCAAACTGGAATCTCAATCAGAACCAGACAGCGACAAACCCTCTCGACTACTCGGGTCAGTGGGATGGCCACACATACAACCCCTCGCCAGAGAACTGGCGGTTCCCCTTTACACGATATTTCTTGACAGATTTGTTAATGGGGACCCGAGTAACGATAATGCGAATGGCACACAGTGGGAACATGTCTTGACCTCCAACGAGTTCCGCCATGGTGGCGACGTTCTTGGGTTGGTCGACACGTTTGATTATCTGCAAGGAATGGGGATCAAGGTGCGTTTGTTGCTTCAGGAAAGTTGAATGTGAAGAATATATTAACCATATTCAGGGCGTCTATCTCGCTGGAACACCATATATCAACTTCCCCTGGGCTGCGGATGGATACTCCCCACTTGACCTGACTTTGCTGGACCACCACTTTGGTACAATTGAGGACTGGCGCACAATGATATCCGAGGCGCATCGACGGGGGCTTTATGTTCTTTTCGATAATACCTTTGTCACGTATGTGTGATTAATCTGCGCAACCTCCGATGTCGTTTGCTGATTACGGATAGAATGGGCGATCTTATCGGTTTCCAAGGTTTCCTGAACAAGTCCGCGCCGATCAATCCCAACGAGTACGACTATGTATGGAAGTACGACCGTCGATACTGGGACTTCCAGCCTGGAAATGAAGTTGAGAGTGAATGTCCCTGGGAGTATCCTCGGTTCTGGGATGATGACGGGACCGGTTTGACCACTACAACCCTTGGCCCTTCATGCCGGGAAAGTGAATTTGATCAGGTAACATTTACTTTCTTTTGGTATTGGGCATGGCTGACCTCTACAGTATGGAGAAGTTGCTGCCTTTGGAAACTACACCGAATGGGAAGGGCAGATATCCAAATTCGCATTTGTGCAGGATCGTCTCCGGGGATGGCGGCCAGATGTGCTAGCCAAGATCAAACACTTTTCGTGTCTAACCATCACCATGCTTGATATCGACGGATATCGCGTTGACAAAGCTCTACAAGCTACCCTTGACTCCCTTGGAGAATGGTCCGAGTACATGCGGGATTGCGCCAAGCAGGTGGGAAAGGACAATTTCTATATTCCCGGAGAAATTGTCGCGGGAAACGCCTTTGGCTCGCTTTACATCGGCCGGGGTCGCCAGACAAATCAAACCATCTCCAATATGACGGAATCTTTCATGATGACGAACAAGACAGACAAGTCAGATGAGGATCTTTTCTTGAGACCTGCGCAGAGGTCCGCGTTGGACGGGGCGGCGTTCCACTACACATTATATCGTGGTCTGAGCCGGTTTCTAGGGTTCATTTTCCCTCTCACTACTTTCGGTTTACGCAAGCTAACACCATCGCATTCAGGCTAGACGGTTCCTACACTGCCGAAGGCGACCCGCCAGTCAACTTTGTGGAGACCTGGAATGGTCTTGTGGAAACGAACGATATGGTCAACACGAACACTGGCAAGTTCGATCCTCGCCACCTGTTTGGTGTCACGAATCAGGATGTCTTCAGGTGGCCAGGGATCAAAAACGGGACCCAAAAGCAAATCTTGGGCCTATACGTCGCTTCATTGCTTATGCCTGGAATCCCCATCCTCTCCTGGGGCGAGGAACAGGATTTCTACGTACTGGACAACCAGGCTGACAACTATATCTTCGGTCGTGGACCCATGTCATCTGCTCAGGCATGGCAGCTGCACGGATGCTACAAGCTGGGGTCATCGAAATACGTTGATTTCCCGCTCGACCGCTCCCTGACCGGATGTGAAGATGATGCCGTCAGTCTCGATCACCGCGATCCTTCTCACCCAGTGCGAGGCCTCATCAAGATGATGTTTGAGATGCGTCAAAACTATCCCGCCCTAAATGATGGCTGGTACCTGCAGCAATTGTCCAACCAGACGTTCGACATCTACCTTCCCGGCAGTAATGGGACACCAACCGAGACTGGCATGTGGAGTGTCATCAGATCACGCTTTGTGGATGCGCAGAATTTCGATGGTCAAGGCCAGGGGAATCAGAGCGTCTGGCTGGTGTATTCTAATGACAACAAAACAGTCGAGCACCAGTTCAACTGCAGCAGTAAAGACGCCTTGATCTCGCCATTTCCCGCCGGAACAACCGTCAAAAACCTCTTCCCGCCGTTTGAGGAATTGACCCTGGCCAACAGCTCTATTACGCTTGGGTATGATTACTGCTCCGAATTTGATTCGTGTTATTGACAATGATGTAGATTTGAAGGGTCTGACGTTCCCAACGGATGTCATGCCAACCTCACTATTCCAGCCTGGGGTTTCAAAGCCTTTGTTCCGAAGGATAAATTCGTTCAGCCTTCCCCATATATAACACGCTTCTCCCCAGGGCATGATGCTCGACTTGTACCCCAGGGAACAAGTGGGGAGACGGTGCGGATTGGTTTCGAGTTCTCTCAGGAAATGGATTGCAGGGACATCACCAATTCTCTGACGATCACGTCCAAGGCGCTTAACGACGAGAGCCCGCAGCTTGACACTACCTCGGTCTCTTGTAAATCTATTGAGGAGACAGATGTTGCAACATGGCCGGGGGCACTCACTAGCGTTTTCAGCTACGAGGTAGACTTGAGCAATGTCTTTCCAGGGGTTCACAGAGTCACGCTTAGCAACGTGACCACAGCAGACGGAAATCAATCCACGGGTGTGAGTATATTCCTCCCTAAAGAGGTCGAGAAAGTCACAATACTAATTAAATCCGGCAGTCCGTCGACCACTTCCTTTTCCGTATCGGACAGATAGACAATCCGATGGTCTGGCCACAGTTGGCCAACTACAGTAGAACGCTACTGTTCGACAACCCGTCGTCTGAGACTGAGCCATTATCAGTAACGCCACAGGCCCCTGGTGCGGACATGTGGCGATACTCGCTGGACTTTGGAGCTACATTCAGTGCCTGGATGACATACACCGGCTTCAACACGTCGATTCCCGGCAAAAACTGGACCGGCACTGCGAAACAGGCTTGGGAAGGAGAACATATCCTTACCCAATACTGGAGCAAGTTGACTGGAAGTAGTGCTCACTGGCAGCATGGAGACACACAATGGGCATACAAGCCCCCACGTCGCTTCCCAAATCTTTTCATCGAAGGCGAGTTCAACCAGTTCGGATATGACGCTGGCTATTCCAACAAAATGGCTCTTAGCAATGTCACTGGTCGGTGGGAAATCCACTTCATGGGCGAATGGCCCGTGCAAGTCGCATTCAATGCCTGGGGATTAAACGAAGACGGCATACCTGATCAAACACAGGTATTTGGGGACATCGATGGAGACAACGTTCTGGATCAGGTCCCTCCAGTCACGCTGCTGAGCAATGTGTTCAACGTCACAATCCCACCCCCTTCACCCTACCTTTCCTTCAAACTGTCGGTGAATGACGGCGATCTTAAGGTCTACGCTACGCCCACGGGATCCAGATGGGTTCAGCTGGCGATCTTTATCGTACTAGCGATTGTGCCCGTCGCCACTGCTATCGGTGCGGTGTATGTGTACCTGAAGGCATTTTACCAGGTCAAATTCAACCAAATTGGTGTCACCGAGAAAAGATCAAGCTTCGTTCCACTGGCGAGCGTCTTGCAAAAAGTGACCCATCGATCCAATGACAGGGAATCCAATACCGGACTTGCTCTAACCAACGTGGGCCCTCTCCAATCTGAAAGCGGAGGCGTCGTTGCTGCCACGGTAAACACCCGTCGACGAACAGTGCTCATTGCAACGATGGAATACGATATTGAAGACTGGGGCATTAAGATCAAAATCGGCGGTCTCGGTGTGATGGCCCAGCTGATGGGGAAACACCTGACCCAGCAGGACCTCATATGGGTGGTCCCTTGTGTTGGAGGAGTTGACTACCCTAAGGATGATCCCCGTGAGCCGATGGTGATTACCGTTCTTGGTAATGAATACCAAGTGGATGTCCAGTACCATCGGCTGCACAACATCACGTACGTCTTGCTAGACGCACCTGTGTTCCGAGCTCAGTCCAAATCAGAGCCGTACCCTGCCCGCATGGATGACCTGGATTCGGCTATATTCTATTCCAGTTGGAATCAATGTATTGCTGAAGCTATCAGGAGATTTCCGGCCATCGACCTCTATCACATCAATGATTACCATGGCGCTGCTGCCCCCTCTATCTTCTACCTCGCACAATTCCATGCTGCTTGTCTCTGCACAATGCCGAATTCCAAGGACTCTGGCCAATGAAAACTCCACAACAGAACCGAGAGGTTTGCAGTGTATATAACCTTGACCATACGTTGGTGAAGAAGTATGTACAATTCGGCGAGGTGTTTAACCTTCTTCATGGAGCTGCCAACTATCTGAAGATCCACCAAAACGGATTTGGCGCTGTTGGTGTCTCCAAGAAATATGGCAAGAGATCGTACGCCAGATATCCTATTTTCTGGGGTCTTAAGAACATTGGAGCCCTGCCAAATCCCGATCCATCTGACATCGCGGAGTGGGATCACAACGCAAACAACAATCTCGAGGACGTTATCATCGATGCAGAGTTTGAAGCTAGTCGTGCATCACTCAAGAGACAAGCGCAAGAATGGGCGGGGCTAGAAGTTGACCCAGAAGCCCAGCTATTTGTATTCGTCGGTCGTTGGTCCATGCAAAAGGGCGTTGATCTGATTGCAGACATCTTTCCCTCCATTTTAGACGCTCACCCAAAGGTCCAGTTGATGTGCATTGGTCCAGTCATTGATCTCTATGGAAGATTTGCCGCGTTGAAACTGAATCGACTCATAGAGCTCTATCCGGGGCGGGTCTATTCTAAACCGGAGTTCACTGCACTGCCGCCCTTCATTTTCAGCGGCGCTGAATTCGCCTTGATTCCTTCGCGTGATGAACCATTTGGTCTGGTGGCCGTGGAATTCGGACGGAAAGGAGCGTTGGGCGTGGGATCACGGTAAGACCGACCTGGCTTGAATCCACCAACAGTGCTAACTTATGTTTCTTTAGTGTTGGTGGTCTTGGGCAGATGCCAGGATGGTGGTACACAATGTAAGTTTCCTTCTCTCACGATATGTTCAAACTAACCTGTTCTAGTGAGTCTATGACTACCAAACATCTCATCCAACAGTTCAAAACGGCCATCACCGACGCCCTAAAATCGTCACAAGAGACACGAGCGCTCATGCGTGCACGATCCGGGAAGCAGCGCTTCCCCGTAGCCCAATGGGTTGAGGATCTGGAAATCCTACAAACCACTTCAATCGAAAAGCACGCCAAGTACTCTAAACGCAATGATCGCAGTTCATGGAGGATTTCCCGGGGCAGCACCCTTGTCCCAGAAAGTGTTCGCAAAGTCTCGTCGAGCTCGAACAACAGCCGCGAACATAGCCGATCACGCAGCTCCACCGTGTCTGTCTCGCCAAGCAGGCCGATCACGGCTGAAATGAGACTGTCTGGACCTCGACCAGGCCTTGAACACTTCCTTTCGCCGACAAATTTGTCTTCTAATCTCAACACGTCCGACAACGAGTTCGACTCTGACACAGACCCAAGACGAAGACCCTATTCCACCAGTCCTCTCGCAGATTCGCGGATTGTTTACTCTTCGGTAAGCGACGGAGAAGATCTTGAGCCCATTCCTGGGGCCGTCCAAGAGGACGGCAGTGTTCGTCCATCGCCACTTGGGACACCTAATTTTTATTTTGCTCGATCCGGTGCCAGCACACCAGTTCACGGTGGGGGACCAGAAGACGGTCTGCTGGGCCGAAGAGATGCAAGGGAGTCCATGATGAGTCTGGTCAGTGTCGATGGTATCGTGAAGGAGAAACAACATTACAACCTCCAGAAAGTTGATCCATTTTTCACGGATGCGAACAACGAGTACGCGGATAAATTTGTGAAGAAGCTTGCGGATCTGAATGGCAAAAACTCCGAAGACAAGCTCTGCATCGAGGAGTTTCTCGAGAAGAGTGAAAAGGACTGGTTCAATCGTTACCGCGAAGTCAAACTGGGCAAGTCCCCTTTGCCGTCGCCTGCTGCTTCTGTCTTTCGCTTCAAGGTTCATGAAACTGGTCGATCAGAGACCCCACCAATCCCTGGTCCAGTCGCAGACTTAAATGCCAGGCAATTCCTTCTCCCAAATGACTATGTTCCCCCCACGGGGTTGAAGCGTTTCATGTTGATGAAGCTCGGTGATTGGCCTGTGTACTCCATCTTCCTCGCTATTGTAAGTTCGAACCCTACCAAACTTTCGAACCCTACCAAACTTTCATTACAGAGGTTAACAACATCCTTCTAGGGCCAAGTTATTGCCTTGAACTCGTACCAGATCACACTCCTGAACGGTGAAATTGGAGAGACGGCCGAAAAGCTATACGTCCTAGCATCCATTTATCTTGCATCTTCGATCATATGGTGGATGGTCTTCCGTCTAGTCCCCTCAGTTTATGTGTTGACAATTCCGTTCTTTGTACGCTCACTTTACTCGACCTGGCTTACGAGGCTCCAAGCTAACTGTGCGCAGATGTACGGGTTTGCCTTTCTGTTTGTCGGCCTTGCCGGTTCCATCCACAACAGCACAAGTCAAACATGGCTACAAAACGTGGGAACCGGCTTGTATTCGTTTGCATCTTCGAGTGGTTCAATTTTCTTCGCTCTCAATTTTGGAGATGAAGGTATGCAACAACCCTTTTGGGGATTATTATAAATTATCTGACTTTCTTGTCCAGGTGGATCGCCTTTGAGGACTTGGGTTTTTAGAGCCACCGTCATTCAGGGCACACAGCAGTTGTTCATCAGCTTCCTTTGGTACTGGGGTAGCTGGATGGCAAATCTCAATCAAAAGGGTACCACGCAATTCAGCCTTGCCGTGACCAATCCGGGTGCTTTGCTCGGGATCGGAGTCGGACTTGCCTGTCTTCTGTGGCTGTTGGGAGCCCTGGTGTTCTTTGGACTGCCTGCATATTACAGACAAGCACCAGGTCAAGTGCCAACATTCTACCTATCGCTCTTTCGCCGTCGCATTATTCTTGTATGTCTCTCCCATTTCTCGCTCGAGCTAATTTCGATTCTGACGCTGTATTTTGCAGTGGTTTTTCTACATGGCGTTCATATCAAACTACTGGCTATCGGCTCCTTATGGACGAAACTGGCTCTACCTCTGGTCCAGCAAGCATGCACACGTGTGGCAAATCGTGCTCCTTGTCCTCTTCTTTTTCATTGTTGTCTGGGCAGCAGCTCTCTGGGTCTTTCATGTCTTCTCCAAGAGGCACGCCTGGTTCATCCCGATCTTTGCCATCGGTCTTGGTGCTCCTCGATGGGCCCAAATGCTGTGGGCCACTTCCAACATAGCCACGTACATCCCATGGGCCGGTGGTCCCATAGCTGGAGCTATCCTCGGCAGAGCACTCTGGCTCTGGCTAGGAGTTCTGGATTCCCTTCAAGGTGTTGGTGAGTTTCCTCTCGCTGCAAATAAAAACATAACACAAACTGATTCAGGTCAATACAGGGTTTGGAATGATCCTGCTCCACACAATGACTCGGTTTCACATCACCTTCACACTTCTAGCCACGCAGGTAGTCGGTTCCATTGCGACAATCCTCGCCCGCGCGACAGCACCGGATAAGTTAGGCCCTGGTGATGTATTCCCTGATTTCTCTGCTGGTGTCGCAGTGGGCTTGGGAAAGGCAGATTTCTGGGTCTGTCTGCTCTTCATGCTATCCATCAACGTGCTCTGCATATTCTTCTATCGCAAGGAACAACTCGCGAAACCTTGATCGCTGCTCCAACCTTGATTGCGTTTTCTTTTCTATTTTTTCTGTTTTGCATCCACTTGACATTGTTCGGCGTAGGTATTGAGATTAGAGGATTAATTATACTATAATGGAATGTATTTACTTAGGGGCGATGGACTTTATAGAGTAGGCTTTGTAAAGGTCGTCGCATGTTGTGGATTTGTATATAGTACATAAAAAAACTACCGGTTTATAGGTTCTGTAGGTGTGTAAACTTGATGTTCATGTTCATATGATGCTGAATTTGAAGTGACACTTCTAGTTCTACATCGAATTTATGTTGTTCCTTACTTTGAGCGGTTTCTCTTGTTTAGACTTCATTAAGGAACGTTTCCTGTTCGATTGAATTTTCTGTCAGGCAGAGTGGTCCCGATCACGGGAAAATTAATAATCTGAAACGGGAGAGCCTACGCCAATAGGACGAGGGCGATACCACCCCGAGCCTGATTAGTAACTATCATTATACGAGGTTTGGCGACCGCGCTCGCGCAGTTTGCCCCCCTTGCTATACGTGCGGAAGTCATAGCGTAAGCTGGCCAGTTCGCGCCGGGCCTTGCTTTCGGCATAGTAAGGCATTATCGACGCTTCCGTAATTTTTGATGGTGTGAACCGGCAGAAATTAGCCCTCCCGTAGGCGGAGCCAACCGCGATTCATCTCAAAATGTACTGATTGGCTGAAACCCGGACCGGCGACCGCTAGATTGCCCAAACGTACACAACTTTACTTATTACAAGTTTGACAAGTTTGATTTAAAAGGGTCCAGGGTCCGTTTTAGGCCTAGTCAGGGGAACATATTATTCCGACTCTGATATCACAAGGTATATATATTATGATGACGGTCCTGATTTATTTTGTAAATTGTCATTTTCTCGGATCATTATTCTTGCCACTCTTTTCAAGATACCACGACACTCGTTTATTCTCTTATTCCATTCTCTTATTCCATTCTCTTATTCCATTCTCTTATTCCATTCTCTTATTCCATTCTCTTATTCCATTCTCTTATTCCATTCTCTTATTCCATTCTCTTATTCCATTCTCTTATTCCATTCTTTTATTCCATCACCAATTCTCATCTATATCCAATGTCTCGGCTTTTATTCTCATTGGTCGCGGTCCTCTGCTTATGCACGCGCTGGGCGGTCGCTACTTTAACCTCGGGTGAAATTGCCAACTCTCTCAATGAATTAGCACAGCAAGGATTCGCCGCCAAGAATCTTGTGTTGGCAATCAATTCTACTGCGGACCCTGGTCCAATCTCGGTAAGTAGAGGTTTCAGGTCCTTTAGGTCTCGAATAACGGCTCATCATGAAATCCAGGATATCTATACCCAGATAGACACAATGGTCGCTGTGGTTCTAACAGATGTAAAATTTATGACGAACACGCCGATCATTACCGACCAGGCAGAGGAGCAGGATGTCTATGAAGGATACTCAAATGTAGGTCGAGTATATAAGAGAAGTTTATTGGAGTCGTTTATATCTAATGATGCTAGTTCGTGCAATCTCTTTTCGAGCTCATGGACGCCTTATCGAGCAGTGCAGCCCAGCTGAAATCCATCAACCAAACAACCAAGACCAAGATTCCCTCTGAAATTCGTATCTTGCAAAGTGCCGTCGACGTGAGTTTCTTAATTTTAATTCTTTGCTATAGCCATTAGATCGGCGATGAGATGCTGATACCTCGCAAGGCCTACTTCTATAATATCATCGGTCTCTTCCCAGCCAACAGCTCGTATAACGCCCAGGCCAATAACCAGAAAGCCCAGGTAGATATGCATTGCTTCCAGGCTGTCTGGGCATTTGATCTCAGTTATGGTAATAGTAATCAGGCGATTTTTCAAAAGCGCAGTGATAACTCCCTTCACTCTCGAAGGATGAAGCGCGGTTCCTTATGATTTTGCGCTATATCTACATTTGTCTATTACCCGATTGAATAGTTGGTGTGGTGAGGGCTCCTGGAGTCTTTCGCTCTCGCTCTTTGATTTGTGGGGGTTTTTGACCACTATCTGCTTATAAGCTTCCGGCTAGCTAGTCTTCTTCTTCTATCTATAATATATTAGCTATCTCCAAGTTCTCTCCTCTACTTCGCGTTAGTTTATTAGGTTATAAGCCTTAAAGATCTAAATAAATCAACTAGAGATAGTAGTTTATAGCTATAAGCTAGTATAATACTATTATTAAGCTATAATATATTTTACTAATATGATTCCTACCTAACTAGATTACCCACTACCTATTAAGAATTTCAAAATCGATTATCTCTATTAAAACCTATATAATTTTCTATTACTAACGATTCTTATAATAACTAATCTTATTCCTGATTCCCCTATACCTACTATTCCTAGGAGATACCTTACTATATAACGTAATTCCTGGTTGACCTACGCACCCGGTTGACCTACGCACCCCACCAAAAATCGCGTCCTCCTACTAACCCTTCGAATTCAACTACCTACTATGCCACCAATTCGCACTGAATCTAGCCATAAATTGGCTAATCAAGAGGGCAAGATCCTTTTAGCCCTATCCGACTTAAAAGAAGGCCGAATTCAATCTCTTCGCGTAGCGGCTAGGTTATATAAGATACTAGAGAGTATACTACGTACCCGCGCGTCTAGTATATAATCTCGCGTTGACTAGCGCCTAAATCGCCATAAGCTTACCTAATTCAGAGAGGATTCGCTTACTGTATAGATAATCTCTATAGATACGCGTAGGGTAGTCCCTAGACCCTCTATAGTACGAGATATAGCTAATATCCTACTAGCTACGCGTGATAACTAACTATCTACTACCGTTAGTAAGAATTAGTTATTGTCGGACTCTAGGCGGTGACCATAAAGTCATGGTTTATACACACAAGACGATAGGGTGCATAAGGATTGGTAAATACTCAATATAGTGTCTGAATACACGGTTATGAGTCTATCGGTCGTGCGCACTTCTATGAAGGAGAAGTACCACGATTGTGGAAGAGTACCACTGATCTAGAAGAGAGATCACAAAGGATGATAAAACTTGATTCAATTTAGTTAGGAAACATAGCAGTATTTATATCTTAGAAACATGGTAAAAGATCACATGAGAAAGCAAAGAGTATTAGAGTGTTAGATAGTCTCCTGCCTAGGTAGGCAATTCGGTGCGAGTATGTAATTCAATGTAAGATCGTTGAGGATCAATCTGATAGATCTTTATAGAGAAGATCTAGACGTAGAGAGGGGTTATGTGAGTGGGTCCTTCGTCATGTGACCCCACAACATCCATATGTTGACAGTTATTAATCTTTATTAACCGCCGCCCTAAGCTTCGTATACGCTTCTCACGAAGATACGATTACTAACGAGCCCTAAACGAAGATCCGAAATCGCTTCGGGAGTAGTTTACGACCGTATAGCGTATAATTAATAAGAAGGGTATATAACTAGAGGTATCTATAATTTCGATAAGACTAGCTTTATAATAGGCCTAATCTCTACGTAGAAGGTAGTTACTAGGGTAGAATACTATAGGCGGAGATCTATCCTATAACTAGGTAATCGTGAATAGGTTAGTACGATCGAAACTATATACGTAGATAGCTATTCGCTTCCACTATATATAATCTTTTAGGCTAAGGTCTATATATCTAGTTAGTTTAATAATCTACGTAAAGATTAGCGATTTAAGGTCTCTAATAACGGTTAGACTACCGATAAGATTAGTCTACTGTCAGCCTGAGTATGTGGGGGGTATACGGCCCCTGAACGACGACCTATGGTTATGTGTCCAGATAAAGCCAGAATACTGTGCTTAAGTACGTTTTTGGCCTAATGGTACAATGACCCACTTTTCTGGCCGACATCTACGCTAGTTATAGAAGATCTTTATACTATACACTAATACCCGCGTACGTGGTAGATTTCGCCTATTAATTCTTAATAGTTATAGTAGCTACCTTATACCCTAATTCGACAGAATCTATATAGAAAACGATATTATACTACTCTATATATCTACGTACTTATTATATCTTTTATAATCTCTAGATATTAGCTATTTTATAGTACTAAAGCGTATATATAGTCGCTTTATAAGCGATCTTACCCGTATAGGATATATCAGCCTAGTGGTACTAGCATGCTTAATAAAGGTTATAAAAGGCCGTAAACCCTACCTAGGTAATTAGTGAAACATCAGAGTCCTGACGTACCGACGTTCCTTATATCCTTATTTATGAAAGCTAAGGATGCCTATAGTGTATTTTTAGCCGATATAGACCTAGACCCACCCTATTTTCTAATATTATTAATATATAGATATTATAGGGTTATATAACGAAGGACCTACTTATATAACCCCTCTCTATATCTAGATCTTCTCTATAAGATCTATTAGATTAATCTTTAACGATCTTATATTAAATTATAAACTCGTATTAAATTACCTACTATCGGACTTTAGGCGGTAACTATAAAGTCGTGGTTATATACATAAGACGATAGTGTGCATAAGGGTAAATACTTAACGTAGTGTCTGAATACACGGTTATAAGTCTATCGGTCGTGCGTACTTCTATAAAGAAGAAGTACCACGATTATAGAAGAGTACTACTGATCTAGAAGAGAGACTATAAGGAATAATAAACTTAATTTAATCTAGCTAGGAAATATAGTGAAAGATTATATAAGAAAGGATAGAGTATTAGAGTATTAGATAGTCTCCTACCTAGGTAGGTAATTTAATATAAATATATAATTCAATATAAGATCGTTAAAGATTAATCTAATAGGTTTTACGTAGGAAAATAATAATATAGTTTATCGGAAGGAAAAGGGCTTAGTAAGTAATTATATAACTATATAATATAATAATATTAATATACCCCCTTAGTTCTCGATATAATAGTAGAATAAGAATAAAGTAAGAACTAAATAAGAGAAAAGAGAAAGAGAATAACTAGATAGGAGATAGTATCTTTATACCTAGTTATCTAATAAAATTATTATACTTCTATCTAGGTAGGCGCTTAGTAAGATTATTAGTAGGTATATTAGTAGTCTTTATCTATTAGATAGATAGGCGCTTTATCTATATCTCTTAACGAATCTATAAATAGTTAATATTTACGTAACGAAGATTAGTCTAAAAGATTAATCTCTCGCGATTTAATAGATTAACGGTTTACTTATTATTATAATTTAATACTTCTAGTTAGTTAGTATTAAATTCGATAAATAAAAAGAGGCGTTTAATCTAGTATAGCTATTTAGCTATATATAATATAGCTAGTAATTTAGCTTCTATAATTAATATAGTAATTATCTTCTACTTATAAGATTTCTACTTAATTAGACTACTAAATAATAAGAAGATAAAACCTTCTAATAACTTCCTATTAAGATTATTAGTAAAGCTTATATTAGACGAAGTAATAAAGATCTAGTAATCTAATTAGCTACTACTAAAGTAGATAGCTAGGTCTTTTATCCTATATAGGTAGGAAATTAGATAGTTAATAATAGCTAGATACTTCTTATTATAGTATATAAGAGATTTAGCTAGTAGCTAATTAGTAAAAGTAGTATTTAGTCTAGTTTATATAGTAGGGAAAAAGATTAAACTATATTTTTATTAGTATAGTTTAATAGTTAATTAGTTAATTTAACTAGAAATAATAAGATTAAGATATTAATTACTAACTAGTAATATATTAGGTAGTTTTCTATCTAGGAGATTAAATTTAGTAGCGATCTTTTTAATATAGGCTAATTAGTTTAGCTAGGTCTTCGCTACTATTAGTTATATATAATTCGAATACTAATAAATTAGATAAATTTACTATAGTTCTTTATCTTAAAGCGCTATAAGAGAAGTTACTTTATCTAGTAAGTATATAATCTCTTACTTTAGTAGTAAGTAGCTAGGAAATCGTTAATAAATACTATAATAACTATATAATCATTAGTATAAAGTGTAGGGTCTTTAGGATAGGATTTAAAGCCTAGTAAGAGAAGTACCTCTTTTACGTTATCTTCCTATCTCTTACTAGCGATTCGAAGACTATATACTACCTTATATAGATAAAGGATCTTAGTCTTTCGTCCTAAACCTAGTAGATACTAGTAATATACTTCTTCTTTAAGATCGCTATTTAGGAAAGCGTTAATAATATCTATCTAAACGGTCTTAAGGTTAAAATATATAATAATTACTATAAATATACGAAAAGTCCTAATAATAAGCGTACTAGTACGTAGGTCTTCTAATTCGTCTAGTATCTATATATCTCTATATATATATAGATAAACTTTAAAGCGTATAAGATATTATCGGACTCTAGGCGGTAACCATAAAGTCGTGGTTATACACACAAGACGATAGTGTGCATAAGGGTAAATACTTAACGTGGTGTCTGAATACACGGTTATGAGTCTATCGGTCGTGCGCACTTCTAAGAAGGAGAAGTACCACGATTGTGGAAGAGTACTACTGATCTAGAAGAGAGATCATAAAGGATGATAAACTTGATTCAATTTAACTAGGAAACATAGCAGTATTTATATCGTAAGAAACATAGCAAAGGATCATATGATAAATCAACAGAATTAGAGTGTTAAGAGTCTCTTGTTTAGGTAGGTAATTATATGCGAGATCGTTGAGGATCAATCTGCTAGATCTTTATAGAAGAAGATCTATATATGTAGAGGGGTTATATGAGTGGGTCCTTCGTTATGTGACCCTATAATATCCACATGTTGACATACCCCCTTAGTTCTCGATATGTGATAAGAATAAGAGTAAAGTGAGAACTGAATGAGAGAAAAGAGAAAAAGAATAACTAGATAGGAGGTGGTATCTCTATGCCTAGTTATCTGATGAAATCGTTATGCTTCTGCCTAGATAGGCGCTTGGTAAGACCGTCTGCGGGTATATCGGTGGTTTTGACCTATTGGATAGATAGGCGCTTTGCCTATACCTCTTAACGAATCTATAGGCGGTTGATATCCACGTGACGAAGTTTGGTCTGAAAGACTAATTTCTCGCGATTTAATAGGTTAACGGTTTGCTTATTATCGTAATTTAATACTTCTTGCTGTTTAGTGTTGAATTCGATGAATTCGAATAGGCGTTTAACCTAGTATAGCTACTTAGCTACGTGTAAGATAGCTAGTAATTTAGCTTCTGTGGTGGATATAGTGATCGTCTTTTGCCTGCGAGATTTCTACTCGATTGGACCACTGAATAAGGAGAAGATAAAACCTTCTGATGACTTTCTATCAGGATTATCGGCGAAACTCGCATCGGACGAAGTAGTGAAGATCTAGCAATCTAATTAGCTGCTACCAAAATAGATAGCTAGGTCTTTCGTCCTGTATAGGTAGGAAATCAGGTAGTTAACAGTAGCTAGGTGCTTCTTATCGTAGCGTGTGAGAGATTTAGCTAGTAGCTAATTAGCGAAAGCGGTGTCTAGTCTGGTCTATATAATAAGGAAAAGGGTTGAACCACACTTCTGTTAGTATAGTTTAACGGTTAATTAGTCGATTTAACCAGAAACGATAGGGTCAAGACGTTAATTGCTAAATAGTGGTGTATTAGGCGGTTTCCTGCCTAGGAGATTGAATTTAGTAGCGATCTTTTTAATATAGGCTGATTGGTTTAGCTAGGTCTTTCGTTGCTGTCGGTCGCGTATAATTCGAATACCGATGAATTGGGTAAGTTCACTATAGTCCTTCATCTTAAAGCGCTATGAGAGAAGTTGCTTTATCTAGTGAGCGTGTAATCTCTCACTTCGGTGGTATATAGCTAGGAAATCGTCAACAAACACCATAATAACCATGCGATTATTAGTGTAAAGCGTAGGGTCTTTAGGATAGCTTTTGAAGCCTAGTGAGAGAAGTATCTCTTTCACGTCGTCTTCCTATCTTTTACTAGCGATTCTAAGACTATATACTGCCTTATGTAGGCGTAGGACTATTAACTTTCGTCCTAGCCCTAGTAGGTATCGGTAGTACACTTCCTCTTTAAGATTACTGTTTAGGAAAGTATTAATAGCATCTATCTGAAAGGTCTCGAGGTCAAAATACGTGATAATTACTATAAGCGTGCGAAAGGTCCTAGTAGCGAGCGTGCTTATATATGGGTCTTAGTCGTTAGGGGTTTAGGTGTCTCTACGTACGTATAAGCGTGCTTTGAAACGTGTGAGATATCCTGATTCGTTAGATTTATAGGCAAAGACCTATCTTATTAGTATAAGCTAGTGGCGTAGGTAATCTGATTGGTTGAGATCTTTGTAATTCGATTGGTGTGTGTTTCTGACGAGATCTTTATTAATAGGTTCGAATACGTCTATATCTAGAAGCTTGTTGAATTCAATTCGCATAGCTTATCGGAATTAGCTTTCGAAAGGATGACTAGCTAATTAATAGTAGCTAGGTGGTGGTAGTGGAATTAATGAGATCGTAATCTTTGGTTGTTGGTGTTGATTGGTTAAGAAAGCTTAGAAATAGGTTGTGAGGGATAAGTGAGGGCGTTTTCTCTCACTTTCGTCGTCGGTTAAATCGGAATCTGATCGTGGGCGTTTGGTTGGTATATTAAGAGGTTTATATCTAGAAGGGTCGAAGTTTGTATTATTAATTAAGACGAAAGGGACTATATCCTCTGGTTCTAATTCGCTAGATCTCATCGATTCGTCCGATTTCGGTTTAAGCGGTGGTGTAATTGGTTAATCTCCGAGGATTTCGTCTATTGGTATAGGTATAGCATAATCGATGTTGATAGTAGGACTACTACTACTTTTACCCCCGAGATCTTGCTACACCGGTTAGTTAAGGTTGAATAGGATATCTATATCCTTAAGGATTTGATTGATCTCTTCGTCGTTAAGAGTATCAATCTGTTGAGATAGATTGGTTTCCTTATAGATTTGGATACGTTAATTAGGTAGCGAAGGATTGTAGGATTCTTCCTCGTTAAATTAGACGTCTCGTGCACGAATTACACGTCGTTTAGTAGGTATCTAGATACGCTAGATATTATAGGCTTTATAACCTACTAGATAGCTAATAGTAGCACGTAGTGCTAGCTTAGCTAGTCTAGGTAGCTTAGTAATGCGTACATAAGCTTTATATCTAAAGATTCGAATGTGTGAGAGATCTGGTTTTACTAGTAGCTAATATGGTACGTTTTCACCGAGGTAGGTAGTAAGTACTTCGTGTGGGGATTGCCATTTTAGTGTGCGGTGAGATAGGCGGTTTTATATATAGACGGTAGTTCTAGTAGCTTTATGCTAAAGATAGCTTAGTAGGCCTGAATCGATAGTTATCTACCTAGCCATCTTTGAAATTAATGCGCTATAACGCTTAGCGTAGCCGTTTTGATTAGGTTAGTAGGGCGGTGTGGTTTCTAGGTAGATACCACGTGATTGTGCTTCTTAGTCAAAGAATTCAGATAGAGATCTCTCGTTATCTAAATAGATAGTGAGGACGCGTAGGTTAAATTAGTATTATACGAAATCGATCTGATTGCAGAGAGATTGGGTTAAATCGGTCTTAGTAGATAGATCTTCTGCCAGTTAGTATTTAGTGATAGGATCCATAGAGTAAGATAGGTAGGTCGTTCTGCCTAAGGATAGTTCGAAGTGTATAAGATCCTAATACAGAGATTCGAAAGGGCGATTATACTACATAGGTCGTCGAGAGATTTGACGATACGAATTAGCCAGTTTATATGTCTCGTAGTGGTTAATAGGCGAAGATATATCTTTGATAGTGATGCCTAATGAGTACTCTAGTAGATGAGATAGGACGTCCTTGCTAACGTGTCCTAGTCGTCTATACTATAGGTCGATTATCCTATCTAGCTGCTTCTTGGTGTGTGAAGAAGATAGGGTAACCTTACTAAATTGGTTAGTAAGAGGGGTAACACGATCGTGTGAGATAGAAGTAAGAGATAGGTAAGGTAGATAAAACGTGTGCGTGGTTAGTAGTAGGTCGGTCAGTGGTTAAATCGTCCCATCGAATTAGGTAGATGCCTAATTTCGCGTTAAGCTTATAGATAGGTCTTCCGTCCTTCTCTTCTAGTAGGTAATCCTTACTATTTAGATAGATGCCTGCGCTAGTAGCTCTTTCTGCAGAGATTAGGTTGATGTGGAATCTAGGATAATAGGCAACTTATTTTAAAGGGAAAGTAGTTCTATTAAGAGATTCTGATGGTTTAACAGATAGTTTACTATAACTAAGGATGGTGGTTTCGGTGTTTCTAACTATGACAGAGGACATAACGGGCCTATAGTTTGATAGTAGGTCCCTATTATTCGTGATATGAATTAATACTCCGGTATTATAGTACTAGGTATCGTTCTTCTTGGTAGGAATCCGGATAGTGCTTATTACAACACTATCTTCCTCTCGAAAGAGAGTCTCGACCTATTGTTTTAGTATATAGGTAGAGAAAGCGTCTCTAGTAGTCGAATTAGTCGGATTGGTCGAATTAGTCGGATTGGTCGAATTAGTCGGATTAGTCGAATTGGTCGAATTAGTTGGTTAGTAACGTCGAATTACACGTTGATAGGCTACCTTAAATCCTCTAGACTTATCGCATCGCTTTTTAAATCGCTCTTAGACCTCTAGGTCAGGTTACTACCCCCTAGGTCTTGCCTTAGGATTCACATAGCGACATATCTCGAAATCGTGGTTGCTAGCGTTAGGCATTCCCCTATAAGGGCACTTCCTTCTTCTGGTTGATTATATAGGTCCTTCTTCGTCTGATTCGTTAGGTTAATGTCCTTAGTAGGTCGTATATACGATAGGTCGTCTTCTACCACTGCTGGTTATAGTAGGCGGTCGGTATTGATCGATAAATTGATTAACTAGTTCGGTTAGGGTAGGTCTCTTTAGACCCTATAGGATTGTATTATACTAGAAAGTGTAGAACCCTTAATCGCTAGGTTGAATTGTCTCTAGGAAATCGTATACTAGAGATAGATAGTCTTGGAAGTAGGCAATTGCTGCTTTCTCGCCTTCCGATTGGCTAATTAGCCACTTTTGACCCTATATAGGTAGTTGAGATAATTTGGTTGGTGGAGCTTGTCGTTTTAGCTTATCCCAATCGCGTAGGATTTGACGATTCTTTGATTGGTCGGATAGGGCAAAGGTAGCACGTAGTTTTACTATAGCTTTATATGCTAACAGACCGTTGACAATCTGCCTACCCTCTGGTGTGAGAGAGGATCGAATGCCTTGTTTGAGAGATTCGATGGATCGAAGATATCGAAAGTAGTCTAATCTCGACGATTCATATTCACTTAGCAGTATCTTATAGATAGCTAATTGGTTAGACGTAAGGTCGATGAGCCTGAGTGGCTATTCAGGAAGATTAGATGTGTATGTGTTGGTAGGGTTTCTGATTATATTAGATATCTGTGGTTTAACTAGTTCCTGAGGCGGGGTAATCGGTGCGGATTGGTCCGGATCGGCATATTTCCACACATTATTAGCTAGTGCGTGGTCTTTAACCGCAGTGATCCATGGAACCCAGTGTGCGTGAGATTTTAGTGGGTAGTGAAGCTAGGTGGCTTATTGCGTGGTTGAATCCATCGCTTCTGTGTGGGAAGTGAAGCGATAGTGAAAGTAAAGTAAAGGAAGATTGAATTGAATAGGTTAAATGGTTAGAGTAGAGGCGTCGGGCTCATAACTGTCGGACTCTAGGCGGTGACCATAAAGTCGTGGTTATACACACAAGACGATAGTGTGCATAAGGGTAAATACTCAACGTGGTGTCTGAATACACGGTTATGAGTCTATCGGTCGTGCGCACTTCTAAGAAGGAGAAGTACCACGATTGTGGAAGAGTACCACTGATCTAGAAGAGAGATCACAAAGGATAATAAACTTGATTTAATTTAGCTAGGAAATATAGCAGTATTTATATCTTGGAAACATGGTAAAAGATCACATAAGAAAGGATAGAGTATTGGAGTGTTAGATAGTCTCCTGCCTAGATAGGCAATTTAATGCGAGTATGCAATTCAATGTAAGATCGTTGAGGATCAATTCGATAGATCTTATAGAGAAGATCTAGATGAGAGAGGGGTTATATGAGTGGGTCCTTCGTCATGTGACCCCATAATATCCACATGTTGACATTTACTATAGCTTATATACTAATAGGCTATTAACGATTTAACGTCCTTTTAGTGTAGGCGAGGATCGGATACCTTACTTAAGAGATTCGATAGATCGAAGATATCGTAGATAGTCTAATTTTAACGATTCGTATTTACTTAGTAGTATCTTATAAATAGCTAATTAGTTAGACGTAAGATCGATAAGCCTAATTAGTAGCTTAGGAGGATTAAGAAGATTAGATATATAGGTATTAGTAGGTCTTTTAATTATATTAGAGATCTATAGTTTAATTAGTTCCTAGGGTAGGATAGATAGAGTAGCTTAGTCCGGATTAGCGTATTTCTATAGATCGTATACAATTATATAGTCTTTAACTATAGTAATCTAAGGAACCTAGTATACGTTAGATTTTAATAGGTAGTTAAGCTAGGTAGCTTATAGAGTAGTTAAATCTATTGCTTCTATATAAGAAGTAAAGTAAAAGTAAGAGTAAAGTAAGAGTAAAGTAAGAGAAGATTAAATTAGTTAAATAGTTAGAGTCGAGGCGTCGGGCTTATAACTATTAGAATTTAGGTAGTAACTATAAAGTCGTGGTTATATATATAAGATAATAATATATATAAGGATTAGTAAATACTTAACGTAGTATCTAATTATAAGTTATAAGTCTATCGGTCGTACGTACTTTTCCTTCTTAGAAGTACTATAATTATAGAAGAGTACTACTAATCTAGAAGAGAGATTAAAAGGGATAATAAACTTAATTTAATCTAGCTAGGAAATATAGTAAAAAATCATATAAAATAGTAAGAAAGTAGAGTATTAAATAGTCTCCTACCTAGGTAGATAATTTAATACGAGTATATAATTTAATATAAGATTATTAAAGATTAATCTAATAGGTTTCCCGTAGGAAAATAATAATATAGTTTATTAGAAGGAAAAAGGCTTAGTAAGTAGTTATATAACTATATAATATTATAATATTAATAATTATAATAGTAGAGATCTCGCGCGAATAATCGAAGGTTTTGAAATTATTTCAATAGAAAAGGAATATTATAAATCTTAAAGAGGCGCGGGGACCGTAACTATTTAAGGGATAACCGTAAACTAATTATTCTACGGACGCTAGGTACTAGCGTTATCACGTACGTTTCGGTATACTTAGGCTAGCCCTAGAAGGCTCTAAGGAGGCCCTTCGATAAAAGAGCTAGAAACGGCCTCCTACTAACCGTTATAACTAATACCCGCTTACTCTATATAATAATTAGCGCGACGCGCGAAACGGCTACCTACGTACGTAACCTAAGGTATATAGTTAGGTATACCGCCCGGACTATAGGAATAACTAATCCGGTATACTATTAATCACTCCTAACTATAGACCACGACACGAGGGACTAGATATATAAGGATACTTATTTCGTATTATATATTTAGTTCTTCGCGATTAATTATATATTATTACTTAGTTACTATATTTAGTACTTTACACTTTATAGTTCACCTTTAAGATAACCTAACCTATAAGTAGGGGATTCACTTAGTAGTAATACTTAGTGATTGACTTAGTTAGCGCGCACTTCTAGCACGTTCTACAAGATACTTAATAGGACCCGAACCCGACGTAAGGCTTCGTATAGTAACGGTACGGTTACGAGATACTCTTAGAATACGTAGTTAGAACTAGGTAAGCATAACCCGTGAACCTTCTAACTCATAGTGACCAGTCGGCACCGCGTAATAAGGAACTAGCGGAAGATAACCCTAGAAAATAAGTTATAATAATATAGCGAAATATATAGGGTAGATATCTACTTAGGTATATAGATTCGAGAGTTAGGAGAAGTATTTATTTTCTCTACAGACTTATCAGGGTTTTAGTTATACCTTAGGTCTTAATTAGTATATTCTCTCGGTCTCTCTAAACTCTCTATAGCTTAAACTTTCCTAACTCCTATAGGGCTCCTACTATCTAAAACTAGTTAAAAGAAGTAAAAAGGACCTCTATATAGTAAAAGGATAGAGCGATAGAATTAATATTATCTATATAGTTTTATATCTATCGGGCCTTACTATATAATTTATGATTTATTATTTATTATTACCTTGATTCTTAGTTTAAGGGCTAGAATATAGAAAAAAAATCTATTTTTCGCTTTATATATAAATAATATTAAGAGTATATCACTATTAGGTCCCTAGACCGCAAAAATAAACTCTCGCTAGAGTATATAAGCGTAGGGCAACTATTCCTTAGGGTAAATACCCTCGAGGACGTTAAAACTCAGGAACGAATTTTCTTAGGCACAACTTACCTTAGGGTAACTTAGACACCCAACCCTGGGCTAGCCGTCCCTGCCGAGGGAAACCTTGGGGTGGCTATGTAGTAACTACCTTGGCTTTTCCCCTGTGGAAGGTTTTCTTCCGAGTACTGGTAAATCAGCTCGGTCAATGGGAAAATTGGAACGGAGGTAAGCCAACGGTTCTAAAGTGCCAAGCGTCAGCGGACTGCGTGCTGGTAATATGGGCATTTCGCGCATAGGCTAGCGGGTTATGTATGCTTCCGAGATTCAGGTGACTTTTCGGCTTCTCGGAGCTCTCTGGGATCTTGGGCAGACTGGTCGGGTAAGGACCCGAGCCAACTACCAATAAATAAGTGTTCCCGGATTCCGGAAGAATTACATGCTCAGAAGATACAGTGAACCGTCTCACTCTCGAGGCACACATTTCAAGACAAACCCTGCCAAAGTGAAAGAGCAGAGACCTCTATCCCCAATCTTCGTCGTAAAAGCCCTCGCATTCTCTCGTACTCAAACCTCAACAACAGTACAGCTACTCGAAATGTCCGGCTCTGTAGCAGCATACACACCTCGTTCTCCGGCCCTCCAGCTATTTTCACTGAAAGGCAGGCATGTGCTGCTTACTGGAGGATCCCGAGGCATCGGGGCTGCAATAGCTATTGGGTTGGCCGAAGCAGGAGCGCTCGTGTGCGTTGCCCAGCGCGACATCAACAATCCCAAAACAGTCGATGTTATCCGTGCCAAGGGTCTCGAAGCAAGAATGATAGCGTGTGATCTTGCAAATGCGAATGCTGCAAGGCGTGTTTTTCAGGAAGCTTTGGATATCATGGACGGGCGGATCGATATTCTCGTTAATTGTGGAGGTATTTTGAGAAGAAATGATAGCCTTCTGGTTTCAGAGGATGAATGGGATACGGTAAAGACAATCCAGATTGCAAAATCTAGGACTGGCCTCATCATCAATGCTCACAGTTTGCAGGTCCTAGACGTCAACTTGAAATCACTGTTCTTCATTTGTCAAGCAGCAGGACGACATATGGTTCCTCGAAAATCAGGAAAGATCATTAACATTGCCTCGATCAACAGTTTTGTGGGCGGCGAGAATCATTCACCGTATTCTGCGTCCAAAGGGGGCGTATCGCAATTAACGAAGGCCCTCAGTAACGAATGGGCGAAGCATAATGTCCAAGTCAACGCTATTGCGCCTGGATATGTGGCAACTGATATGTAAGAAATTGAGCCTCATTTTATTTGAAGATGAATGATGTTGATCTTCCTGCCAACAGGAATGTCGAATTACGGTCGGATGCTCAGAAAACAGCGGCTATGATAGTCGACTGCCCTGCGGGAAGATGGGGTACACCGGAGGATTATGCGGGTCCTGCGGTATTCCTCGCCAGCGATGCTTCCCAATACGTATCGGGAGAAGTGCTTGTTGTGGACGGTGGTTATCTAGGAAAATAGGAGAAATTGGCATTATAGTTTGAACTTTTCCGTTTCAGAAATCATTCTGTTTTGATTCTCTAGTTCACTTTCAACTATCGCCACTAAATGTGGAGGCGCGCGACGTACAATGTCATTCTTTCAAGTTCGATTTCCAGAATAAGATTTTGTGATGTCAAGACCAGCCGAACCCTGGCGATATCGGGAAATAAGCCGAAATTGCCACGGCTAGAAGGTTTGGTAAACGCTTGGAGCAGTAGCCACCCAACTTCACTCGGGCTTCAACCGAGGTTGCCCCGAACAAAAGATTAAAGCTTCTAGGCATGTCTGCGGTATGTTTTTCAGTATACATTAAACTCGGTAATGTACTACATCATACCACTGGAGCATGTCATCACTAACATGCATTTGCCAGTCATTTCAAATCTTCCTACAGCCAAATCACACCGCCCTCCGCAAGTGTCTTGATAACGACACTTTATCCCATATGAAGCACCCGCCTGGCCACCTGATGAATTGGATACCCGCAAGTAGCCTTGCGCAATTTGTCGACACGAAGTTTTTGTGGGTACATCTAGAAAAGTAATCGAAGTGATATGCCTTGTAATGGCTAATTTCCACTTGGAAGACTCGCAGGTAAACCAGGATCTTGCAATTAGTCATGTAATTATACCAGCACGAAGATGAGACAGATCCAGCAATGTAGGCACTTTCGAAGCTTTGGCCTTGAAGCTTTCATTAATTGGCGCCCTAATTCCTAGAATTTTCCAGTCTCCCATTGGAACGCTGACTATGATTCATTGGTAGTTCTAATCTAGTCATATCTATATAAATATACCATGTCTAAATTTCAAGTACTGTGCCGCCAGCCTCCTCAAAAACTCTTCAAAGCCACCAAGATAGTTCATAGGTTTCGCATAAAGCACGAAGTCAATTTTCCATTCCACCAATATTACCGAAGAAGGCCCATTCTGTCATCCAGGGGAGTGTCTGCGGTATCTTCAACTTACTTTCGGGCTAAACAGAATTTGAGTTATCAGCGCAAGAGAAGGCAGCCGAGCCTCCACTTTTGTTGTACGATTCGATAATGTTCATCACCGAACCATAAGTACCAGCAACCATCAAAAAAGTCCCCAGAAGGATAATAGTAATGCTCCAGAAGACCATGAATCTCCACTTAATGCCCGCAGTGCGAGTTTTCTCGTCGCCCCAGTTGTCGTACAGCCACATCGCCCCCATCGGTTGAAGACACATCAGTGGGCCGAGAAGGGCGCCGATAAGAGAGACCAGATCGTCGAAAACGGGAATTGTGCTAGCAATAATCCAAGCTATCACAGTAATTCCGAGAGTACAGCTAAGCCAAGTGATCCAGTGCGTCGGGGTGTTGTTGACGAGGTGTCGAGAACCGCGAAGGACATGAACCAAGATGAACTTGGCTGGAATCTGTGGTTGATTGAAATTAGCTCATAACATTCCTCTGTTCGATCCATATCTTACATGTGTCACAATTGTCATGGTAACAAGTAGCCCAGGCAAAGCAAAGGCATAGCTGATGATCTTGATCGCACCTCCAGCTGAACCAAGGGCTGGTGAAGATACGTGGGTACCACAGTAATAGTATATGATGCAGCCTATAACGGTATATACGACTGTCACACCTGCTTGACACGCTATGACGGCTTTACCGTATGCGGCAGGGTCACGCATCTCCGAGACAATAGAAAAAAAGCCTAGAAAGAAAGTCAATTTTTGTCTCAGATTCTGACCATGAATACTTGGCATTGTTTCCGAAGCCTCTGCAAGTGGAAGAAATGGGCGGCCAATAGAAAGACAAAAGGCAGGAATGAAACCTACCTGGTGTTCCAGAGAAAGCAAACAAGAGATTAGAAACTGCTGCGATAGCCTTTGCGAACCCGGTAGTTCCATATGTAGCCCAATCCGAGACCCAAGGATCATTCGTTTTTGGCGCAGATGCAGGGCGATCTTGGACACCTACTGCGATGGTAACAACAATAACTGGAGCAGGTCAGTATATGATAAGTTAGAAAGATTTCCACACAACTTACTCGCAGTAAGAATACATGGTAGTCCAATCCATGCAAGCCACGTAATACGTCCCAGAGTTCTAATACTACTAAATGCAAATCCCAAGATGGCCGCAACGGCGACATAAGCGGCGGTGCATGTCGCGTGCGTTGAGACAGCATTCATCCCTATGGAGAGTCCCAGTATCGCTGAGCCACTGTTGAAAACATAATCTATATAATCGTATGTATGTCAGTACATTTAAGTTTATCCGTCCATGAAAAGTTTCCCTGAAACATACACAGACAGAATGCGGTTGAAAGAATCGCACGACCAGGCGAACCAAAAATGATCCCACCAGCATCATCAATGCTGTAAACTTCTCGATGGCGAATCTTGAACTCGCCGACCATGTAACCAGACCACGTGGTCATACAAGCAATAACGAGCATGCATATGATACCTGGGACCATGCCGAGAACATCTAGAGCTGAGGGGATAGCAAGAACACCCAGACCAATTTGAGTCTTCATCATGAGAATCACAGTTCCTAGGAATCCAACCTAATATAAAGTTATTCTTCAATGTCTCAAACAGATTTTCGATGAGCTCTATGTACTTACATTGCGAAAGTTTGGACCTTCGTCCGTCATTTCTCCAAACACATCGTCGACGACGACAGTTTCAAGCTGCACAGACTCTGCTGCATTCACATCGTCCTTTTCTAAGTCGATAGGGCCAGACATTTTGAGAGTTTCCATATCGTTAGTTGTTAACAGTGTATCCGCCTATGCCCCTGGCAGGCGTGGTACTCTTATACCAGAGGCCTAATTGATGCTGACCAATGGGAGGGAATACAATTATTCTGGGGAAATTTTCGAATTTCTGGGGACCCCACAAATCTCACAAGGGTTCCGAGATGATGGCGTACCCCCGGCTTTATCCCGATCGGCAAACAGAATAGACTTTGTTGGGGCGAAAGGGTAGGGGTCGATCTCGGCCCAAAACCCATGACTCCAGTACTCAGTAAGTGCCTCAATCTCAATCTCAGCGCGTCTACATGGCGAAGATTACTAGATAGAGGCGATTTCGGCTTCCATCCAAGCATCCAACCGGCTCTTCATACTCGGTGAGTACAAATAATAAATAATACTTGGCAGAAACTCAAAATCATTACCGGCAAAAAACCTTGTCAGATTCTACGACGATAAGCCAGCCGGGTCAAGAGATACCGCTCATTGCCACTTATGCTCAAATTGCGGTTCCCCAATTTATGCAACTTCTACTGGAACTCTAGAATACTAGAGAATTCTTACTGTTACCTCCAGGACGATAGACATTCGGAAGAATTCCCAATCCCTTCGTGAGAGGTAATATCATGTATGAGGCGGAGAGGGAGCATCAACCCCTTTCGGAGGGGACGGATAAACATGGGAAAAGCCCGGAAGCTGGATTTTAGATTTCTCATGTATGGAACTATAATGATGTGCTAGCTACTTAAATGAACTCATGCAGCATGTTGTCATAAAAAGGGAAGATAGATTTAAATACATAAACAAAGGAGTATATCCATGTAAATATGAGAATGTAGAATAAAAACCCGCTAGGAAAAAGCACATCGTGGAATCGTTTCGCTGAAATTACAATTGCAGTATTCTTCAATATGCTCTTCATCTTGTATGAAAGCACAAGGCAGGGTACAAGCTACAAGTCATTGTTAGATATTAAAGCTTAGAAATTATCACTCTCCTTTGCGTACTTACGATACCGAGGTTGTAGAGCCGCGTGATACTGATCGTGCTTTAGCACTGGCCAGAGCAGGTGGCACGAAAGGAATGGCTACCGCCAATGTTATGGCGGCGGAGACCACAATCTGGGAAGCCGGCATAATTGTGGTTTGTAGATTTGAAGAAAGTAATTTTATGAACTTGGGGCACTCCCAGAATATTGCGGCAGGTGAGATGGATTGTTGCACTAGCAGATGAAAAGAGCGGATTGTCCAAAACGACCGGATAGGTTCCCGTTGTATAGTGCCCTCAAACTCATCCCCATACCCCAGATTACTTTGCACATCTTCTGATTTCACTCCACAACGGATCATGATTATTGGGGGCCCGAACATCAATTCGGCTCGGGCATTGCCCGCCTTGCTTGGCATCGGCTTCTCACCCGAGGGGTCCACACTGGTCTCTCTGTCCCCAGCAGCTCCCGGGACTCTCGGATTCCTCGGCTTTGGGGGCTCCACGGACAAGGGTTTTGTCTTGGAGCCAGATTTGTAACGTCGTGCTTCGGTCATGAAATATGACTTCATACTACAGCTCTAGAGGGGAACAAGGCGTGCAGTAGCATGATTGACAAATGACACTTTTCTGTCTGGATCCTCAAATACTGGAATGCCGCCAAAATCGCAGTCAGGAATACGTACGTCGTGGCCGAGGTCAGTTTGGGTGGTCAATAGCTTGCTACTAGGATCTGGATGTGCAAAAAAGTTTTCTAGCAAATTAAAGTACCAAATTTCAAGTACTTGCCGAGGAGATGCAGATCTATTGGCGCATGCCAATGTCCCTGCCTGTCCCAAAGAAGGCAACAGGGGGAGACGTGGAGCCGTCACTCCGGGGCTCTTTTCTTTTCGTTATTGTGCATTTTATACTATTTAAAGGAAGAAACTTATATTCCCATCTTCCTGGCTCGTTCAAACAAACACCTCTTGGCCCATAACTCTAGTCAACTAAAACCTTGGCCTGGAATCTTATTTGGCTTCGAAATGAAACCCTACAGGGAGGAAGCGCTCCGGAGCAGAGAGCGAATCGATCTTGGCCACGAATGCCTCAGCAATAGCTCCTCGGAGACTCTGGCCTGGAAAGATGAACGCGACCCTGAAAATCCCTATAATTGGACGCTCATCAAAAAATGGGCTCTTACATGCCTTGCCGCCTTCACGACATATCTCACAATGATGAACGGTACCATCATAACCGTGGCACACTTTGAAATATCTGAAGCGTTCAACATCGACGAGACCACATTCCTACACTCTTACTGGCTCGTGACAACCTGGGCTGTTGGTGGTGCGTGCGCCGCCCTGTTCATTCTCCCACTCGCGGAAGATTTTGGAACCCGACCCGTGTTTCTCTCCACGTATCTCATCCTCATCTGCTCCCTCATTCCCCAAGCTGTCGCTCAGAATTTTGCCACATTGGTGGTAACCCGGTTTTTCTCCGGTGGCTGTGTTGCTATATTGGCAAACACAGCTGCGGGCGTGATGGGTAACCTATGGAATACTGAATGGGATAGATCAGTACCTGTCAGCTTATACATCATTGGATATATGACTGGAAGTAGTATAGGCCCTGTGATAGGTGCTGCTATCTACCAAGCTCTTGGATGGAGATGGATAAGTTATATACAAATAATTTGGTTCGCGGTATTATTTCCGATCTACTACTTCTTTTTCTACGAGTCGCGGGGAACAGCGGTTCTCGCACGCCGAGCAAAGATCACTCGCAAAGCTCAGAATTATACCGATATCAACGAGAAGATTTCTCTTTCGTCTCTTATCACAGAGACTATCATACCTAGCGCCAAAAGACCGGTTGTCTTAGTATTCACCGAGCCCGTTCTATTCGTGTCAACTATCTGGTCCGCGTTTACTGTTGGAACCCTCTTTCTGTTCACTCAGTCGGTCGAGCAAGTTTTCATGGACTTATACGGTTGGAACGCCACGCAAACCGGTTTTGTCCAGGCCGCAATCGTTATTGGAGAATTAATCGGATGGGTCCTCAACTTCATCTCCCGCACGCTCTACTTCCAGTCGGCTTCACGGAACAAAGAAGTCCCTGGCGCTCCGATTCCAGAGTCAAGGCTCTATATGGCAGTTCTCGGCGGCGTTCTGGGTATATCTGGGGGAATGTTCACCTACGCGTGGACTTCATACGAGCATATTCCCTGGATTGCGCCATCTGCCGGATTGGGACTGGTCGGTGCTGGTAGTGTCCTTGTGGTGTCTGGAGTATCCGATTACGTTGTGGATGCATATAGCAATTACGCTGGAAGTGCGATGGGAGCAGTCGCGACAGGAGAGAATATTTTCTCTGCTTTCTTGCCTTTGGCAACTATGAGCATGTATGGCCACCTTGGACCGAAATGGGCAAGTACTGTGTTGGCCTTGATTGCTTTGGTTCTTTCCCTTATCCCTACTCTGATGTTTTTCTGGGGGAAGAAGGTGAGAGATCGAAGTCCGTTCATGAATGAAATGATGAATGATGCTGTCAAGAGAAATGACGGGGAGGCTTGGTATATTGTTATGAAAAGTATATAGACTTGTATTGAGAATTACGCCAGCAGTTGAATCATATAGAGTACCTTCACAGTTTCCGAGTCCAATCTACCCTCCAACGTTGACCAGCCGAGCCATAGCCTCGCTGCGAACTCAATTGTGCTTGTCATCCCCTTCTGCCTACTCCACATCCAGCCTGGGGGCCATGACACCTCCAGCGATCGACAATACACAGATCCCAAGGCAGAAAAATACGGGCGAAAAGACACCGAAGAATTGATCCTCCCCTGCTGTATTATCGCCTTCAGGAGCGGCACAACCTTGTCAATCCACAAATAATATATGTCTCATGTTGCCAGGTATGATTGACGCATAAAAAGCGTTGTACAACTATATGTGTTTTCGTAAGTTCGTAAGTCTATTGAAAAACGATGACCAAAGTGATGAGCTGGGATCAGCCACATGGCCCTCTTGAACCTTTGGACTGAGATCGATCACCATGTTGAAAATGGGTGATTGGTTTTCAACGACAAGAGACGCGATATACATGGTCGTGGAGCTGTTGGTCACACTCGCGGTGATGTTCTGTCTACCGAAGGAAGCAGTTCCTATTCCACGCCAGCAAATATTGTGGTATGTCACCGAACTTTTTGATTCAAGATCAAGACAGTATCTTGCACTTCATGTCCGCTTTTCTTCTATTTTTTGTTCGGTATTGGGGACCCTTAAAGCGTATTATATATACATTGAGTCGAGAGACAAGCGCGAATCAACGGCATGCTTTGAATTTCTGCATAGGCCAAGAAATCATGTAGCTGGGACTTGCGCCTTTTAGATAAGTGTAGCTGAGAAGGGCCATCAAGGATCCCCGAGTTCTTGATCTAACTTCTGTCGGATAACTTTAAATTCGTACAATGGGATAATTTACATTACAAAACGAGGGGAAAATAACAAAAGAAAGATCATTAACTGGACCAGTACGAAGCCATCAAAGTGCCCCACCTAATTGGAGAAGTTGGCTTTCTCGGGTGTCGGGTTCTCATCCGATGGCCCCAAGATGTGGCGGGTGAGAGACTGCCCGCAGCCTGGTTCGATTGAAGTGATTTAAAGAGCTGGATCGCGGGGGGGTTTTCAAATTCAACCAAGGACAACTTTTATCAAACTGCCCGACGTATTCTCTCTTTCCCAGTTTTATTTCCCTTCGCACCATCGTTCACAATGGCACCATCCTTCTCCGCCAGCCTCAAGGACCCCAGCCTCTTTATTGAAGGCTCCTACATTGATGGCAAGGTTGTTGCCTCTCAATCAGGACAGACCTTCAACGTTTACAACCCTGCAACTGAGGCTTATATCGGCTCATGCCCAGAATCCACCACAGGGGACATCAACGCTGCCATCGAGGCTGCATCCAAAGCATTCCCAACATGGAGGGCCCAATCTGGCCGTCAACGAGGACGAATCTTGCGTCGCCTCTTTGAACTCATTGTTGAAAACAAGGAAGACATCGGAAAGATCATCACGGCTGAGAACGGTAAGGCTAAGGGTGACGCCGAGGGAGAAGCCCTCTTCTCTGCTGGATTCTTCGAGTGGTTTTCCGAGGAGGCGCCCCGTATCTACGGCGATATTATCCCGCACAGCAACCCTTCCAGCCGTACACAGGTCATTAAGGAGCCTATCGGTGTATGCGGTTTGATTACCCCGTGGAACTTCCCTATGGCCATGGGAGCACGCAAGGTGGCCGCAGCCCTCGCGGCTGGTTGTACCGTTATCATGAAGTCGGACGGTCTCACTCCATTTGCATCGAACGCTCTGGCTGCCCTGGCCGAGCGCGCCGGTGTGCCGAAGGGTGTGTTTAACGTTGTGACCGCTTTGGAGAATACCCCATCCCTCGGACTAACTCTTTGTGAGTCCGATATTGTGAAGAAGATTTCGTTCACTGGGTCAACCCGCGTCGGTAAGCTCCTTATGCAGCAATCCAGTAGCACACTCAAAAAGCTTAGCCTGGAACTCGGTGGAAATGCCCCCTTCATTGTCTTCGACGATGCCGATCTCGAGACTGCTGTCACAGCTGCTGTTGTTAGCAAGTTCAAGGTGACCGGCCAGACCTGCGTTTGCGCGAACCGATTCTATATCCAGGAAGGAATATACGAGAAGTTCACTCAGCGGTTCGTGGAGGAGATGAAGAAATCACAGGTTGGAGACGGTCAGAATCATTCCGTGTCACATGGTCCTTTGACCAATGGCATTGCGAAGACCCAGGAGCACATCCAGGACGCTTTAACCAAGGGCGCTACTGTTTTGCTCGGCGGCAACGCTCTTCCATCCATTGGCAAGAACTTCCATGAGCTCACTATCCTGGGCAATGCCGACGATACCATCAAGAGTAACAGCGAGGAGACCTTCGGCCCTGTCGCTGCTATTTCCAAGTTCCGCACGGAGGATGAGGTGGTTCGCCGTGCTAATAGCTGCGACGTCGGCCTGGCCTCTTACCTCATGACCAGTGATCTTGGAAAGGCCCACCGTGTGTCTGAGCGCCTGGAGTTCGGCATGGTGGGTATCAACACCGGTGTTATCTCTGACTTTGCGGCACCGTAAGTTCACCCACTAGGTAGCCATTTTGATCAGGAAATGTACTAACACATTGCAGATTTGGCGGCGTTAAGCACTCTGGCATGGGGCGCGAGGGAAGCAAGTACGGCATTGATGACTATGTGAACATCAAGATGATCGTGACTGGTGGTGTTAATACTTCTTATGCGAACTTGTGAATGAACCTGGCCGGCTAGATCAGGAAAGCAGGATATACACGGGTTGATGATACGAAACATTTAGACTTGCTGAACTATTTATAGAAGGAATTCGTGAACCCAAGTGGAGGAATCAGGACCACACTTAATGAAGCTACGTTGTTTTTAGGCGACCATAGTATATAATCCAAAATACACATTGCGACGTTAAAGACCAGGCAAAAAGTTTCATTTTCCGAGTTTCGGTCCTGGACCGAAGCCGATGGAGGCGACGATCTCGGACCTCCTCCGAGAACCGGTGGGGGCCCCACGCATGCCAGGGGAGACTGTTCGACACGGACACGTCGACAACTGCTTCTCTCCAACGTGATTCAATTAATCGAACTCATCGTGACGTGAGAACCTCTACCCTTCTTGTCATTTCACCACCAAGAAGAAGGGTGGGTCCCTGGGTATCTGAGGCATTCCGCCTGGGAAGTGAGATATTGGAAGGCAGAGATCCGTCTCGCAATTTAAGCCAAGTATTTAATACCAAGCTTTAGGAGGTCCTTTCGCCCCCGATTTTCCGGCCAATTCTCAAGTACAACAAATTAAGCGCCCGCAGATAACCTCAAGGACAGAGGTAAACCCAGAGCGACGTCTGAAAGCGACCAGCGACCAGCCATCAGCGCCGTCTAGTAAAAAATAGTGAACACATGACCTTTGCCCCAGCAACAGCGAGCAATTAAACTCAGATTCGCCACGGTCAACCATGTTTGGGGTCAATATTAGCCTTTTGTGGAATTGTGCGGGGTCAGGGAGGGCCCACGGGGGACTCCCATAAAGACACCAGCCACTTGGGTTGCCGCACACAACTTCCAAATAATTTCACCCCGGCCCGTTGGGCAACTTCAGCGTTTCATCTTCCGCGTCTATCACAGGAGGCTTAGCTGGTCCCTTTCAGGCTCATTTGGCGACATGGCAGACCAAGAAAAGCGTGAACAGTATAAACCGAAGAGAACTTCGAACGCGTGAGAGGCTTCCCTCACCACGCAGCATACGGTCAGATTTCATTAACCCTTGGTGCAGATGCATATCATGTCGACAAAGTAAGATCAAGTGCTCCGGCGTAGAGCCATGCGCAAATTGTCAACGACGAGGCATCGAATGTCAGTTCGCGGATGCCAATAAGATCATGGTCGATGAAAGGTTCGGAACTTGGATCTATCGCCACAGGATGCGACACGGAATCTGTCTCTAAAATTCACCAGGTATCTTCAGAGGTTGTTAGAAGAAGCCAAGAGTCATCGGCAGGGTTCACCGCAGCCACAGTTTGAACCTACTACGGGAACAAAAAGAACAGCGGGTGTAGCTTTCAGTCCGACCGGAGAAGGAAGCGTGAGATGCCCTGGTAATTCATCCGACCTGCACGGTGAAGTCAGACGACCCGCTGATTGATTACAGCAAGTACTGTGCCCTCCCAAGATGGTCTACCTCCTTACAAACCCATTGATCACGAGCGTAGCGTTTGGGCCAACCCGTTCACGTTACCATCCAAGACAGTCAATGGCCTCTATAAAGGCAAAAATGGCTGGAGTAAGTTTGCCCGATTGACGAACTCTCTTCCTGTTGCTGACAAACGCTCCTAGCCTGGTTAGCCCCGACATCATTATGGTCATTGACCACTCGATTGTCTCTGATGATGGCAGATAAACTGCACCTGGAGAAACCTCACACGGTTCCAAGTTCTCTGGACAAGGAGGTATACCCACTACATTGGAGACCGGCCTCTGTGGAAGACCCTCCGGACATAGGTGGACTGCCTTCATTGGACGATGCTCTCTATCTCTTCGAAACGGTCAAACATCACCTCGATCAACATTATCGATTCTTCAACGAAGACTGCTTCACACAGCATCTGCATGAATTCTATTCCACCAATTCGCTCCAGAAAGCCACAGAAAACGGACTCTGGTTCGTGCAGTTTCTTCTTGTTCTTGCATTTGGGAATGCATTTCTCCTTCGCACAAGAAGCGCTAGAGACCCGCCAGGCTCCAGGTTCTTCGTGCGCGCCATGTCCCTTTTACCCGATCATACAACCATTTGGAAAGATGGGATCTTAGCTGTTGAGGTTCTCGCACTTGCCGCGTTATATCTTTACTCTATTGATCATCGTGAGGCAGCCCATGTATATGTGAGCAATCTCCGTTCTATACCGCTCTCTCGGTTCAACTCTAATATGTCCAATCTTCAAAGGTCGGCCAAGCGATCAGGATCGCACAACTAGACGGACTTCATACGGAGCTCCCAGAGGATGAACTGGGAATCCAGACTGTGGCACGTTGCCGCAACCTTTGGTGGACACTTTACGTTATGGATCGCCATATCTCCTCATCACTTGGGCTACCATTCATGACGCAGGATAGCGACATCACGACGGCATTAAAGCCGGGTATACCGGGATCGCGGCATGACACGACTCTCAGTCTACATGTGAAGCTTTCCTATCTATTTTCGACAATTTTAACGTGTAAGCCGCCGTTTCTCTCTTTCACTTGATGGGTATTCTGACGGGGTTTCGAAAAAGCAATTTACAAAGATACTAGAACGGACTTGTCTACGTTTCTTGAGAAGACAAGATCCATCTTGCAAACCATGACCGTCTACGCGCGAGAAATTGAAGATATTGTCTCTCCGCAAGCTTCAAACTCGGTGGAGACGATGCCAAGGGGGACGCGTTACATCACACTTCTCTACCATCAGGTAATTCGATCATGTCTACTTGCAACTCTTATAGCTAATAGCCGATGAAAAGTGCGTGTTAGTAGCCACCCGGCCGCTACTTCTCTCTGTACTCAAGGAGCGCCTGGACCGATTGGGCGGCAGAGAGGATGACTGGCAAAGTTTCCTCGCCCCAACAAAAGCCTTAATTTCGACAGGCATCAAGTCGGCCCTTAAAACACTACAAATACTTGCCGACGAGAATAGCCAGCTTGGTATGTCATTCCCATCACGAAGATTACAAGTCGGTGCTAATCAGGCGTTTTTTTGGCTTATCAGAGGTTTTTCTCCCATTTGAAATGGAAGTTACATACGGGGCTGCGATTCATCTCTTGATAGCTAATTCTCTGTTCCCCAAAGCAACGGACAAGGATAACTTTATCGAGGAGGCTCACAACGTTTTAGACGAGATGATCTTCAAGGGAAACAGACTTGCAACCGCGCGCAAGACAGAGCTTGCACATCTTGAAGGTCTATTCGCCGAGTTGACAGTTCGCGTTGAGCAGTATGGCCTACAAACTCTGAGTCTTGCGACGCCTGAGCAGCTCCATAGCAATGTAGAAGGCCAACCGTCTCATATGCAAGTCCTCCACACCGAAGGACACCGCCAATTTGACTTAGGGGGAATACCCAATTGTTTGGATACATCACCCTCCATGCCAAATCTGGCGGGTGGCGTCGAACTTCTGGATGACATTGGCATATCCTCGTACGAATTTCTTTCGATTATAGACCAGATCGGGGGAACAGAGCGCAGTATTTTAGATTCTAGAGCATCATGATACACCGAGCGAATTGGGATTTTGGGGAGCTTATAATGATACTGAGTTTTCAGAAACCTTTTTTGTTTTCTATGCATATGAAGAATATGTAGAATGTGAGTTTGTGATGTTCACAGCGCGATCCGTCAGATTTTCGCAGACGGTTTCTGCAGCATCTCCACGACTTGCTTTGCGCCTTGTTCTCCTGACCATAATGCCCCCTCCATATATCCTTTCCACTCTGAACTGTACTCAGTCCCCACAAACTGAATATTGCCAACGGGCTTTCCATACACCGAGGAATATTTCGTCAAGTGGCCGATTGCATGAACTGGTGCCAAAGCTCCTCGGCTGAACTCCTCGTGTTGCCAGATTTGGTCGAACACTTCGATCGGGTGGAACACATCGGGATGGTTATTAAACGCCTTGGCGAGCTGCTTCAGGCCGGCCGCTCGCCGTTCATGCGTGGGCAATTTCGACCACTTCCGGCCAGGCAGGCCATTGACAAAGCAGGTTAAGGAATAGTGACTCTTTTCAACAACGCTGGTATCACGGCAAAGAGTGATGGGTCCCGAATAACTCGCAAAATAGCCATTAAATCCTTCGCTGCGCCACCAGGGCTTATCGTAGCAGACAATAGCCTTGTTGTAGTCTCCAAGAACCGTACCGTTGGTAACTTCCCGGACGGCCGATGGCAAGGGAGGCGTGAAACTGAACTCTTTATACATCGTGCTTGGAACGGACATGATGCATCTTTTCCCTTGGAAGACCTTTTTATTTCGTGTGATGACGGTGACATGCGTTCCATGATCAATAATCGCATCAACTGGGGATGCAAGGTGAATATTTTCCTTTCCCACTATCTCGGCGATCCCTTGGGCGATTGACTGTGCGCCTTTGGGGAACGGTCAGCTCTAATTTTAACACTCCGAGGAGAGATTGACCCACCGTCTTGGAATCGCAAGTACTGACCGCCGGTCGAATCGTCTGCCCGAATGGCAAGGAAGCTTTCGTTTCGACGGCAGTAGTCGATAAACCAGGCGGCAGATTCTTCGGTAGACTCTAAGCCGTGCATAACTTGGGACCAGAGATTCACCATTCTTGCGATCTTGGGCAAGGCACCCAGTGAACAAACGTATTCATCCAGCGTCACATTATCAACCTCTGCCGAGGGCAGTCCCGGTTTCAGGGACTCGGCCTGGAAATGATCGCGAATGAATTCGAGATTCTTCTTCTCGGCTGGTGTGAACTAATTGAGCACTCGATGTCAGAATTTCGTGAAATCTACACTTCCAGTCAGAGTCTGGGAGTTCTGGATGAGAACTCACTTCCGGGGTCCTGCCAAATGGAAACTCAAACCGTTCATTCTCACTTTCTTGCATAATCGCCATGCCTTCAAGACGCTGCTTTACAATCTTCAAGTCGAATTGTTTCACATATGCCCAGACTCGCGGCTGGAGACTGTCGTTGATCCATGCACCCCCGAGCTCGGCAAAACCGCGCCCAGAAGCCAGGGGCACGCTCCAAATCTTTCCGCCAACGCGATCGCGTGCCTCCACAATAGCAACCGACAAGCCCGCCTGCTTAGCAGTCTTAGCAGCTTCAAGGCCGCTGAAGCCGGCCCCAATAACAATGACGTCGAGCATGATAGACTCGGTATGTCTGGATGGTGTGGTGAAGAGCAGGGAGTCACTCCCAAGAAAGCACTTCAACGGTTTTCCTTTCGAGCTTGCGGTGGAGGAAGAACCTGGGGTACCCCGATGTCCCGGATCCTGCCTGGGTTATGGGGACCCCGGGTAAACTGTCAACTTGTTTCTTTCCCAAGACGGAGTACAGCCGCAGCTTTCCCAAGCTTTCCGATCGGCTTCTCCTCCGAGCGGCTTCGGGAGTAGCTTGGGTCACAGGGCCAGCCCCGCGAGTACAAACTTTTACCAAAGCCAACGGATTTTTTCTCCTCAGTCAGTCTTCTAGTGGTCTTTTTTAATGGGAATACGCCGAACATCGTCGTCCACCCCCAACAATTCCCTTACGGACACTTTCCGCACGCTGGTGCGCCAACTATAGACGAATTTTTCATATACGTCTGATATCCGGAATCGATTAGCTCATGTTCGGTCGGTCATACGATTTCTATACAAATAACTCGTTCACCAACGCTTGACTTGGGTTACTGTTGACAATACTTGTCGTGACACCCAGCATCCAGGCGGTAATTCTTGGTGCGTATGCGTACGTCAAGACGTCAAGTCCGTCACGAACTTCTCACGCCTCCTTTTTTTGTGGGGTTTTTGTTTCTCTATTTTTTTTCTAATCCATTTTTTTCTATATCTATATCTTTATCACCTCGGAGTCTGTCCACCATAGCCGGTTTGATCACGTAGAATTGGAGTTATCGGCGCACGAAAACGCTGCGGAGCCTCCACTTTCCTTATAGGCACTCATGATACTCAAAACCGAGCCATATGTCCCAGCTCCCATGAGGAAATTCCCAGTACTATCAGGCTGACACTCCAGACTGTGCCAACAATCCAACTTTTGGTTTTCTTCTGGCCCTTGCCATTCCCCCAGTTATCGTACAGCCACATAGCCCCCATCGGTTGGATACACATGACGGGACCGAGCAGCGCACCAATCAGCGATACCAGAGCGTCGAAGACCGGAATGGTGCTGGCGATGATCCAGGCAATCACTGTCACGCCAAAGGTGCATCCAAACCAAACCATCCAGTGTGTTGGACTGTTGCTGCTTAAATGTCGAGAACCGCGCAAAAGGTGGACGAAAATGAACTTTGCGGGGATCTGAAGGGGCCGTGAAATTAGCAATGGTTTCCATATTTGCCTCCATTCGGGGTTGAGGGGCTGGGTGGCTCACATGCGTGACAATTGTCATGGTCCCGAGAAGCCCGGGCAGTGCAAATCCGTAACTGATAATCTTGATAACACCACCAGCAGATCCGAGAGCCGGCGAAGAAATGTAACTACCACAGTAGTAGTAGATGACGCCACCGATGATAGCATATACAGCAGTGACAATGGCCTGGCAGGTAGCCATTGCTACTGGATATTGCTGGGGATTCTCCATCTCAGAAACGATCGAAAAGAACCCTAAACGCAGGATTAGCATATTGTAGAGGAAATATTGTCGCTATTCATGTTAGAAATTGGAGCGCACCAGGTGTGCCCGAAAAGGCGAATAAAAGGTTGGAGACCGCGGCAATTCCTTCGGCGAAAGTAGGATTTCCAACAACCTTCCAATCAGACTCCCAGGGGCCACTTGTTACCGGCGCTGCTTTAGGACGGCCTTGCAGTCCAACCGCAATTGTGACAATAATCACTAAATTGAGTTAGTATCACTTTCATACAGGACTACTACCCAGACCTTACCTGCAGTGAGAATACATGGCAAAGCAATCCATGCAAGCCATGTAATCCGAGCCAATGTCCGAATGCTACTGAAGGCAAACCCAAAAATCGCTGCGACAGCTGCAAAAACAGCGGTACAGGTTGCATGACTAGACACCGCGTTCATGCCGATGGATAGACTCAGGATGGCCGACCCACTGTTGAAAATATAATCTGTAATAAAAGGGGCATCAGCTCTCTAATTCTCGAGAGATCAAGAAGTTGGACCCAAACGTACAAAGACAGAACCCAGTGGCAACATAGACTCGGCCAGGTAATCCAAACATGATTCCACCAGCGTCGTCGATACTGTAAACCTCCCGATGGTTCAACTTGAATTTTCCAATGATATACCCAGACCATGTAGTGATGAAGGCCATTACAAACAGACAGACGATACCAGGGACCATGCCCAGGACGTCGAGAGCAGAAGGAATAGCGAGGACTCCCAGACCGATTTGAGTTTTCACCATGAGAATGATCGTTCCCACGAAGCCGACCTAGAAGCGAATTAGCCATCATGGTTGAAGACAACAAGCCATGGCCAATTCACATTGCGAAAATTAGGACCATCGTCGGAGATCTCGCCAAACACATCGTCGTGAGCCTGCTGGTCTCCGACAGTCATCTGCTCAGCATGCACAGGCGCCTCTACGAGGTCTTTCTTGCAGTAAGCCATGATGGAGGTTGAAGATGGCAAGCCACCTGGGTGGATAATAGCCAAGAGTCACAAATGCTTCATCCCTTTATAAAGGGGCCGCGAAAAGGCAACCAATGACGACGAATCTAATTCTTCGCTCAAGGAATTCTTGGCCTCCGGGGCCTCTACGATCCAAGCTGGGGCATTCTCTTAACCGGCCGCGGGGTCCAGCCGAGCGTGAAGTGCGGGGCCGAATGTTCGGTTCCTCTGGTCGGCTTCTCCCCGAGGGAGATCAATTGCCTTTCTCGCCAGCCCTTCCCCACAGTGTCGGCAATTTCATTCACTGGTTCAGAGTTCAGAAAGGTTCGGATTACGCCCGAACCTAAGAACCATTTGTTGAATGTGGGTATGCCTTCAGTGATACTGAGGGCTGCGCCCAATGAAGTATGATGTTTCCTAAGTACTTGGCTGACAAGGCTGGATGGAAACTCGCTGGCTGCTGTGAAGAAAGTTCAGTAGAGGCTTGACTGGCCCGTCTAGATCGAGAATGTACAGTCTTCTACAACCACGGAAATCCATGCGGAATTTTTTCTTTTGTGCTATCGAATGAGCCCACGTAGAAGGTAAAAGATGCTATTGTATCCAGAGTCAATCAAAGGGTTTCCGTAAATCAATTCATTGTTCTATGTACCAGTTCACCGCTTAGCTCGACTTAACTGTCATCTGGTAAGTCGTTCGTCGTATGAAATGCAATATTATATAAGTCTAGTCAAGCTCCTGAATTTCCGTCAACATGGATTCAATGAACAGCTTCTGGTTGGTCAAGAAGCGCTTCATTTCAGGCACATTGAAGGGCTTCTTGGCGGTTTCGCGCTCGCGCTCTTGCTTGAGCTGGTGGCGAACGCGCTCCTCCAAAATCTCCAGGCGATACTCGGTGTATTGCGTATACAACTCAGAGATATTGCTGATACCGCGAACACCCACAAGAACGGTCTCGTCCTTGACTAAGGGCGACTTGGGCCTGAAGCAAGTGACCATACTGATCCGCTCGCGACCGCCCATAGCCTTAAGAGCCTGGTGCTCAATGTAACGTCCTTGCATAACAACGGCAGTACCCTATAAGGAAGGAGGCAGCTGTTAGTATAGAGCTTTTTGAATGATTTTTAGGGTATAACTCACCATGGCAGGACCGCGGACTTTAATGATATCTCCGCTTGGCATTCTGAGGGCCGTCTCTCCGCCAAACATGCCGGTGCAGTCTGAGAGCATTGTGACACAAACGAAGGGGAAGCTATCGTAGTGCCAAGCAACAGCAGGGAGCTCCTCCTTATCAGACATCAGATTCACATTGTGCTCCACCCTTGAGTTCTCGTCTCGAATTGAGATGTTAATGTTCGCGATCTCAAAATCAATAGAAGGAACGAGATCAATGCCGGCAACTTCGGAGATCCTGGCAAGGACCTCGGGAGATTTCCATGCGGCATATGTGAAGGGAGCGCGACTATTACCGTTAGTAGATGCACTTCTGTCCCAAGATCGAGAGCTGTTGTGGTACTTACGCAGGACCCATTCCTCGCACCATGTTTTTGTTGAATGTAGATGAGTACTGGCACTCTGCCAGAACCTTTTCATCAAAGATCTCCGCCCGCATCTGTGCAATTGCCTCCGGGGTGAACAGAGGGAATGGCCCAGCAGCCGCGTGTGGCGAGATCCCATGGCCCTCCAGCCCAATCTCCTTCATGGTAAGGATAGACTTTGGAGGAATGAAGTTCAAGTGCTTGACAGGGTCAAACTCTTCCCGCTTCGCCAGCTTAGCCCCGTCAATAAGAGACCATGGAAGTTCATTGGAAGGCCGAGTGGCTTTCTTGGTCGAGGGACCAATGACAACGGGTGGTTCAACATCGATAAAGGTTGCAGAGGGAGCCATTTTGTTTTGTGAAATGTCAAGTTGATTTCGCAAATAGTATGATGATCTTGGTGAGCAGGAAGTCAACAAACGCTCACGATCTCTTTATATAACTTGGCGCCACTCGGCCTTGAAGACCGGATTTCTTGGGTCAGTGGAAGACCTCGTGATCGAAAAAACTGTTGGACTATGATTCCGAGCCTATTTTTCTCGGATTTCACGGTTGTTGCTCACATGAGCACTTCTCGGGCAATAGAATCCATGGAGATCCAGCTGGGTGACGGTTTGATTCCGATGCCAATGGTCCACGAAGTCTCAGCTATCATGTGTGGGGTTGTTGTTTGGGGTATTTCCCCAGAAACCCAAAGCCGATCTCGCCTCGGGATCGGGTTCTCCTCCGATTATCGTATCCATCACCACTATCGCCAGCCTCCACATCAATGAATCCAATATTCGGCTTATACAGATACACCCCCAACGTCGGTTGGATCGCGGCTATTCGGTTCAAACTATCCGAACGGAAATGAACCAGTTGGTTGCAAATAGGTATAAAACGATGCGGCGCCCAGGCCATCTTCTAGGATCTCTATATTCAAGATTACTTTATCGTTAATTTCCTTCTTTTCTATCAAGTACCTATCATTATGACCAACTTCGACTTGAGCGATGTCGCTGGGGCTCTCCGATCGGCACGGGCGGATGCAAAGCCAATCGACGCACCAACCAAAACCTGGCCCGGCCTTGATGCTGAGAGCGGTTTCCAAGTCCAACGAATCAACTCAGAGCATGCTGTCAAGCATGGTGATCGTCTCGTCGGTTATAAACTTGGCAACATCGCCAAAGTGATGCAAGCCGCGTTCGGTCTTGATCACCCAGACTACGGATTCCTCCACGCCAGCTCTTTCATCTATGAAGGCACACAAATTGAGCGCAACAAGTTCATTAAGCCATACGTGGAGTTGGAGCCTGCGTTCGTCCTTAAGAGCTCGCTGAAGGGGCCTAATATTACTGTTGCGGATGTCATCAACGCTATCGACTACGCTATCCCCGCCATTGAAATTATCGACTCGCGTGTCAAGAACTGGGAAATCGACCTCCCTGATACGCTCGCAGATAACGGCTCTACCGGCGGTATTATCCTTGGTGGTACGCCTCGGAAGCTTACCGATCTCACTCTCAGCAACACCCGCGGCTCTCTCAAGTACAATGGCCAAGAAGTGATGACAGGCAACACGAAGAACATTCTGGGTAACCCAATCTCAGCTGTGGCATGGCTAGCCAACCGACTCGCTGAGTATGATATTGAGTTCCAGGCTGGACAAGTTATTATGCCTGGAAGTTGCCTAGAAGCCATCCCGATGGAGAAGCCCGGATTCTGGTCTTGTGCATTCGAAGGATGGGGTACCATTGAGTTTGAAGTTGTTTAATTTGCTGCTACTATTTAAAACGAAGATGAGGATGTGCATAAGCCCTTGAGAGCTATCGAACTTGACAGAATGCAACGGAACGTACAGGTGACGATGATCTTCAACGATTGATCCTATACAAGAAAGCGCTTCAACACTCTATATTTCTCCTGATTTCTATGAGATTCTATTCTGATTCCTTGCTGTGATATTATAGAGTTATAAATACTGCCTATTTTCTATAGCTAGTTGAAATCAAGTTTAATCATTGTGATGAAGTTGGAGCATTCTTTTATCATAAGTTAAATTCCGATTCTGAGCCGAATCGTACGACCTGACCTGACCTGACCCTTAACGATCTAAGACTAGATCATTTGTCAAATTTGGTTGAATTGGTATTGGCTAGTATGCATTGGAACGAATGAGAAATATCGGAATCATACAGAGAAGGTTGATTGATTGAAGGAAAATTACTCGAACGAATGAGGAAAAGGGGCAGGTTGAGCTGTCCCATGACGGTTATTAATTCTATAGCCAGGAAATCGCGAATGGGTCACTGCTATCGAAGCAATCTACGCAGATGGCTATTCGCTACCACTATGTATAATCTTCAAACGCAAAGTAGTCATTGCAGGATGGTTTAGCGAAAATATACCGAAAGACCGGCGAATCGAGATCTTAAATAATGGCTGAACTACCGATGAGATTGGTCTACGTTAGCTATAGAAGCACTTTATCCCATATATAAATTCGCGTGTGCGTGGGCGGTTTTGGCTACTGATTCTTGATGGCCATGGTAGCTACCTTACACTCCTATTCGACCAAATCTGCGTAGATAACGATACTATCCCATATTGTATACCTACGCTTTCGTCACACCTACTATAGCCACTAGATATTAGCTGCTTTACGCCATTAAAGAGGGCGTACGGTCGTTTCGATAGCGATCTTACGCGTAGAGGGTATAACTATACCGACATGCACGATTTCTTAGTGGATTACCAGAGCGCGCGGCTAGAAGAGTTCCAATCAACCAATCCTACTATCAAAAATAGCTTCGCAGCTAGTGGTCTAGCACCATTAGATGCTGAGAGAGTGCTTAACAAGCTTAATATCTCTCTACGAACTTCGTCACCACCAGGCAGCCGGCCAAGCAGTAGATCTAGCGAATTCACACCAAAAACACCTAGAACCGTTACTTGGCTATTCAAACAAGCTTCTATGTTAAAGGAGCCACTAGAGCAACGGTCAAATAGCCCTCCCAGTCTATCAAAAACATAACACTGCATTACTTACGCAGGAGAACACAGATCTACGCATAGCGAGTGAGAGGATCGTCAGGAAGCGCAATCGATCAACGAGGCAGATACCCTGTGAAGAGATTTTAACAACTGAAGAGGCCCTACAGCTAGTTGAGCAGCTGAACCACCCAGTGGAAGATGATAGGGTAGATTCACATGCAGAAATTGAATTGCCTAGTCAGCCAGCTATGCCGGTAGCTAGGGCTCCGCCTAGGTGTAGTTGGTGTAGGGAGATTGGTCACAGGATTAATGTATGTAAAAATCGCTATATTTGGTTGAATTTGGTGGTGGTTGGGATAGTCGATTTTCGAATCTTCTAATGGGGGGTAGGTGGCAGGATGTTACGAGGCAGACCGTCAGAAACCCGCGAGGGACAACATCAGCTAACCGAAACCGCAAGAAAGATGACACCTACAGGAGTCACGTATAACTAGTGAGAAGTATTACACGTATGCTTCCTAGGAGTAAACTCGCATACTTAAGGTGCTCCTAGGAGCAAAGTGGAGTAGTGTAAAGGGTATTTTATATAACTAGGATTAGTGATCACTTAGGGTGATAAAGGATACTATATCCTTAGGACGGACTTTATCTATCCTATATATCTATATATATACTAGATAAGTTCCGGTATAATAACCTACCTAAGGTAGAACGTACGTAACTAGGTCCTATTAGTGATAGGACTAAGGAGGCTCGAGACTTATTAGCGATAAGCCCTAGTATATTAGTAATAAGTCCTAACTTATCACTAATAGGAAGGACTAGATATATAAGGACACTCCTTTACTATTATATATTTAGTTCTTCGTGATTAATTATATATTATTACTTAGTTACTACCTTTGGTACTTTACTTTATAGTTTATCTTTAAGATAACCTAATCTATAGGTAGGGGATTTACTTAGTAGTAATACTTTATAATTAACTTACTTAGCGTGTACTTCTAGTATATTCTATAAGATACTTAATAGGACCTAAACCCGATATAGGGCTTTATATAGTAATAGTATAGTTACGAGCTACTCTTAGGATATATAGTTAGAACTAGATAAGTATAACCTAAGGACCTTCTAACTTATAGTAATTAGTTAGCTATATATAATATATTAATTATCCTATCTTTAAACTATAAAGTATAGTTATTATCGGACTTTAGGCGGTAACTATAAAGTCGTGGTTATATATATAAGAAGATAGTATATATAAAGGTAGGTAAATACTTAATATAGTATCTAAATATACGGTTATAAGTCTATTAGTCGTACGTACTTCTTAGAAAGAAGAAGAAGAAGAAGTATTATAATTATAGAAGAGTACTACTAATCTAGAAGAGAGATTAAAAGGGATAATAAACTTAATTTAATTTAGCTAGGAAATAAGGTAGTATTTATATTATAGGAAATATTATAGAAGATTATATAAAATAGTAAGAAAGTAGAGTATTAAATAGTCTCCTACCTAGGTAGGTAATTTAATATAAGTATATAATTTAATATATAATTATTAAAGATTAATCTAATAGGTTTCACGTAGATAAATAATAATATAGTTTATTAGAAGGAAAAGGGCTTAGTAAGTAGTTATATAACTATATAATATTATAATATTAATATATTGTTACGAACCTTAAGAGGCGCGGGGGCCGTAGTTATTCGAGGACACCGGAGAGCTAATTATCCTACGGACGCTAGGGATTAGCGTTATCACGTGTGTGTCGGTATGCTTAGGCGAGCCCTAATAGGGCCCTAAGGCAGATACTTAGACGGGAGCTAGAAACGGCCTACGGCTAACCGTCATAATTAATACCCGCTTACTCTATTTAACGGTTAGCGCGACGTAGGAAACGGCCGCTATTTTACTAGCACGTGACGCTAAGGATATACTCCTAGCGTGACTCTAAGGAGTATACAATAGGGTATACGGTAACTCTAGATCTACTCCTAGGGAGTAGGTCGGGAGTAGGAAGAGCTAGATATATAAGGACACTTATTTCGTATTATATATTTAGTTCTTCGCGATTAATCTTATATTATTACTTAGTTACTACCTGTTAATATATGGATGTTATAGGGTCATATGACGAAGGACCTACTTATATAACCCCTCTCTATATCTAGATCTTCTTCTCTATAAGATCTATCGAATTGATCCTTAACGATCTTGTATTGAATTGTATACTCGCACTGAATTGCCTATCTAGGTAGGAGACTATCTAATACTCTAATTCTCTATCCTTTCTTATGTGATCTTTTACCATGTTTCTAAGATATAAATACTGCTATGTTTCCTAACTAAATTGAATCAAGTTTATCATCCTTTGTGATCTCTCTTCTAGATCAGTGGTACTCTTCCACAATCGTGGTACTTCTCCTTCATAGAAGTGCGCACGACCGATAGACTCATAACCGTGTATTCAGACACTATATTAAGTATTTACTAATCCTTATGCACACTATCGTCTTGTGTGTATAACCACGACTTTATGGTCACCGCCTAGAGTCCGACACTACCTTTAGTACTTTACACTTTATAGTTCACCTTTAAGATAACCTAACCTATAAGTAGGGGATTTACTTAGTGGTAACACTTAGTGATTAACTTACTTAGCGCGTACTTCTAGCACGTTCTATAAGATACTTAATAGGACCCGAACCCGACGTAAGGCTTTATATAGTAACGGTACGGTTACGAGATACTCTTAGAATCCGCCGTTAGAACTAGGTAAGTATAACCCGTGAATCTTCTAACTTATAGTGACTAGTCGGCACCGCGTAATATATATCCCCTTAGTTCTTAATATAAGATTAAAATAAGAGTAAATTAAGAACTAAATAAGAGAAAAGAGAATAACTAGATAAGAGATAGTATCTCTATATCTAGTTATCTAATAAAATCGTTATATTTCTCCCTAGATAGATACTTAGTAAGACTATTAATAGGTATATTAATAGTTTTAACCTATTAGATAGATAGATACTTTATCTATATCTCTTAACGAATCTATAAGTAGTTAATATCTATATAACGAAGTTTAGTCTAAAATACTAGTTTCTTATAATTTAATAAGTTAACGGTTTATTTATTATTATAATTTAATACTTCTAGTTAGTTAGTATTAAATTTAATAAATAAGAAGAGACGTTTAATCTAATATAGCTTATATATAGCTACTTAGCTATATATAAGATAGCTAGTAATTTAGCTTTAGTAATTAATATAGTAATCGTTTTCTACTTATAAGGTTTTTACTTAATTAGACTACTAGATAGAGAGAAGATAAAACCTTCTGATAACTTCCTATTAAGATTATTAATAAAGCTTATATTAGATAAAGTAATAAAGATCTAGTTAGTTAATTAGCTAATACTAAAGTAGATAGCTAGATCTTTTATACTATATAGATAGGAAATTAGATAGTCTACTATAGCTAGATACTTCTTATTATAATATATAAGAGATTTAGCTAGTAGCTAATTAGTAAAAGTAATATCTAGTCTAGTCTAAATAATAGGGAAAAGGATTAAACTATACCTCTATTAATATATTTTAATAGTAAATTAGTTAATTTAATTAGTAATTTAATAGTATTATATACTAGCGTAAGTAGGAAAAGGAGATCTAAATCGATTATCTCTATCTAGATATAATAATAAAGATAGATCTAGAGAAGAAGGAAAGGAAGGAGAGAAAGACCTAAATAGGTCTATAAGATAAAGAATAAAGTATCGGTCCTAGAAAGAACTACTAAACCTATAGAGTAATCTATATAGATATAAATAGGAGGGTATATAACTAAACGACTAAGTAGTCGAGGTTAATAGGATTAAGTTATTATATCCCTTATAGGACTAAGCTAATAAAAAACGTTAAAAGTAATCTTATATAAGCTAATTATAAATATAATCTTAGTAATAATAATATAAAGTAAAATAGTATAAAGAACTATATCTTTTAATATATAATAATAGTAGGAAATAAGATAGGAAGATTATTAAAAATATTAATCTAGTTAGAAGGAAATATACTATAATTTTAATTTAATATAAAATATACTTCTAATAGAAATTAATTTAGAGATCTTCTTATTATTAATAATCTTTCTTAGTTAGCTTAGAAAATCTCTTATAGCTTAGATTTTATTAAAATATCTATAGGATTAGATTATCTTTATTAGTAATATTAATTAATATAATTTAGTTTTATTTAATTAGATTATATACTAAATAATATCTTATACTAATCTATAATATTTTATTACTTAGTTTACTATTAATAATAGTTTTAATAATATTATCTAAATTATAATATAATAATAAAGGGATATTTAAATTATCCTTAGTTAATAGGGATATTAAGGTTAATTTACTTACTAACTTTATTAGTAAAAGACTATCCTTAATAATAGTACTTAATATATAATATTTTACTATAGTTAAAGAAGTAATAATAATATTATATCTATAAGATAACTATATAATTAGTATATCTATAAAGAATTAAATATATCCTTTAGTAAATTTTCTATATTTAGTATTAATATATAAGGAATCTATAAAATCTTTAAGGCCTTTAGTAAGATCTCTTCTAAAAGGGATATTAAGATTAATTATTATAGAGAGATAATAGAGAAGATCTTTATATATATAGATATCTTCTTTTTATAAAGAACTAGTTTATTATTATAATTTAAAGATAGTTATAGTAATATTAGATTATATTTTAATAGATAGCTAACTAACTTTACCTATCTTTCTTATATAATCTAGCTTATTAGTATTATCGTTAGTATCTTTATTAATAGTTTTCTAAGAGGGATCTATTAGAATTAGAGAAGATAAGTAATTAGTAAAACCTTCGCTAGAAATGGAATTAGAGAGATAAACTTACTAATTTATAAATATAATATCTTTATCTCTCTTATAAAGGATATTATATTTAAGAAATCTTTTAAAAGATAATATCTTAAGCTTCCTTTTATATACTATATCTTTATATATATAATATATTTTATTATTAATTCTTATAGAGAGTATATTATTTACGTAGATTAAGATAAAGATAGTTTTATTATAGTTAATATAGATATAGTTTTATTATTAAAGGAATAAGATCTAGATCTCTTAAATCTTCTATAAAAATATTATACTAAAGATATCTTATCTAGCGAAGTCTATATAAAGCTTATTATAATAGTATAACTCTCTTAATACTATTAGGACTATAATATTTATAACTAATAAGTTATTTTATAAAGATAATCCTATTATTAAGTACTATATTAAGGTATATACTTACTATATCTTATTAATTAATAGTCTAACGTTAAATAGTAGCTAATATAAGAAATAATTTAGCTACTATATTAGAAATAATAGCTATAAATCTCTTATTTAGTTAAAAATTAATTCTAGGTACCTAGCGATTACTATATACTATCTATCTTATACGAAATTCTAAAATATAACTATTATTATTAGATTTTATATTATATATCTACTTATCTAATAGGATAGATATACCCTTTAGTAGATAAGGAATAAGAACTATTATACTAGAAATAATAATCTTTTCTAATTAGACTTTTTTAGCTTATAACTAGTAGTCTATAAAATCGGATCTTATTACTTTTATATAAGTATTAAGGATCTTAACTATATCTATATAAATACTCTTAGTTATACTATATACTATTCCTTTACTAATAATACTATCCTTAATTATAATTATTAAAGGATCTAGGATTATTAGACCTTTTATAGGATACCTTACTATACTAAGACCTAAATTAACTAGTTTTCTTTCTCTTACTAACTATCTTATTTAAGGTTATTACTAGGTAGATTAAGTTAGTTCTAGTTCTAAGGATTAGATAGATTAAATAGGGTCTAGAGAGATAGTCTATTTAACTAGATTTATAGAAGAAATCGAATATTATACTACTTATTAAGGAGAAAGTTATATAATTATAATTAGGTCTATTAAAGATTCTCCTTAAATAAAAGGATAATAGATTAGTATAGAAGAACTTCTTAGAAAAGTACTTAGTATATATAGTATTTAAATTAGTATTTTAGGTAGTCTACTTAGTATAATTAATAATAATTAGGAAAAATCCTTAATATTAGGAATTAGTATATCTAGATCTAGTAAATCTACTATACTTCTAAATAATCTTTTCGCTAGCGTATTTAGTAATAATCCTCGAAGTATATATAGTTAAATTAGTACTAATTAAGATTATAAAACTAGTAAAATCTTTTATAAAGATAGATATTTAGGTATAAAAGAGATATCTAATATATTTTAATTTTTAGAGAAAGAAGATTAAGAAGATTATAAATCTTAAAATAAAGAATTAGGTTATAATCTTATCCTTAATAATATAATTAGATATATAATCTTCTAAAATAGTAAAGCTTTTAATTTTACTTATTTTAGTACTATTAATTATAGTAATTTAACTAGGTTTAGTATTACTATTAACTAATTTTATTAAATTAGATTTAGTTCTTTAGTAATAATTAATATATTTAGTAAAACTTCTTTATATACTATAATCTTTAGTATTATTACTTCTAGAATAACTTTATTAGATATATTTAAATATAATTAGTCTTTCTTAGTTCTCTAAATTATTAATTAATAATATTCGTGAGGTTTATAGATCTCTTCTATAATTAGTAATTTAATAAGTTTTAGTAAATAGCGTATTAGTAATAGTTCCTCCTAAAATATAATATTATAGCGAAAGACGACTTATTTCTTTAAAGGATTATAGATTCTATAGATATAGCTATTATTATCCTTATATTCTATAAGATAACTAATCTATATATAAGGTAATATCTTTTTATTTTATATCCTTTATTCTTTAGATATATATATATAGGCTTTAGAGTACTATACTTATAAGAAATCTAGATTAATTAGACTAGCTTTATAAAGATCTAGTATATTATTCTACTTTTCGATCAGAGATTTAGTTTATCTAGATTATTAAATTTAATTTAAAATATAAACTATTACTATTATAGCTTCTAGCTAGAGAAAGATAGGTACTTCGGGTACTAATATTATTAAAGTCTTTATACCTTAAATTATAATATAACCTAAAGATTTAGCTACACTATTTTATTTATATATCGTAGATAGTAAAATTATAATAAGGATATCCTTTACCTTAATCTACTTAATAAAGTATAGAAAACCTTAGTCGCTATCTATATAAATTTTAATTAGCTAATAATAGGTAATATTATAGATCTAAATTACCTAATTAGTTAAAATATTAGAAGTATCGCTCTTTATCTTAATAAGAATTAACTAATATCTATAAGTTATATTATTATATACTACTACTATATAGTTAATACCGTTAATTCCTATCGGTTTATATAGTTAAATATTAAGATAAATCAATTTAAATAGTTTAGTTATACACTTCTAAGGGATATATAAGATAATCTTCTTTAACTTAGTAAGTTAGTAGGCTTTATAATTAAATTAGTAGTTATCTTCTACTTCCTTACTAATTCGATAATAGTTAATCTTTATAGTAGATTAGCTAATATAACCTAATCTAAAATAAGTAAGTTTAGATATAATTATTATTAATATATAGATATTATATAGTTATATAACTACTTACTAAGGCCTTTACCTTCCGATAAACTATATTATTATTTTCCTACGTGAAACCTATTAGATTAATCTTTAATAATCTTATATTAAATTATATACTTATATTAAATTACCTACCTAGGTAGGAGACTATCTAATACTCTAATACTCTTTACTTTCTCGTGTGATCTTTTACTATGTTTCTAAGATATAAATACTACTATATTTCCTAACTAAATTAAATTAAGTTTATTATCCCTTTTAATCTCTTTTCTAGATTAGTAATACTCTTCTATAATCATGATACTTCTACTAGTATATACGACTAATAGACTTATAACTATATATTTAGATACTATATTAAGTATTTACTAATCCTTATATATACTATCGTCTTATATATATAATCACGACTTTATAGTTACTACCTAAAGTCCGATAGTTATAAGCCCGATATCTCTACTCTAACTATTTAACTAATTTAATTTAATCTTCTCTTACTTTACTCTTACTTTCGCTTTACTTCTTATATAGAAGTAATAGATTTAACTACTCTATAAGCTACCTAGCTTAACTACCTATTAAAATCTTATATATACTAGGTTCCCTAGATTACTATAGTTAAAGACTGTATAATTATATATAATCTATAGAAATACGCTAATCCGGACTAGGCTACTCCGTCTACCCCGCCCTAAGAACTAATTAAACTAAAGATCTCTAATATTATTAGACGATCTACTAATACCTATATATCTAATCCTCCTAAGCTACTAATTAGGCTTATCGACCTTACGTCTAACTAATTAGCTATATATAAGATACTACTAAGTAAATACGAATTATTAAGATTAGACTACCTTCGATATCTTCGATCTATCGAATCTCTTAAGTAAGATATCTGTCGGACTCTAGGCGGTAACCATAAAGTCGTGGTAGTAAATACTCAATATAGTGTCTGAATACACGGTTATGAGTCTATCGGTCGTGCGCACTTCTATAAAGGAGAAGTACCACGATTATGGAAGAGTACCACCGATCTAGAAGAGAGATCACAAAGGATGATAAACTTGATTTAATATAGCTAGGAAACAGGGTAGTATTTATATCGTAAGAAATATAGTAAACGATTATATGAAAGATTAAGAGATTAGAGTATTATATAGTCTCCTGCCTAGGTAGATAATTCAATACGAGATCGTTAAGGATTAATCTAATAGATCTTATAAAGAAGATCTAGATATAGAGAGGGGTTATATAAGTAGGTCCTTCGTTATATAACCCTATAATATCTATATATTAATATACCCCCTTAGTTCTCGATATAAGAGCAGAATAAGAGTAAAGTAAGGACTAAATAAGAGAAAAGAGAAATAGAATAACTAGATAGGAGATAGTATCTCTATACCTAGTTGTTTAATAAAATCGTTATACTTCTACCTAGGTAGGTACTTAGTAAGATTATCTACGGGTATATCGGTGGTTTTAACCTATTAGATAGATAGGCGCTTTACCTATATCTCTTAACGAATCTATAGGCGGTTAATATCTACGTGACGAAGTTTAGTCTAAAAGACTAATTTCTCGCGATTTAATAGGTTAACGGTTTACTTATTATCGTAATTTAATACTTCTTACTATTTAGTGTTAAATTCGATAAATTCGAATAGGCGTTTAACCTAGTATAGCTACTTAGCTACGTATAAGATAGCTAGTAATTTAGCTTCTATAATAGATATAGTTATCGTCTTTTATCTACGAGATTTCTACTTAATTAGACTACTAAATAATAAGAAGATAAAACCTTCTAATAACTTCCTATTAAGATAATCGGTAAAGCTTATATTAGACGAAGTAGTAAAGATCTAGTAATCTAATTAGCTACTACTAAAGTAGATAGCTAGGTCTTTCGTCCTATATAGGTAGGAAATTAGATAGTCTACTATAGCTAGGTACTTCTTATTATAGCGTATAAGAGATTTAGCTAGTAGCTAATTAGTAAAAGTAGTATCTAGTCTAGTCTATATAGTAGGGAAAAGGATCGAACTATATTTCTGCTAGTATAGTTTAATAGTTAATAGGTTAATTTAACTAGAAACGATAGGATTAAGATATTAATTACTAACTAGTAATATATTAGGCGGTTTCTTACCTAGGAGACTAAATTTAGTAGCGATCTTTTTAATATAGGCTAATTAGTTTAGCTAGGTCTTTCGTCGTTATCGGTCGTGTATAATTCGAATACTGATAAATTAGGTAAGTTTACTATAGTCCTTTATCTTATAGCGCTATAAGAGAAGTTACTTTATCTAGTGAGTGTATAATCTCTTACTTCGGTAGTAGATAGCTAGGAAATCGTTAATAAATACTATAATAACTATACGATTATTAGTATAAAGCGTAGGGTCTTTAGGATAGCTTTTAAAGCCTAGTAAGAGAAGTATCTCTTTTACGTCGTCTTCTTATCGTTTACTAGTGATTCGAAGACTATATACTACCTTATATAGGCGAAGGACCTTAGTTTTTCGTCCTAAACCTAGTAGGTACTAGTAGTATACTTCTTCTTTAAGATCGCTATTTAGGAAAGCGTTAATAGTATCTATCTAAAAGGTCTTAAGGTTAAAATGCGTGATGATTACTATAAGCGTACGAAAGGTCCTAGTAGTAAGCGTGCTAGTGCGTGGATCCTAGTCGTTAGGTTTCTGTGTGTCTCCGCGTACGTATAGACGTACTTTAAAATATATAAGATATCCTAATTCGTTAGATTTATAGGTAAAGACCTATCTTATTAGTATAAGCTAGTAGCGTAGGTAATCTAATTAGTTAAGATCTTTATAATTCGATTAGTATATATATCTAACGAGATCTTTATTAATAGGTTTAAATATATATATATCTAGAAGCTTATTAAATTCGATTCGTATAGCTTATCGGAATTAACTTTCGAAAGGATAACTAGCTAATTAGTAGTAGCTAGGTAGTAGTAGTAGAATTAATAAGATCGTAATCTTTAGTTATTAGTATTAATTAGATAAGAAAGCTTAGAGATAGGTTATAAGGGATAAGTAAGGGTATTTTCTCTTACTTTCGTCGTTAGTTAAATTAGAATCTAATTATAGGTATTTAGTTAGTATATTAAGAGGTTTATATCTAGAAGGGTTAAAGTTTATATTATTAATTAAGACGAAAGGGACTATATCCTCTACTTCTGATTCGCTAGATCTTATCGATTCGTCCGATTTTAGTTTAAGTAGCGGTATAATTAGTTAATCTCCGAGGATTTCGTCTATTAGGATTTCGTCTATTAGTATAGGTATAGTATAATTAATATTAATAGTAGGACTACTACTACTTCTATCCCCGAGATCTTACTATATCGGTTAGTTAAATAGGATATCTATATCCTTAAGGATTTAATTAATCTCTTCGTCGTTAAGAGTATTAATCTATTAAGGTAGATTAGTTTCCTTATGGATTTAGATATATTAATTAGGTAGTAAAGGATTATAGGATTCTTCCTCGTTAAATTAGACGTCTCGTACGCGAATTATATATCGTTTAGTAGGTATCTAGATACGCTAGATATTATAGGTTTTATAATCTACTAGATAGCTAATAATAGTACATAGTACTAGCTTAGCTAGTCTAGGTAGCTTAGTAATACGTATATAAGCTTTATATCTAAAGATTCGAATATATAAGAGATCTAGCTTTACCTATAGCTAATATAGTATATTTTTACCGAGGTAGGTAGTAAGCGCTTTATATAGGGATTACTAATTTAGGGTATAGTAAGGTAAGTAGTTTTAAATATAGACGGTAGTTCTAGCTACTTTATACTAGAGATAGCTTAGTAGGTTTAAATTAATAATTATCTACCTAGCTATCTTTAAAATTAATACGCTATAACGCTTAGCGTAGCCGTTTTAGTTAGGTTAGTAGGGCGGTATAGTTTCTAGGTAGATATTACGTGATTATATCTCTTAGTTAAAGAATTTAGATAGAGATCTTTTATTATCTAAATAGATAGTAAGGACGCGTAGATTAAATTAGTATTATACGAAATCGATCTAATTATAGAGAGATTAGGTCGAATCGGTCTTAGTAAATAGATCTTCTACTAGTTAGTATTTAGTAATAGGATCTATAGAGTAAGATAGGTAGGTCGTTCTGCCTAAGGATAGTTCGAAGTATATAAGATCCTAATATAGAGATTCGAAAGGATAATTATACTATATAGGTTATCGAGAGATTTAACGGTACGAATTAGCTAATTTATATATCTTATAGTGGTTAATAGGCGAAGATATATCTTTAATAGTAATACCTAATAAGTATTCTAGTAGATAAGATAGGACGTTCTTACTAATATATCCTAGTCGTCTATACTATAGGTCGATTATCCTATCTAGCTACTTCTTAGTGTATAAAGAAGATAGGGTAACCTTACTAAATTACTTAGTAAGAGGTATAACTTAATCGTATAAGATAGAAGTAAGAGATAAATAAGAGATCGGTAAAATATAAGCGTGATTAGTAGTAGGTCGGTTAGTAGTTAAATTATCCTATCGAATTAGGTAGATAGCTAATTTCGCGTTAAGCTTATAGATAGGCGTTCCGTCCTTCTCTTCTAGTAGGTAATCCTTACTATTTAGATAGATACCTACGCTAGTAGCTCTTTCTATAGAGATTAGGTTAATATAGAATCTAGGATAATGGGTAACTTATTTTAAAGGGAAAGTAGTTCTATTAAGAGATTCTAATAGTTTAATAGATAGTTCGCTATAACTAAGGATAGTAGTTTCGGTATTTCTAACTATAATAGAGGATATAATAGGCCTATAGTTTAATAGTAGATCCCTATTATTCGTGATATAAATTAATACTCCGGTATTATAGTACTAGGTATCGTTCTTCTTAGTAGGAATCCTAATTATGCTTATCGTAATACTATCTTCCTCTCGAAAGAGAGTCTCGACCTATTATTTTAGTATATAGGTAGAGAAAGCGTCTCTAGTAGTCGAATTAGTCGAATTAGTTAAATTAGTTAAATTAGCCGGTTAGTAACGTCGAATTATATACTAATAGGCTATTTTAAATCCTCTAGACTTATCGTATCGCTTTTTAAATCGCTCTTAGACCTCTAGGTTAGGTTAATACTCCCTAGGTCTTACCTTAGGATTTATATAGCGATATATCTTAAAATCGTGATTACTAGAGTTAGGTATACCCCTATAAGGGTACTTTCTTCTTCTAGTAGTTAATTATATAGGTCCTTCTTCGTCTGATTTATTAGGTTAACGTCCTTAGTAGGTTATATAGGTAATAGATCGTCTTCTACTACTACTAGTAGTAGTAGGCGGTCGGTATTAATTAACGAATTAATTAACTAGTTCGGTTAGGGTAGGTCTCTTTAGACCCTATAGGATTATATTATACTAGAAGGTATAGAATCCTTAGTCGCTAGGTTAAATTATCTCTAGGAAATCGTATACTAGAGATAGATAGTCTTAGAAGTAGGTAATTACTACTTTCTCGCCTTCTAATTAGCTAATTAGCTACTTCTAACCCTATATAGGTAGTTAAGATAATTTAGTTAGTAGAGCTTATCGTTTTAGCTTATCCTAATCGCGTAGGATTTAACGATTCTTTAATTAGTCGGATAGGGCGAAGATAGTACGTAGTTTTACTATAGCTTCGTATACTAATAGGCTATTAACGATTTAATGTCCTTCTAGTATAAGCGAGGATCGGATATCTTACTTAAGAGATTCGATAGATCGAAGATATCGAAGGTAGTCTAATCTTAACGATTCGTATTTACTTAGTAGTATCTTATAAATAGCTAATTAGTTAGACGTAAGGTCGATAAGCCTAAGTAGCTATTTAGGAAGATTAGATATATATATATTAGTAGGGTTTCTAATTATATTAGATATCTATAGTTTAATTAGTTCCTGAGGTAGGGTAGACGGAGTGGCTTAGTCCGGATTAGCGTATTTCTATAGACTGTGTACGATTATATAGTCTTTAACCGTAGTAATCTAGGGAACCTAGTATACGTGAGATTTTAATAGGTAGTTAAGCTAGGTAGCTTATAGAGTAGTTAAATCTATTACTTCTATATAAGAAGTAAAGCGAGAGTAAGAGTAAAGTAAGAGAAGATTAAATTAAATTAGTTATATAGTTAGAGCAGAGACGTCGGGCTCATAACTATCGGACTCTAGGCGGTAACTATAAAGTCGTGGTAGTAAATACTTAATGTAGTGTCTGAATACACGGTTATAAGTCTATCGGTCGTGCGCACTTCTATAAAGGAGAAGTACTATGATTATGGAAGAGTACTACCGATCTAGAAGAGAGATCACAAAGGATGATAAACTTGATTTAATATAGCTAGGAAACAGGGCAGTATTTATATCGTAAGAAACATGGTAAACGATCATATGAAAGATCAAGAGATTAGAGTGTTATATAGTCTCCTGCCTAGGTAGGTAATTTAATGCGAGATCGTTAAGGATTAATCTGATAGATCTTATAAAGAAGATCTAGATATAGAGAGGGGTTATATGAGTAGGTCCTTCGTCATGTGACCCCACAACATCCATATGTTGATAATATCTAATCCTCGCTTATACTAGAAGGACGTTAAATCGTTAATAGCCTATTAGTACACGAAGCTATAGTGAAACTATATATTACCTTTACCCTATCTAACTAATCGAAGATTATCCTACGCGATTAGGATAAGCTAAAACGATAAGCTCTACTAACTAAATTATCTTAACTACCTATATAAGGTTAGAAGTAGCTAATTAGCTAATCGGAAGGCGAGAAAGTAGTAATTATCTACTTCTAAGACTATCTATCTATCGGACTTTAGGCGGTGGCCATAAAGTCGTGGTTCTTGATAGTGCGTACTAGCGAAAGCACCACGGTCGCGTAGGGTTGATCGTGCGTACTAACTTAGCACCACGGTCGCGTAGGGTGATTGTGCGTACTAGTTAAAGTACTATAGTCGCGTAGGTGAAGATTGACCGACTAAGATAGGGCGTAGTGGCAGAAGAAGTGCCGAGGATTTCTGTCCTTGATTAACAACGATGTTAAACTTGATTCAATTTAGCTAGGAAACATAGTAAAAGATCATATAAGAAAGGATAGAGTATTGGAGTGTTAGATATTCTCCTGCCTAAGTAGGCAATTTAATACGAGTATGCAATTTAATGTAAGATCGTTGAAGATTAATCTAATAGATCTTGTAGATGTAGAAGCGATGAGGGGTAGTGGGTCTTCCGTCACATGACCCCATAATATCTATATGTTGACACTATCTCTAGTATACGATTTCCTAGAGATAATTTAACCTAGTAACTAAGGATTCTATACCTTCTAGTATAATACGATCCTATAAGGTCTAAAGAAACCTACCCTAACTAAACTAGTTAATTAATTCGTCGATTAATATAGACCGCCTACTACTAGTAGTAGTAGAAGACGACCTATCGCCTATATAACCTACTAAGGACGTTAACCTAACGAATCAGATAAAGAAGGACCTATATAATTAACTAGAAGAAGGAAGTATCCTTATAGGGGTATACCTAACTCTAGTAACCACGATTTTGAGACGTATCGCTATATAAATCCTAAGGTAAGACCTAGGGGATAGTAACCTGACCTAGAGGTCTAAGAGCGATTTAAAAAGTGATATAATAAATCTAGAGGATTTAAGATAGCCTATTAATATATAATTCGACGTTACTAACCGGCTAATTTAACTAATTCGACTAATTTAACTAATTCGACTAATTTACCTAATTTGACTAATTTAACTAATTCGACTAATTTAACTAATTTAACTACTAGAGACGCTTTCTCTATATATATACTAAAATAATAGGTCGAGATACTCTTTCGAGAGGAAGATAGTGTTATAATAAGTATAATTAGGATTCCTACTAAGAAGAATAATATCTAGTACTATAATACTAGAGTATTAATTTATATTATAAATAATAGGGACCTACTATTAAACTATAGGCCTATTATATCCTCTATTATAGTAGGAAATACTAAGACTACTATCCTTAGTTATAGTAAACTATCCGTTAAACTATTAGAATCTCTTAACGGAACTACTTTCCCTTTAAAATAAGTTACCTATTATACTAGATTCTATATTAACCTAATCTCTATAGAAAGAGCTACTAGCGTAGATATCTATCTAAATAGTAAGGATTATCTACTAGAAGAGAAGGACGGAATACCTATCTATAAGCTTAATACGAAATTAGGTATCTATCTAATTCAATAGGACGATTTAATCACTAACCGACTAACTACTGCTAACTATACTTACGTTTTATCTATCTCTTACTTATCTCTTAGTTCTATCTTATATAATTAAGTTATACCTCTTACTAAGTAATTTAGTAAGGTTACCCTATCTTTATATACTAAGAAGTAGCTAGATAGGATAATTAACCTATAGTATAGACGACTAGGATACGTTAGTAAGGATATCTTATCTTAT